>NC_140579.1:933512654-934206106 GCF_964204655.1 Triturus cristatus | reverse complement strand
ACCACAAAAATGTGGGGAAAATGTGTTTTTTTGGACAATCTTTTAGGTTTGCAAGGGATTCTGGGTAACAGACCCTGGTGGGAGGCAGTCAAGTCACCCCATCCTGGATTCCCCTGTGTGTCTAGTTTTCAAAAATGTATAGGTTTGCTAGGTTTCCCAAGGTGCCCGTAGAGCTAGGGTTCAAAAACTACAGCTAGACATTTTGCCAAAAAAGGGTCATATTTCACTGTGAACTTGAGGTATGACCACGATGCGTTTTGCGCCGTTTCCTGTCGCGGGCACTATGCCGACCCACACAAGTGAGTTACCGTTTTTCTCGGAAGACTTTGGGGAACGCGGGGTGGGTGGACATTTGTGGATCCACGCAGATTCCGGAACTTTCCACAACAGAAATGTGGGGAAAATGTGTTTTTTTTGACAATTTTTTAGGTTTGCAAGGGATTCTGGGTAACAGACCCTGGTGGAGGCAGTCAAGTCACCCCATCCTGGATTCCCCTGGGTGTCTAGTTTTCAAAAATGTATAGGTTTGCTAGGTTTCCCAAGGTGTCCGCAGAGCTAGGGTTCAAAAACTACAGCTAGACATTTTGCCAAAAAAGGGTCATTTTTCACTGCGAAATTGAGGTGTGACCACGTTGCGTTTTGCGCAGTTTCCTGTCGCGGGCACTAGGCCGACCCACACAAGTGAGGTACCATTTTTATCGTAAGACTTTGAGGAACGCGGGTTGTGTGGAAATTTGTGGATCCACGCTGATTCAGGAACTTTCCACGACAGAAATGTGGGGAAAATGTGGTTTTTTTGGACAATTTTTTAGGTTTGCAAGGAATTCTGGGTAACAGACCCTGGTGGGAGGCAGTCAAGTTACCCCATCCTGGATTCCCCTGGGTGTCTAGTTTTCAAAAATGTATAGGTTTGCTAGGTTTCCCAAGGTGCCCGTAGAGGTAGGGTTCAAAAACTACAGCTAGACATTTTGCCAAAAAAGGGTCATTTTTCACTGCGAAATTGAGGTGTGACCACGTTGTGTTTTGCGCCGTTTCCTGTCACGGGCACTAGGCTGACCCACACAAGTGAGGTACAGTTTTTCTCGTAAGACTTTGGGGAACGTGGGGTGGGTGGAAATTTGTGGATCCACGCAGATTCCGGAACTTTCCGCGTCAGAAATATGGGGAAAATGTGTTTTTTTTGACAATTTGTTAGGTTTGCAAGGGATTCTGGGTAACAGACCCTGGTGGGAGGCAGTCAAGTCAACCCATCTTGGATTCCCCTGGGTGTCTAGTTTTCAAAAATATATAGGTTTGCTAGGTTTCCCAAGGTGCCCGCAGAGCTAGGGTTCAAAAACTACAGCTAGACATTTTGCCAAAAAAGGGTCATTTTTCACTGCGAAATTGAGGTGTGACCACGTTGCGTTTTGCGCCGTTTCCTGTCGCGGGCACTAGGCCGACCCACACAAGTGAGGTACCGTTTTTCTCGTAAGACTTTGGGGAACGTGGGGTGGGTGGAAATTTGTGGATCCACGCAGATTCCGGAACTTTCCGCGTCAGAAATATGGGGAAAATGTGTTTTTTTTGACTATTTTTTAGGTTTGCAAGGGATTCTGGGTAACAGACCCTGGTGGGAGGCAGTCAAGTCAACCCATATTGGATTCCCCTGGGTGTCTAGTTTTCAAAAATATATAGGTTTGCTAGGTTTCCCAAGGTGCCCGCAGAGCTAGGGTTAAAAAACTACAGCTAGTCATTTTGCCAAAAAAGTGTCATTTTTCACTGCGAAATTGAGGTGTGACCACGTTGGGTTTTGCGCCGTTTCCTGTCGCGGGCACTAGGCGGACCCACACAAGTGAGGTACCGTTTTTCTTGTAAGACTTTGGGGAACACGGGGTGGGTGGAAATTTGTGGATCCACGCAGATTCCGGAACTTTCCACGACAGAAATGTGGGGAAAATGTGTTTTTTTTGACAATTTTTTAGGTTTGCAAGGGATTCTGGGTAACAGACCCTGGTGGGAGGCAGTCAAGTCACCCCATCCTGGATTCCCCTGGGTGTCTAGTTTTCAAAAATGTATAGGTTTGGTAGGTGTCCCAAGGTGCCCGCAGAGCTAGGGTTCAAAAACAACAGCTAGTCGTTTTGCCAAAAAAGGGTCATTTTTCACTGCAAACTTGAGGTGTGACCACAATGCATTTTGCGCCGTTTCCTGTCGCGGGCACTAGGCCGACCCACACAAGTGAGTTACCGTTTTTCTCGTAAGACTTTGGGGAATGCGTGGTGGATGGAAATTTGTGGATCCACGCAGAATCCGGAACTTTCCACGACAGAAATGTGGGGAAAATGTGTTTTTTTTGACAATTTTTTAGGTTTGCAAGGGATTCTGGGTAACAGATCCTGGTGGGAGGCAGTCAAGTCAACACATTCTGGGTTCCCCTGGGTGTCTAGTTTTAAAAAATGTATAGGTTTGCTAGGTTTCCCAAGGTGCCCGCAGAGCTAGGGTTCAAAAACTACAGCTAGTCATTTTGCCAAAAAAGGGTCATTTTTCACTGCGAAATTGAGGTGTGACCACGTTGCGTTTTGCGCCGTTTCCTGTCGCGGGCAGTAGGCCGTCCCACACAAGTGAGGTACCATTTTTCTCGTAAGACTGGGGAACGTGGGGTGGGTGGAAATTTGTGGATCCACGCAGATTCCGGAAATTTCCACCACAGAAATGTGGGGAAAATGTGGTTTTCTTGGACAATTTTTTAGGTTTGCAAGGGATTCTGGGTAACAGACCCTGGTGGGAGGCAGTCAAGTCACCCCATCCTGGATTCCCCTGGGTGTCTAGTTTTCAAAAATGTATAGGTTTGCTAGGTTTCCCAAGGTGCCCGTAGAGCTAGGGTTCAAAAACTACAGCTAGACATTTTGCCAAAAAAGGGTAATTTTTCACTGTTTCACTGCGAAATTGAGGTGTGACCACGTTGCGTTTTGCGCCGTTTCCTGTCGCGTGCAGTAGGCCGACCCACACAAGTGAGTTACCATTTTTCTCATAAGACTTTGGGGAACGCGGGGTGGGTGGAAATTTGTGGATCCACGCAGATTCCGCAACTTTCCACAACAGAAATGTGGGGAAAATGTGTTTTTGTGGACAATTTTTAGGTTTGCAAGGGATTCTGGGTAACAGACCCTGGTGGGAGGCAGTCAAGTCACCCCATCCTGGATTCCCCTGTGTGTCTAGTTTTCAAAAATGTATAGGTTTGCTAGGTTTCACCAAGGTGCCCGCAGAGCTAGGGTTCAAAAACTACAGCTAGACATTTTGCAAAAAAAGGGTCATTTTTCACTGAGAAATTGAGGTGTGACCACGTTGCGTTTTGCGCCGTTTCCTGTCGCGGGCACTAGGCCGACCCACACAAGTGAGGTACCGTTTTTATCGTAAGACTTTGAGGAACACGGGTTGTGTGGAAATTTGTGGATCCACGCTGATTCAGGAACTTTCCACGACAGAAATGTGGGGAAAATGTGTTTTTTTTGGACAATTTTTTAGGTTTGCAAGGGATTCTGGGTAACAGACCCTGGTGGGAGGCAGTCAAGTCACCCCATCCTGTATTCCCCTGGGTGTTTAGTTTTCAAAAATGTATAGGTTTGCTAGGTTTCCCAAGGTGCCCGCAGAGCTAGGGTTCAAAAACTACAGCTAGACATTTTGCAAAAAAAGGGTCATTTTTCACTGCGAAATTGAGGTGTGACCACGTTACGTTTTGCGCCGTTTCCTGTCACGGGCACTAGGCCGACCCACACAAGTGAGGTACCGTTTTTCTCGTAAGACTTTGGGGAACGTGGGGTGAGTGGAAATTTGTGGATCCACGCAGATTCCGGAACTTTCCACGTCAGAAATATGGGGAAAATGTGTTTTTTTTGACAATTTTTTAGGTTTGCAAGGGATTCTGGGTAACAGACCCTGGTGGGAGGCAGTCAAGTCAACCCATCTTGGATTCCCCTGGGTGTCTAGTTTTCAAAAATGTATAGGTTTGCTAGATTTCCCAAGGTGCCCGCAGAGCTAGGGTTAAAAAACCTACAGCTAGTCATTTTGCCAAGAAAGTGTCATTTTTCACTGCGAAATTGAGGTGTGACCACGTTGGGTTTTGCGCCGTTTCCTGTCGCGGGCACTAGGCGGACCCACACAAGTGAGGTACCGTTTTTCTTGTAAGACTTTGAGGAACATGGGGTGGGTGGAAATTTGTGGATCCACGCAGATTCCGGAACTTTCCACGACAGAAATGTGGGGAAAATTAGTTTTTTTTGATAATTTTTTAGGTTTGCAAGGGATTCTGGGTAACAGACCCTGGTGAGAGGCAGTCAAGTCACGCCATCCTGGATTCCCCTGGGTGTCTAGTTTTCAAAAATGTATAGGTTTGGTAGGTTTCCCAAGGTGCCCGCAGAGCTAGGGTTCAAAAACAACAGCTAGTCGTTTTGCCAAAAAAGGGTCATTTTTCACTGCAAACTTGAGGTGTGACCACGATGCGTTTTGCGCTGTTTCCTGTCGCGGGCACTAGGCCGACCCACACAAGTGAGTTACTGTTTTTCTCGTAAGACTTTGGGGAACGCGGGGTGGATGGAAATTTGTGGATCCACGCAGATTCCGGAACTTTCCACGACAGAAATGTGGGGAAAATGTGTTTTTTTTGACAATTTTTTAGGTTTGCAAGGGATTCTGGGTAACAGATCCTGGTGGGAGGCAGTCAAGTCAACCCATCCTGGGTTCCCCTGGGTGTCTAGTTTTAAAAAATGTATAAGTTTTCTAGGTTTCCCAAGGTGCCCGCAGAGCTAGGGTTCAAAAACTACAGCTAGTCATTTTGCCAAAAAAGGGTCATTTTTCACTGCGAAATTGAGGTGTGACCACGTTGCGTTTTGCGCCGTTTCCTGTCGCGGGCAGTAGGCCGACCCACACAAGTGAGGTACCATTTTTCTCGTAAGACTTTGGGGAACGCGGGGTGGGTGGAAATTTGTGGATCCACGCAGATTCCGGAACTTTCCACCACAGAAATGTGGGGAAAATTGGGTTTTCTTGGACAATTTTTTAGGTTTGCAAGGGATTCTGGGTAACAGACCCTGGTGGGAGGTAGTCAAGTCACCCCATCCTGGATTCACCTGGGCGTCCAGATTTTAAAAATGTATAGGTTTGCTAGGTTTCCCAAGGTGCCCGCAGAGCTAGGGTTAAAAAACAACAGCTAGTCGTTTTGCCAAAAAAGGGTCATATTTCACTGTGAACTTGAGGTATGACCACGATGCGTTTTGCGCCGTTTCCTGTCGCGGGCACTAGGCCGACCCACACAAGTGAGTTACCGTTTTTCTCGGAAGACTTTGGGGAACGCGGGGTGGGTGGACATTTGTGGATCCACGCAGATTCCGGAACTTTCCACAACAGAAATGTGGGGAAAATGTGTTTTTTTTGACAATTTTTTAGGTTTGCAAGGGATTCTGGGTAACAGACCCTGGTGGGAGGCAGTCAAGTCACCCCATCCTAGATTCCCCTGGGTGTCTAGTTTTCAAAAATGTATAGGTTTGCTAGGTTTCCAAAGGTGGCCGCAGAGCTAGGGTTCAAAAACTACAGCTAGACATTTTGCCAAAAAAGGGTCATTTTTCACTGCGAAATTGAGGTGTGACCACGTTGCGTTTTGCGCCGTTTCCTGTCGCGGGCACTAGGCCGACCCACACAAGTGAGGTACCGTTTTTATCGTAAGACTTTGAGGAACGCGGGTTGTGTGGAAATTTGTGGATCCACGCTGATTCAGGAACTTTCCACGACAGAAATGTGGGGAAAATGTGTTTTTTTTGGACAATTTTTTAGGTTTGCAAGGAATTCTGGGTAACAGACCCTGGTGGGAGGCAGTCAAGTCACCCCATCCTGGATTCCCCTGGGTGTCTAGTTTTCAAAAATGTATAGGTTTGCTAGGTTTCCCAAGGTGCCCGTAGAGCTAGGGTTCAAAAACTACAGCTAGACATTTTGCCAAAAAAGGGTCATTTTTCACTGCGAAATTGAGGTGTGACCACATTGTGTTTTGCGCCGTTTCCTGTCACGGGCACTAGGCTGACCCACACAAGTGAGGTACCGTTTTTCTCGTAAGACTTTGGGGAACGTGGGGTGGGTGGAAATTTGTGGATCCACGCAGATTCCGGAACTTTCCGCGTCAGAAATATGGGGAAAATGTGTTTTTTTTGACAATTTTTTAGGTTTGCAAGGGATTCTGGGTAACAGACCCTGGTGGGAGGCAGTCAAGTCAACCCATCTTGGATTCCCCTGGGTGTCTAGTTTTCAAAAATATATAGGTTTGCTAGGTTTCCCAAGGTGCCCGCAGAGCTAGGGTTAAAAAACTACAGCTAGTCATTTTGCCAAAAAAGTGTCATTTTTCACTGCGAAATTGAGGTGTGACCACGTTGGGTTTTGCGCCGTTTCCTGTCGCGGGCACTAGGCGGACCCACACAAGTGAGGTACCGTTTTTCTTGTAAGACTTTGGGGAACACGGGGTGGGTGGAAATTTGTGGATCCACGCAGATTCCGGAACTTTCCACGACAGAAATGTGGGGAAAATGTGTTTTTTTTGACAATTTTTTAGGTTTGCAAGGGATTCTGGGTAACAGACCCTGGTGGGAGGCAGTCAAGTCAACCCATCTTGGATTCCCCTGGGTGTCTAGTTTTCAAAAATGAATAGGTTTGGTAGGTTTCCCAAGGTGCCCGCAGAGCTAGGGTTCAAAAACAACAGCTAGTCGTTTTGCCAAAAAAGGGTCATTTTTCACTGCAAACTTGAGGTGTGACCACAATGCATTTTGCGCCGTTTCCTGTCGCGGGCACTAGGCTGACCCACACAAGTGAGTTACCGTTTTTCTCGTAAGACTTTGGGGAACGCGGGGTGGATGGAAATTTGTGGATCCACGCAGATTCCGGAACTTTCCACCACAAAAATGTGGGGAAAATGTGTTTTTTTGGACAATCTTTTAGGTTTGCAAGGGATTCTGGGTAGCAGACCCTGGTGGGAGGCAGTCAAGTCACCCCATCCTGGATTCCCCTGTGTGTCTAGTTTTCAAAAATGTATAGGTTTGCTAGGTTTCCCAAGGTGCCCGTAGAGCTAGGGTTCAAAAACTACAGCTAGACATTTTGCCAAAAAAGGGTCATATTTCACTGTGAACTTGAGGTATGACCACGATGCGTTTTGCGCCGTTTCCTGTCGCGGGCACTAGGCCGACCCACACAAGTGAGTTACCGTTTTTCTCGGAAGACTTTGGGGAACGCGGGGTGGGTGGACATTTGTGGATCCACGCAGATTCCGGAACTTTCCACAACAGAAATGTGGGGAAAATGTGTTTTTTTTGACAATTTTTTAGGTTTGCAAGGGATTCTGGGTAACAGACCCTGGTGGGAGGCAGTCAAGTCACCCCATCCTGGATTCCCCTGGGTGTCTAGTTTTCAAAAATGTATAGGTTTGCTAGGTTTCCCAAGGTGTCCGCAGAGCTAGGGTTCAAAAACTACAGCTAGACATTTTGCCAAAAAAGGGTCATTTTTCACTGCGAAATTGAGGTGTGACCACGTTGCGTTTTGCGCCGTTTCCTGTCGCGGGCACTAGGCCGACCCACACAAGTGAGGTACCGTTTTTATCGTAAGACTTTGAGGAACGCGGGTTGTGTGGAAATTTGTGGATCCACGCTGATTCAGGAACTTTCCACGACAGAAATGTGGGGAAAATGTGGTTTTTTTGGACAATTTTTTAGGTTTGCAAGGAATTCTGGGTAACAGACCCTGGTGGGAGGCAGTCAAGTCACCCCATCCTGGATTCCCCTGGGTGTCTAGTTTTCAAAAATGTATAGGTTTGCTAGGTTTCCCAAGGTGCCCGTAGAGCTAGGGTTCAAAAACAACAGCTAGTCGTTTTGCCAAAAAAGGGTCATTTTTCACTGCAAACTTGAGGTGTGACCACAATGCATTTTGCGCCGTTTCCTGTCGCGGGCACTAGGCTGACCCACACAAGTGAGTTACCGTTTTTCTCGTAAGACTTTGGGGAACGCGGGGTGGATGGAAATTTGTGGATCCACGCAGATTCCGGAACTTTCCCCCACAAAAATGTGGGGAAAATGTGTTTTTTTGGACAATCTTTTAGGTTTGCAAGGGATTCTGGGTAACAGACCCTGGTGGGAGGCAGTCAAGTCACCCCATCCTGGATTCCCCTGTGTGTCTAGTTTTCAAAAATGTATAGGTTTGCTAGGTTTCCCAAGGTGCCCGTAGAGCTAGGGTTCAAAAACTACAGCTAGACATTTTGCCAAAAAAGGGTCATATTTCACTGTGAACTTGAGGTATGACCACGATGCGTTTTGCGCCGTTTCCTGTCGCGGGCACTAGGCCGACCCACACAAGTGAGTTACCGTTTTTCTCAGAAGACTTTGGGGAACGCGGGGTGGGTGGACATTTGTGGATCCACGCAGATTCCGGAACTTTCCACAACAGAAATGTGGGGAAAATGTGTTTTTTTTGACAATTTTTTAGGTTTGCAAGGGATTCTGGGTAACAGACCCTGGTGGGAGGCAGTCAAGTCACCCCATCCTGGATTCCCCTGGGTGTCTAGTTTTCAAAAATGTATAGGTTTGCTAGGTTTCCCAAGGTGTCCGCAGAGCTAGGGTTCAAAAACTACAGCTAGACATTTTGCCAAAAAAGGGTCATTTTTCACTGCGAAATTGAGGTGTGACCACGTTGCGTTTTGCGCCGTTTCCTGTCGCGGGCACTAGGCCGACCCACACAAGTGAGGTACCGTTTTTATCGTAAGACTTTGAGGAACGCGGGTTGTGTGGAAATTTGTGGATCCACGCTGATTCAGGAACTTTCCACGACAGAAATGTGGGGAAAATGTGTTTTTTTTGGACAATTTTTTAGGTTTGCAAGGAATTCTGGGTAACAGACCCTGGTGGGAGGCAGTCAAGTTACCCCATCCTGGATTCCCCTGGGTGTCTAGTTTTCAAAAATGTATAGGTTTGCTAGGTTTCCCAAGGTGCCCGTAGAGGTAGGGTTCAAAAACTACAGCTAGACATTTTGCCAAAAAAGGGTCATTTTTCACTGCGAAATTGAGGTGTGACCACGTTGTGTTTTGTGCCGTTTCCTGTCACGGGCACTAGGCTGACCCACACAAGTGAGGTACCGTTTTTCTCGTAAGACTTTGGGGAACGTGGGGTGGGTGGAAATTTGTGGATCCACGCAGATTCCGGAACTTTCCGCGTCAGAAATATGGGGAAAATGTGGTTTTTTTGACAATTTTTTAGGTTTGCAAGGGATTCTGGGTAACAGACCCTGGTGGGAGGCAGTCAAGTCAACCCATCTTGGATTCCCCTGGGTGTCTAGTTTTCAAAAATATATAGGTTTGCTAGGTTTCCCAAGGTGCCCGCAGAGCTAGGGTTAAAAAACTACAGCTAGTCATTTTGCCAAAAAAGTGTCATTTTTCACTGCGAAATTGAGGTGTGACCACGTTGGGTTTTGCGCCGTTTCCTGTCGCGGGCACTAGGCGGACCCACACAAGTGAGGTACCGTTTTTCTTGTAAGACTTTGGGGAACACGGGGTGGGTGGAAATTTGTGGATCCACGCAGATTCCGGAACTTTCCACGACAGAAATGTGGGGAAAATGTGTTTTTTTTGACAATTTTTTAGGTTTGCAAGGGATTCTGGGTAACAGACCCTGGTGGGAGGCAGTCAAGTCACCCCATCCTGGATTCCCCTGGGTGTCTAGTTTTCAAAAATGTATAGGTTTGGTAGGTTTCCCAAGGTGCCCGCAGAGCTAGGGTTCAAAAACAACAGCTAGTCGTTTTGCCAAAAAAGGGTCATTTTTCACTGCAAACTTGAGGTGTGACCACAATGCATTTTGCGCCGTTTCCTGTCGCGGGCACTAGGCTGACCCACACAAGTGAGTTACCGTTTTTCTTGTAAGACTTTGGGGAACGCGGGGTGGATGGAAATTTGTGGATCCACGCAGATTCCGGAACTTTCCACCACAAAAATGTGGGGAAAATGTGTTTTTTTGGACAATCTTTTAGGTTTGCAAGGGATTCTGGGTAACAGACCCTGGTGGGAGGCAGTCAAGTCACCCCATCCTGGATTCCCCTGTGTGTCTAGTTTTCAAAAATGTATAGGTTTGCTAGGTTTCCCAAGGTGCCCGTAGAGCTAGGGTTCAAAAACTACAGCTAGACATTTTGCCAAAAAAGGGTCATTTTTCACTGCGAAATTGAGGTGTGACCACGTTGCCTTTTGTGCCGTTTCCTGTCGCGGGCACTAGGCCGACCCACACAAGTGAGGTACCGTTTTTCACGTAAGACTTTGGGGAACGCGGGGTGGGTGGACATTTGTGGATCCACGCAGATTCCGGAACTTTCCACGACAGAAATATGGGGAAAATGTGTATTTTTTGACAATTTGTTAGGTTTGCAAGGGATTCTGGGTAACAGACCCTGGTGGGAGGCAGTCAAGTCACCCCATCTTGGATTCCCCTGGGTGTCTAGTTTTCAAAAATGTATAGGTTTGCTAGGTTTTCCAAGGTGCCTGCAGAGGTAGGGTTAAAAAACTACAGCTAGTCATTTTGCCAAAAAAGGGTCATTTTTCACTGCGAAATTGAGGTGTGACCACGTTGCGTTTTGCGCCGTTTCCTGTTGCGGGCACTAGGCGGACCCACACAAGTGAGTTACCGTTTTTCTCGTAAGACTTTGGGGAACGCGGGGTGGATGGAAATTTGTGGATCCACGCAGATTCCGGAACTTTCCACGACAGAAATGTGGGGAAAATGTGTTTTTTTTGACAATTCTTTAGGTTTGCAAGGGATTCTGGGTAACAGACCCTGGTGGGAGGCAGTCAAGTCACCCCATCCTGGATTCCCCTGGGTGTCTAGTTTTCAAAAATGTATAGGTTTGCTAGGTTTCCCAAGGTGCCCGCAGAGGTAGGGTTAAAAACCTACAGCTAGTCATTTTGCCAAAAAAGGGTCATTTTTCACTGCGAAATTGAGGTGTGACCACGATGCGTTTTGCGACGTTTCCTGTCGCGGCCACTAGGCCGAACCACACAAGTGAGGTACCTTTTTTCTCGTAAGACATTGGGGAACGCAGGGTGGTTGGAAATTTGTGGATCCACCCAGATTCCGGAACTTTCCACCACAGAAATGTGGGGAAAATGTGTTTTTTTGGACAAATTTTTAGGTTTGCAAGGGATTCTGGGTAACAGACCCTGGTGGGAGGCAGTCAAGTCACCCCATCCTGGGTTCCCCTGGGTGTCTAGTTTTCAAAAATGTATAGGTTTGCTAGGTTTCCCAAGGTGCCCGCAGAGCTAGGGTTCAAAAACTACAGCTAGTCATTTTGCCAAAAAAGGGTCATTTTTCACTGCGAAATTGAGGTGTGACCATGTTGCGTTTTGCGCCGTTTCGTGTCGCGGGCACTAGGCCGCCCACACAAGTGAGGTACCATTTTTCTTGTAAGATGTTGGGGAACGCGGGGTGGGTGGAAATTTGTGGATCCACGCAGATTCCGGTACTTTCCATCACAGAAATGTGGGGAAAATGTGTTTTTTTTGACAATTTTTTAGGTTTGCAAGGGATTCTGGGTAACAGACCCTGGTGGGAGGCAGTCAAGTCACCCCATCCTGGATTCCCCTGGGTGTCTAGTTTTCAAAAATGTATAGGTTTGCTAGGTTTCCCAAAGTGCCCGCAGAGCTAGGATTAAAAAACTACAGCTAGTCATTTTGCCAAAAAAGGGTAATTTTTCACTGCGAAATTTAGGTGTGACCACGTTGCGTTTTGCGCCGTTTCCTGTCGCGTGCAGTAGGCTGACCCACACAAGTGAGGTACTGTTTTTCTCGTAAGACTTTGGGGAACGCGGGGTGGGTGGAAATTTGTGGATCCACGCAGATTCCGGAACTTTCCACGACAGAAATATGGGGAAAATGTGTATTTTTTGACAATTTGTTAGGTTTGCAAGGGATTCTGGGTAACAGACCCTGGTGGGAGGCAGTCAAGTCACCCCATCTTGGATTCCCCTGGGTGTCTAGTTTTCAAAAATGTATAGGTTTGCTAGGTTTCCCAAGGTGCCCGCAGAGGTAGGGTTAAAAAACTACAGCTAGTCATTTTGCCAAAAAAGGGTCATTTTTCACTGTGAACTTGAGGTATGACCACGATGCGTTTTGCGCCGTTTCCTGTCGCGGGCACTAGGCCGACCCACACAAGTGAGTTACCGTTTTTCTCGGAAGACTTTGGGGAACGCGGGGTGGGTGGACATTTGTGGATCCACGCAGATTCCGGAACTTTCCACAACAGAAATGTGGGGAAAATTTGTTTTTTTGACAATTTTTTAGGTTTGCAAGGGATTCTGGGTAACAGACCCTGGTGGGAGGCAGTCAAGTCACTCCATCCTGGATTCCCCTGGGTGTCTAGTTTTCAAAAATGTATAGGTTTGCTAGGTTTCCCAAGGTGCCCGCAGAGCTAGGATTCAAAAACTACAGCTAGACATTTTGCCAAAAAAGGGTCATTTTTCACTGCGAAATTGAGGTGTGACCACGTTGCGTTTTGCGCCGTTTCCTGTCGCGGGCACTAGGCCGACCCACACAAGTGAGGTACCGTTTTTATCGTAAGACTTTGAGGAACGCGGGTTGTGTGGAAATTTGTGGATCCACGCTGATTCAGGAACTTTCCACGACAGAAATGTGGGGAAAATGTGGTTTTTTTGGACAATTTTTTAGGTTTGCAAGGAATTCTGGGTAACAGACCCTGGTGGGAGGCAGTCAAGTCACCCCATCCTGGATTCCCCTGGGTGTCTAGTTTTCAAAAATGTATAGGTTTGCTAGGTTTCCCAAGGTGCCCGTAGAGGTAGGGTTCAAAAACTACAGCTAGACATTTTGCCAAAAAAGGGTCATTTTTCACTGCGAAATTGAGGTGTGACCACTTTGCGTTTTGTGCCGTTTCCTGTCGCGGGCACTGGCCGACCCACACAAGTGAGGTACCGTTTTTCTCGTAATACTTTGGGGAACGCGGGGTGGGTGGAAATTTGTGGATCCACGCAGATTCCGGAACTTTCCACGACAGAAATATGGGGAAAATGTGTATTTTTTGACAATTTGTTAGGTTTGCAAGGGATTCTGGGTAACAGACCCTGGTGGGAGGCAGTCAAGTCACCCCATCTTGGATTCCCCTGGGTGTCTAGTTTTCAAAAATGTATAGGTTTGCTAGGTTTCCCAAGGTGCCCGCAGAGCTAGGGTTCAAAAACTACAGCTAGACATTTTGCCAAAAAAGGGTCATTTTTCACTGCGAAATTGAGGTGTGACCACGTTGTGTTTTGCGCCGTTTGCTGTCACGGGCACTAGGCCGACCCACACAAGTGAGGTACCGTTTTTCTCGTTAGACTTTGGGGAACGTGGGGTGGGTGGAAATTTGTGGATCCACGCAGATTCCGGAATTTTCCGCGTCAGAAATATGGGGAAAATGTGTTTTTTTTAACAATTTTTTAGGTTTGCAAGGGATTCTGGGTAACAGACCCTGGTGGGAGGCAGTCAAGTCACCCCATCCTGGATTCCCCTGGGTGTCTAGTTTTCAAAAATGTATAGGTTTGGTAGGTTTCCCAAGGTGCCCGCAGAGCTAGGGTTCAAAAACAACAGCTAGTCGTTTTGCCAAAAAAGGGTCATTTTTCACTGCAAACTTGAGGTGTGACCACAATGCGTTTTGCGCCGTTTCCTGTCGCGGGCACTAGGCCGACCCACACAAGTGAGTTACCGTTTTTCTCGTAAGACTTTGGGGAACGCGGGGTGGATGGAAATTTGTGGATCCACGCAGATTCCGGAACTTTCCACCACAAAAATATGGGGAAAATGTGTTTTTTTGGACAATCTTTTAGGTTTGCAAGGGATTCTGGGTAACAGACCCTGGTGGGAGGCAGTCAAGTCACCCCATCCTGGATTCCCCTGTGTGTCTAGTTTTCAAAAAAGTATAGGTTTGCTAGGTTTCCCAAGGTGCCCGTAGAGCTAGGGTTCAAAAACTACAGCTAGACATTTTGCCAAAAAAGGGTCATTTTTCACTGCGAAATTGAGGTGTGACCACGTTGCGTTTTGTGCCGTTTCCTGTCGCGGGCACTAGGCCGACCCACACAAGTGAGGTACCGTTTTTCTCGTAAGACTTTGGGGAACGTGGGGTGGGTGGACATTTGTGGATCCACGCAGATTCCGGAACTTTCCACGACAGAAATATGGGGAAAATGTGTATTTTTTGACAATTTGTTAGGTTTGCAAGGGATTCTGGGTAACAGACCCTGATGGGAGGCAGTCAAGTCACCCCATCTTGGATTCCCCTGGGTGTCTAGTTTTCAAAAATGTATAGGTTTGCTAGGTTTTCCAAGGTGCCCGCAGAGGTAGGGTTAAAAAACTACAGCTAGTCATTTTGCCAAAAAAGGGTCATTTTTCACTGCGAAATTGAGGTGTGACCACGTTGCGTTTTGCGCCGTTTCCTGTCGCGGGCACTAGGCCGAACCACACAAGTGAGGTACCTTTTTTCTCGTAAGACTTTGGGGAACGCAGGGTGGTTGGAAATTTGTGGATCCACCCAGATTCCGGAACTTTCCACCACAGAAATGTGGGGAAAATGTGTTTTTTTGGACAAATTTTTAGGTTTGCAAGGGATTCTGGGTAACAGACCCTGGTGGGAGGCAGTCAAGTCACCCCATCCTGGGTTCCCCTGGGTGTCTAGTTTTCAAAAATGTATAGGTTTGCTAGGTTTCCCAAGGTGCCCGCAGAGCTCGGGTTCAAAAACTACAGCTAGTGATTTTGCCAAAAAAGGGTCATTTTTCACTGCGAAATTGAGGTGTGACCATGTTGCGTTTTGCGCCGTTTCGTGTCGCGGGCACTAGGCCGCCCACACAAGTGAGGTATCATTTTTCTCGTAAGATGTTGGGGAACGCGGGGTGGGTGGAAATTTGTGGATCCACGCAGATTCCGGTACTTTCCATCACAGAAATGTGGGGAAAATGTGTTTTTTTTGACAATTTTTTAGGTTTGCAAGGGATTCTGGGTAACAGACCCTGGTGGGAGGCAGTCAAGTCACCCCATCCTGGATTCCCCTGGGTGTCTAGTTTTCAAAAATGTATAGGTTTGCTAGGTTTCCCAAGGTGCCCGCAGAGCTAGGATTAAAAAACTACAGCTAGTCATTTTGCCAAAAAAGGGTAATTTTTCACTGCGAAAATTAGGTGTGACCACGTTGCGTTTTGCGCCGTTTCCTGTCGCGTGCAGTAGGCTGACCCACACAAGTGAGGTACCGTTTTTCTCGTAAGACTTTGGGGAACGCGGGGTGGGTGGAAATTTGTGGATCCACGCAGATTCCGGAACTTTCCACGACAGAAATATGGGGAAAATGTGTATTTTTTGACAATTTGTTAGGTTTGCAAGGGATTCTGGGTAACAGACCCTGGTGGGAGGCAGTCAAGTCACCCCATCTTGGATTCCCCTGGGTGTCTAGTTTTCAAAAATGTATAGGTTTGCTAGGTTTCCCAAGGTGCCCGCAGAGGTAGGGTTAAAAAACTACAGCTAGTCATTTTGCCAAAAAAGGGTCATTTTTCACTGCGAAATTGAGGTGTGACCACGTTGCGTTTTGCGCCGTTTCCTGTTGCGGGCACTAGGCGGACCCACACAAGTGAGTTACCGTTTTTCTCGTAAGACTTTGGGGAACGCAGGGTGGTTGGAAATTTGTGGATCCACGCAGATTCCGGAACTTTCCACCACAGAAATGTGGGGAAAATGTGTTTTTTTTGGACAATCTTTTAGGTTTGCAAGGGATTCTGGGTAACTGACCCTGGTGGGAGGCAGTCAAGTCACCCCATCCTGGATTCCCCTGGGTGTCTAGTTTTCAAAAATGTATAGGTTTGCTAGGTTTCCCAAGGTGCCTGTAGAGCTAGGGTTCAAAAACTACAGCTAGACATTTTGCCAAAAAAGGGTAATTTTTCACTGCGAAATTGAGGTGTGACCACGTTGCGTTTTGTGCCGTTTCCTGTCGCGGGCACTTGGCCGACCCACATAAGTGAGGTACCGTTTTTCTCGTAAGACTTTGGGGAACGCGGGGTGTGTGGAAATTTGTGGATCCACGCAGATTCCGGAACTTTCCACGACAGAAATATGGGGAAAATGTGTATTTTTTGACAATTTGTTAGGTTTGCAAGGGATTCTGGGTAACAGACCCTGGTGGGAGGCAGTCAAGTCACCCCATCTTGGATTCCCCTGGGTGTCTAGTTTTCAAAAATGTATAGGTTTGCTAGGTTTCCCAAGGTGCCCGCAGAGGTAGGGTTAAAAAACTACAGCTAGTCATTTTGCCAAAAAAGGGTCATTTTTCACTGCGAAATTGAGGTGTGACCACGATGCGTTTTGCGCCGTTTCCTGTCGCGGGCACTAGGCCGAACCACACAAGTGAGTTACCGTTTTTCTCGTAAGACTTTGAGGAACGCGGGTTGTGTGGAAATTTGTGGATCCACGCTGATTCAGGAACTTTCCACGACAGAAATGTGGGAAAATGTGGTGTCTTTGGACAATTTTTTAGGTTTGCAAGGGATTCTGGGTAACAGACCCTGGTGGGAGCCAGTCAAGTCACCCCATCCTGGATTCCCCTGGGTGTCTAGTTTTCAAAAATGTATAGGTTTGCTAGGTTTACCAAGGTGCCCGTAGAGCTAGGGTTCAAAAACTACAGCTAGACATTTTGCCAAAAAAGGGTCATTTTTCACTGCGAAATTGAGGTGTGACCACGTTGCGTTTTGTGCCGTTTCCTGTCGCGGGCACTAGGCCGACCCACACAAGTGAGGTACCGTTTTTCTCGTAAGACTTTGGGGAACGCGGGGTGGGTGGACATTTGTGGATCCACGCAGATTCCGGAACTTTCCACGACAGAAATATGGGGAAAATGTGTATTTTTTGACAATTTGTTAGGTTTGCAAGGGATTCTGGGTAACAGACCCTGGTGGGAGGCAGTCAAGTCACCCCATCTTGGATTCCCCTGGGTGTCTAGTTTTCAAAAATGTATAGGTTTGCTAGGTTTTCCAAGGTGCCCGCAGAGGTAGGGTTAACAAACTACAGCTAGTCATTTTGCCAAAAAAGGGTAATTTTTCACTGCGAAATTGAGGTGTGACCACGTTGCGTTTTGCGCCGTTTCCTGTTGCGGGCACTAGGCGGACCCACACAAGTGAGTTACCGTTTTTCTCGTAAGACTTTGGGGAACGCGGGGTGGATGGAAATTTGTGGATCCACGCAGATTCCGGAACTTTCCACGACAGAAATGTGGGGAAAATGTGGTTTTTTTGACAATTCTTTAGGTTTGCAAGGGATTCTGGGTAACAGACCCTGGTGGGAGGCAGTCAAGTCACCCCAACCTGGGTTCCCCTGGGTGTCTAGTTTTCAAAAATGTATAGGTTTGCTAGGTTTCCCAAGGTGCCCGCAGAGCTAGGGTTCAAAAACTACAGCTAGTCATTTTGCCAAAAAAGGGTCATTTTTCACTGCGAAATTGAGGTGTGACCACGTTGCGTTTTGCGCCGTTTCCTGTCGCGGGCAGTAGGCCGACCCACACAAGTGAGTTACCGTTTTTCTCATAAGACTTTGGGGAATGCTGGGTGGGTGGAAATTTGTGGATCCACGCAGATTCGGGAACATTCCACGACAGAAATGTGGGGAAAATGTGTTTTTTTTGACAATTTTTTTAGGTTTGCAAGGGATTCTGGGTAACAGACCCTGGTGGGAGGCAGTCAAGTCACCCCATCCTGTATTCCCCTGGGTGTTTAGTTTTCAAAAATGTATAGGTTTGCTAGGTTTCCCAAGGTGCCCGCAGAGCTAGGGTTCAAAAACTACAGCTAGTCATTTTGCCAAAAAAGGGTCATTTTTCACTGCGAAATTGAGGTGTGACCACGTTACGTTTTGCGCCGTTTCCTGTCACGGGCACTAGGCCGACCCACACAAGTGAGGTACTGTTTTTCTCGTAAGACTTTGGGGAACGTGGGGTGGGTGGAAATTTGTAGATCCACGCAGATTCCGGAACTTTCCACGTCAGAAATATGGAGAAAATGGGTTTTTTTTGACAATTTTTTAGGTTTGCAAGGGATTCTGGGTAACAGACCCTGGTGGGAGGCAGTCAAGTCAACCCATCTTGGATTCCCCTGGGTGTCTAGTTTTCAAAAATGTATAGGTTTGCTAGGTTTCCCAAGGTGCCCGCAGAGCTAGGGTTAAAAAACTACAGCTAGTCATTTTGCCAAAAAAGTGTCATTTTTCACTGCGAAATTGAGGTGTGACCACGTTGGGTTTTGCGCCGTTTCCTGTCGCGGGCACTAGGCGGACCCACACAAGTGAGGTACCGTTTTTCTTGTAAGACTTTGGGGAACACGGGGTGGGTGGAAATTTGTGGATCCACGCAGATTCCGGAACTTTCCACGACAGAAATGTGGGGAAAATGTGTTTTTTTTGATAATTTTTTAGGTTTGCAAGGGATTCTGGGTAACAGACCCTGGTGGGAGGCAGTCAAGTCACCCCATCCTGGATTCCCCTGGGTGTCTAGTTTTCAAAAATGTATAGGTTTGGTAGGTTTCCCAAGGTGCCCGCAGAGCTAGGGTTCAAAAACTACAGCTAGTCATTTTGCCAAAAAAGGGTCATTTTTCACTGTGAAATTGAGGTGTGACCACGTTGCGTTTTGCGCCGTTTTCTGTCGCGGGCAGTAGGCCGACCCACACAAGTGAGGTACCATTTTTCTCGTAAGACTTTGGGGAACGCGGGGTGGGTGGAAATTTGTGGATCCACGCAGATTCCGGAACTTTCCACCACAGAAATGTGGGGAAAATGGGGTTTTCTTGGACAATTTTTTAGGTTTGCAAGGGATTCTGGGTAACAGACCCTGGTGGGAGGTAGTCAAGTCACCCCATCCTGGATTCCCCTGGGTGTCCAGTTTTTAAAAATGTATAGGTTTGCTAGGTTTCCCAAGGTGCCCGCAGAGCTAGGGTTAAAAAACAACAGCTAGTCGTTTTGCCAAAAAAGGGTCATATTTCACTGTGAACTTGAGGTATGACCACGATGCGTTTTGTGCCGTTTCCTGTCGCGGGCACTAGGCCGACCCACACAAGTGAGTTACCGTTTTTCTCGGAAGAGTTTGGGGAACGCGGGGTGGGTGGAAATTTGTGGATCCACGCAGATTCCGGAACTTTCCACAACAGAAATGTGGGGAAAATGTATTTTTTTTGACAATTTTTTAGGCTTGCAAGGGATTCTGGGTAACAGACCCTGGTGGGAGGCAGTCAAGTCACCCCATCCTGGATTCCCCTGGGTGTCTAGTTTTAAAAAATGAATAGGTTTGCTAGGTTTCCTGTAGGAGAGTAGGGTCTGCTATCCTATGGTCACCCCAAATTTTTGCTTTTTGCTTCACTGGTTTTTGACATATTGAGGCTGTGGGCCTGCCAATCAGACCCCCAGCCTGCTGTTCTCTCTACTAAATTAAACCTATGCACCCTAGGTGCATAACCAATTGGAAGTGGATCACCCTGTCAGCCCCTGTACCAGTGTACACTAGGTACCCAGGGCATTGGTGTACCCAAGGCCTGCCAGGGGCTGAAGCATGTATTATGCCACCCCAGGCTTGGCCTAACAATTTGACACAACTGGCTGATCACTCAGCTGGGGTAAGTTGGTGTAATCACCTCTTACTTAGGTGTAGTATACCTATACCTAACCTTAAATGGGACACCTGGTAACCTATAAGTCACTCCTATGGCAGGCCTTAACAATCCTGAAGGCAGAGTGCTTGGTTCCATGTGAGATGGTGCTCTGGCGTGAGCTGAGCCTGTCTGCAGTGGTCGGAACAACTTCCTTCTACTGTTTCCAGATATCGTCATACCATATACTCTTAAGTGCATTATGAACCTTGCGGTTAAATGCTATCTTTGGTTTGGCTTTATCAAAACATGTTGAATAAGGTGCCATACGAATTGGAATACTAACCCCTCGCCAATTCTGGCGACGGGGTTAGCATTCCACCCTTCTAGAGGGACACGACATGTACAGTACCTGAAACCCGGGTAAACTCAGACATAGCCTCAGCTCCACAAAATGGATGCTGCCACCACAGACACAAGTCTGCCCTCCTGCTGCTGGGAGTCCTTCCAGCTTGGGAGGTGTGGACAAAGGGTTTCCTGCCAGGGGAGGTGCGTGCACCACCCCAGACAGGATTTTGTGTATTGGTCAGGTAGGGCTTGAAAGAAACCAGACATGCCTGTGGCTCACAAGGAGCCTCGGTGCATATGCCAGTTCAAACCGGTCCTGGGGCACACCAGTCCCGGGCCTGGGGCGAGCTAGACAAAGGATTGGGGGTGTAACCACCCCCCTTCCTGGTCCCACCCATAGGGAGGGACCTAGCAGGTAGTCTGGCCCCTAGAATCCGCTTAAAGGCAGGAGCTGTGTCCTAAGACTTCAGACATCCTGGAATCAACTTAACACTAAGAAGAAGACGGGAACTTCGACGCTCTGCTGCACAGAGGACTGAAGCCAATCTCCCCTGTGGTCAGGGAGTGACCACCTTGCTAACGCAAGCACCATCCAGCGAATCAACGTCTGCTTTGCCGCCGCCTCCCGCCGGAGCCCGAGCCCAGAGACTGACAAGACCTGGACCTCCAGACCTCTCACCGCCCGATCCACAGTCCCTGAAAAGAGGAGACCCGTGGAGGCACCGAGACACGTGGAGCCAGCCATCTTGAAACGACCACGACAAGCTGACAAGTGCAACAACCGAGGCTCCCTCCAAGTTGTGCTTTGGGATCTGAGAAGCCCAACACCCGAGCAGCATCTGCACCAAAGGTGAGCCCTCCAGCTTCTCCACGATCTGCGTGGGGCCCTTCTGCATTTTGCCACTCGACGCGCCTAACCGGTTGCTGGCCCGCTGGCTAGTAGCCATCTTGGCGACGAACTCTACAAAATACACTGCTGGTCTGGTTGCTCCAGACTGGCCCTTGCTCCCCTCCAAAGGAGCAGTCCTTCTGACCTTGCTGGTCAGAACCATCAGCTTATTTCATCTCCTACAACAATTGCTTTTGCCAAGGCTTGTTTGCTTCGATCAAGTCGCTGACACCGCCGACAGCGAGAGCCTGCGTGGGACAGCTCGTGAACCGACTCCTGGACGTCGTCGACCTCCAGGGACCACGTGGCTGCAGAGACAAGCTACACCTTTCTTCCTGTTTGCACCCGACATTGCCTGGTACCCACCTGGTGCCACGCTGGTCACTGGCTAGTGACTGTGAACACTGTCCCCTCTGCTTACAGGTCTTCAACATCTCTGATCCACTCTTGGATCCACTGCATCTCTCCCGGACCGACCGCCTGCAGCATCTTTGTCTTCAGGCTCCACGGAACAGATAGAAGAAACCCGACGCACTTCGAGGCCTATGCACCCGCTTCCTGTGGGTGAGGTAAAGCTGGCACACCTGTGCCCAAGTGTAGTATTACATCTCTAGTGCCTGTGTTCCGAATCTTGAGTTCCTAGTCCATCCGGAAGATCCTCTTTGCAGTAACTTTGTACTTTTTACGCACCCATTGAAACCTATGGGAGCACGCGTGTGACTATTTGCTCTGCACACGCCACCCGTGGACCTCCTGGTCACTAACTGAAGTTAGCTCCTTGTAGGCCCAGCGATTCTAGAGGCCCTAGGCCTTTTCCCTTTTCTGTTCGTGGTACTTATACCACTATTTTAGTATATGGTTTGAGCGGCCACCAGGGCCTATCCATATAAAGTGCAACTTCTGTGTATTCTACTGTAATCTTGTTTGACGATTTGTGCTCCTGTGCTCATAAAGAGACTAGGGGTTACTTTGAGAAATAAATACATATATATTTTGAATATATATCTGTGTGGTGTCCTTTCATTGGTATAAAGGGGGGTTGCATTTGGTAAAACAGCTGGCTTAACACGCTTCACGAGTTTAGCCTCAAAGACTGCTTAGCCTACGCTACCACTAGGGCAGCTAGTCCAAAAAGGTTGACTTACAACCACACCATAAGGGTTGCTTGGCATGGTACAAGGTGATCACTTTAACTAGTGAGCATCATATACCAGGCCAACTTCTCACATTGGTGAGCAGCGGTTGGATTTGAGCTTGCTGTGTTTTACCATTGTAATCTCTTGGTTACCAATTGAAAGATCACATAGGTACCTGTAGGTACATATAAAACAAGATTAGAT
Organism: Triturus cristatus; assembly: GCF_964204655.1. NCBI lineage: Eukaryota > Metazoa > Chordata > Amphibia > Caudata > Salamandridae > Triturus > Triturus cristatus. The sequence goes on along the minus strand of NC_140579.1, from coordinate 934,183,924 downwards.
ATACATAAGTTCTACTGAACTTAGTTGTTGTAGAGCAAAGGGAGTAGCACACCCTGACTACAACTACTAGATAGGTTTAGTAGGTAAACCCAAGTGTAGGTAGATTGCAACACATCCACCCACACTTAAGAGCAATGGCCGGGGCAGAGGGGTCCACTGTACCCATCTCTGTTGAGAGTGACCCCCAGAGGGCACCATCCAGCTTTGCTACCCTTAACCAGAATGAGCTCAGGCATTTGGCAACTCTTAGAGGCCTTAAACAGCCCAAGAACCCTACCTCTGCTGAGCTCAGAGAACTCTTGCAAAATGATGAGAATCAGAGAGAACTCAGGAAAGCTTCCCAGTTAGCCCCCTTAGGGTCAGGAACAGGAGGCCCCCCTTCTGAAGATGCTACAGAGGTACCCAGTTCCAATAGCCATCCCTTAGATGAGAATCATACTACAGGGGAGGAAAGTGGTGAGGATACAGAAAGTAGTGATGATGAAGGGAGAACTAGCCCAGTGCCAAGTGTTATACTTGGCCCAGCTAAACTAAGGCTATTGGGGATTGACAGTGGGTTTACCCCATTGGATCTCCCCAGTGGACTTAACACAGGGCTTGGGAGGCAAAGGAATCGCTCAGGTGACTCCAATGCTTCCCATAGCTCTAGAGGCTCTCAAGGTCACTCCAGGAAAAGGATGACCACCCCTCAGAGGAGGGAACATGAGGCCAGAATGCAGGAAGCCCAGCTGAGGATCAGGAAGCAGGAGCTAGAAGTAGCCCTGATGGAAGAAAAACTGAACAAGGCTAGGCAACCTAGAGAGAGTGGGTCTATACCCACTGGTGGCAGCATTGTCCCTAAGGACAAAGATAGGGTCTTTGATAATAGGAACCTGTCTAAGGTTGTGCCCCCCTACAAAAGTGGGGATGACATCCACAAATGGATAACTGCTCTTGAGAGAGCCTGCAAAGTACAGCAGGTTCCTGAAGACCAGTGGGCAGCAATCCTCTGGCTCTCCTTTGAAGGAAGAGGCAGAGACAGACTCCTCACTGTTAGAGAAGAGGATGTCAGAAATTACAGAGTCCTGAAGAGTGTTCTGGTAGATGGGTTAGGCTTAACCACTGAACAGTACAGGTTAATGTTCAGAGACACCCAAAAGACACAGACTCAGGACTGGTCTGAATATGTTGAATGTGCCACTAAGGCTTTGGAGGGTTGGTTGCTGGGAAGTAAAGTATCTGATTTTACAGGATTGTATAATTTGATGATGAGAGAACAGATTTTAAATAACTGTCAAAACCAGCAACTGCATCAACACTTGGTTGACTCTGATCTGACCTCTCCCCAAGAATTGGGAAAGAAGGCAGACAAATGGGTCAGAACCAGGGTTAAGCAAAAGAACCAGAACCAGGGCCAAGGGGGTGATCAGAAGAAAACAGACCAAAAGGGTGGAGATCAGAAATCTAAAGACTAGAAGTCTTCAACAGGGCCCCAAACTACTGCTAAGGAGGGTGGGTCCCAACAACAGGAAAGAAGGTCAAAAGAAACCCTGGTGCAATCATTGCAAAAATACAACTCACTGGACTAGTGATTGCAAGAAGGGTGGAGCCCCCAACACTGTTGCCCCTAAGGCACCTGCTCCCAGTACTACTGTTAGCAGTGTTGGTCCCCAGACAAAGGGTGTAGTGGGAATCACTATGGGAACGGAAGGAGATTCTGACTTAGACAGAACCCTGACACAGGCAGTCTTGATCTGTGATGGGGACATTGATTTGTCCCTGACTGTGAGCCCCAGTAACCTGGGCAAGTACAGACAGACTCCTTTAATTAATGACAAAGTGGCTCAAGCCTACAGGGACACATGTGCCAGTGTCACTATGGTGACACCAGGCTTTGTGGACCCTGGACAGTACATACCAGGTGAGAACTACCTGGTGACCAATGCCAGCAATGCCACTACTTCACATAGTGTGGCAGTTGTTAACTTCTCATGGGGAGGGGTAACTGGCCTCAAAAGGGTTGTGGTTAGTGCAGACCTCCCAGTAGAATGTTTGTTGGGCAATGACCTAGAGAGTTCTCTATGGTCAGAAGTGGAGTACAGGACTCATGCAGAGATGTTAGGTATATCATCACATGTCCTTGCTGTGACCAGGTCACAGGCCAAAAAGTGCCTCACTGAACCTCAGGTCTTGGATCCTGGAACAATGGACCAAGCACCTACCAAGAAGAAGAACAGGAGGGTCAAGGCTGTGCCTTCCCCCCTGCCTCAGAGTGATGATCAGCCTTCCCAGGAAGCTGATCTAGAGGACCCTGAAGGAACTGTCCCTGAAGAGCTTGAACCTGATCAGGTTGAGTTTCTGGGGACAGGGGGACCTTCAAGGGCTGACTTGAGGCAGGCTCAGTTATCCTGTCCCTCTCTTGAACCCCTCAGACAGCTGGCTGCTGCTGAGGCTGCTGGGAATGCTCAAGGTACCCATAAAGTGTATTGGGATGAAGGACTCCTTTATTCAGAGGCTAGAGACCCCAAGCCTGGTGCTACCAGGAGGTTGGTTATACCTCTGCAATTTAGGGGCTTCCTTCTTACCTTGGCCCATGATATTCCTTTAGCAGGACACTTAGGCCAGAACAAGACTTGGGACAGGCTTGTCCCTCACTTTCACTGGCCTCATATGAATGAAGATACAAAGGAGTTTTGTCGCTCCTGTGTGACCTGCCAAGCCAGTGGCAAATCAGGTGGCACAACAAAGGCCCCCCTAATACCACTACCTGTGGTGGGGGTCCCCTTTGAAAGAGTGGGAATAGACATAGTGGGTCCCATGGATCCTCCCACTGCATCTGGGCACAGATTTATACTGGTGGTAGTGGATCATGCCACCAGGTATCCAGAGGCAATTCCCCTTAGGACCACTACAGCTCTTGTTGTGGCCAGGGCCCTGCTGGGAGTATTCTCCAGAGTGGGGTTTCCTAAGGAGCTAGTATCTGACAGAGGTACCAACTTTATGTCAGGATACTTGACAGCTATGTGGAAGGAATGTGGTGTCAACTACAAGTTCACCACCCCTTATCACCCACAATGCAATGGGCTTGTTGAGAGATTCAACAAGACCCTAAAGGGTATGATCAAAGGATTACCTGAAAAGCTCAGGCGAAGATGGGACATCCTTCTACCCTGCCTTCTGTTTGCTTACAGAGAGGTCCCACAAAAAGGAGTTGGCTACAGCCCCTTTGAATTGTTGTTTGGGCACCCTGTGAGAGGCCCACTGTGTTTGGTGAAGGAAGGATGGGAGTTACCTCTCAAAAAGCCTAAGCTAGACATAGTGGACTATGTACTTGGTCTCCGCTCCAGGATGGCTGAGTATATGGAGAAGGCATCCAAAAACCTTGAGGCAAGCCAGGCCTTACAGAAAGCTTGGCATGACCAAAAGGCTGTCTTGGTTGAGTTTCAGCCAGGACAGAAGGTATGGGTGTTGGAGCCAGTGGCCCCAGCAGCGCTCCAAGACAAATGGTCTGGACCCCATACAATCCTGGAAAAGAAGGGAGAGGTCACCTACTTGGTCGACCTAGGAACTCCCAGGAGTCCCCTCAGGGTACTCCATGTTAACAGGCTTAAAGCATATGTTGACAGGGCAGACATGGGCTTGCTCATGGCTACAGATGAGGGGCAGGAGGAAGAGAGTGACCCTCTCCCAGACCTGTTGTCTCAGAACCCTGAAGATGGCTCAGTTGAAGGAGTGACCCTTGGAGGCAACCTCACTGCCCATCAGCAGACCGAATGTAGACAGGTTCTACAATCATTTTCACATATGTTTTCCTTGATACCTAGTCAAACTGACTGGTGTACCCATGTGGTGGACACTGGTGACAGTCTGCCTGTAAAGAACAAGCTTTACAGACAACCTGACCACGTCAGGGACTGTATAAAGGCTGAGGTACATAAAATGCTGGAATTAGGTGTCATTGAACCCTCAGAGAGCCCCTGGGCTAGCCCAGTGGTTCTAGTCCCCAAACCTCACACCAAAGATGGCAAGAGAGACATGAGGTTCTGTGTGGATTACAGAGGACTCAATGCTGTCACCAGGACAGATGCACACCCTATTCCAAGGGCAGATGAGCTCATAGACAAACTAGCTTCTGCAAAGTTTTTGAGCACATTTGACTTAACAGCTGGCTATTGGCAAATCAGATTAGCTGAGGAGTCTAAGGCCAAAACAGCATTCTCAACCCCAGGTGGGCACTACCAGTTTGTGGTGATGCCCTTTGGTCTGAAGAATGCACCTGCCACCTTCCAAAGGCTGGTGAACCAAGTCCTTACTGGGTTGGATGACTTTTGCGCAGCATATCTTGATGACATTGCTGTCTTTAGCTCCACCTGGGAGGATCACCTGATCCACCTGAAGAAGGCTCTTGAGGCTCTGCAAAGGGCAGGCCTCACTATCAAGGCTACTAAGTGCCAGATAGGGCAGAGTAAGGTTGTATATTTGGGCCACCTTGTAGGTGGAGGCCAAGTTCAACCACTGGAGAGTAAGATACAATCCATCAAGGACTGGTCCCCTCCAACCACCCAGACTCAAGTTCGAGCTGTCTTGGGCTTGACTGGGTACTACAGGAAGTTTGTTAAGAACTATGGGTCCATTGTGACTCCTCTTAATGATCTGACATCCAAGAAGATGCCCAAAAATGTTCAGTGGACAGTAAGCTGTCAAAAGGCATTTGATGACCTGAAGGAGGCCATGTGCTCTGCACCTATCCTGAAAAGTCCTGACTACTCCAAAGAGTTTATTGTCCAAACAGATGCTTCTGAGTTGGGTGTGGGAGCTGTGCTGTCACAACTTAATGTAGATGGTCAAGACCAACCCATTGCTTTTATTAGCAGAAGGTTGACCCCCAGAGAGAAGAATTGGTCAGCTATTGAGAGGGAGGCCTTTGCTGTGGTGTGGGCCCTGAAGAAGCTGAGGCCATACTTGTTTGGCACTCACTTCAAGATTCAGACCGACCATAAGCCCCTCTTGTGGCTAAATCAGATGAAGGGTGATGTGAGAAGTTGGCCTGGTATATGATGCTCACTAGTTAAAGTGATCACCTTGTACCATGCCAAGACACCCTTATGGTGTGGTTGTAAGTCAACCTTTTCGGACTAGCTGCCCTAGTGGTAGCGTAGGCTAAGCAGTCTTTGAGGCTAAACTCGTGAAGCGTGTTAAGCCAGCTGTTTTACCAAATGTAACCCCCTTTTATACCAATGAAAGGACGCCACACAGATATATATTCAAAATATATATGTATTTATTTCTCAAAGTAACCCCTAGTCTCTTTATGAGCACAGGAGCACAAATCGTCAAACAAGATTACAGTAGAATACACAGAAGTTGCACTTTATATGGATAGGCCCTGGTGGCCGCTCAAACCATATACTAAAATAGTGGTATAAGTACCACGAACAGAAAAGGGAAAAGGCCTAGGGCCTCTAGAATCGCTGGGCCTACAAGGAGCTAACGTCAGTTAGTGACCAGGAGGTCCACGGGTGGCGTGTGCAGAGCAAATAGTCACACGCGTGCTCCCATAGGTTTCAATGGGTGCGTAAAAAGTACAAAGTTACTGCAAAGAGGATCTTCCGGATGGACTAGGAACTCAAGATTTGGAACACAGGCACTAGAGATGTAATACTACACTTGGGCACAGGTGTGCCAGCTTTACCTCACCCACAGGAAGCGGGTGCATAGGCCTCGAAGTGCGTCGGGTTTCTTCTATCTGTTCCGTGGAGCCTGAAGACAAAGATGCTGCAGGCGGTCGGTCCGGGAGAGATGCAGTGGATCCAAGAGTGGATCGGAGATGTTGAAGACCTGTAAGCAGAGGGGACAGTGTTCACAGTCACTAGCCAGTGACCAGCGTGGCACCAGGTGGGTACCAGGCGATGTCGGGTGCAAACAGGAAGAAAGATGTAGCTTGTCTCTGCAGCCACGTGGTCCCTGGAGGTCGACGACGTCCAGGAGTCGGTTCACGAGCTGTCCCACGCAGGCTCTCGCTGTCGGCGGTGTCGGCGACTTGATTGAAGCAAACAAGCCTTGGCAAAAGCAATTGTTGTAGGAGATGAAATAAGATGATGGTTCTGACCAGCAAGGTCAGAAGGACTGCTCCTTTGGAGGGGAGCAAGGGCCAGTCTGGAGCAACCAGACCAGTGGTGTATTTCGTAGAGTTCGTCGCTAAGATGGCTACTAGCCAGCGGGCCAGCAACCGGTTAGGCGCATCGAGTGGCAAAATGCAGAAGGGCCCCACGCAGATCGTGGAGATGCTGGAGGGCTCACCTTTGGTGCAGATGCTGCTTGGGTGTTGGGCTTCTCAGATCCCAAAGCACAACTTGGAGGGAGCCTCGGTTGTTGCACTTGTCAGCTTGTCGTAGTCGTTCCAAGATGGCTGGCTCCACGTGTCTCGGTGCCTCCACGGGTCTCCGCTTTTCAGGGACTGTGGATCGGGCGGTGAGAGGTCTGGAGGTCCAGGTCTTGTCAGTCTCTGGGCTCGGGCTCCGGCGGGAGGCGGCGGCAAAGCAGACGTTGATTCGCTGGATGGTGCTTGCGTTAGCAAGGTGGTCACTCCCTGACCACAGGGGAGATTGGCTTCAGTCCTCTGTGCAGCAGAGCGTCGAAGTTCCCGTCTTCTTCTTAGTGTTAAGTTGATTCCAGGATGTCTGAAGTCTTAGGACACAGCTCCTACCTTTAAGCGGATTCTAGGGGCCGGACTACCTGCTAGGTCCCTCCCTATGGGTGGGACCAGGAAGGGGGGTGGTTACACCCCCAATCCTTTGTCCAGCTCGCCCCAGGCCCGGGACTGGTGTGCCCCAGGACCGGTTTGAACTGGCATATGCACCGAGGCTCCTTGTGAGCCACAGGCATGTCTGGTTTCTTTCAAGCCCTACCTGACCAATACACAAAATCCAGTCTGGGGTGGTGCACGCACCTCCCCTGGCAGGAAACCCTTTGTCCACACCTCCCAAGCTGGAAGGACTCCCAGCAGCAGGAGGGCAGACTTGTGTCTGTGGTGGCAGCATCCATTTTGTGGAGCTGAGGCTATGTCTGATTTTACCCGGGTTTCAGGTACTGTACATGTCGTGTCCCTCTAGAAGGGTGGAATGCTAACCCCGTCGCCAGAATTGGCGAGGGGTTAGTATTCCAATTCGTATGACACCTTACTCGACATGTTTTGATAAAGCCAAACCAAAGATAGCATTTAACCGCGAGGTTCATAATGCACTTAAGAGTATATGGTATGACGATATCTGGAAACAGTAGAAGGAAGTGGTTCCGACCACTGCAGACAGGCTCAGCTCATGCCAGAGCACCATCTCACATGGAACCAAGCACTCTGCCTTCAGGATTGTTAAGGCCTGCCATAGGAGTGACTTATAGGTTACCAGGTGTCCCATTTAAGGTTAGGTATAGGTATACTACACCTTAGTAAGAGGTGATTACACCAACTTACCCCAGCTGAGTGATCAGCCAGTTGTGTCAAATTGTTAGGCCAAACCTGGGGTGGCATAATACATGCTTCAGCCCCTGGCAGGCCTTGGGTACACCAATGCCCTGGGTACCTAGTGTACACTGGTACAGGGGCTGACAGGGTGATCCACTTGGCTGGGGGTCTGATTGGCAGGCCCACAGCCTCAATATGTCAAAAACCAGTGAAGCAAAAAGCAAAAATTTGGGGTGACCATAGGATAGCAGACCCTACTCTCCTACACAACCCCCCCCCAAACGCTGGGACATTAAATTAGCCTTGACCAGTCTCGTCTTCATGTCCTAAGTGGAAGTACCTGGAGAGACCATCTGCATTCCCATGGTCAGTACCTGGCCGGTGCTCCACTGTAAAGTCCATCCCCTGTAGGGAAATGGACCACCTAAGCAGTTTGGGGTTTTCACCCTTCATCTGATTTAGCCACAAGAGGGGCTTATGGTCGGTCTGAATCTTGAAGTGAGTGCCAAACAAGTATGGCCTCAGCTTCTTCAGGGCCCACACCACAGCAAAGGCCTCCCTCTCAATAGCTGACCAATTCTTCTCTCTGGGGGTCAACCTTCTGCTAATAAAAGCAATGGGTTGGTCTTGACCATCTACATTAAGTTGTGACAGCACAGCTCCCACACCCAACTCAGAAGCATCTGTTTGGACAATAAACTCTTTGGAGTAGTCAGGACTTTTCAGGATAGGTGCAGAGCACATGGCCTCCTTCAGGTCATCAAATGCCTTTTGACAGCTTACTGTCCACTGAACCTTTTTGGGCATCTTCTTGGATGTCAGATCATTAAGAGGAGTCACAATGGACCCATAGTTCTTAACAAACTTCCTGTAGTACCCAGTCAAGCCCAAGAAAGCTCGAACTTGAGTCTGGGTGGTTGGAGGGGACCAGTCCTTGATGGATTGTATCTTACTCTCCAGTGGTTGAACTTGGCCTCCACCTACAAGGTGGCCCAAATATACAACCTTACTCTGCCCTATCTGGCACTTAGTAGCCTTGATAGTGAGGCCTGCCCTCTGCAGAGCCTCAAGAGCCTTCTTCAGGTGGATCAGGTGATCCTCCCAGGTGGAGCTAAAGACAGCAATGTCATCAAGATATGCTGCGCAAAAGTCATCCAACCCAGTAAGGACTTGGTTCACCAGCCTTTGGAAGGTGGCAGGTGCATTCTTCAGACCAAAGGGCATCACCACAAACTGGTAGTGCCCACCTGGGGTTGAGAATGCTGTTTTGGCCTTAGACTCCTCAGCTAATCTGATTTGCCAATAGCCAGCTGTTAAGTCAAATGTGCTCAAAAACTTTGCAGAAGCTAGTTTGTCTATGAGCTCATCTGCCCTTGGAATAGGGTGTGCATCTGTCCTGGTGACAGCATTGAGTCCTCTGTAGTCCACACAGAACCTCATCTCTCTCTTGCCATCTTTGGTGTGAGGTTTGGGGACCAGAACCACTGGGCTAGCCCAGGGGCTCTCTGAGGGTTCAATGACACCTAATTCCAGCATTTTATGTACCTCAGCCTTTATACAGTCCCTGACGTGGTCAGGTTGTCTGTAAAGCTTGTTCTTTACAGGCAGACTGTCACCAGTGTCCACCACATGGGTACACCAGTCAGTTTGACTAGGTATCAAGGAAAACATATGTGAAAATGATTGTAGAACCTGTCTACATTCAGTCTGCTGATGGGCAGTGAGGTTGCCTCCAAGGGTCACTCCTTCAACTGAGCCATCTTCAGGGTTCTGAGACAACAGGTCTGGGAGAGGGTCACTCTCTTCCTCCTGTCCCTCATCTGTAGCCATGAGCAAGCCCATGTCTGCCCTGTCAACATATGCTTTAAGCCTGTTAACATGGAGTACCATGTGGGGACTCCTGGGAGTTCCTAGGTCGACCAAGTAGGTGACCTCTCCCTTCTTTTCCAGGATTGTATGGGGTCCAGACCATTTGTCTTGGAGTGCTGCTGGGGCCACTGGCTCCAACACCCATACCTTCTGTCCTGGCTGAAACTCAACCAAGACAGCCTTTTGGTCATGCCAAGCTTTCTGTAAGGCCTGGCTTGCCTCAAGGTTTTTGGATGCCTTCTCCATATACTCAGCCATCCTGGAGCGGAGACCAAGTACATAGTCCACTATGTCTAGCTTAGGCTTTTTGAGAGGTAACTCCCATCCTTCCTTCACCAAACACAGTGGGCCTCTTACAGGGTGCCCAAACAACAATTCAAAGGGGCTGTAGCCAACTCCTTTTTGTGGGACCTCTCTGTAAGCAAACAGAAGGCAGGGTAGAAGGATGTCCCATCTTCGCCTGAGCTTTTCAGGTAATCCTTTGATCATACCCTTTAGGGTCTTGTTGAATCTCTCAACAAGCCCATTGCATTGTGGATGATAAGGGGTGGTGAACTTGTAGTTGACACCACATTCCTTCCACATAGCTGTCAAGTACCCTGACATAAAGTTGGTACCTCTGTCAGATACTACCTCCTTAGGAAACCCCACTCTGGAGAATACTCCCAGCAGGGCCCTGGCCACAACAGGAGCTGTAGTGGTCCTAAGGGGAATTGCCTCTGGATACCTGGTGGCATGATCCACTACCACCAGTATAAATCTGTGCCCAGATGCAGTGGGAGGATCCATGGGACCCACTATGTCTATTCCCACTCTTTCAAAGGGGACCCCCACCACAGGTAGTGGTATTAGGGGGGCCTTTGTTGTGCCACCTGATTTGCCGCTGGCTTGGCAGGTCACACAGGAGCGACAAAACTCCTTTGTATCTTCATTCATATGAGGCCAGTGAAAGTGAGGGACAAGCCTGTCCCAAGTCTTGTTCTGGCCTAAGTGTCCTGCTAAAGGAATATCATGGGCCAAGGTAAGAAGGAAGCCCCTAAATTGCAGAGGTATAACCAACCTCCTGGTAGCACCAGGCTTGGGGTCTCTAGCCTCTGAATAAAGGAGCCCTTCATCCCAATACACTTTATTGGTACCTTGAGCATTCCCAGCAGCCTCAGCAGCAGCCAGCTGTCTGAGGGGTTCAAGAGAGGGACAGGATAACTGAGCCTGCCTCAAGTCAGCCCTTGAAGGTCCCCCTGTCCCCAGAAACTCAACCTGATCAGGTTCAAGCTCTTCAGGGACAGTTCCTTCAGGGTCCTCTAGATCAGCTTCCTGGGAAGGCTGATCATCACTCTGAGGCAGGGGGGAAGGCACAGCCTTGACCCTCCTGTTCTTCTTCTTGGTAGGTGCTTGGTCCATTGTTCCAGGATCCAAGACCTGAGGTTCAGTGAGGCACTTTTTGGCCTGTGACCTAGTCACAGCAAGGACATGTGATGATATACCTAACATCTCTGCATGAGTCCTGTACTCCACTTCTGACCATAGAGAACTCTCTAGGTCATTGCCCAACAAACATTCTACTGGGAGGTCTGCACTAACCACAACCCTTTTGAGGCCAGTTACCCCTCCCCATGAGAAGTTAACAACTGCCACACTATGTGAAGTAGTGGCATTGCTGGCATTGGTCACCAGGTAGTTCTCACCTGGTATGTACTGTCCAGGGTCCAAAAAGCCTGGTGTCACCATAGTGACACTGGCACATGTGTCCCTGTAGGCTTGAGCCACTTTGTCATTAATTAAAGGAGTCTGTCTGTACTTGCCCAGGTTACTGGGGCTCACAGTCAGGGACAAATCAATGTCCCCATCACAGATCAAGACTGCCTGTGTCAGGGTTCTGTCTAAGTCAGAATCTCCTTCAGTTCCCATAGTGATTCCCACTACACCCTTTGTCTGGGGACCAACACTGCTAACAGTAGTACTGGGAGCAGGTGCCTTAGGGGCAACAGTGTTGGGGGCTCCACCCTTTTTGCAATCACTAGTCCAGTGAGTTGTATTCTTGCAATGATTGCACCAGGGTTTCTTTTGACCTTCTTTCTTCTTTTTGGACTGTTGTTGGGACCCACCCTCCTTAGCAGTAGTTTGGGGCCCTGTTGAAGACTTCTGGTCTTTAGATTTCTGATCTCCACCCTTTTGGTCTGTTTTCTTCTGATCACCCCCTTGGCCCTGGTTCTGGTTCTTTTGCTTAACCCTGGTTCTGACCCATTTGTCTGCCTTCTTTCCCAATTCTTGGGGAGAGGTCAGATCAGAGTCAACCAAGTGTTGATGCAGTTGCTGGTTTTGACAGTTATTTAAAATCTGTTCTCTCATCATCAAATTATACAATCCTGTAAAATCAGATACCTTACTTCCCAGCAACCAACCCTCCAAAGCCTTAGTGGCACATTCAACATATTCAGACCAGTCCTGAGTCTGTGTCTTTTGGGTGTCTCTGAACATTAACCTGTACTGTTCAGTGGTTAAGCCTAACCCATCTACCAGAACACTCTTCAGGACTCTGTAATTTCTGACATCCTCTTCTCTAACAGTGAGGAGTCTGTCTCTGCCTCTTCCTTCAAAGGAGAGCCAGAGGATTGCTGCCCACTGGTCTTCAGGAACCTGCTGTACTTTGCAGGCTCTCTCAAGAGCAGTTATCCATTTGTGGATGTCATCCCCACTTTTGTAGGGGGGCACAACCTTAGACAGGTTCCTATTATCAAAGACCCTATCTTTGTCCTTAGGGACAATGCTGCCACCAGTGGGTATAGACCCACTCTCTCTAGGTTGCCTAGCCTTGTTCAGTTTTTCTTCCATCAGGGCTACTTCTAGCTCCTGCTTCCTGATCCTCAGCTGGGCTTCCTGCATTCTGGCCTCATGTTCCCTCCTCTGAGGGGTGGTCATCCTTTTCCTGGAGTGACCTTGAGAGCCTCTAGAGCCATGGGAAGCATTGGAGTCACCTGAGCGATTCCTTTGCCTCCCAAGCCCTGTGTTAAGTCCACTGGGGAGATCCAATGGGGTAAACCCACTGTCAATCCCCAATAGCCTTAGTTTAGCTGGGCCAAGTATAACACTTGGCACTGGGCTAGTTCTCCCTTCATCATCACTACTTTCTGTATCCTCACCACTTTCCTCCCCTGTAGTATGATTCTCATCTAAGGGATGGCTATTGGAACTGGGTACCTCTGTAGCATCTTCAGAAGGGGGGCCTCCTGTTCCTGACCCTAAGGGGGCTAACTGGGAAGCTTTCCTGAGTTCTCTCTGATTCTCATCATTTTGTAAGAGTTCTCTGAGCTCAGCAGAGGTAGGGTTCTTGGGCTGTTTAAGGCCTCTAAGAGTTGCCAAATGCCTGAGCTCATTCTGGTTAAGGGTAGCAAAGCTCGATGGTGCCCTCTGGGGGTCACTCTCAACAGAGATGGGTACAGTGGACCCCTCTGCCCCGGCCATTGCTCTTAAGTGTGGGTGGATGTGTTGCAATCTACCTACACTTGGGTTTACCTACTAAACCTATCTAGTAGTTGTAGTCAGGGTGTGCTACTCCCTTTGCTCTACAACAACTAAGTTCAGTAGAACTTATGTATATCAAATCTTGTTTTATATGTACCTACAGGTACCTATGTGATCTTTCAATTGGTAACCAAGAGATTACAATGGTAAAACACAGCAAGCTCAAATCCAACCGCTGCTCACCAATGTGAGAAGTTGGCCTGGTATATGATGCTCACTAGTTAAAGTGATCACCTTGTACCATGCCAAGCAACCCTTATGGTGTGGTTGTAAGTCAACCTTTTCGGACTAGCTGCCCTAGTGGTAGCGTAGGCTAAGCAGTCTTTGAGGCTAAACTTGTGAAGCGTGTTAAGCCAGCTGTTTTACCAAATGTAACCCCCTTTTATACCAATGAAAGGACACCACACAGATATATATTCAAAATATATATGTATTTATTTCTCAAAGTAACCCCTAGTCTCTTTATGAGCACAGGAGCACAAATCGTCAAACAAGATTACAGTAGAATACACAGAAGTTGCACTTTATATGGATAGGCCCTGGTGGCCGCTCAAACCATATACTAAAATAGTGGTATAAGTACCACGAACAGAAAAGGGAAAAGGCCTAGGGCCTCTAGAATCGCTGGGCCTACAAGGAGCTAACGTCAGTTAGTGACCAGGAGGTCCACGGGTGGCGTGTGCAGAGCAAATAGTCACACGCGTGCTCCCATAGGTTTCAATGGGTGCGTAAAAAGTACAAAGTTACTGCAAAGAGGATCTTCCGGATGGACTAGGAACTCAAGATTTGGAACACAGGCACTAGAGATGTAATATTACACTTGGGCACAGGTGTGCCAGCTTTACCTCACCCACAGGAAGCGGGTGCATAGGCCTCGAAGTGCGTCGGGTTTCTTCTATCTGTTCCGTGGAGCCTGAAGACAAAGATGCTGCAGGCGGTCGGTCCGGGAGAGATGCAGTGGATCCAAGAGTGGATTGGAGATGTTGAAGACCTGTAAGCAGAGGGGACAGTGTTCACAGTCACTAGCCAGTGACCAGCGTCGCACCAGGTGGGTACCAGGCGATGTCGGGTGCAAACAGGAAGAAAGATGTAGCTTGTCTCTGCAGCCCCGTGGTCCCTGGAGGTCGACGACGTCCAGGAGTCGGTTCACGAGCTGTCCCACGCAGGCTCTCGCTGTCGGCGACTTGATTGAAGCAAACAAGCCTTGGCAAAAGCAATTGTTGTAGGAGATGAAATAAGCTGATGGTTCTGACCAGCAAGGTCAGAAGGACTGCTCCTTTGGAGGGGAGCAAGGGCCAGTCTGGAGCAACCAGACCAGTGGTGTATTTCGTAGAGTTTGTCGCCAAGATGGCTACTAGCCAGCGGGCCAGCAACCGGTTAGGCGCGTCGAGTGGCAAAATGCAGAAGGGCCCCACGCAGATCGTGGAGATGCTGGAGGGCTCACCTTTGGTGCAGATGCTGCTCGGGTGTTGGGCTTCTCAGATCCCAAAGCACAACTTGGAGGGAGCCTCGGTTGTTGCACTTGTCAGCTTGTCGTAGTCGTTCCAAGATGGCTGGCTCCACGTGTCTCGGTGCCTCCACGGGTCTCCTCTTTTCAGGGACTGTGGATCGGGCGGTGAGAGGTCTGGAGGTCCAGGTCTTTTCAGTCTCTGGGCTCGGGCTCCGGCGGGAGGCGGCGGCAAAGCAGACGTTGATTCGCTGGATGGTGCTTGCGTTAGCAAGGTGGTCACTCCCTGACCACAGGGGAGATTGGCTTCAGTCCTCTGTGCAGCAGAGCGTCGAAGTTCCCGTCTTCTTCTTAGTGTTAAGTTGATTCCAGGATGTCTGAAGTCTTAGGACACAGCTCCTACCTTTAAGCGGATTCTAGGGGCCGGACTACCTGCTAGGTCCCTCCCTATGGGTGGGACCAGGAAGGGGGGTGGTTACACCCCCAATCCTTTGTCCAGCTCACCCCAGGCCCGGGACTGGTGTGCCCCAGGACGGGTTTGAACTGGCATATGCACCGAGGCTCCTTGTGAGCCACAGGCATGTCTGGTTTCTTTCAAGCCCTACCTGACCAATACACAAAATCCTGTCTGGGGTGGTGCACGCACCTCCCCTGGCAGGAAACCCTTTGTCCACACCTCCCAAGCTGGAAGGACTCCCAGCAGCAGGAGGGCAGACTTGTGTCTGTGGTGGCAGCATCCATTTTGTGGAGCTGAGGCTATGTCTGATTTTACCCGGGTTTCAGGTACTGTACATGTCGTGTCCCTCTAGAAGGGTGGAATGCTAACCCCGTCGCCAGAATTGGCGAGGGGTTAGTATTCCAATTCGTATGACACCTTACTCGACATGTTTTGATAAAGCCAAACCAAAGATAGCATTTAACCGCGAGGTTCATAATGCACTTAAGAGTATATGGTATGACGATATCTGGAAACAGTAGAAGGAAGTGGTTCCGACCACTGCAGACAGGCTCAGCTCATGCCAGAGCACCATCTCACATGGAACCAAGCACTCTGCCTTCAGGATTGTTAAGGCCTGCCATAGGAGTGACTTATAGGTTAACAGGTGTCCCATTTAAGGTTAGGTATAGGTATACTAGACCTTAGTAAGAGGTGATTACACCAACTTACCCCAGCTGAGTGATCAGCCAGTTGTGTCAAATTGTTAGGCCAAACCTGGGGTGGCATAATACATGCTTCAGCCCCTGGCAGGCCTTGGGTACACCAATGCCCTGGGTACCTAGTGTACACTGGTACAGGGGCTGACAGGGTGATCCACTTCCAATTGGTTATGCACCTAGGGTGCATAGGTTTAATTTAGTAGAGAGAACAGCAGGCTGGGGGTCTGATTGGCAGGCCCACAGCCTCAATATGTCAAAAACCAGTGAAGCAAAAAGCAAAAATTTGGGGTGACCATAGGATAGCAGACCCTACTCTCCTACAGGTGAAAACCCCAAACTGCTTAGGTGGTCCATTTCCCTACAGGGGATGGACTTTACAGTGGAGCACCGGCCAGGTACTGACCATGGGAATGCAGATGGTCTCTCCAGGTACTTCCACTTAGGACATGAAGACGAGACTGGTCAAGGCTAGTTTAATGTCCCAGCGTTTGGGGGGGGGGTTGTGTAGGAGAGTAGGGTCTGCTATCCTATGGTCACCCCAAATGTTTGCTTTTTGCTTCACTGGTTTTTGACATATTGAGGCTGTGGGCCTGCCAATCAGACCCCCAGCCTGCTGTTCTCTCTACTAAATTAAACCTATGCACCCTAGGTGCATAACCAATTGGAAGTGGATCACCCTGTCAGCCCCTGTACCAGTGTACACTAGGTACCCAGGGCATTGGTGTACCCAAGGCCTGCCAGGGGCTGAAGCATGTATTATGCCACCCCAGGCTTGGCCTAACAATTTGACACAACTGGCTGATCACTCAGCTGGGGTAAGTTGGTGTAATCACCTCTTACTTAGGTGTAGTATACCTATACCTAACCTTAAATGGGACACCTGGTAACCTATAAGTCACTCCTATGGCAGGCCTTAACAATCCTGAAGGCAGAGTGCTTGGTTCCATGTGAGATGGTGCTCTGGCGTGAGCTGAGCCTGTCTGCAGTGGTCGGAACAACTTCCTTCTACTGTTTCCAGATATCGTCATACCATATACTCTTAAGTGCATTATGAACCTCGCGGTTAAATGCTATCTTTGGTTTGGCTTTATCAAAACATGTCGAGTAAGGTGTCATACGAATTGGAATACTAACCCCTCGCCAATTCTGGCGACGGGGTTAGCATTCCACCCTTCTAGAGGGACACGACATGTACAGTACCTGAAACCCGGGTAAACTCAGACATAGCCTCAGCTCCACAAAATGGATGCTTCCACCACAGACACAAGTCTGCCCTCCTGCTGCTGGGAGTCCTTCCAGCTTGGGAGGTGTGGACAAAGGGTTTCCTGCCAGGGGAGGTGCGTGCACCACCCCAGACAGGATTTTGTGTATTGGTCAGGTAGGGCTTGAAAGAAACCAGACATGCCTGTGGCTCACAAGGAGCCTCGGTGCATATGCCAGTTCAAACCGGTCCTGGGGCACACCAGTCCCAGGCCTGGGGCGAGCTGGACAAAGGATTGGGAGTGTAACCACCCCCCTTCCTGGTCCCACCCATAGGGAGGGACCTAGCAGGTAGTCCGGCCCCTAGAATCCGCTTAAAGGCAGGAGCTGTGTCCTAAGACTTCAGACATCCTGGAATCAACTTAACACTAAGAAGAAGACGGGAACTTCGACGCTCTGCTGCACAGAGGACTGAAGCCAATCTCCCCTGTGGTCAGGGAGTGACCACCTTGCTAACGCAAGCACCATCCAGCGAATCAACGTCTGCTTTGCCGCCGCCTCCCGCCGGAGCCCGAGCCCAGAGACTGACAAGACCTGGACCTCCAGACCTCTCACCGCCCGATCCACAGTCCCTGAAAAGAGGAGACCCGTGGAGGCACCGAGACACGTGGAGCCAGCCATCTTGAAACGACCACGACAAGCTGACAAGTGCAACCGAGGCTCCCTCCAAGTTGTGCTTTGGGATCTGAGAAGCCCAACACCCGAGCAGCATCTGCACCAAAGGTGAGCCCTCCAGCATCTCCACGATCTGCGTGGGGCCCTTCTGCATTTTGCCACTTGACGCGCCTAACCGGTTGCTGGCCCGCTGGCTAGTAGCCATCTTGGCGACGAACTCTATGAAATACACCACTGGTCTGGTTGCTCCAGACTGGCCCTTGCTCCCCTCCAAAGGAGCAGTCCTTCTGACCTTGCTGGTCAGAACCATCAGCTTATTTCATCTCCTACAACAATTGCTTTTGCCAAGGCTTGTTTGCTTCGATCAAGTCGCCGACACTGCCGACAGCGAGAGCCTGCGTGGGCCAGCTTGTGAACCAACTCCTGGACGTCGTTGACCTCCAGGGACCACGTGGCTGCAGAGACAAGCTACACCTTTCTTCCTGTTTGTACCCGACATTGCCTGGTACCCACCTGGTGCCACGCTGGTCACTGGCTAGTGACTGTGAACACTGTCCCCTCTGCTTACAGGTCTTCAACATCTCCGATCCACTCTTGGATCCACTGCATCTCTCCCGGACCGACCGCCTGCAGCATCTTTGTCTTCAGGCTCCACGGAACAGATAGAAGAAACCCGACGCACTTCGAGGCCTATGCACCCGCTTCCTGTGGGTGAGGTAAAGCTGGCACACCTGTGCCCAAGTGTAGTATTACATCTCTAGTGCCTGTGTTCCAAATCTTGAGTTCCTAGTCCATCCGGAAGATCCTCTTTGCAGTAACTTTGTACTTTTTACGCACCCATTGAAACCTATGGGAGCACGCGTGTGACTATTTGCTCTGCACACGCCACCCGTGGACCTCTTGGTCACTAACTGAAGTTAGCTCCTTGTAGGCCCAGCGATTCTAGAGGCCCTAGGCCTTTTCCCTTTTCTGTTCGTGGTACTTATACCACTATTTTAGTATATGGTTTGAGCGGCCACCAGGGCCTATCCATATAAAGTGCAACTTCTGTGTATTCTACTGTAATCTTGTTTGACGATTTGTGCTCCTGTGCTCATAAAGAGACTAGGGGTTACTTTGAGAAATAAATACATATATATTTTGAATATATATCTGTGTGGTGTCCTTTCATTGGTATAAAAGGGGGTTGCATTTGGTAAAACAGCTGGCTTAACACGCTTCACGAGTTTAGCCTCAAAGACTGCTTAGCCTACGCTACCACTAGGGCAGCTAGTCCGAAAAGGTTGACTTACAACCACACCATAAGGGTTGCTTGGCATGGTACAAGGTGATCACTTTAACTAGTGAGCATCATATACCAGGCCAACTTCTCACATTTCCCAAGGTGTCCGCAGAGCTAGGGTTCAAAAACTACAGCTAGACATTTTTCCAAAAAAGGGTCATTTTTCACTGCGAAATTGAGGTGTGACCACGTTGCGTTTTGCGCCGTTTCCTGTCGCGGGCACTAGGCCGACCCACACAAGTGAGGTACCGTTTTTATCGTAAGACTTTGAGGAACGCGGGTTGTGTGGAAATTTGTGGATCCACGCTGATTCAGGAACTTTCCACGACAGAAATGTGGGGAAAATGTGTTTTTTTTGGACAATTTTTTAGGTTTGCAAGGAATTCTGGGTAACAGACCCTGGTGGGAGGCAGTCAAGTCACCCCATCCTGGATTCCCCTGGGTGTCTAGTTTTCAAAAATGTATAGGTTTGCTAGGTTTCCCAAGGTGCCCGTAGAGGTAGGGTTCAAAAACTACAGCTAGACATTTTGCCAAAAAAGGGTCATTTTTCACTGCGAAATTGAGGTGTGACCACGTTGCGTTTTGTGCCGTTTCCTGTCGCGGGCACTGGCCGACCCACACAAGTGAGGTACCGTTTTTCTCGTAAGACTTTGGGGAACGCGGGGTGGGTGGAAATTTGTGGATCCACGCAGATTCCGGAACTTTCCACGACAGAAATATGGGGAAAATGTGTATTTTTTGACAATTTGTTAGGTTTGCAAGGGATTCTGGGTAACAGACCCTGGTGGGAGGCAGTCAAGTCACCCCATCTTGGATTCCCCTGGGTGTCTAGTTTTCAAAAATGTATAGGTTTGCTAGGTTTCCCAAGGTGACCGCAGAGCTAGGGTTCAAAAACTATAGCTAGACATTTTGCCAAAAAAGGGTCATTTTTCACTGCGAAATTGAGGTGTGACCACGTTGCGTTTTGCGCCGTTTCCTGTCACGGGCAGTAGGCCGACCCACACAAGTGAGGTACCGTTTTTCTCGTAAGACTTTGGGGAACGTGGGGTGGGTGGAAATTTGTGGATCCACGCAGATTCCGGAGCTTTCTGCGTCAGAAATGTGGGGAAAATGTGTTTTTTTTGACAATTTTTTAGGTTTGCAAGGGATTCTGGGTAACAGACCCTGGTGGGAGGCAGTCAAGTCACCCCATCCTAGATTCCCCTGGGTGTCTAGTTTTCAAAAATGTATAGGTTTGCTAGGTTTCCCAAGGTGCCCGCAGAGCTAGGGTTCAAAAACTACAGCTAGTCATTTTGCCAAAAAAGGGTCATTTTTCACTGCGAAATTGAGGTGTGACCACGTTGCGTTTTGCGCCGTTTCCTGTCGCGGGCAGTAGGCCGACCCACACAAGTGAGGTACCATTTTTCTCGTAAGACTTTGGAGAACGTGGGGTGGGTGGAAATTTGTGGATCCACGCAGATTCCGGAACTTTCCACCACAGAAATGTGGGGAAAATGGGGTTTTCTTGGACAATTTTTTAGGTTTGCAAGGGATTCTGGGTAACAGACCCTGGTGGGAGGCAGTCAAGTCACCCCATCCTGGATTCCCCTGGGTGTCTAGTTTTAAAAAATGTATAGGTTTGCTAGGTTTCCCAAGGTGCCCGTAGAGCTAGGGTTCAAAAACTACAGCTAGACATTTTGCCAAAAAAGGGTCATTTTTCACTGCGAAATTGAGGTGTGACCACGTTGCGTTTTGTGCCGTTTCCTGTCGCGGGCACTTGGCCGACCCACACAAGTGAGTTACTGTTTTTCTGGTAAGACTTTGGGGAACACGGGGTGGGTGGAAATTTGTGGATCCACGCAGATTCCGCAACTTTCCACAACAGAAATGTGGGGAAAATGTGTTTTTTTTGACAATTTTTTAGGTTTGCAAGGGATTCTGGGTAACAGACCCTGGTGGGAGGCAGTCAAGTCACCCCATCCAGGATTCCCCTGTGTGTCTAGTTTTCAAAAATGTATAGGTTTGCTAGGTTTCACCAAGGTGCCCGCAGAGCTAGGGTTCAAAAACTACAGCTAGACATTTTGCCAAAAAAGGGTCATTTTTCACTGCGAAATTGACGTGTGACCACGTTGCGTTTTGCGCCGTTTCCTGTCACGGGCACTAGGCCGACCCACACAAGTGAGGTACCGTTTTTATTGTAAGACTTTGGGGAACGCGGGTTGTGTGGAAATTTGTGGATCCACGCTGATTCAGGAACTTTCCACGACAGAAATGTGGGGAAAATGTGTTTTTTTTGGACAATTTTTTAGGTTTGCAAGGGATTCTGGGTAACAGACCCTGGTGGGAGGCAGTCAAGTCACCCCATCCTGGATTCCCCTGGGTGTTTAGTTTTCAAAAATGTATAAGTTTGCTAGGTTTCCCAAGGTGCCCGTAGAGCTAGGGTTCAAAAACTACAGCTAGACATTTTGCCAAAAAAGGGTCATTTTTCACTGCGAAATTGAGGTGTGACCACGTTGCGTTTTGTGCCGTTTCCTGTCGCGGGCACTAGGCCGACCCACACAAGTGAGGTACTGTTTTTCTCGTAAGACTTTGGGGAACGCGGGGTGGGTGGACATTTGTGGATCCACGCAGATTCCGGAACTTTCCACGACAGAAATATGGGGAAAATGTGTATTTTTTGACAATTTGTTAGGTTTGCAAGGGATTCTGGGTAACAGACCCTGGTGGGAGGCAGTCAAGTCACCCCATCTTGGATTCCCCTGGGTGTCTAGTTTTCAAAAATGTATAGGTTTGCTAGGTTTTCCAAGGTGCCCGCAGAGGTAGGGTTAAAAAACTACAGCTAGTCATTTTGCCAAAAAAGGGTCATTTTTCACTGCGAAATTGAGGTGTGACCACGATGCGTTTTGCGACGTTTCGTGTCGCGGGCACTAGGCCGCCCACACAAGTGAGGTACCATTTTTCTCGTAAGACGTTCGGGAACGCGGGGTGGGTGGAAATTTGTGGATCCACGCAGATTCCGGTACTTTCCATCACAGAAATGTGGGGAAAATGTGTTTTTTTGGACAATTTTTTAGGTTTGCAAGGGATTCTGGGTAACAGACCCTGGTGGGAGGCAGTCAAGTCACCCCATCCTGGATTCCCATGGGTGTCTAGTTTTCAAAAATGTATAGGTTTGCTAGGTTTCCCAAGGTGCCCGCAGAGCTAGGATTAAAAAACTACAGCTAGTCATTTTGCCAAAAAAGGGTAATTTTTCACTGCGAAATTTAGGTGTGACCACGTTGCATTTTGCGCCGTTTCCTGTCGCGTGCAGTAGGCTGACCCACACAAGTGAGTTACCGTTTTTCTCATAAGACTTTGGGGAACGCGGCGTGGGTGGAAATTTGTGGATCCACGCAGATTCAGGAACTTTCCACGACAGAAATGTTGGGAAAATGTGTTTTTTTTGACAATTGTTTTAGGTTTGCAAGGGATTCTGGGTAACAGACCCTGGTGGGAGGCAGTCAAGTCACCCCATCCTGGGTTCCCCTGGGTGTCTAGTTTTCAAAAATGTATAGGTTTGCTAGGTTTCCCAAGGTGCCCGCAGAGCTAGGGTTAAAAAACTACAGCTAGTCATTTTGCCAAAAAAGGGTCATTTTTCACTGCGAAATTGAGGTGTGACCACGATGCGTTTTGCGACGTTTCCTGTCGCGGGCACTAGGCCGAACCACACAAGTGAGGTACTGTTTTTCTCGTAAGACTTTGGGGAACGCAGGGTGGTTGGAAATTTGTGGATCCACGCAGAGTCCGGAACTTTCCACCACAGAAATGTGGGGAAAATGTGTTTTTTTGGATAAATTTTTAGGTCTGCAAGGGATTCTGGGTAACAGACCCTGGTGTGAGGCAGTCAAGTCACCCCATCCTGGGTTCCCCTGGGTGTCTAGTTTTCAAAAATGTATAGGTTTGCTAGGTTTCCCAAGGTGCCCGCAGAGCTAGGGTTCAAAAACTACAGCTAGTCATTTTGCCAAAAAGGGTCATTTTTCACTGCGAAATTGAGGTGTGACCACGTTGCGTTTTGCGCCGTTTCCTGTCGCGGGCACTATGCCGCCCACACAAGTGAGGTACCATTTTTCTCGTAAGACATTGGGGAACGCGGGGTGGGTGGAAATTTGTGGATCCACGCTGATTCAGGAACTTTCCACGACAGAAATGTGGGGAAAATGTGTTTTTTTTGACAATTTTTTTAGGTTTGCAAGGGATTCTGGGTAACAGACCATGGTGGGAGGCAGTCAAGTCACCCCATCCTGGATTCCCCTGGGTGTTTAGTTTTCAAAAATGTATAGGTTTGCTAGGTTTCCCAAGGTGCCCGCAGAGCTAGGGTTAAAAAACTACAGCTAGTCATTTTGCCAAAAAAGGGTCATTTTTCACTGCGAAATTGAGGTGTGACCACGTTGGGTTTTGCGCCGTTTCCTGTCGCGGGCACTAGGCGGACCCACACAAGTGAGGTACCGTTTTTCTTGTAAGACTTTGGGGAACACGGGGTGGGTGGAAATTTGTGGATCCACGCAGATTCCGGAACTTTCCACGACAGAAATGTGGGGAAAATGTGTTTTTTTGGACAATTTTTTAGGTTTGCAAGGGATTCTGGGTAACAGACCCTGGTGGGAGGCAGTCAAGTCACCCCATCCTGGATTCCCCTGGGTGTCTGGTTTTCAAAAATGTATAGGTTTGGTAGGTTTCCCAAGGTGCCCGCAGAGCTAGGGTTCAAAAACTACAGCTAGTCATTTTGCCCAAAAAGGGTCATTTTTCACTGCGAAATTGAGGTGTGACCACGTTGCGTTTTGCGCCGTTTCCTGTCGCGGGCACTAGGCCGACCCACACAAGTGAGGTACCATTTTTCTCGTAAGACGTTGCGGAATGCGTGGTGGGTAGAAATTTGTGGATCCATGCAGATTCCGGAACTTTCCACTACAGAAATGTGGGGAAAATGTGTTTTTTTGGACAATTTTTTAGGTTTGCAAGGGATTCTGGGTAATAGACCCTGGTGGGAGGCAGTCAAGTCACCCCATCCTGGATTTCCCTGGGTGTCTAGTTTTAAAAAATGTATAGGTTTGCTAGGTTTCCCAAGGTGCCCGCTGAGCTAGGGTTCAAAAACTACAGCTAGTCATTTTGCCAAAAAAGGGTCATTTTTCACTGCGAAATTGAGGTGGGACCACGTTGCGTTTTGCGCCGTTTCCTGTCGCGGGCACTAGGCCGACCCACACAAGTGAGGTACCGTTTTTCTCGTAAGACTTTGAGGAACGCGGGTTGTGTGGAAATTTGTGGATCCACGCTGATTCAGGAACTTTCCACGACAGAAATGTGGGGAAAATGTGTTTTTTTTGGACAATTTTTTAGGTTTGCAAGGGATTCTGGGTAACAGACCCTGGTGGGAGGCAGTCAAGTCACCCCATCCTGGATTCCCCTGGGTGTCTAGTTTTCAAAAATGTATAGGTTTGCTAGGTTTCCCAAGGTGCCCGCAGAGCTAGGGTTCAAAAACTACAGCTAGTCATTTTGCCAAAAAAGGGTCAATTTTCACTGCGAAATTGAGGTGTGACCACGTTGCGTTTTGCGCCGTTTCCTGTCGCGGGCACTATGCCGCCCACACAAGTGAGTTACCGTTTTTCTCATAAGACTTTGGGGAACGCGGGGTGTGTAGAAATTTGTGGATCCACGCAGATTCAGGAACTTTCCACGACAGAAATGTGGGGAAAATGTGTTTTTTTTGACAATTTTTCTAGGTTTGCAAGGGATTCTGGGTAACAGACCCTGGTGGGAGGAAGTCAAGTCACCCCATCCTGGATTCCCCTGGGTGTCTAGTTTTCAAAAATGTATAGGTTTGCTAGGTTTCCCAAGGTGCCCGCAGAGCTAGGATTAAAAAACTACAGCTAGTCATTTTGCCAAAAAAGGGTAATTTTTCACTGCGAAATTTAGGGGTGACCAGGTTGCGTTTTGCGCCGTTTCCTGTCACGTGCAGTAGGCCGACCCACACAAGTGAGTTACAGTTTTTCTCATAAGACTTTGGGGAACGCGGGGTGGGTGGAAATTTGTGGATCCACGCAGATTCAGGAACTTTCCACGACAGAAATGTGGGGAAAATGTGTTTTTTTGGACAAATTTTTAGGTCTGCAAGGGATTCTGGGTAACAGACCCTGGTGGGAGGCAGTCAAGTCACCCCATCCTGGGTTCCCCTGGGTGTCTAGTTTTCAAAAATGTATAGGTTTGCTAGGTTTCCCAAGGTGCCCGCAGAGCTAGGGTTCAAAAACTACAGCTAGTCATTTTGCCAAAAAAGGGTCATTTTTCACTGCGAAATTGAGCTGTGACCACGTTGCGTTTTGCGCCGTTTCCTGTCGCGGGCACTATGCCGCCCACACAAGTGAGGTACCATTTTTCTCGTAAGACATTGGGGAACGCGGGGTGGGTGGAAATTTGTGGATCCACGCAGATTCAGGAACTTTCCACTACAGAAATGTGGGGAAAATGTGTTTTTTTTGATAATTTTTTTAGGTTTGCAAGGGATTCTGGGTAACAGACCCTGGTGGGAGGCAGTCAAGTCACCCCATCCTGGATTCCCCTGGGTGTTTAGTTTTCAAAAATGTGTAGGTTTTCTAGGTTTCCCAAGGTGCCCGCAGAGCTAGGGTTAAAAAACTACAGCTAGTCATTTTGCCAAAAAAGGGTCATTTTTCACTGCGAAATTGAGGTGTGACCACGTTGGGTTTTGCACCGTTTCCTGTCGCGGGCACTAGGCGGACCCACACAAGTGAGGTACCGTTTTTCTTGTAAGACTTTGGGGACAACGGGGTCGGTGGAAATTTGTGGATCCACGCAGATTCCGGAACTTTCCACGACAGAAATGTGGGGAAAATGTGTTTTTTTGGACAATTTTTTAGGTTTGCAAGGGATTCTGGGTAACAGACCCTGGTGGGAGGCAGTCAAGTCACCCCATCCTGGATTCCCCTGGGTGTCTGGTTTTCAAAATGTATAGGTTTGGTAGGTTTCCCAAGGTGCCCGCAGAGCTAGGGTTCAAAAACTACAGCTAGTCATTTTGCCCAAAAAGGGTCATTTTTCACTGCGAAATTGAGGTGTGACCACGTTGCATTTTGTGCCGTTTCCTGTCGTGGGCACTAGGCCGACCCACACAAGTGAGGTACCATTTTTCTCGTAACACGTTGGGGAATGCGTGGTGGGTAGAAATTTGTGGATCCATGCAGATTCGGGAACTTTCCACTACAGAAATGTGGGGAAAATGTGTTTTTTTGGACAATTTTTTAGGTTTGCAAGGGATTCTGGGTAATAGTCCCTGGTGGGAGGCAGTCAAGTCACCCCATCCTGGATTTCCCTGGGTGTCTAGTTTTAAAAAATGTATAGGTTTGCTAGGTTTCCCAAGGTGCCCGCTGAGCTAGGGTTCAAAAACTACAGCTAGTCATTTTGCCAAAAAAGGGTCATTTTTCACTGCGAAATTGAGGTGGGACCACGTTGCGTTTTGCGCCGTTTCCTGTCGCGGGCACTAGGCCGACCCACACAGGTGAGTTACTGTTTTTCTCGTAAGACTTTGAGGAACGCGGGTTGTGTGGAAATTTGTGGATCCACGCTGATTCAGGAACTTTCCACGACAGAAATGTGGGGAAAATGTGTTTTTTTTGGACAATTTTTTAGGTTTGCACGGGATTCTGGGTAACAGACCCTGGTGGGAGGCAGTCAAGTCACCCCATCCTGGATTCCCCTGGGTGTCTAGTTTTCAAAAATGTATAGGTTTGCTAGGTTTCCCAAGGTGCCCGTAGAGCTAGGGTTCAAAAACTACAGCTAGACATTTTGCCAAAAAAGGGTCATTTTTCACTGCGAAATTGAGGTGTGACCACGTTGCGTTTTGTGCCGTTTCCTGTCGCGGGCACTAGGCGGACCCACACATGTGAGTTACCGTTTTTCTCGTAAGACTTTGGGGAACGCGGGGTGGATGAAAATTTGTGGATCCACGTAGATTCCGGAACTTTCCACGACAGAAATATGGGGAAAATGTGGTTTTTTTGACAATTCTTTAGGTTTGCAAGGGATTCTGGGTAACAGACCCTGGTGGGAGGCAGTCAAGTCACCCCATCCTGGGTTCCCCTGGGTGTCTAGTTTTCAAAAATGTATAGGTTTGCTAGGTTTCCCAAGGTGCCCGCAAAGCTAGGGTTCAAAAACTACAGCTAGTCATTTTGCCAAAAAAGGGTCATTTTTCACTGCGAAATTGAGGTGTGACCACGTTGCGTTTTGCACCGTTTCCTGTCGCGGGCAGTAGGCCGACCCACACAAGTGAGTTACCGTTTTTCTCATAAGACTTTGGGGAACGCGGGGTGGGTAGAAATTTGTGGATCCACGCAGATTCAGGAACTTTCCACGACAGAAATGTGGGGAAAATGTGTTTTTTTTGACAATTTTTCTAGGTTTGCAAGGGATTCTGGGTAACAGACCCTGGTGGGAGGAAGTCAAGTCACCCCATCCTGGATTCCCCTGGGTGTCTAGTTTTCAAAAATGTATAGGTTTGCTAGGTTTCCCAAGGTGCCCGCAGAGCTAGGATTAAAAAACTACAGCTAGTCATTTTGCCAAAAAAGGGTAATTTTTCACTGCGAAATTTAGGGGTGACCACGTTGCGTTTTGCGCCGTTTCCTGTCGCGTGCAGTAGGCCGACCCACACAAGTGAGTTACAGTTTTTCTCATAAGACTTTGGGGAACGCGGGGTGGGTGGAAATTTGTGGATCCACGCAGATTCAGGAACTTTCCACGACAGAAATGTGGGGAAAATGTGTTTTTTTGGACAAATTTTTAGGTCTGCAAGGGATTCTGGGTAACAGACCCTGGTGGGAGGCAGTCAAGTCACCCCATCCTGGGTTCCCCTGGGTGTCTAGTTTTCAAAAATGTATAGGTTTGCTAGGTTTCCCAAGGTGCCCGCAGAGCTAGGGTTCAAAAACTACAGCTAGTCATTTTGCCAAAAAAGGGTCATTTTTCACTGCGAAATTGAGGTGTGACCACGTTGCGTTTTGCGCCGTTTCCTGTCGCGGGCACTATGCCGCCCACACAAGTGAGGTACCATTTTTCTCGTAAGACATTGGGGAACGCGGGGTGGGTGGAAATTTGTGGATCCACGCAGATTCAGGAACTTTCCACGACAGAAATGTGGGGAAAATGTGTTTTTTTTGACAATTTTTTTAGGTTTGCAAGGGATTCTGGGTAACAGACCCTGGTGGGAGGCAGTCAAGTCACCCCATCCTGGATTCCCCTGGGTGTTTAGTTTTCAAAAATGTATAGGTTTGCTAGGTTTCCCAAGGTGCCCGCAGAGCTAGGGTTAAAAAACTACAGCTAGTCATTTTGCCAAAAAAGGGTCATTTTTCACTGCGAAATTGAGGTGTGACCACGTTGGGTTTTGCACCGTTTCCTGTCGCGGGCACTAGGTGGACCCACACAAGTGAGGAACCGTTTTTCTTGTAAGACTTTGGGGAAAACGGGGTGGGTGGAAATTTGTGGATCCACGCAGATTCCGGAACTTTCCACGACAGAAATGTGGGGAAAATGTGTTTTTTTAGACAATTTTTTAGGTTTGCAAGGGATTCTGGGTAACAGACCCTGGTGGGAGGCAGTCAAGTCACCCCATCCTGGATTCCCCTGGGTGTCTGGTTTTCAAAAATGTATAGGTTTGGTAGGTTTCCCAAGGTGCCCGCAGAGCTAGGGTTCAAAAACTACAGCTAGTCATTTTGCCCAAAAAGGGTCATTTTTCACTGCGAAATTGAGGTGTGACCACGTTGCGTTTTGCGCCGTTTCCTGTCGCGGGCACTAGGCCGACCCACACAAGTGAGGTACCATTTTTCTCGTAAGACGTTGGGAAATGCGTGGTGGGTGGAAATTTGTGGATCCATGCAGATTCGGGAACTTTCCACTACAGAAATGTGGGGAAAATGTGTTTTTTTGGACAATTTTCAGGTTTGCAAGGGATTCTGGGTAATAGACCCTGGTGGGAGGCAGTCAAGTCACCCCATCCTGGATTTCCCTGGGTGTCTAGTTTAAAAAAATGTATAGGTTTGCTAGGTTTCCCAAGGTGCCCGCTGAGCTAGGGTTCAAAAACTACAGCTAGTCATTTTGCCAAAAAAGGGTCATTTTTCACTGCGAAATTGAGGTGGGACCACGTTGCGTTTTGCGCCGTTTCCTGTCGCGGGCACTAGGCCGACCCACACAAATGAGTTACTGTTTTTCTCTTAAGACTTTGAGGAACGCGGGTTGTGTGGAAATTTGTGGATCCACGCTGATTCAGGAACTTTCCACGACAGAAATGTGGGGAAAATGTGTTTTTTTTGGACAATTTTTTAGGTTTGCACGGGATTCTGGGTAACAGACCCTGGTGGGAGGCAGTCAAGTCACCCCATCCTGGATTGCCCTGGGTGTCTAGTTTTCAAAAATGTATAGGTTTGCTAGGTTTCCCAAGGTGCCCGTAGAGCTAGGGTTCAAAAACTACAGCTAGACATTGTGCCAAAAAAGGGTCATTTTTCACTGCGAAATTGAGGTGTGACCAAGTTGCGTTTTGCACCGTTTCCTGTCGCTTGCAGTAGGCCGACCCACACAAGTGAGTTACCGTTTTTCTCATAAGACTTTGGGGAACGCGGGGTGGGTAGAAATTTGTGGATCCACGCAGATTCAGGAACTTTCCACGACAGAAATGTGGGGAAAATGTGGTTTTTTTGACAATTTTTCTAGGTTTGCAAGGGATTCTGGGTAACAGACCCTGGTGGGAGGAAGTCAAGTCACCCCATCCTGGATTCCCCTGGGTGTCTAGTTTTCAAAAATGTATAGGTTTGCTAGGTTTCCCCAGGTGCCCGCAGAGCTAGGATTAAAAAACTACAGCTAGTCATTTTGCCAAAAAAGGGTAATTTTTCACTGCGAAATTTAGGGGTGACCACGTTGCGTTTTGCGCCGTTTCCTGTCGCGTGCAGTA
The DNA here is from genome assembly GCF_964204655.1 of Triturus cristatus. Classification (NCBI taxonomy): domain Eukaryota; kingdom Metazoa; phylum Chordata; class Amphibia; order Caudata; family Salamandridae; genus Triturus; species Triturus cristatus. The sequence goes on along the minus strand of NC_140579.1, from coordinate 934,154,376 downwards.
GGCCGACCCACACAATTGAGTTACCGTTTTTCTCATAAGACTTTGGGGAACGCGGGGTGGGTGGAAATTTGTGGATCCACGCAGATTCAGGAACTTTCCACGACAGAAATGTTGGGAAAATATGTTTTTTTTGACAATTATTTTAGGTTTGCAAGGGATTCTGGGTAACAGACCCTGGTGGGAGGCAGTCAAGTCACCCCATCCTGGATTCCCCTGGGTGTTTAGTTTTCAAAAATGTATAGGTTTGCTAGGTTTCCCAAGGTGCCCGCAGAGCTAGGGTTAAAAAACTACAGCTAGTCATTTTGCCAAAAAAGGGTAATTTTTCACTGCAAAATTGAGGTGTGACCACGTTGGGTTTTGCGCCGTTTCCTGTCGCGGGCACTAGGCGGACCCACACAAGTGAGGTACCGTTTTTCTTGTAAGACTTTGGGGAACACGGGGTATGTGGAAATTTGTGGATCCACGCAGATTCCGGAACTTTCCACGACAGAAATGTGGGGAAAATTTGTTTTTTTTGACAATTTTTTAGGTTTGCAAGGGATTCTGGGTAACAGACCCTGGTAGGAGGCAGTCAAGTCACCCCATCCTGGATTCCCCTGGGTGTCTAGTTTTCAAAAATGTATAGGTTTGCTAGGTTTCCCAAGGTGCCCGCAGAGCTAGGATTAAAAAACTACAGCTAGTCATTTTGCCAAAAAAGGGTAATTTTTCACTGCGAAATTGAGGTGTGACCACGTTGCGTATTGCGCCGTTTCCTGTTGCGGGCACTAGGCGGACCCACACAAGTGAGTTACCGTTTTTCTCGTAAGACTTTGGGGAACGCGGGGTGGATGGAAATTTGTGGATCCATGCAGATTCCGGAACTTTCCACGACAGAAATGTGGGGAAAATGTGGTTTTTTTGACAATTCTTTAGGTTTGCAAGGGATTCTGGGTAACAGACCCTGGTGGGAGGCAGTCAAGTCACCCCATCCTGGATTCCCCTGGGTGTCTAGTTTTCAAAAATGTATAGGTTTGCTAGGTTTCCCAAGGTGCCTGCAGAGCTAGGGTTCAAAAACTACAGCTAGTCATTTTGCCAAAAAAGGGTCATTTTTCACTGCGAAATTGAGGTGTGACCACGATGCGTTTTGCGACGTTTCCTGTCGCGGGCACTAGGCCGAACCACACAAGTGAGGTACCGTTTTTCTCGTAAGACTTTGGGGAATGCAGGGTGGTTGGAAATTTGTGGATCCACGCAGATTCCGGAACTTTCCACCACAGAAATGTGGGGAAAATGTGTTTTTTTGGACACATTTTTAGGTTTGCAAGGGATTCTGGGTACCAGACCCTGGTGGGAGGCAGTCAAGTCACCCCATCCTGGGTTCCCCTGGGTGTCTAGTTTTCAAAAATGTATAGGTTTGCTAGGTTTCCCAAGGTGCCCGCAGAGCTAGGGTTCAAAAACTACAGCTAGTCATTTTGCCAAAAAAGGGTCATTTTTCACTGCGAAATTGAGGTGTGACCATGTTGCGTTTTGTGACGTTTCCTGTTGCGGGCACTAGGCCGAACCACACAAGTGAGGTACCGTTTTTCTCGTAAGACTTTGGGGAATGCAGGGTGGTTGGAAATTTGTGGATCCACGCAGATTTCGGAACTTTCCACCACAGAAATGTGGGGAAAATGTGTTTTTTTGGACACATTTTTAGGTTTGCAAGGGATTCTGGGTACCAGACCCTGGTGGGAGGCAGTCAAGTCACCCCATCCTGGATTTCCCTGGGTGTCTAGTTTTCAAAAATGTATAGGTTTGCTAGGTTTCCAAAGGTGCCCGCAAAGCTAGGATTAAAAAACTACAGCTAGTCCTTTTGCCAAAAAAGGGTCATTTTTCACTGCGATATGAGGTGGGACCACGTTGCGTTTTGCGCCATTTCCTGTCGTGGGCACTAGGCCGACCCACACAAGTGAGTTACCGTTTTTCTCGTAAGACTTTGAGGAACGCGGGTTGTGTGGAAATTTGTGGATCCACGCTGATTCAGGAACTTTCCACGACAGAAATGTGGGGGAAATGTGATTTTCTTTGGACAATTTTTTAGGTTTGCAAGGGATTCTGGGTAACGTAACAGACCCTAGTGGGAGGCAGTCAAGTCACCCCATCCTGGGTTCCCCTGGGTGTCTAGTTTTCAAAAATATATAGGTTTGCTAGGTTTCCCAAGGTGCCCGCAGAGCTAGGGTTCAAAAACTACAGCTAGTCATTTTGCCAAAAAAGGGTCATTTTTCACTGCGAAAATAGGTGTGACCACGTTGCGTTTTGCGCCGTTTCCTGTCGCGGGCAGTAGGCCGACCCACACAAGTGAGTTACCGTTTTTCTCATAAGACTTTGGGGAACGTGGGGTGGGTGGAAATTTGTGGATCCACGCAGATTCAGGAACTTTCCACGACAGAAATGTGGGGAAAATGTGTTTTTTTTGACAATTTTTTAGGTTTGCAAGGGATTCTGGGTAACAGACCCTGGTGGGAGGCAGTCAAGTCACCCCATCCTGGATTCCCCTGGGTGTCTAGTTTTCAAAAATGTATAGGTTTGCTAGGTTTCCCAAGGTGCCCGCAGAGCTAGGATTAAAAAACTACAGCTAGTCATTTTGCCAAAAAAGGGTAATTTTTCACTGCGAAATTTAGGTGTGACCACGTTGCGTTTTGCGCTGTTTCCCTTCGCGTGCAGTAGGCCGACCCACACAAATGAGTTACCGTTTTTCTCATAAGACTTTGGGGAAGGCGGGGTGGGTGGAAATTTGTGGATCCACGCAGATTCAGGAACTTTCCACGACAGAAATGTTGGGAAAATGTGTTTTTTTTGACAATTTTTTTAGGTTTGCAAGGGATTCTGGGTAACAGACCCTGGTGGGAGGCAGTCAAGTCACCCCATCCTGGATTCCCCTGGGTGTTTAGTTTTCAAAAATGTATAGGTTTGCTAGGTTTCCCAAGGTGCCCGCAGAGCTAGGGTTAAAAAACTACAGCTAGTCATTTTGCCAAAAAAGGGTCATTTTTCACTGCGAAATTGAGGTGTGACCATGCTGGGTTTTGCGCCGTTTCCTGTCGCGGGCACTAGGCGGACCCACACAAGTGAGGTACCGTTTTTCTTGTAAGACTTTGGGGAACACGGGGTGGGTGGACATTTGTGGATCCACGCAGATTCCGGAACTTTCCACGACAGAAATGTGGGGAAAATGTGGTTTTTTTGACAATTCTTCAGGTTTGCAAGGGATTCTGGGTAACAGACCCTGGTGGGAGGCAGTCAAGTCACCCCATCCTGGGTTCCCCTGGGTGTCTAGTTTTCAAAAATGTATAGGTTTGCTAGGTTTCCCAAGGTGCCCCTAGAGCTAGGGTTCAAAAACTACAGCTAGTCATTTTGCCAAAAAAGGGTCATTTTTCACTGCGAAATTGAGGTGTGACCACGTTGCGTTTTGCGCTGTTTCCTGTCACGGGCACTAGGCCGACCCACACAAGTGAGGTACCGTTTTTCTCGTAAGACTTTGGGGAACGTTTGGTGGGTGGAAATTTGTGGATCCACGCAGATTCCGGAACTTTCCACGTCAGAAATATGGGGAAAATGTGTTTTGTTTTACAATTTTTTAGGTTTGCAAGGGATTCTGGGTAACAGACCCTGGTGGGAGGCAGTCAAGTCAACCCATCTTGGATTCCCCTGGGTGTCTAGTTTTCAAAAATGTATAGTTTTGCTAGGTTTCCCAAGGTGCCCGCAGAGCTAGGGTTAAAAAACTACAGCTAGTCATTTTGCCAAAAAAGTGTCATTTTTCACTGCGAAATTGAGGTGTGACCACGTTGGGTTTTGCGCCGTTTCCTGTCGCGGGCACTAGGCGGACCCACACAAGTGAGGTACTGTTTTTCTTGTTAGACTTTGGGGAACACGGGGTGGGTGGAAATTTGTGGATCCACGCAGATTCCGGAACTTTCCACGACAGAAATGTGGGGAAAATGTGTTTTTTTTGACAATTTTTTAGGTTTGCAAGGGATTCTGGGTAACAGACCCTGGTGGGAGGCAGTCAAGTCACCCCATCCTGGATTCCCCTGGGTGTCTAGTTTTCAAAAATATATAGGTTTGGTAGGTTTCCCAAGGTGCCCGCAGAGCTAGGGTTCAAAAACAACAGCTAGTCGTTTTGCCAAAAAAGGGTCATTTTTCACTGCAAACTTGAGGTGTGACCACGATGCGTTTTGCGCCGTTTCCTGTCGCGGGCACTAGGCCGACCCACACAAGTGAGTTACCGTTTTTCTTGTAAGACTTTGGGGAACGCGGGGTGGGTGGAAATTTGTGGATCCACGCAGATTCCGGAACTTTCTACCACAGAAATGTGGGGAAAATGGGGTTTTCTTGGACAATTTTTTAGGTTTGCAAGGGATTCTGGGTAACAGACCCTGGTGGGAGGCAGTCAAGTCACGCCATCCTGGATTCCCCTGGGTGTTTAGTTTTCAAAAATGTATAGGTTTGCTAGGTTTCCCAAGGTGCCCACAGAGCTAGGGTTAAAAAACTACAGCTAGTCATTTTGCCAAAAAAGGGTCATTTTTCACTGCGAAATTGAGGTGTGACCACGTTGGGTTTTGCGCCGTTTCCTGTCGCGGGCACTAGGCGAACCCACACAAGTGAGGTACCGTTTTTCTTGTAAGACTTTGGGGAACACGGGGTGGGTGGAAATTTGTGGATCCACGCAGATTCCGGAACTTTCCACGACAGAAATGTGGGGAAAATGTGTTTTTTTGACAATTTTTTAGGTTTGCAAGGGATTCTGGGTAACAGACCCTGGTGGGAGGCAGTCAAGTCACCCCATCCTGTATTCCCCTGGGTGTCTGGTTTTCAAAAATGTATAGATTTGGTAGGTTTCCCAAGGTGCCCGCAGAGCTAGGGTTCAAAAACTACAGCTAGTCATTTTGCCAAAAAAGGGTCATTTTTCACTGCGAAATTGAGGTGTAACCACGTTGCATTTTGCGCCGTTTCCTGTTGCGGGCACTAAGCTGACCCACCCAAGTGAGGTACCATTTTTCTCGTAAGACGTTGGGGAACGCGTGGTGGGTGGAAATTTGTGGATCCACGCAGATTCCGGAACTTTCCACGACAGAAATGTGGGGAAAATGTGTTTTTTTGGACAATTTTTTAGGTTTGCAAGGGATTCTGGGTAACAGACCCTGGTGGGAGGCAGTCAAGTCACCCCATCCTGGATTCCCCTGGGTGTCTAGTTTTCAAAAATGTATAGGTTTGCTAGGTTTCCCAAGGTACCCGTAGAGCTAGGGTTCAAAAACTACAGCTAGACATTTTGTCAAAAAAGGGTCATTTTTCACTGCGAAATTGAGGTGTGACCACGTTGCGTTTTGTGCCGTTTCCTGTCGCGGGCACTAGGCCGACCCACACAAGTGAGGTACCGTTTTTCTCGTAAGACTGTGGGGAATGCGGGGTGGGTGGACATTTGTGGATCCACGCAGATTCCGGAACTTTCCACAACAGAAATATGGGGAAAATGTATATTTTTTGATAATTTGTTAGGTTTGCAAGGGATTCTGGGTAACAGACCCTGGTGGGAGGCAGTCAAGTCACCCCATCTTGGATTCCCCTGGGTGTCTAGTTTTCAAAAATGTATAGGTTTGCTAGGTTTTCCAAGGTGCCCGCAGAGGTAGGGTTAAAAAACTACAGCTAGTCATATTGCCAAAAAAGGGTCATTTTTCACGGCGAAATTGAGGTGTGACCACGTTGCGTTTTGCGCCGTTTCCTGTTGCGGGCACTAGGCGGACCCACACAAGTGAGTTACCGTTTTTCTCGTAAGACTTTGGGGAACGAGGGGGGGATGGAAATTTGTGGATCCACACAGATTCCGGATTTTTCCACGACAGAAATGTGGGGAAAATGTGTTTTTTTTGACAATTCTATAGGTTTGCAAGGGATTCTGGGTAACAGACCCTGGTGAGAGGCAGTCAAGTCACCCCATCCTGGGTTCCCCTGGGTGTCTAGTTTTCAAAAATGTATAGGTTTGCTAGGTTTCCCAAGGTGCCCGCAGAGCTAGGGTTCAAAAACTACAGCTAGTCATTTTGCCAAAAAAGGGTCATTTTTCACTGCGAAATTGAGGTGTGACCACGTTGCGTTTTGCGCCGTTTCCTGTCACGGGCACTAGGCCGACCCACACAAGTGAGGTACCGTTTTTCTCATAAGACTTTGGGGAACGTTTGGTGGGTGGAAATTTGTGGATCCACGCAGATTCCGGAACTTTCCACGTCAGAAATATGGGGAAAATGTGTTTTTTTTGACAATTTTTTAGGTTTGCAAGGGATTCTGGGTAACAGACCCTGGTGGGAGGCAGTCAAGTCAACCCATCTTGGATTCCCCTGGGTGTCTAGTTTTCAAAAATGTATAGTTTTGCTAGGTTTCCCAAGGTGCCCGCAGAGCTAGGGTTAAAAAACTACAGCTAGTCATTTTGCCAAAAAAGTGTCATTTTTCACTGCGAAATTGAGGTGTGACCACGTTGGGTTTTGCGCCGTTTCCTGTTGCGGGCACTAGGCAGACCCACACAAGTGAGGTACCGTTTTTCTTGTAAGACTTTGGGGAACGCGGGGTGGGTGGAAATTTGTGGATCCACGCAGATTCCGGAACTTTCCACGACAGAAATGTGGGGAAAATGTGTTTTTTTTTACAATTTTTTAGGTTTGCAAGGGATTCTGGGTAACAGACCCTGGTGGGAGGCAGTCAAGTCAACCCATCTTGGATTCCCCTGGGTGTCTAGTTTTCAAAAATGTATAGTTTTGCTAGGTTTCCCAAGGTGCCCGCAGAGCTAGGGTTAAAAAACTACAGCTAGTCATTTTGCCAAAAAAGTGTCATTTTTCACTGCGAAATTGAGGTGTGACCACGTTGGGTTTTGCGCCGTTTCCTGTCGCGGGCACTAGGCGGACCCATACAAGTGAGGTACTGTTTTTCTTGTAAGACTTTGGGGAACACGGGGTGGGTGGAAATTTGTGGATCCACGCAGATTCCGGAACTTTCCACGACAGAAATGTGGGGAAAATGTGTTTTTTTTGACAATTTTTTAGGTTTGCAAGGGATTCTGGGTAACAGACCCTGGTGGGAGGCAGTCAAGTCACCCCATCCTGGATTCCCCTGGGTGTCTAGTTTTCAAAAATATATAGGTTTGGTAGGTTTCCCAAGGTGCCCGCAGAGCTAGGGTTCAAAAACAACAGCTAGTCGTTTTGCCAAAAAAGGGTCATTTTTCACTGCAAACTTGAGGTGTGACCACGATGCGTTTTGCGCCGTTTCCTGTCGCGGGCACTAGGCCGACCCACACAAGTGAGTTACCGTTTTTCTTGTAAGACTTTGGGGAACGCGGGGTGGGTGGAAATTTGTGGATCCACGCAGATTCCGGAACTTTCTACCACAGAAATGTGGGGAAAATGGGGTTTTCTTGGACAATTTTTTAGGTTTGCAAGGGATTCTGGGTAACAGACCCTGGTGGGAGGCAGTCAAGTCACGCCATCCTGGATTCCCCTGGGTGTTTAGTTTTCAAAAATGTATAGGTTTGCTAGGTTTCCCAAGGTGCCCGCAGAGCTAGGGTTAAAAAACTACAGCTAGTCATTTTGCCAAAAAAGGGTCATTTTTCACTGCGAAATTGAGGTGTGACCACGTTGGGTTTTGCGCCGTTTCCTGTCGCGGGCACTAGGCGGACCCACACAAGTGAGGTACCGTTTTTCTTGTAAGACTTTGGGGAACACGGGGTGGGTGGAAATTTGTGGATCCACGCAGATTCCGGAACTTTCCACGACAGAAATGTGGGGAAAATGTGTTTTTTTGACAATTTTTTAGGTTTGCAAGGGATTCTGGGTAACAGACCCTGGTGGGAGGCAGTCAAGTCACCCCATCCTGTATTCCCCTGGGTGTCTGGTTTTCAAAAATGTATAGATTTGGTAGGTTTCCCAAGGTGCCCGCAGAGCTAGGGTTCAAAAACTACAGCTAGTCATTTTGCCAAAAAAGGGTCATTTTTCACTGCGAAATTGAGGTGTAACCACGTTGCATTTTGCGCCGTTTCCTGTTGCGGGCACTAGGCTGACCCACACAAGTGAGGTACCATTTTTCTCATAAGACGTTGGGGAACGCGTGGTGGGTGGAAATTTGTGGATCCACGCAGATTCAGGAACTTTCCACGACAGAAATGTGGGGAAAATGTGTTTTTTTTGGACAATTTTTTAGGTTTGCAAGGGATTCTGGGTAACAGACCCTGGTGGGAGGCAGTCAAGTCACCCCATCCTGGATTCCCCTGGGTGTCTAGTTTTCAAAAATGTATAGGTTTGCTAGGTTTCCCAAGGTACCCGTAGAGCTAGGGTTCAAAAACTACAGCTAGACATTTTGTCAAAAAAGGGTCATTTTTCACTGCGAAATTGAGGTGTGACCACGTTGCGTTTTGTGCCGTTTCCTGTCGCGGGCACTAGGCCGACCCACACAAGTGAGGTACCGTTTTTCTCGTAAGACTGTGGGGAATGCGGGGTGGGTGGACATTTGTGGATCCACGCAGATTCCGGAACTTTCCACAACAGAAATATGGGGAAAATGTATATTTTTTGATAATTTGTTAGGTTTGCAAGGGATTCTGGGTAACAGACCCTGGTGGGAGGCAGTCAAGTCACCCCATCTTGGATTCCCCTGGGTGTCTAGTTTTCAAAAATGTATAGGTTTGCTAGGTTTTCCAAGGTGCCCGCAGAGGTAGGGTTAAAAAACTACAGCTAGTCATATTGCCAAAAAAGGGTCATTTTTCACGGCGAAATTGAGGTGTGACCACGTTGCGTTTTGCGCCGTTTCCTGTTGCGGGCACTAGGCGGACCCACACAAGTGAGTTACCGTTTTTCTCGTAAGACTTTGGGGAACGAGGGGGGGATGGAAATTTGTGGATCCACACAGATTCCGGATTTTTCCACGACAGAAATGTGGGGAAAATGTGTTTTTTTTGACAATTCTATAGGTTTGCAAGGGATTCTGGGTAACAGACCCTGGTGGTAGGCAGTCAAGTCACCCCATTCTGGGTTCCCCTGGGTGTCTAGTTTTCAAAAATGTATAGGTTTGCTAGGTTTCCCAAGGTGCCCGCAGAGCTAGGGTTCAAAAACTACAGCTAGTCATTTTGCCAAAAAAGGGTCATTTTTCACTGCGAAATTGAGGTGTGACCACGTTGCGTTTTGCGCCGTTTCCTGTCACGGGCACTAGGCCGACCCACACAAGTGAGGTACCGTTTTTCTCATAAGACTTTGGGGAACGTTTGGTGGGTGGAAATTTGTGGATCCACGCAGATTCCGGAACTTTCCACGTCAGAAATATGGGGAAAATGTGTTTTTTTTGACAATTTTTTAGGTTTGCAAGGGATTCTGGGTAACAGACCCTGGTGGGAGGCAGTCAAGTCAACCCATCTTGGATTCCCCTGGGTGTCTAGTTTTCAAAAATGTATAGTTTTGCTAGGTTTCCCAAGGTGCCCGCAGAGCTAGGGTTAAAAAACTACAGCTAGTCATTTTGCCAAAAAAGTGTCATTTTTCACTGCGAAATTGAGGTGTGACCACGTTGGGTTTTGCGCCGTTTCCTGATGCGGGCACTAGGCGGACCCACACAAGTGAGGTACCGTTTTTCTTGTAAGACTTTGGGGAACGCGGGGTGGGTGGAAATTTGTGGATCCACGCAGATTCCGGAACTTTCTACCACAGAAATGTGGGGAAAATGGGGTTTTCTTGGACAATTTTTTAGGTTTGCAAGGGATTCTGGGTATCAGACCCTGGTGGGAGGTAGTCAAGTCACCCCATCCTGGATTCCCCTGGGCGTCTAGTTTTTAAAAATGTATAGGTTTGCTAGGTTTCCCAAGGTGCCCGTAGAGCTAGGGTTCAAAAACTACAGCTAGACATTTTGCCAAAAAAGGGTCATTTTTCACTGCGAAATTGAGGTGTGACCACGTTGCGTTTTGTGCCGTTTCCTGTCGCGGGCACTAGGCCGACCCACACAAGTGAGGTACCATTTTTCTCGTAAGACTTTGGGGAATGCGGGGTGAGTGGACATTTGTGGATCCACGCAGATTCCGGAACTTTCCACGACAGAAATATGGGGAAAATGTGTATTTTTTGACAATTTGTTAGGTTTGCAAGGGATTCTGGGTAACAGACCCTGGTGGGAGGCAGTCAAGTAACCCCATCTTGGATTCCCCTGGGTGTCTAGTTTTCAAAAATGTATAGGTTTGCTAGGTTTTCCAAGGTGCCCGCAGAGGTAGGGTTAAAAAACTACAGCTAGTCATTTTGCCAAAAAAGGGTCATTTTTCACTGCGAAATTGAGGTGTGACCACGTTGCGTTTTGCGCCGTTTCCTGTTGCGGGCACTAGGCGGACCCACACATGTGAGTTACCGTTTTTCTCGTAAGACTTTGGGGAACGCGGGGTGGATGGAAATTTGTGGATCCACGTAGATTCCGGAACTTTCCACGACAGAAATGTGGGGAAAATGTGGTTTTTTTGACAATTCTTTAGGTTTGCAAGGGATTCTGGGTAACAGACCCTGGTGGGAGGCAGTCAAGTCACCCCATCCTGGGTTCCCCTGGGTGTCTAGTTTTCAAAAATGTATAGGTTTGCTAGGTTTCCCAAGGTGCCCGCAGAGCTAGGGTTCAAAAACTACAGCTAGTCATTTTGCCAAAAAAGGGTCATTTTTCACTGCGAAATTGAGGTGTGACCACGTTGCGTTTTGTGCCATTTCCTGTCGCGGGCAGTAGCCCGACCCACACAAGTGAGTTACCGTTTTTCTCATAAGACTTTGGGGAATGCGGGGTGGGTGGAAATTTGTGGATCCACGCAGATTCAGGAACTTTCCACGACAGAAATGTGGGGAAAATGTGTTTTTTTTGACAATTTTTTTAGGTTTGCAAGGGATTCTGGGTAACAGACCCTGGTGGGAGCAGTCAAGTCACCCCATCCTGGATTCCCCTGGGCGTCTAGTTTTCAAAAATGTATAGGTTTGCTAGGTTTCCCAAGGTGCCCGCAGAGCTAGGATTAAAAAACTACAGCTAGTCATTTTGCCAAAAAAGGGTAATTTTTCACTGCGAAATTTAGGTGTGACCACGTTGCGTTTTGCGCCGTTTCCCTTCACGTGCAGTAGGCCGACCCACACAAGTGAGTTACCGTTTTTCTCATAAGACTTTGGGGAAGGCGGGGTGGGTGGAAATTTGTGGATCCACGCAGATTCAGGAACTTTCCACGACAGAAATGTGGGGAAAATGTGTTTTTTTTGACAATCTTTTTAGGTTTGCAAGGGATTCTGGGTAACAGACCCTGGTGGGAGGCAGTCAAGTCACCCCATCCTGGATTCCCCTGGGTGTTTAGTTTTCAAAAATGTATAGGTTTGCTAGGTTTCCCAAGGTGCCCGCAGAGCTAGGGTTAAAAAACTACAGCTAGTCATTTTGCCAAAAAAGGGTCATTTTTCACTGCGAAATTGAGGTGTGACCACGTTGGGTTTTGCGCCGTTTCCTGTCGCGGGCACTAGGCGGACCCACACAAGTGAGGTACCGTTTTTCTTGTAAGACTTTGGGGAACACGGGGTGGGTGGAAATTTGTGGATCCACGCAGATTCCGGAACTTTCCACGACAGAAATGTGGGGAAAATGTGTTTTTTTGACAATTTTTTAGGTTTGCAAGGGATTCTGGGTAACAGACCCTGGTGGGAGGCAGTCAAGTCACCCCATCCTGGATTCCCCTGGGTGTCTGGTTTTCAAAAATGTATAGATTTGGTAGGTTTCCCAAGGTGCCCGCAGAGCTAGGGTTCAAAAACTACAGCTAGTCATTTTGCCAAAAAAGGGTCATTTTTCACTGCGAAATTGAGGTGTAACCACGTTGCATTTTGCGCCGTTTCCTGTTGCGGGCACTAGGCCGACCCACACAAGTGAGGTACCATTTTTCTCGTAAGACGTTGGGGAACGCGTGGTGGGTGGAAATTTGTGGATCCACGCAGATTCCGGAACTTTCCACTACAGAAATGTGGGGAAAATGTGTTTTTTTGGACAATTATTTAGGTTTGCAAGGGATTCTGGGTAACAGACCCTGGTGGGAGGCAGTCAAGTCACCCCATGCTGGATTCCCCTGGGTGTCTAGTTTTCAAAAATGTATAGGTTTGCTAGGTTTCCCAAGGTACCCGTAGAGCTAGGGTTCAAAAACTACAGCTAGACATTTTGTCAAAAAAGGGTCATTTTTCACTGCGAAATTGAGGTGTGACCACGTTGCGTTTTGTGCCGTTTCCTGTCGCGGGCACTAGGCCGACCCACACAAGTGAGGTACCGTTTTTCTCGTAAGACTGTGGGGAATGCGGGGTGGGTGGACATTTGTGGATCCACGCAGATTCCGGAACTTTCCACAACAGAAATATGGGGAAAATGTATATTTTTTGATAATTTGTTAGGTTTGCAAGGGATTCTGGGTAACAGACCCTGGTGGGAGGCAGTCAAGTCACCCCATCTTGGATTCCCCTGGGTGTCTAGTTTTCAAAAATGTATAGGTTTGCTAGGTTTTCCAAGGTGCCCGCAGAGGTAGGATTAAAAAACTACAGCTAGTCATATTGCCAAAAAAGGGTCATTTTTCACGGCGAAATTGAGGTGTGACCACGTTGCGTTTTGCGCCGTTTCCTGTTGCGGGCACTAGGCGGACCCACACAAGTGAGTTACCGTTTTTCTCGTAAGACTTTGGGGAACGAGGGGGGGATGGAAATTTGTGGATCCACACAGATTCCGGATTTTTCCACGACAGAAATGTGGGGAAAATGTGTGTTTTTTTGACAATTCTTTAGGTTTGCAAGGGATTCTGGGTAACAGACCCTGGTGGGAGGCAGTCAAGTCACCCCATCCTGGGTTCCCCTGGGTGTCTAGTTTTCAAAAATGTATAGGTTTGCTAGGTTTCCCAAGGTGCCCGCAGAGCTAGGGTTCAAAAACTACAGCTAGTCATTTTGCCAAAAAAGGGTCATTTTTCACTGCGAAATTGAGGTGTGACCACGTTGCGTTTTGCGCCGTTTCCTGTCACGGGCACTAGGCCGACCCACACAAGTGAGGTACCGTTATTCTCATAAGACTTTGGGGAACGTTTGGTGGGTGGAAATTTGTGGATCCACGCAGATTCCGGAACTTTCCACGTCAGAAATATGGGGAAAATGTGTTTTTTTTGACAATTTTTTAGGTTTGCAAGGGATTCTGGGTAACAGACCCTGGTGGGAGGCAGTCAAGTCAACCCATCTTGGATTCCCCTGGGTGTCTAGTTTTCAAAAATGTATAGTTTTGCTAGGTTTCCCAAGGTGCCCGCAGAGCTAGGGTTAAAAAACTACAGCTAGTCATTTTGCCAAAAAAGTGTCATTTTTCACTGCGAAATTGAGGTGTGACCACGTTGGGTTTTGCGCCGTTTCCTGTTGCGGGCACTAGGCGGACCCACACAAGTGAGGTACCGTTTTTCTTGTAAGACTTTGGGGAACGCGGGGTGGGTGGAAATTTGTGGATCCACGCAGATTCCGGAACTTTCCACGACAGAAATGTGGGGAAAATGTGTTTTTTTTTACAATTTTTTAGGTTTGCAAGGGATTCTGGGTAACAGACCCTGGTGGGAGGCAGTCAAGTCAACCCATCTTGGATTCCCCTGGGTGTCTAGTTTTCAAAAATGTATAGTTTTGCTAGGTTTCCCAAGGTGCCCGCAGAGCTAGGGTTAAAAAACTACAGCTAGTCATTTTGCCAAAAAAGTGTCATTTTTCACTGCGAAATTGAGGTGTGACCACGTTGGGTTTTGCGCCGTTTCCTGTCGCGGGCACTAGGCGGACCCATACAAGTGAGGTACTGTTTTTCTTGTAAGACTTTGGGGAACACGGGGTGGGTGGAAATTTGTGGATCCACGCAGATTCCGGAACTTTCCACGACAGAAATGTGGGGAAAATGTGTTTTTTTTGACAATTTTTTAGGTTTGCAAGGGATTCTGGGTAACAGACCCTGGTGGGAGGCAGTCAAGTCACCCCATCCTGGATTCCCCTGGGTGTCTAGTTTTCAAAAATATATAGGTTTGGTAGGTTTCCCAAGGTGCCCGCAGAGCTAGGGTTCAAAAACAACAGCTAGTCGTTTTGCCAAAAAAGGGTCATTTTTCACTGCAAACTTGAGGTGTGACCACGATGCGTTTTGCGCCGTTTCCTGTCGCGGGCACTAGGCCGACCCACACAAGTGAGTTACCGTTTTTCTTGTAAGACTTTGGGGAACGCGGGGTGGGTGGAAATTTGTGGATCCACGCAGATTCCGGAACTTTCTACCACAGAAATGTGGGGAAAATGGGGTTTTCTTGGACAATTTTTTAGGTTTGCAAGGGATTCTGGGTAACAGACCCTGGTGGGAGGCAGTCAAGTCACGCCATCCTGGATTCCCCTGGGTGTTTAGTTTTCAAAAATGTATAGGTTTGCTAGGTTTCCCAAGGTGCCCGCAGAGCTAGGGTTAAAAAACTACAGCTAGTCATTTTGCCAAAAAAGGGTCATTTTTCACTGCGAAATTGAGGTGTGACCACGTTGGGTTTTGCGCCGTTTCCTGTCGCGGGCACTAGGCGGACCCACACAAGTGAGGTACCGTTTTTCTTGTAAGACTTTGGGGAACACGGGGTGGGTGGAAATTTGTGGATCCACGCAGATTCCGGAACTTTCCACGACAGAAATGTGGGGAAAATGTGTTTTTTTGACAATTTTTTAGGTTTGCAAGGGATTCTGGGTAACAGACCCTGGTGGGAGGCAGTCAAGTCACCCCATCCTGTATTCCCCTGGGTGTCTGGTTTTCAAAAATGTATAGATTTGGTAGGTTTCCCAAGGTGCCCGCAGAGCTAGGGTTCAAAAACTACAGCTAGTCATTTTGCCAAAAAAGGGTCATTTTTCACTGCGAAATTGAGGTGTAACCACGTTGCATTTTGCGCCGTTTCCTGTTGCGGGCACTAGGCTGACCCACACAAGTGAGGTACCATTTTTCTCGTAAGACTGTGGGGAATGCGGGGTGGGTGGACATTTGTGGATCCACGCAGATTCCGGAACTTTCCACAACAGAAATATGGGGAAAATGTATATTTTTTGATAATTTGTTAGGTTTGCAAGGGATTCTGGGTAACAGACCCTGGTGGGAGGCAGTCAAGTCACCCCATCTTGGATTCCCCTGGGTGTCTAGTTTTCAAAAATGTATAGGTTTGCTAGGTTTTCCAAGGTGCCCGCAGAGGTAGGGTTAAAAAACTACAGCTAGTCATATTGCCAAAAAAGGGTCATTTTTCACGGCGAAATTGAGGTGTGACCACGTTGCGTTTTGCGCCGTTTCCTGTTGCGGGCACTAGGCGGACCCACACAAGTGAGTTACCGTTTTTCTCGTAAGACTTTGGGGAACGAGGGGGGGATGGAAATTTGTGGATCCACACAGATTCCGGATTTTTCCACGACAGAAATGTGGGGAAAATGTGTTTTTTTTGACAATTCTATAGGTTTGCAAGGGATTCTGGGTAACAGACCCTGGTGGGAGGCAGTCAAGTCACCCCATCCTGGGTTCCCCTGGGTGTCTAGTTTTCAAAAATGTATAGGTTTGCTAGGTTTCCCAAGGTGCCCGCAGAGCTAGGGTTCAAAAACTACAGCTAGTCATTTTGCCAAAAAAGGGTCATTTTTCACTGCGAAATTGAGGTGTGACCACGTTGCGTTTTGCGCCGTTTCCTGTCACGGGCACTAGGCCGACCCACACAAGTGAGGTACCGTTTTTCTCATAAGACTTTGGGGAACGTTTGGTGGGTGGAAATTTGTGGATCCACGCAGATTCCGGAACTTTCCACGTCAGAAATATGGGGAAAATGTGTTTTTTTTGACAATTTTTTAGGTTTGCAAGGGATTCTGGGTAACAGACCCTGGTGGGAGGCAGTCAAGTCAACCCATCTTGGATTCCCCTGGGTGTCTAGTTTTCAAAAATGTATAGTTTTGCTAGGTTTCCCAAGGTGCCCGCAGAGCTAGGGTTAAAAAACTACAGCTAGTCATTTTGCCAAAAAAGTGTCATTTTTCACTGCGAAATTGAGGTGTGACCACGTTGGGTTTTGCGCCGTTTCCTGTTGCGGGCACTAGGCGGACCCACACAAGTGAGGTACCGTTTTTCTTGTAAGACTTTGGGGAACGCGGGGTGGGTGGAAATTTGTGGATCCACGCAGATTCCGGAACTTTCTACCACAGAAATGTGGGGAAAATGGGGTTTTCTTGGACAATTTTTTAGGTTTGCAAGGGATTCTGGGTATCAGACCCTGGTGGGAGGTAGTCAAGTCACCCCATCCTGGATTCCCCTGGGCGTCTAGTTTTTAAAAATGTATAGGTTTGCTAGGTTTCCCAAGGTGCCCGTAGAGCTAGGGTTCAAAAACTACAGCTAGACATTTTGCCAAAAAAGGGTCATTTTTCACTGCGAAATTAAGGTGTGACCACGTTGCGTTTTGTGCCGTTTCCTGTCGCGGGCACTAGGCCGACCCACACAAGTGAGGTACCATTTTTCTCGTAAGACTTTGGGGAACGCGGGGTGAGTGGACATTTGTGGATCCACGCAGATTCCGGAACTTTCCACGACAGAAATATGGGGAAAATGTGTATTTTTTGACAATTTGTTAGGTTTGCAAGGGATTCTGGGTAACAGCCCCTGGTGGGAGGCAGTCAAGTATCCCCATCTTGGATTCCCCTGGGTGTCTAGTTTTCAAAAATGTATAGGTTTGCTAGGTTTTCCAAGGTGCCCGCAGAGGTAGGGTTAAAAAACTACAGCTAGTCATTTTGCCAAAAAAGGGTCATTTTTCACTGCGAAATTGAGGTGTGACCACGTTGCGTTTTGCGCCGTTTCCTGTTGCGGGCACTAGGCGGACCCACACATGTGAGTTACCGTTTTTCTCGTAAGACTTTGGGGAACGCGGGGTGGATGGAAATTTGTGGATCCACGTAGATTCCGGAACTTTCCACGACAGAAATGTGGGGAAAATGTGGTTTTTTTGACAATTCTTTAGGTTTGCAAGGGATTCTGGGTAACAGACCCTGGTGGGAGGCAGTCAAGTCACCCCATCCTGGGTTCCCCTGGGTGTCTAGTTTTCAAAAATGTATAGGTTTGCTAGGTTTCCCAAGGTGCCCGCAGAGCTAGGGTTCAAAAACTACAGCTAGTCATTTTGCCAAAAAAGGGTCATTTTTCACTGCGAAATTGAGGTGTGACCACGTTGCGTTTTGTGCCATTTCCTGTCGCGGGCAGAAGGCCGACCCACACAAGTGAGTTACCGTTTTTCTCATAAGACTTTGGGGAATGCGGGGTGGGTGGAAATTTGTGGATCCACGCAGATTCAGGAACTTTCCACGACAGAAATGTGGGGAAAATGTGGTTTTTTTGACAATTTTTTTAGGTTTGCAAGGGATTCTGGGTAACAGACCCTGGTGGGAGCAGTCAAGTCACCCCATCCTGGATTCCCCTGGGCGTCTAGTTTTCAAAAATGTATAGGTTTGCTAGGTTTCCCAAGGTGCCCGCAGAGCTAGGATTAAAAAACTACAGCTAGTCATTTTGCCAAAAAAGGGTAATTTTTCACTGCGAAATTTAGGTGTGACCACGTTGCGTTTTGCGCCGTTTCCCTTCGCGTGCAGTAGGCCGACCCACACAAGTGAGTTACCGTTTTTCTCATAAGACTTTGGGGAAGGCGGGGTGGGTGGAAATTTGTGGATCCACGCAGATTCAGGAACTTTCCACGACAGAAATGTGGGGAAAATGTGTTTTTTTTGACAATCTTTTTAGGTTTGCAAGGGATTCTGGGTAACAGACCCTGGTGGGAGGCAGTCAAGTCACCCCATCCTGGATTCCCCTGGGTGTTTAGTTTTCAAAAATGTATAGGTTTGCTAGGTTTCCCAAGGTGCCCGCAGAGCTAGGGTTAAAAAACTACAGCTAGTCATTTTGCCAAAAAAGGGTCATTTTTCACTGCGAAATTGAGGTGTGACCACGTTGGGTTTTGCGCCGTTTCCTGTCGCGGGCACTAGGCGGACCCACACAAGTGAGGTACCGTTTTTCTCGTAAGACTTTGGGGAACGAGGGGGGGATGGAAATTTGTGGATCCACACAGATTCCGGATTTTTCCACGACAGAAATGTGGGGAAAATGTGTTTTTTTTGACAATTCTATAGGTTTGCAAGGGATTCTGGGTAACAGACCCTGGTGGGAGGCAGTCAAGTCACCCCATCCTGGGTTCCCCTGGGTGTCTAGTTTTCAAAAATGTATAGGTTTGCTAGGTTTCCCAAGGTGCCCGCAGAGCTAGGGTTCAAAAACTACAGCTAGTCATTTTGCCAAAAAAGGGTCATTTTTCACTGCGAAATTGAGGTGTGACCACGTTGCGTTTTGCGCCGTTTCCTGTCACGGGCACTAGGCCGACCCACACAAGTGAGGTACCGTTTTTCTCATAAGACTTTGGGGAACGTTTGGTGGGTGGAAATTTGTGGATCCACGCAGATTCCGGAACTTTCCACGTCAGAAATATGGGGAAAATGTGTTTTTTTTGACAATTTTTTAGGTTTGCAAGGGATTCTGGGTAACAGACCCTGGTGGGAGGCAGTCAAGTCAACCCATCTTGGATTCCCCTGGGTGTCTAGTTTTCAAAAATGTATAGTTTTGCTAGGTTTCCCAAGGTGCCCGCAGAGCTAGGGTTAAAAAACTACAGCTAGTCATTTTGCCAAAAAAGGGTCATTTTTCACTGCGAAATTGAGGTGTAACCACGTTGCATTTTGCGCCGTTTCCTGTTGCGGGCACTAGGCCGACCCACACAAGTGAGGTACCATTTTTCTCGTAAGACGTTGGGGAACGCGTGGTGGGTGGAAATTTGTGGATCCACGCAGATTCCGGAACTTTCCACTACAGAAATGTGGGGAAAATGTGTTTTTTTGGACAATTTTTTAGGTTTGCAAGGGATTCTGGGTAATAGACTCTGGTGGGAGGCAGTCAAGTCACCCCATCCTGGATTCCCCTGGGTGTCTAGTTTTCAAAAATGTATAGGTTTGCTAGGTTTCCCAAGGTACCCGCTGAGCTAGGGTTCAAAAACTACAGCTAGTCATTTTGCCAAAAAAGGGTCATTTTTCACTGCGAAATTGAGGTGGGACCACGTTGCGTTTTGCGCCGTTTCCTGTCGCGGGCACTAGGCCGACCCACACAAGTGAGTTACCGTTTTTCTCGTAAGACTTTGAGGAACGCGGGTTGTGTGGAAATTTGTGGATCCACGCTGATTCAGGAACTTTCCACGACAGAAATGTGGGGAAAATGTGTTTTTTTTGGACAATTGTTTAGGTTTGCAAGGGATTCTGGGTAACAGACCCTGGTGGGAGGCAGTCAAGTCACCCCATCCTGGATTCCCCTGGGTGTCTAGTTTTCAAAAATGTATAGGTTTGCTAGGTTTCCCAAGGTGCCCGTAGAGCTAGGGTTCAAAAACTACAGCTAGACATTTTGCCAAAAAAGGGTCATTTTTCACTGCGAAATTGAGGTGTGACCACGTTGCGTTTTGTGCCATTTCCTGTCGCGGGCACTAGGCCGACCCACACAAGTGAGGTACCGTTTTTCTTGTAAGACTTTGGGGAATGCGGGGTGGGTGGACATTTGTGGATCCACGCAGATTCCGGAACTTTCCACGACAGAAATATGGGGAAAATGTGTATTTTTTGACAATTTGTTAGGTTTGCAAGGGATTCTGGGTAACAGACCCTGGTGGGAGGCAGTCAAGTCACCCCATCTTGGATTCCCCTGGGTGTCTAGTTTTCAAAAATGTATAGGTTTGCTAGGTTTTCCAAGGTGCCCGCAGAGGTAGGGTTAAAAAACTACAGCTAGTCATATTGCCAAAAAAGGGTCATTTTTCACGGCGAAATTGAGGTGTGACCACGTTGCGTTTTGCGCCGTTTCCTGTTGCGGGCACTAGGCGGACCCACACAAGTGAGTTACCGTTTTTCTCGTAAGACTTTGGGGAAGGCGGGGTGGATGGAAATTTGTGGATCCACACAGATTCCGGAACTTTCCACGACAGAAATGTGGGGAAATGTGTTTTTTTTGACAATTCTATAGGTTTGCAAGGGATTCTGGGTAACAGACCCTGGTGGGAGGCAGTCAAGTCACCCCATCCTGGGTTCCCCTGGGTGTCTAGTTTTCAAAAATGTATAGGTTTGCTAGGTTTCCCAAGGTGCCCGCAGAGCTAGGGTTCAAAAACTACAGCTAGTCATTTTGCCAAAAAAGGGTCATTTTTCACTGCGAAATTGTGGTGTGACCACGTTGCGTTTTGCGCCGTTTCCTGTCACGGGCACTAGGCCGACCCACAAAAGTGAGGTACCGTTTTTCTCATAAGACTTTGGGGAACGTTTGGTGGGTGGAAATTTGTGGATCCACGCAGATTCCGGAACTTTCCACGTCAGAAATATGGGGAAAATGTGTTTTTTTTGACAATTTTTTAGGTTTGCAAGGGATTCTGGGTAACAGACCCTGGTGGGAGGCAGTCAAGTCAACCCATCTTGGATTCCCCTGGGTGTCTAGTTTTCAAAAATGTATAGTTTTGCTAGGTTTCCCAAGGTGCCCGCAGAGCTAGGGTTAAAAAACTACAGCTAGTCATTTTGCCAAAAAAGTGTCATTTTTCACTGCGAAATTGAGGTGTGACCACGTTGGGTTTTGCGCCGTTTCCTGTTGCGGGCACTAGGCGGACCCACACAAGTGAGGTACCGTTTTTCTTTTAAGACTTTGGGGAACGCGGGGTGGGTGGAAATTTGTGGATCCACGCAGATTCCGGAACTTTCTACCACAGAAATGTGGGGAAAATGGGGTTTTCTTGGACAATTTTTTAGGTTTGCAAGGGATTCTGGGTATCAGACCCTGGTGGGAGGTAGTCAAGTCACCCCATCCTGGATTCCCCTGGGCGTCTAGTTTTTAAAAATGTATAGGTTTGCTAGGTTTCCCAAAGTGCCCGCAGAGCTAGGGTTAAAAAACACCAGCTAGTCGTTTTGCCAAAAAAGGGTCATTTTTCACTGTGAATTTGAGGTGTGACCACGATGAGTTTTGCGCCGTTTCCTGTCGCAGGCACTAGGCCGACCCACACAAGTGAGTTACCTTTTTTCTCGTAAGACTTTGGGGAACGAGGGGTGGGTAGAAATTTATGGATCCACACAGATTCCGGAACTTTCCACAACAGAAATGTGGGGAAAATGTGTTTTTTTTGACAATTGTTTAGGTTTGCAAGGGATTCTGGGTAACAGACCATGGTGGGAGGCAGTCAAGTCACCCCATCCTGGATTCCCCTGGGTGTCTAGTTTTCAAAAATGTATAGGTTTGCTAGGTTTCCCAAGGTGCCCGCAGAGCTAGGGTTCAAAAACTACAGCTAGACATTTTGCCAAAAAAGGGTAATTTTTCACTGCGAAATTGAGGTGTGACCACGTTGCGTTTTGCGCCGTTTCCTGTCGCGGGCACTAGGCCGACCCACACAAATGAGGTACCGTTTTTATCGTAAGACTTTGAGGAACGCGGGTTGTGTGGAAATTTGTGGATCCACGCTGATTCAGGAACTTTCCACGACAGAAATGTGGGGAAAATGTGTTTTTTTTGGACAATTTTTTAGGTTTGCAAGGGATTCTGGGTAACAGACCCTGGTGGGAGGCAGTCAAGTCACCCCATACAGGATTCCCCTGGGTGTCTAGTTTTCAAAAATGTATAGGTTTGCTAGGTTTCCCAAGGTGCCCGTAGAGCTAGGGTTCAAAAACTACAGCTAGTCATTTTGCCAAAAAAGGGTAATTTTTCACTGCGAAATTTAGGTGTGACCACGTTGCGTTTTGCGCCGTTTCCCTTCGCGTGCAGTAGGCCGACCCACACAAGTGAGTTACCACTTTTCTCATAAGACTTTGGGGAAGGCGGGGTGGGTGGAAATTTGTGGATCCATGCAGATTCAGGAACTTTCCACGACAGAAATGTGGGGAAAATGTGTTTTTTTTGACAATTTTTTTAGGTTTTTAGGTTTGCAAGGGATTCTGGGTAACAGACCCTGGTGGGAGGCAGTCAAGTCACCCCATCCTGTATTCCCCTGGGTGTTTAGTTTTAAAAAATGTATAGGTTTGCTAGGTTTCCCAAGGTGCCCGCAGAGCTAGGGTTAAAAAACTACAGCTAGTCATTTTGCCAAAAAAGGGTCATTTTTCACTGCGAAATTGAGGTGTGACCACGTTGGGTTTTGCGCCGTTTCCTGTCGCGGGCACTAGGCGGACCCACACAAGTGAGGTACCGTTTTTCTTGTAAGACTTTGGGGAACACGGGGTGGGTGGAAATTTGTGGATCCACGCAGATTCCGGAACTTTCCACGACAAAAATGTGGGGAAAATGTGTTTTTTTGACAATTTTTTAGGTTTGCAAGGGATTCTGGGTAACAGACCCTGGTGGGAGGCAGTCAAGTCACCCCATCCTGGATTCCCCTGGGTGTCTGGTTTTCAAAAATGTATAGATTTGGTAGGTTTCTCAAGGTGCCCGCAGAGCTAGGGTTCAAAAACTACAGCTAGTCATTTTGCCAAAAAAGGGTCATTTTTTACTGCGAAATTGAGGTGTAACCACGTTGCATTTTGCGCCGTTTCCTGTTGCGGGCACTAGGGCGACCCACACAAGTGAGGTACCATTTTTCTCGTAAGACGTTGGGGAACACGTGGTGGGTGGAATCCCCATCCTGGATTTCCCTGGGTGTCTAGTTTTAAAAAATGTATAGGTGTGCTAGGTTTCCCAAGGTACCCGCTGAGCTAGGGTTCAAAAACTACAGCTAGTCATTTTGCCAAAAAAGGGTCATTTTTCACTGCGAAATTGAGGTGGGACCACGTTGCGTTTTGCGCCGTTTCCTGTCGCGGGCACTAGGCCGACCCATACAAGTGAGTTACCATTTTTCTCGTAAGACTTTGAGGAACGCGGGTTGTGTGGAAATTTGTGGATCCACGCTGATTCAGGAACTTTCCACGACAGAAATGTGGGGAAAATGTGTTTTTTTTGGACAATTTTTTAGGTTTGCAAGGGATTCTGGGTAACAGACCCTGGTGGGAGGCAGTCAAGTCACCCCATCCTGGATTCCCCTGGGTGTCTAGTTTTCAAAAATGTATAGGTTTGCTAGGTTTCCCAAGGTGCCCGTAGAGCTAGGGTTCAAAAACTACAACTAGACATTTTGCGAAAAAAGTGTCATTTTTCACTGCGAAATTGAGGTGTGACCACGTTGCGTTTTGTGCCGTTTCCTGTCGCGGGCACTAGGCCGACCCACACAAGTGAGGTACCGTTTTTCTCGTAAGACTTTGGGGAATGCGGGGTGGGTGGACATTTGTGGATCCACGCTGATTCAGGAACTTTCCACGACAGAAATGTGGGGAAAATGTGTTTTTTTTGGACAATTTTTTAGGTTTGCAAGGGATTCTGGGTAACAGACCCTGGTGGGAGGCAGTCAAGTCACCCCATCCTGGATTCCCCTGGGTGTCTAGTTTTCAACAATGTATAGGTTTGCTAGGTTTCCCAAGGTGCCCATAGAGCTAGGGTTCAAAAACTACAGCTAGACATTTTGCCAAAAAAGTGTCATTTTTCACTGCGAAATTGAGGTGTGACCACGGTGCGTTTTGTGCCGTTTCCTGTCGCGGGCACTAGGCCGACCCACACAAGTGAGGTATAGTTTTTCTCGTAAGACTTTGGGGAATGCGGGGTGGGTGGACATTTGTGGATCCACGCAGATTCCGGAACTTTCCACGACAGAAATATGGGGAAAATGTGTATTTTTTGACAATTTGTTAGGTTTGCAAGGGATTCTGGGTAACAGACCCTGGTGGGAGGCAGTCAAGTCACCCCATCTTGGATTCCCCTGGGTGTCTAGTTTTAAAAAATGTATAGGTTTGCTAGGTTTTCCAAGGTGCCCGCAGAGGTAGGGTTAAAAAACTACAGCTAGTCATATTGGCAAAAAAGGGTCATTTTTCACGGCGAAATTGAGGTGTGACCACGTTGCGTTTTGCGCCGTTTCCTGTTGCGGGCACTAGGCGGACCCACACAAGTGAGGTACCGTTTTTCTCGTAAGACTTTGGGGAATGCGGGGTGGGTGGACATTTGTGGATCCACGCAGATTCCGGAACTTTCCACGACAGAAATATGGGGAAAATGTGTATTTTTTGACAATTTGTTAGGTTTGCAAGGGATTCTGTGTAACAGACCCTGGTGGGAGGCAGTCAAGTCACCCCATCTTGGATTCCCCTGGGTATCTAGTTTTCAAAAATGTATAGGTTTGCTAGGTTTTCCAAGGTGCCCGCAGAGGTAGGGTTAAAAAACTACAGCTAGTCATATTGCCAAAAAAGTGTCATTTTTCACGGCGAAATTGAGGTGTGACCACGTTGCGTTTTGCGCCGTTTCCTGTTGCGGGCACTAGGCGGACCGTTTTTCTCGTAAGACTTTGGGGAACGCGGGGTGGATGGAAATTTGTGGATCCACACAGATTCCGGAACTTTCCACGACAGAAATGTGGGGAAAATGTGTTTTTTTTGAAAATTCTATAGGTTTGCAAGGGATTCTGGGTAACAGACCCTGGTGGGAGGCAGTCAAGTCACCCCATCCTGGGTTCCCCTGGGTGTCTAGTTTTCAAAAATGTATAGGTTTGCTAGGTTTCCCAAGGTGCCCGCAGAGCTAGGGTTCAAAAACTACAGCTAGTCATTTTGCCAAAAAAGGGTCATTTTTCACTGCGAAATTGAGGTGTGACCACGTTGCGTTTTGCGCCGTTTCCTGTCACGGGCACTAGGCCGACCCACACAAGTGAGGTACCGTTTTTCTCATAAGACTTTGGGGAACGTTTGGTGGGTGGAAATTTGTGGATCCACGCAGATTCCGGAACTTTCCACGTCAGAAATATGGGGAAAATATGTTTTTTTTGACAATTTTTTAGGTTTGCAAGGGATTCTGGGTAACAGACCCTGGTGGGAGGCAGTCAAGTCAACCCATCTTGGATTCCCCTGGGTATCTAGTTTTCAAAAATGTATAGTTTTGCTAGGTTTCCCGAGGTGCCCGCAGAGCTAGGGTTAAAAAACTACAGCTAGTCATTTTGCCAAAAAAGGGTCATTTTTCACTGCGAAATTGAGGTGTGACCACGTTGTGTTTTGCGCCGTTTCCTGTCGCGGGCACTAGGCCGACCCACACAAGTGAGGTACCGTTTTTATCGTAAGACTTTGAGGAACGCGGGTTGTGTGGAAATTTGTGGATCCACGCTGATTCAGGAACTTTCCACGACAGAAATGTGGGGAAAATGTGTTTTTTTGGACAATTTTTTAGGTTTGCAAGGGATTCTGGGTAACAGACCCTGGTGGGAGGCAGTCAAGTCACCCCATAATGGATTCCCCTGGGTGTCTAGTTTTCAAAAATGTATAGGTTTGCTAGGTTTCCCAAGGTGCCCGTAGAGCTAGGGTTCAAAAACTACAGCTAGACATTTTGCCAAAAAAGGGTCATTTTTCACAGCGAAATTGAGGTGTGACCACGTTGCGTTTTGCGCCGTTTCCTGTCGCGGGCACTAGGCCGCCCACACAAGTGAGGTACCATTTTTCTCGTAAGACGTTGGGGAACGCGGGGTGGGTGGAAATTTGTGGATCCACGCAGATTCAGGAACTTTCCACGACAGAAATGTGGGGAAAATGTGTTTTTTTTGACAATTTTTTTAGGTTTGCAAGGTATTCTGGGTAACAGACCCTGGTGGGAGGCAGTCAAGTCACCCCATCTTGGATTTCCCTGGGTGTCTAGTTTTCAAAAATGTATAGGTTTGCTAGGTTTTCCAAGGTGCCCGCAGAGGTAGGGTTAAAAAACTACAGCTAGTCATATTGCCAAAAAAGGGTCATTTTTCACGGCGAAATTGAGGTGTGACCACGTTGCGTTTTGCGCCGTTTCCTGTTGCGGGCACTAGGCGGACCCACACAAGTGAGTTACTGTTTTTCTTGTAAGACTTTGGGGAACGCGGGGTGGGTGGAAATTTGTGGATCCACACAGATTCCGGAACTTTCCACGACAGAAATGTGGGGAAAATGTGTTTTTTTTGACAATTCTATAGGTTTGCAAGGGATTCTGGGTAACAGACCCTGGTGGGAGGCAGTCAAGTCACCCCATCCTGGGTTCCCCTGGGTGTCTAGTTTTCAAAAATGTATAGGTTTGCTAGGTTTCCCAAGGTGCCCGCAGAGCTAGGGTTCAAAAACTACAGCTAGTCATTTTGCCAATAAAGGGTCATTTTTCACTGCGAAATTGAGGTGTGACCACGTTGCGTTTTGCGCCGTTTCCTGTTGCGGGCACTAGGCAGACCCACACAAGTGAGGTACCGTTTTTCTCATAAGACTTTGGGGAACATTTGGTGGGTGGAAATTTGTGGATCCACGCAGATTCCGGAACTTTCCACGTCAGAAATATGGGGAAAATGTGTTTTTTTTGACAATTATTTAGGTTTGCAAGGGATTCTGGGTAACAGACCCTGGTGGGAGGCAGTCAAGTCAACCCATCTTGGATTCCCCTGGGTGTCTAGTTTTCAAAAATGTATAGTTTTGCTAGGTTTCCCAAGGTGCCCGCAGAGCTAGGGTTAAAAAACTACAGCTAGTCATTTTGCCAAAAAATTGTCATTTTTCACTGCGAAATTGAGGTGTGACCACGTTGGGTTTTGCGCCGTTTCCTGTTGCGGGCACTAGGCGGACCCACACAAGTGAGGTACCGTTTTTCTTGTAAGACTTTGGGGAACACGGGGTGGGTGGAAATTTGTGGATCCACGCAGATTCCGGAACTTTCCACGACAGAAATGTGGGGAAAATGTGTTTTTTTTGACAATTTTTTAGGTTTGCAAGGGATTCTGGGTAACAGACCCTGGTGGGAGGCAGTCAAGTCACCCCATCCTAGATTCCCCTGGGTGTCTAGTTTTCAAAAATGTATAGGTTTGCTAGGTTTCCCAAGGTGCCCGCAGAGCTAGGGTTCAAAAACTACAGCTAGTCATTTTGCCAAAAAAGGGTCATTTTTCACTACGAAATTGAGGTGTGACCAAAGTTTCGTTTTGCGCCGTTTCCTGTCACGGGCACTAGGCCGACCCACACAAGTGAGGTACCATTTTTCTCATAAGACTTTGGGGAACGTTTGGTGGGTGGAAATTTGTGGATCCACGCAGATTTCGGAACTTTCCACGTCAGAAATATGGGGAAAATGTGTTTTTTTGGACAATTGTTTAGGTTTGCAAGGGATTCTGGGTAACAGACCCTGGTGGGAGGCAGTCAAGTCAACCCATCTTGGATTCCCCTGGGTGTCTAGTTTTCAAAAATGTATAGTTTTGCTAGGTTTCCCAAGGTGCCCGCAGAGCTAGGGTTAAAAAGCTACAGCTAGTCATTTTGCCAAAAAAGGGTCATTTTTCACTGCGAAATTGAGGTGTGACCACGTTGCGTTTTGCGCCGTTTCCTGTCGCGGGCACTAGGCCGACCCACACAAGTGAGGTACCGTTTTTATCGTAAGACTTTGAGGAACGCGGGTTGTGTGGAAATTTGTGGATCCACGCTGATTCAGGAACTTTCCACGACAGAAATGTGGGGAAAATGTGTTTTTTTTGGACAATTTTTTAGGTTTGCAAGGGATTCTGGGTAACAGACCCTGGTGGGAGGCAGTCAAGTCAACCCATCTTGGATTCCCCTGGGTGTCTAGTTTTCAAAAATGTATAGTTTTGCTAGGTTTCCCAAGGTGCCCGCAGAGCTAGGGTTAAAAAACTACAGCTAGTCATTTTGCCAAAAAAGTGTCATTTTTCACTGCGAAATTGAGGTGTGACCACGTTGGGTTTTGCGCCGTTTCCTGTTGCGGGCACTAGGCGGACCCACACAAGTGAGGTACCTTTTTTCTTGTAAGACTTTGGGGAACGCGGGGTGGGTGGAAATTTGTGGATCCACGCAGATTCCGGAACTTTCCACGACAGAAATGTGGGGAAAATGTGTTTTTTTTTACAATTTTTTAGGTTTGCAAGGGATTCTGGGTAACAGACCCTGGTGGGAGGCAGTCAAGTCAACCCATCTTGGATTCCCCTGGGTGTCTAGTTTTCAAAAATGTATAGTTTTGCTAGGTTTCCCAAGGTGCCCGCAGAGCTAGGGTTAAAAAACTACAGCTAGTCATTTTGCCAAAAAAGTGTCATTTTTCACTGCGAAATTGAGGTGTGACCACGTTGGGTTTTGCGCCGTTTCCTGTCGCGGGCACTAGGCGGACCCATACAAGTGAGGTACTGTTTTTCTTGTAAGACTTTGGGGATCACGGGGTGGGTGGAAATTTGTGGATCCACGCAGATTCCGGAACTTTCCACGACAGAAATGTGGGGAAAATGTGTTTTTTTTGACAATTTTTTAGGTTTGCAAGGGATTCTGGGTAACAGACCCTGGTGGGAGGCAGTCAAGTCACCCCATCCTGGATTCCCCTGGGTGTCTAGTTTTCAAAAATATATAGGTTTGGTAGGTTTCTCAAGGTGCCCGCAGAGCTAGGGTTCAAAAACAACAGCTAGTCGTTTTGCCAAAAAAGGGTCATTTTTCACTGCAAACTTGAGGTGTGACCACGATGCGTTTTGCGCCGTTTCCTGTCGCGGGCACTAGGCCGACCCACACAAGTGAGTTACCGTTTTTCTTGTAAGACTTTGGGGAACGCGGGGTGGGTGGAAATTTGTGGATCCACGCAGATTCCGGAACTTTCTACCACAGAAATGTGGGGAAAATGGGGTTTTCTTGGACAATTTTTTAGGTTTGCAAGGGATTCTGGGTAACAGACCCTGGTGGGAGGCAGTCAAGTCACGCCATCCTGGATTCCCCTGGGTGTTTAGTTTTCAAAAATGTATAGGTTTGCTAGGTTTCCCAAGGTGCCCGCAGAGCTAGGGTAAAAAAACTACAGCTAGTCATTTTGCCAAAAAAGGGTCATTTTTCACTGCGAAATTGAGGTGTGACCACGTTGGGTTTTGCGCCGTTTCCTGTCGCGGGCACTAGGCGGACCCACACAAGTGAGGTACCGTTTTTCTTGTAAGACTTTGGGGAACACGGGGTGGGTGGAAATTTGTGGATCCACGCAGATTCCGGAACTTTCCACGACAGAAATGTGGGGAAAATGTGTTTTTTTGACAATTTTTTAGGTTTGCAAGGGATTCTGGGTAACAGACCCTGGTGGGAGGCAGTCAAGTCACCCCATCCTGTATTCCCCTGGGTGTCTGGTTTTCAAAAATGTATAGATTTGGTAGGTTTCCCAAGGTGCCCGCAGAGCTAGGGTTCAAAAACTACAGCTAGTCATTTTGCCAAAAAAGGGTCATTTTTCACTGCGAAATTGAGGTGTAACCACGTTGCATTTTGCGCCGTTTCCTGCTGCGGGCACTAGGCTGACCCACACAAGTGAGGTACCATTTTTCTCGTAAGACGTTGGGGAACGCGTGGTGGGTGGAAATTTGTGGATCCACGCAGATTCAGGAACTTTCCACGACAGAAATGTGGGGAAAATGTGTTTTTTTTGGACAATTTTTTAGGTTTGCAAGGGATTCTGGGTAACAGACCCTGGTGGGAGGCAGTCAAGTCACCCCATCCTGGATTCCCCTGGGTGTCTAGTTTTCAAAAATGTATAGGTTTGCTAGGTTTCCCAAGGTACCCGTAGAGCTAGGGTTCAAAAACTACAGCTAGACATTTTGTCAAAAAAGGGTCATTTTTCACTGCGAAATTGAGGTGTGACCACGTTGCGTTTTGTGCCGTTTCCTGTCGCGGGCACTAGGCCGACCCACACAAGTGAGGTACCGTTTTTCTCGTAAGACTGTGGGGAATGCGGGGTGGGTGGACATTTGTGGATCCACGCAGATTCCGGAACTTTCCACAACAGAAATATGGGGAAAATGTATATTTTTTGATAATTTGTTAGGTTTGCAAGGGATTCTGGGTAACAGACCCTGGTGGGAGGCAGTCAAGTCACCCCATCTTGGATTCCCCTGGGTGTCTAGTTTTCAAAAATGTATAGGTTTGCTAGGTTTTCCAAGGTGCCCGCAGAGGTAGGGTTAAAAAAATACAGCTAGTCATATTGCCAAAAAAGGGTCATTTTTCACGGCGAAATTGAGGTGTGACCACGTTGCGTTTTGCGCCGTTTCCTGTTGCGGGCACTAGGCGGACCCACACAAGTGAGTTACCGTTTTTCTCGTAAGACTTTGGGGAACGAGGGGGGGATGGAAATTTGTGGATCCACACAGATTCCGGATTTTTCCACGACAGAAATGTGGGGAAAATGTGTTTTTTTTGACAATTCTATAGGTTTGCAAGGGATTCTGGGTAACAGACCCTGGTGGGAGGCAGTCAAGTCACCCCATCTTGGATTTCCCTGGGTGTCTAGTTTTCAAAAATGTATAGGTTTGCTAGGTTTTCCAAGGTGCCCGCAGAGGTAAGGTTAAAAAACTACAGCTAGTCATATTGCCAAAAAAGGGTCATTTTTCACGGCGAAATTGAGGTGTGACCACGTTGCGTTTTGCGCCGTTTCCTGTTGCGGGCACTAGGCGGACCCACACAAGTGAGTTACTGTTTTTCTTGTAAGACTTTGGGGAACGCGGGGTGGGTGGAAATTTGTGGATCCACACAGATTCCGGAACTTTCCACGACAGAAATGTGGGGAAAATGTGTTTTTTTTGACAATTCTATAGGTTTGCAAGGGATTCTGGGTAACAGACCCTGGTGGGAGGCAGTCAAGTCACCCCATCCTGGGTTCCCCTGGGTGTCTAGTTTTCAAAAATGTATAGGTTTGCTAGGTTTCCCAAGGTGCCCGCAGAGCTAGGGTTCAAAAACTACAGCTAGTCATTTTGCCAATAAAGGGTCATTTTTCACTGCGAAATTGAGGTGTGACCACGTTGCGTTTTGCGCCGTTTCCTGTCACGGGCACTAGGCCGACCCACACAAGTGAGGTACCGTTTTTCTCATAAGACTTTGGGGAACATTTGGTGGGTGGAAATTTGTGGATCCACGCAGATTCCGGAACTTTCCACGTCAGAAATATGGGGAAAATGTGTTTTTTTTGACAATTTTTTAGGTTTGCAAGGGATTCTGGGTAACAGACCCTGGTGGGAGGCAGTCAAGTCAACCCATCTTGGATTCCCCTGGGTGTCTAGTTTTCAAAAATGTATAGTTTTGCTAGGTTTCCCAAGGTGCCCGCAGAGCTAGGGTTAAAAAACTACAGCTAGTCATTTTGCCAAAAAATTGTCATTTTTCACTGCGAAATTGAGGTGTGACCACGTTGGGTTTTGCGCCGTTTCCTGTTGCGGGCACTAGGCGGACCCACACAAGTGAGGTACCGTTTTTCTTGTAAGACTTTGGGGAACACGGGGTGGGTGGAAATTTGTGGATCCACGCAGATTCCGGAACTTTCCACGACAGAAATGTGGGGAAAATGTGTTTTTTTTGACAATTTTTTAGGTTTGCAAGGGATTCTGGGTAACAGACCCTGGTGGGAGGCAGTCAAGTCACCCCATCCTAGATTCCCCTGGGTGTCTAGTTTTCAAAAATGTATAGGTTTGCTAGGTTTCCCAAGGTGCCCGCAGAGCTAGGGTTCAAAAACTACAGCTAGTCATTTTGCCAAAAAAGGGTCATTTTTCACTACGAAATTGAGGTGTGACCAAAGTTGCGTTTTGCGCCGTTTCCTGTCACGGGCACTAGGCCGACCCACACAAGTGAGGTACCATTTTTCTCATAAGACTTTGGGGAACGTTTGGTGGGTGGAAATTTGTGGATCCACGCAGATTTCGGAACTTTCCACGTCAGAAATATGGGGAAAATGTGTTTTTTTGGACAATTGTTTAGGTTTGCAAGGGATTCTGGGTAACAGACCCTGGTGGGAGGCAGTCAAGTCAACCCATCTTGGATTCCCCTGGGTGTCTAGTTTTCAAAAATGTATAGTTTTGCTAGGTTTCCCAAGGTGCCCGCAGAGCTAGGGTTAAAAAGCTACAGCTAGTCATTTTGCCAAA
This sequence comes from Triturus cristatus, assembly GCF_964204655.1. NCBI lineage: Eukaryota > Metazoa > Chordata > Amphibia > Caudata > Salamandridae > Triturus > Triturus cristatus. Next base: position 934,122,395 of record NC_140579.1, on the reverse strand, counting down.
AAAGGGTCATTTTTCACTGCGAAATTGAGGTGTGACCACGTTGCGTTTTGCGCCGTTTCCTGTCGCGGGCACTAGGCCGACCCACACAAGTGAGGTACCGTTTTTATCGTAAGACTTTGAGGAACGCGGGTTGTGTGGAAATTTGTGGATCCACGCTGATTCAGGAACTTTCCACGACAGAAATGTGGGGAAAATGTGTTTTTTTTGGACAATTTTTTAGGTTTGCAAGGGATTCTGGGTAACAGACCCTGGTGGGAGGCAGTCAAGTCAACCCATCTTGGATTCCCCTGGGTGTCTAGTTTTCAAAAATGTATAGTTTTGCTAGGTTTCCCAAGGTGCCCGCAGAGCTAGGGTTAAAAAACGACAGCTAGTCATTTTGCCAAAAAAGTGTCATTTTTCACTGCGAAATTGAGGTGTGACCACGTTGGGTTTTGCGCCGTTTCCTGTTGCGGGCACTAGGCGGACCCACACAAGTGAGGTACCGTTTTTCTTGTAAGACTTTGGGGAACGCGGGGTGGGTGGAAATTTGTGGATCCACGCAGATTCCGGAACTTTCCACGACAGAAATGTGGGGAAAATGTGTTTTTTTTTACAATTTTTTAGGTTTGCAAGGGATTCTGGGTAACAGACCCTGGTGGGAGGCAGTCAAGTCAACCCATCTTGGATTCCCCTGGGTGTCTAGTTTTCAAAAATGTATAGTTTTGCTAGGTTTCCCAAGGTGCCCGCAGAGCTAGGGTTAAAAAACTACAGCTAGTCATTTTGCCAAAAAAGTGTCATTTTTCACTGCGAAATTGAGGTGTGACCACGTTGGGTTTTGCGCCGTTTCCTGTCGCGGGCACTAGGCGGACCCATACAAGTGAGGTACTGTTTTTCTTGTAAGACTTTGGGGAACACGGGGTGGGTGGAAATTTGTGGATCCACGCAGATTCCGGAACTTTCCACGACAGAAATGTGGGGAAAATGTGTTTTTTTTGACAATTTTTTAGGTTTGCAAGGGATTCTGGGTAACAGACCCTGGTGGGAGGCAGTCAAGTCACCCCATCCTGGATTCCCCTGGGTGTCTAGTTTTCAAAAATATATAGGTTTGGTAGGTTTCCCAAGGTGCCCGCAGAGCTAGGGTTCAAAAACAACAGCTAGTCGTTTTGCCAAAAAAGGGTCATTTTTCACTGCAAACTTGAGGTGTGACCACGATGCGTTTTGCGCCGTTTCCTGTCGCGGGCACTAGGCCGACCCACAGAAGTGAGTTACCGTTTTTCTTGTAAGACTTTGGGGAACGCGGGGTGGGTGGAAATTTGTGGATCCACGCAGATTCCGGAACTTTCTACCACAGAAATGTGGGGAAAATGGGGTTTTCTTAGACAATTTTTTAGGTTTGCAAGGGATTCTGGGTAACAGACCCTGGTGGGAGGCAGTCAAGTCACGCCATCCTGGATTCCCCTGGGTGTTTAGTTTTCAAAAATGTATAGGTTTGCTAGGTTTCCCAAGGTGCCCGCAGAGCTAGGGTTAAAAAACTACAGCTAGTCATTTTGCCAAAAAAGGGTCATTTTTCACTGCGAAATTGAGGTGTGACCACGTTGGGTTTTGCGCCGTTTCCTGTCGCGGGCACTAGGCGGACCCACACAAGTGAGGTACCGTTTTTCTTGTAAGACTTTGGGGAACACGGGGTGGGTGGAAATTTGTGGATCCACGCAGATTCCGGAACTTTCCACGACAGAAATGTGGGGAAAATGTGTTTTTTTGACAATTTTTTAGGTTTGCAAGGGATTCTGGGTAACAGACCCTGGTGGGAGGCAGTCAAGTCACCCCATCCTGTATTCCCCTGGGTGTCTGGTTTTCAAAAATGTATAGATTTGGTAGGTTTCCCAAGGTGCCCGCAGAGCTAGGGTTCAAAAACTACAGCTAGTCATTTTGCCAAAAAAGGGTCATTTTTCACTGCGAAATTGAGGTGTAACCACGTTGCATTTTGCGCCGTTTCCTGTTGCGGGCACTAGGCTGACCCACACAAGTGAGGTACCATTTTTCTCGTAAGACGTTGGGGAACGCGTGGTGGGTGGAAATTTGTGGATCCACGCAGATTCAGGAACTTTCCACGACAGAAATGTGGGGAAAATGTGTTTTTTTTGGACAATTTTTTAGGTTTGCAAGGGATTCTGGGTAACAGACCCTGGTGGGAGGCAGTCAAGTCACCCCATCCTGGATTCCCCTGGGTGTCTAGTGTTCAAAAATGTATAGGTTTGCTAGGTTTCCCAAGGTACCCGTAGAGCTAGGGTTCAAAAACTACAGCTAGACATTTTGTCAAAAAAGGGTCATTTTTCACTGCGAAATTGAGGTGTGACCACGTTGCGTTTTGTGTCGTTTCCTGTCGCGGGCACTAGGCCGACCCACACAAGTGAGGTACCGTTTTTCTCGTAAGACAGTGGGGAATGCGGGGTGGGTGGACATTTGTGGATCCACGCAGATTCCGGAACTTTCCACAACAGAAATATGGGGAAAATGTATATTTTTTGATAATTTGTTAGGTTTGCAAGGGATTCTGGGTAACAGACCCTGGTGGGAGGCAGTCAAGTCACCCCATCTTGGATTCCCCTGGGTGTCTAGTTTTCAAAAATGTATAGGTTTGCTAGGTTTTCCAAGGTGCCCGCAGAGGTAGGGTTAAAAAACTACAGCTAGTCATATTGCCAAAAAAGGGTCATTTTTCACGGCGAAATTGAGGTGTGACCACGTTGCGTTTTGCGCCGTTTCCTGTTGCGGGCACTAGGCGGACCCACACAAGTGAGTTACCGTTTTTCTCGTAAGACTTTGGGGAACGAGGGGGGGATGGAAATTTGTGGATCCACACAGATTCCGGATTTTTCCACGACAGAAATGTGGGGAAAATGTGTTTTTTTTGACAATTCTATAGGTTTGCAAGGGATTCTGGGTAACAGACCCTGGTGGGAGGCAGTCAAGTCACCCCATCCTGGGTTCCCCTGGGTGTCTAGTTTTCAAAAATGTATAGGTTTGCTAGGTTTCCCAAGGTGCCCGCAGAGCTAGGGTTCAAAAACTACAGCTAGTCATTTTGCCAAAAAAGGGTCATTTTTCACTGCGAAATTGAGGTGTGACCACGTTGCGTTTTGCGCCGTTTCCTGTCACGGGCACTAGGCCGACCCACACAAGTGAGGTACCGTTTTTCTCATAAGACTTTGGGGAACGTTTGGTGGGTGGAAATTTGTGGATCCACGCAGATTCCGGAACTTTCCACGTCAGAAATATGGGGAAAATGTGTTTTTTTTGACAATTTTTTAGGTTTGCAGGGGATTCTGGGTAACAGACCCTGGTGGGAGGCAGTCAAGTCAACCCATCTTGGATTCCCCTGGGTGTCTAGTTTTCAAAAATGTATAGTTTTGCTAGGTTTCCCAAGGTGCCCGCAGAGCTAGGGTTAAAAAACTACAGCTAGTCATTTTGCCAAAAAAGTGTCATTTTTCACTGCGAAATTGAGGTGTGACCACGTTGGGTTTTGCGCCGTTTCCTGTTGCGGGCACTAGGCGGACCCACACAAGTGAGGTACCGTTTATCTTGTAAGACTTTGAGGAACGCGGGTTGTGTGGAAATTTGTGGATCCACGCTGATTCAGGAACTTTCCACGACAGAAATGTGGGGAAAATGTGTTTTTTTTGGACAATTTTTTAGGTTTGCAAGGGATTCTGGGTAACAGACCCTGGTGGGAGGCAGTCAAGTCAACCCATCTTGGATTCCCCTGGGTGTCTAGTTTTCAAAAATGTATAGTTTTGCTAGGTTTCTCAAGGTGCCCGCAGAGCTAGGGTTAAAAAACTACAGCTAGTCATTTTGCCAAAAAAGGGTCATTTTTCACTGCGAAATTGAGGTGTGACCACGTTGGGTTTTGCGCCGTTTCCTGTTGCGGGCACTAGGCGGACCCACACAAGCGAGGTACCGTTTTTCTTGTAAGACTTTGGGGAACGCGGGGTGGGTGGAAATTTGTGGATCCACGCAGATTCCGGAACTTTCCACGACAGAAATGTGGGGAAAATGTGTTTTTTTTTTACAATTTTTTAGGTTTGCAAGGGATTCTGGGTAACAGACCCTGGTGGGAGGCAGTCAAGTCAACCCATCTTGGATTCCCCTGGGTGTCTAGTTTTCAAAAATGTATAGTTTTGCTAGGTTTCCCAAGGTGCCCGCAGAGCTAGGGTTAAAAAACTACAGCTAGTCATTTTGCCAAAAAAGTGTCATTTTTCACTGCGAAATTGAGGTGTGACCACGTTGGGTTTTGCGCCGTTTCCTGTCGCGGGCACTAGGCGGACCCATACAAGTGAGGTACTGTTTTTCTTGTAAGACTTTGGGGAACACGGGGTGGGTGGAAATTTGTGGATCCACGCAGATTCCAGAACTTTCCACGACAGAAATGTGGGGAAAATGTGTTTTTTTTGACAATTTTTTAGGTTTGCAAGGGATTCTGGGTAACAGACCCTGGTGGGAGGCAGTCAAGTCACCCCATCCTGGATTCCCCTGGGTGTCTAGTTTTCAAAAATATATAGGTTTGGTAGGTTTCCCAAGGTGCCCGCAGAGCTAGGGTTCAAAAACAACAGCTAGTCGTTTTGCCAAAAAAGGGTCATTTTTCACTGCAAACTTGAGGTGTGACCACGATGCGTTTTGCGCCGTTTCCTGTCGCGGGCACTAGGCCGACCCACACAAGTGAGTTACCGTTTTTCTTGTAAGACTTTGGGGAACGCGGGGTGGGTGGAAATTTGTGGATCCACGCAGATTCCGGAACTTTCTACCACAGAAATGTGGGGAAAATGGGGTTTTCTTGGACAATTTTTTAGGTTTGCAAGGGATTCTGGGTAACAGACCCTGGTGGGAGGCAGTCAAGTCACGCCATCCTGGATTCCCCTGGGTGTTTAGTTTTCAAAAATGTATAGGTTTGCTAGGTTTCCCAAGGTGCCCGCAGAGCTAGGGTTAAAAAACTACAGCTAGTCATTTTGCCAAAAAAGGGTCATTTTTCACTGCGAAATTGAGGTGTGACCACGTTGGGTTTTGCGCCGTTTCCTGTCGCGGGCACTAGGCGGACCCACACAAGTGAGGTACCGTTTTTCTTGTAAGACTTTGGGGAACACGGGGTGGGTGGAAATTTGTGGATCCACGCAGATTCCGGAACTTTCCACGACAGAAATGTGGGGAAAATGTGTTTTTTTGACAATTTTTTAGGTTTGCAAGGGATTCTGGGTAACAGACCCTGGTGGGAGGCAGTCAAGTCACCCCATCCTGTATTCCCCTGGGTGTCTGGTTTTCAAAAATGTATAGATTTGGTAGGTTTCCCAAGGTGCCCGCAGAGCTAGGGTTCAAAAACTACAGCTAGTCATTTTGCCAAAAAAGGGTCATTTTTCACTGCGAAATTGAGGTGTAACCACGTTGCATTTTGCGCCGTTTCCTGTTGCGGGCACTAGGCTGACCCACACAAGTGAGGTACCATTTTTCTCGTAAGACGTTGGGGAACGCGTGGTAGGTGGAAATTTGTGGATCCACGCAGATTCAGGAACTTTCCACGACAGAAATGTGGGGAAAATGTGTTTTTTTTGGACAATTTTTTAGGTTTGCAAGGGATTCTGGGTAACAGACCCTGGTGGGAGGCAGTCAAGTCACCCCATCCTGGATTCCCCTGGGTGTCTAGTTTTCAAAAATGTATAGGTTTGCTAGGTTTCCCAAGGTACCCGTAGAGCTAGGGTTCAAAAACTACAGCTAGACATTTTGTCAAAAAAGGGTCATTTTTCACTGCGAAATTGAGGAGTGACCACGTTGCGTTTTGTGCCGTTTCCTGTCGCGGGCACTAGGCCGACCCACACAAGTGAGGTACCGTTTTTCTCGTAAGACTGTGGGGAATGCGGGGTGGGTGGACATTTGTGGATCCACGCAGATTCCGGAACTTTCCACAACAGAAATATGGGGAAAATGTATATTTTTTGATAATTTGTTAGGTTTGCAAGGGATTCTGGGTAACAGACCCTGGTGGGAGGCAGTCAAGTCACCCCATCTTGGATTCCCCTGGGTGTCTAGTTTTCAAAAATGTATAGGTTTGCTAGGTTTTCCAAGGTGCCCGCAGAGGTAGGGTTAAAAAACTACAGCTAGTCATATTGCCAAAAAAGGGTCATTTTTCACGGCGAAATTGAGGTGTGACCACGTTGCGTTTTGCGCCGTTTCCTGTTGTGGGCACTAGGCAGACCCACACAAGTGAGTTACCGTTTTTCTCGTAAGACTTTGGGGAACGAGGGGGGGATGGAAATTTGTGGATCCACACAGATTCCGGATTTTTCCACGACAGAAATGTGGGGAAAATGTGTTTTTTTTGACAATTCTATAGGTTTGCAAGGGATTCTGGGTAACAGACCCTGGTGGGAGGCAGTCAAGTCACCCCATCCTGGGTTCCCCTGGGTGTCTAGTTTTCAAAAATGTATAGGTTTGCTAGGTTTCCCAAGGTGCCCGCAGAGCTAGGGTTCAAAAACTACAGCTAGTCATTTTGCCAAAAAAGGGTCATTTTTCACTGCGAAATTGAGGTGTGACCACGTTGCGTTTTGCGCCGTTTCCTGTCACGGGCACTAGGCCGACCCACACAAGTGAGGTACCGTTTTTCTCATAAGACTTTGGGGAACGTTTGGTGGGTGGAAATTTGTGGATCCACGCAGATTCCGGAACTTTCCACGTCAGAAATATGGGGAAAATGTGTTTTTTTTGACAATTTTTTAGGTTTGCAAGGGATTCTGGGTAACAGACCCTGGTGGGAGGCAGTCAAGTCAACCCATCTTGGATTCCCCTGGGTGTCTAGTTTTCAAAAAGGTATAGTTTTGCTAGGTTTCCCAAGGTGCCCGCAGAGCTAGGGTTAAAAAACTACAGCTAGTCATTTTGCCAAAAAAGTGTCATTTTTCACTGCGAAATTGAGGTGTGACCACGTTGGGTTTTGCGCCGTTTCCTGTTGCGGGCACTAGGCGGACCCACACAAGTGAGGTACCGTTTTTCTTGTAAGACTTTGGGGAACGCGGGATGGGTGGAAATTTGTGGATCCACGCAGATTCCGGAACTTTCTACCACAGAAATGTGGGGAAAATGGGGTTTTCTTGGACAATTTTTTAGGTTTGCAAGGGATTCTGGGTATCAGACCCTGGTGGGAGGTAGTCAAGTCACCCCATCCTGGATTCCCCTGGGCGTCTAGTTTTTAAAAATGTATAGGTTTGCTAGGTTTCCCAAGGTGCCCGTAGAGCTAGGGTTCAAAAACTACAGCTAGACATTTTGCCAAAAAAGGGTCATTTTTCACTGCGAAATTAAGGTGTGACCACGTTGCGTTTTGTGCCGTTTCCTGTCGCGGGCACTAGGCCGACCCACACAAGTGAGGTACCATTTTTCTCGTAAGACTTTGGGGAACGCGGGGTGAGTGGACATTTGTGGATCCACGCAGATTCCGGAACTTTCCTCGACAGAAATATGGGGAAAATGTGTATTTTTTGACAATTTGTTAGGTTTGCAAGGGATTCTGGGTAACAGACCCTGGTGGGAGGCAGTCAAGTAACCCCATCTTGGATTCCCCTGGGTGTCTAGTTTTCAAAAATGTATAGGTTTGCTAGGTTTTCCAAGGTGCCCGCAGAGGTAGGGTTAAAAAACTACAGCTAGTCATATTGCCAAAAAAGGGTCATTTTTCACGGCGAAATTGAGGTGTGACCACGTTGCGTTTTGCGCCGTTTCCTGTTGCGGGCACTAGGCGGACCCACACATGTGAGTTACCGTTTTTCTCGTAAGACTTTGGGGAACGCGGGGTGGATGGAAATTTGTGGATCCACGTAGATTCCGGAACTTTCCACGACAGAAATGTGGGGAAAATGTGGTTTTTTTGACAATTCTTTAGGTTTGCAAGGGATTCTGGGTAACAGACCCTGGTGGGAGGCAGTCAAGTCACCCCATCCTGGGTTCCCCTGGGTGTCTAGTTTTCAAAAATGTATAGGTTTGCTAGGTTTCCCAAGGTGCCCGCAGAGCTAGGGTTCAAAAACTACAGCTAGTCATTTTGCCAAAAAAGGGTCATTTTTCACTGCGAAATTGAGGTGTGACCACGTTGCGTTTTGTGCCATTTCCTGTCGCGGGCAGTAGGCCGACCCACACAAGTGAGTTACCGTTTTTCTCATAAGACTTTGGGGAATGCGGGGTGGGTGGAAATTTGTGGATCCACGCAGATTCAGGAACTTTCCACGACAGAAATGTGGGGAAAATGTGGTTTTTTTGACAATTTTTTTAGGTTTGCAAGGGATTCTGGGTAACAGACCCTGGTGGGAGCAGTCAAGTCACCCCATCCTGGATTCCCCTGGGCGTCTAGTTTTCAAAAATGTATAGGTTTGCTAGGTTTCCCAAGGTGCCCGCAGAGCTAGGATTAAAAAACTACAGCTAGTCATTTTGCCAAAAAAGGGTAATTTTTCACTGCGAAATTTAGGTGTGACCACGTTGCGTTTTGCGCCGTTTCCCTTCGCGTGCAGTAGGCCGACCCACACAAGTGAGTTACCGTTTTTCTCATAAGACTTTGGGGAAGGCGGGGTGGGTGGAAATTTGTGGATCCACGCAGATTCAGGAACTTTCCACGACAGAAATGTGGGGAAAATGTGTTTTTTTTGACAATCTTTTTAGGTTTGCAAGGGATTCTGGGTAACAGACCCTGGTGGGAGGCAGTCAAGTCACCCCATCCTGGATTCCCCTGGGTGTTTAGTTTTCAAAAATGTATAGGTTTGCTAGGTTTCCCAAGGTGCCCGCAGAGCTAGGGTTAAAAAACTACAGCTAGTCATTTTGCCAAAAAAGGGTCATTTTTCACTGCGAAATTGAGGTGTGACCACGTTGGGTTTTGCGCCGTTTCCTGTCGCGGGCACTAGGCGGACCCACACAAGTGAGGTACCGTTTTTCTTGTAAGACTTTGGGGAACACGGGGTGGGTGGAAATTTGTGGATCCACGCAGATTCCGGAACTTTCCACGACAGAAATGTGGGGAAAATGTGTTTTTTTGACAATTTTTTAGGTTTGCAAGGGATTCTGGGTAACAGACCCTGGTGGGAGGCAGTCAAGTCACCCCATCCTGGATTCCCCTGGGTGTCTGGTTTTCAAAAATGTATAGATTTGGTAGGTTTCCCAAGGTGCCCGCAGAGCTAGGGTTCAAAAACTACAGCTAGTCATTTTGCCAAAAAAGGGTCATTTTTCACTGCGAAATTGAGGTGTAACCACGTTGCATTTTGCGCCATTTCCTGTTGCGGGCACTAGGCCGACCCACACAAGTGAGGTACCATTTTTCTCGTAAGACGTTGGGGAACGCGTGGTGGGTGGAAATTTGTGGATCCACGCAGATTCCGGAACTTTCCACTACAGAAATGTGGGGAAAATGTGTTTTTTTGGACAATTTTTTAGGTTTGCAAGGGATTCTGGGTAATAGACTCTGGTGGGAGGCAGTCAAGTCACCCCATCCTGGATTCCCCTGGGTGTCTAGTTTTCAAAAATGTATAGGTTTGCTAGGTTTCCCAAGGTACCCGCTGAGCTAGGGTTCAAAAACTACAGCTAGTCATTTTGCCAAAAAAGGGTCATTTTTCACTGCGAAATTGAGGTGGGACCACGTTGCGTTTTGCGCCGTTTCCTGTCGCGGGCACTAGGCCGACCCACACAAGTGAGTTACCGTTTTTCTCGTAAGACTTTGAGGAACGCGGGTTGTGTGGAAATTTGTGGATCCACGCTGATTCAGGAACTTTCCACGACAGAAATGAGGGGAAAATGTGTTTTTTTTTGACAATTTTTTAGGTTTGCAAGGGATTCTGGGTAACAGACCCTGGTGGGAGGCAGTCAAGTCACCCCATCCTGGATTCCCCTGGGTGTCTAGTTTTCAAAAATGTATAGGTTTGCTAGGTTTCCCAAGGTGCCCGTAGAGCTAGGGTTCAAAAACTACAGCTAGACATTTTGCCAAAAAAGGGTCATTTTTCACTGCGAAATTGAGGTGTGACCACGTTGCATTTTGTGCCATTTCCTGTCGCGGGCACTAGGCCGACCCACACAAGTGAGGTACCGTTTTTCTTGTAAGACTTTGGGGAATGCGGGGTGGGTGGACATTTGTGGATCCACGCAGATTCCGGAACTTTCCACGACAGAAATATGGGGAAAATGTGTATTTTTTGACAATTTGTTAGGTTTGCAAGGGATTCTGGGTAACAGACCCTGGTGGGAGGCAGTCAAGTCACCCCATCTTGGATTCCCCTGGGTGTCTAGTTTTCAAAAATGTATAGGTTTGCTAGGTTTTCCAAGGTGCCCGCAGAGGTAGGGTTAAAAAACTACAGCTAGTCATATTGCCAAAAAAGGGTCATTTTTCACGGCGAAATTGAGGTGTGACCACATTGCGTTTTGCGCCGTTTCCTGTTGCGGGCACTAGGCGGACCCACACAAGTGAGTTACCGTTTTTCTCGTAAGACTTTGGGGAACGCGGGGTGGATGGAAATTTGTGGATCCACACAGATTCCGGAACTTTCCACGACAGAAATGTGGGGAAAATGTGTTTTTTTTGACAATTCTATAGGTTTGCAAGGGATTCTGGGTAACAGACCCTGGTGGGAGGCAGTCAAGTCACCCCATCCTGGGTTCCCCTGGGTGTCTAGTTTTCAAAAATGTATAGGTTTGCTAGGTTTCCCAAGGTGCCCGCAGAGCTAGGGTTCAAAAACTACAGCTAGTCATTTTGCCAAAAAAGGGTCATTTTTCACTGCGAAATTGTGGTGTGACCACGTTGCGTTTTGCGCCGTTTCCTGTCACGGGCACTAGGCCGACCCACAAAAGTGAGGTACCGTTTTTCTCATAAGACTTTGGGGAACGTTTGGTGGGTGGAAATTTGTGGATCCACGCAGATTCCGGAACTTTCCACGTCAGAAATATGGGGAAAATGTGTTTTTTTTGACAATTTTTTAGGTTTGCAAGGGATTCTGGGTAACAGACCCTGGTGGGAGGCAGTCAAGTCAACCCATCTTGGATTCCCCTGGGTGTCTAGTTTTCAAAAATGTATAGTTTTGCTAGGTTTCCCAAGGTGCCCGCAGAGCTAGGGTTAAAAAACTACAGCTAGTCATTTTGCCAAAAAAGTGTCATTTTTCACTGCGAAATTGAGGTGTGACCACGTTGGGTTTTGCGCCGTTTCCTGTTGCGGGCACTAGTCGGACCCACACAAGTGAGGTACCGTTTTTCTTGTAAGACTTTGGGGAACGCGGGGTGGGTGGAAATTTGTGGATCCACGCAGATTCCGGAACTTTCTACCACAGAAATGTGGGGAAAATGGGGTTTTCTTGGACAATTTTTTAGGTTTGCAAGGGATTCTGGGTATCAGACCCTGGTGGGAGGTAGTCAAGTCACCCCATCCTGGATTCCCCTGGGCGTCTAGTTTTTAAAAATGTATAGGTTTGCTAGGTTTCCCAAAGTGCCCGCAGAGCTAGGGTTAAAAAACACCAGCTAGTCGTTTTGCCAAAAAAGGGTCATTTTTCACTGTGAATTTGAGGTGTGACCACGATGAGTTTTGCGCCGTTTCCTGTCGCAGGCACTAGGCCGACCCACACAAGTGAGTTACCTTTTTTCTCGTAAGACTTTGGGGAACGAGGGGTGGGTAGAAATTTATGGATCCACACAGATTCCGGAACTTTCCACAACAGAAATGTGGGGAAAATGTGTTTTTTTTGGACAATTTTTTAGGTTTGCAAGGGATTCTGGGTAACAGACCCTGGTGGGAGGCAGTCAAGTCACCCCATACTGGATTCCCCTGGGTGTCTAGTTTTCAAAAATGTATAGGTTTGCTAGGTTTCCCAAGGTGCCCGTAGAGCTAGGGTTCAAAAACTACAGCTAGTCATTTTGCCAAAAAAGGGTAATTTTTCACTGCGAAATTTAGGTGTGACCACGTTGCGTTTTGCGCCGTTTCCCTTCGCGTGCAGTAGGCCGACCCACACAAGTGAGTTACCATTTTTCTCATAAGACTTTGGGGAACGCGGGGTGGGTGGAAATTTGTGGATCCACGCAGATTCAGGAACTTTCCACGACAGAAATGTGGGGAAAATGTGTTTTTTTTGACAATTTTTTTAGGTTTTTAGGTTTGCAAGGGATTCTGGGTAACAGACCCTGGTGGGAGGCAGTCAAGTCACCCCATCCTGGATTCCCCTGGGTGTTTAGTTTTCAAAAATGTATAGGTTTGCTAGGTTTCCCAAGGTGCCCGCAGAGCTAGGGTTAAAAAACTACAGCTAGTCATTTTGCCAAAAAAGGGTCATTTTTCACTGCGAAATTGAGGTGTGACCACGTTGGGTTTTGCGCCGTTTCCTGTCGCGGGCACTAGGCGGACCCACACAAGTGAGGTACCGTTTTTCTTGTAAGACTTTGGGGAACACGGGGTGGGTGGAAATTTGTGGATCCACGCAGATTCCGGAACTTTCCACGACAAAAATGTGGGGAAAATGTGTTTTTTTGACAATTTTTTAGGTTTGCAAGGGATTCTGGGTAACAGACCCTGGTGGGAGGCAGTCAAGTCACCCCATCCTGGATTCCCCTGGGTGTCTGGTTTTCAAAAATGTATAGATTTGGTAGGTTTCTCAAGGTGCCCGCAGAGCTAGGGTTCAAAAACTACAGCTAGTCATTTTGCCAAAAAAGGGTCATTTTTTACTGCGAAATTGAGGTGTAACCACGTTGCATTTTGCGCCGTTTCCTGTTGCGGGCACTAGGGCGACCCACACAAGTGAGGTACCATTTTTCTCGTAAGACGTTGGGGAACACGTGGTGGGTGGAAACCCCATCCTGGATTTCCCTGGGTGTCTAGTTTTAAAAAATGTATAGGTGTGCTAGGTTTCCCAAGGTACCCGCTGAGCTAGGGTTCAAAAACTACAGCTAGTCATTTTGCCAAAAAAGGGTCATTTTTCACTGCGAAATTGAGGTGGGACCACGTTGCGTTTTGCGCCGTTTCCTGTCGCGGGCACTAGGCCGACCCATACAAGTGAGTTACCATTTTTCTTGTAAGACTTTGAGGAACGCGGGTTGTGTGGAAATTTGTGGATCCACGCTGATTCAGGAACTTTCCACGACAGAAATGTGGGGAAAATGTGTTTTTTTTGGACAATTTTTTAGGTTTGCAAGGGATTCTGGGTAACAGACCCTGGTGGGAGGCAGTCAAGTCACCCCATCCTGGATTCCCCTGGGTGTCTAGTTTTCAAAAATGTATAGGTTTGCTAGGTTTCCCAAGGTGCCCGTAGAGCTAGGGTTCAAAAACTACAACTAGACATTTTGCGAAAAAAGTGTCATTTTTCACTGCGAAATTGAGGTGTGACCACGTTGCGTTTTGTGCCGTTTCCTGTCGCGGGCACTAGGCCGACCCACACAAGTGAGGTACCGTTTTTCTCGTAAGACTTTGGGGAATGCGGGGTGGGTGGACATTTGTGGATCCACGCTGATTCAGGAACTTTCCACGACAGAAATGTGGGGAAAATGTGTTTTTTTTGGACAATTTTTTAGGTTTGCAAGGGATTCTGGGTAACAGACCCTGGTGGGAGGCAGTCAAGTCACCCCATCCTGGATTCCCCTGGGTGTCTAGTTTTCAACAATGTATAGGTTTGCTAGGTTTCCCAAGGTGCCCGTAGAGCTAGGGTTCAAAAACCTCAGCTAGACATTTTGCCAAAAAAGTGTCATTTTTCACTGCGAAATTGAGGTGTGACCACGTTGCGTTTTGTGCCGTTTCCTGTCGCGGGCACTAGGCCGACCCACACAAGTGAGGTACCGTTTTTCTCGTAAGACTTTGGGGAATGCGGGGTGGGTGGACATTTGTGGATCCACGCAGATTCCGGAACTTTCCACGACAGAAATATGGGGAAAATGTGTATTTTTTGACAATTTGTTAGGTTTGCAAGGGATTCTGGGTAACAGACCCTGGTGGGAGGCAGTCAAGTCACCCCATCTTGGATTCCCCTGGGTGTCTAGTTTTAAAAAATGTATAGGTTTGCTAGGTTTTCCAAGGTGCCCGCAGAGGTAGGGTTAAAAAACTACAGCTAGTCATATTGCCAAAAAAGGGTCATTTTTCACGGCGAAATTGAGGTGTGACCACGTTGCGTTTTGAGCCGTTTCCTGTTGCGGGCACTAGGCGGACCCACACAAGTGAGGTACCGTTTTTCTCGTAAGACTTTGGGGAATGCGGGGTGGGTGGACATTTGTGGATCCACGCAGATTCCGGAACTTTCCACGACAGAAATATGGGGAAAATGTGTATTTTTTGACAATTTGTTAGGTTTGCAAGGGATTCTGGGTAACAGACCCTGGTGGGAGGCAGTCAAGTCACCCCATCTTGGATTCCCCTGGGTATCTAGTTTTCAAAAATGTATAGGTTTGCTAGGTTTTCCAAGGTGCCCGCAGAGGTAGGGTTAAAAAACTACAGCTAGTCATATTGCCAAAAAAGGGTCATTTTTCACGGCGAAATTGAGGTGTGACCACGTTGCGTTTTGCGCCGTTTCCTGTTGCGGGCACTAGGCGGACCCACACAAGTGAGTTACCGTTTTTCTCGTAAGACTTTGGGGAACGCGGGGTGGATGGAAATTTGTGGATCCACACAGATTCCGGAACTTTCCACGACAGAAATGTGGGGAAAATGTGTTTTTTTTGACAATTCTATAGGTTTGCAAGGGATTCTGGGTAACAGACCCTGGTGGGAGGCAGTCAAGTCACCCCATCCTGGGTTCCCCTGGGTGTCTAGTTTTCAAAAATGTATAGGTTTGCTAGGTTTCCCAAGGTGCCCGCAGAGCTAGGGTTCAAAAACTACAGCTAGTCATTTTGCCAAAAAAGGGTCATTTTTCACTGCGAAATTGAGGTGTGACCACGTTGCGTTTTGCGCCGTTTCCTGTCACGGGCACTAGGCCGACCCACACAAGTGAGGTACCGTTTTTCTCATAAGACTTTGGGGAACGTTTGGTGGGTGGAAATTTGTGGATCCACGCAGATTCCGGAACTTTCCACGTCAGAAATATGGGGAAAATATGTTTTTTTTGACAATTTTTTAGGTTTGCAAGGGATTCTGGGTAACAGACCCTGGTGGGAGGCAGTCAAGTCAACCCATCTTGGATTCCCCTGGGTATCTAGTTTTCAAAAATGTATAGTTTTGCTAGGTTTCCCAAGGTGCCCGCAGAGCTAGGGTTAAAA
Source organism: Triturus cristatus (assembly GCF_964204655.1). NCBI lineage: Eukaryota > Metazoa > Chordata > Amphibia > Caudata > Salamandridae > Triturus > Triturus cristatus. The sequence goes on along the minus strand of NC_140579.1, from coordinate 934,107,209 downwards.
AACTACAGCTAGTCATTTTGCCAAAAAAGGGTCATTTTTCACTGCGAAATTGAGGTGTGACCACGTTGCGTTTTGCGCCGTTTCCTGTCGCGGGCACTAGGCCGACCCACACAAGTGAGGTACCGTTTTTATCGTAAGACTTTGAGGAACGCGGGTTGTGTGGAAATTTGTGGATCCACGCTGATTCAGGAACTTTCCACGACAGAAATGTGGGGAAAATGTGTTTTTTTTGGACAATTTTTTAGGTTTGCAAGGGATTCTGGGTAACAGACCCTGGTGGGAGGCAGTCAAGTCACCCCATACTGGATTCCCCTGGGTGTCTAGTTTTCAAAAATGTATAGGTTTGCTAGGTTTCCCAAGGTGCCCGTAGAGCTAGGGTTCAAAAACTACAGCTAGACATTTTGCCAAAAAAGGGTCATTTTTCACAGCGAAATTGAGGTGTGACCACGTTGCGTTTTGCGCCGTTTCCTGTCGCGGGCACTAGGCCGCCCACACAAGTGAGGTACCATTTTTCTCGTAAGACGTTGGGGAACGCGGGGTGGGTGGAAATTTGTGGATCCACGCAGATTCAGGAACTTTCCACGACAGAAATGAGGGGAAAATGTGTTTTTTTTGACAATTTTTTTAGGTTTGCAAGGGATTCTGGGTAACAGACCCTGGTGGGAGGCAGTCAAGTCACCCCATCTTGGATTTCCCTGGGTGTCTAGTTTTCAAAAATGTATAGGTTTGCTAGGTTTTCCAAGGTGCCCGCAGAGGTAGGGTTAAAAAACTACAGCTAGTCATATTGCCAAAAAAGGGTCATTTTTCACGGCGAAATTGAGGTGTGACCACGTTGCGTTTTGCGCCGTTTCCTGTTGCGGGCACTAGGCGGACCCACACAAGTGAGTTACTGTTTTTCTTGTAAGACTTTGGGGAACGCGGGGTGGGTGGAAATTTGTGGATCCACACAGATTCCGGAACTTTCCACGACAGAAATGTGGGGAAAATGTGTTTTTTTTGACAATTCTATAGGTTTGCAAGGGATTCTGGGTAACAGACCCTGGTGGGAGGCAGTCAAGTCACCCCATCCTGGGTTCCCCTGGGTGTCTAGTTTTCAAAAATGTATAGGTTTGCTAGGTTTCCCAAGGTGCCCGCAGAGCTAGGGTTCAAAAACTACAGCTAGTCATTTTGCCAATAAAGGGTCATTTTTCACTGCAAAATTGAGGTGTGACCACGTTGCGTTTTGCGCCGTTTCCTGTCACGGGCACTAGGCCGACCCACACAAGTGAGGTACCGTTTTTCTCATAAGACTTTGGGGAACATTTGGTGGGTGGAAATTTGTGGATCCACGCAGATTCCGGAACTTTCCACGTCAGAAATATGGGGAAAATGTGTTTTTTTTGACAATTTTTTAGGTTTGCAAGGGATTCTGGGTAACAGACCCTGGTGGGAGGCAGTCAAGTCAACCCATCTTGGATTCCCCTGGGTGTCTAGTTTTCAAAAATGTATAGTTTTGCTAGGTTTCCCAAGGTGCCCGCAGAGCTAGGGTTAAAAAACTACAGCTAGTCATTTTGCCAAAAAATTGTCATTTTTCACTGCGAAATTGAGGTGTGACCACGTTGGGTTTTGCGCCGTTTCCTGTTGCGGGCACTAGGCGGACCCACACAAGTGAGGTACCGTTTTTCTTGTAAGACTTTGGGGAACACGGGGTGGGTGGAAATTTGTGGATCCACGCAGATTCCGGAACTTTCCACGACAGAAATGTGGGGAAAATGTGTTTTTTTTGACAATTTTTTAGGTTTGCAAGGGATTCTGGGTAACAGACCCTGGTGGGAGGCAGTCAAGTCACCCCATCCTAGATTCCCCTGGGTGTCTAGTTTTCAAAAATGTATAGGTTTGCTAGGTTTCCCAAGGTGCCCGCAGAGCTAGGGTTCAAAAACTACAGCTAGTCATTTTGCCAAAAAAGGGTCATTTTTCACTACGAAATTGAGGTGTGACCAAAGTTGCGTTTTGCGCCGTTTCCTGTCACGGGCACTAGGCCGACCCACACAAGTGAGGTACCATTTTTCTCATAAGACTTTGGGGAACGTTTGGTGGGTGGAAATTTGTGGATCCACGCAGATTTCGGAACTTTCCACGTCAGAAATATGGGGAAAATGTGTTTTTTTGGACAATTGTTTAGGTTTGCAAGGGATTCTGGGTAACAGACCCTGGTGGGAGGCAGTCAAGTCAACCCATCTTGGATTCCCCTGGGTGTCTAGTTTTCAAAAATGTATAGTTTTGCTAGGTTTCCCAAGGTGCCCGCAGAGCTAGGGTTAAAAAGCTACAGCTAGTCATTTTGCCAAAAAAGGGTCATTTTTCACTGCGAAATTGAGGTGTGACCACGTTGCGTTTTGCGCCGTTTCCTGTCGCGGGCACTAGGCCGACCCACATAAGTGAGGTACCGTTTTTATCGTAAGACTTTGAGGAACGCGGGTTGTGTGGAAATTTGTGGATCCACGCTGATTCAGGAACTTTCCACGACAGAAATGTGGGGAAAATGTGTTTTTTTTGGACAATTTTTTAGGTTTGCAAGGGATTCTGGGTAACAGACCCTGGTGGGAGGCAGTCAAGTCACCCCATACTGGATTCCCCTGGGTGTCTAGTTTTCAAAAATGTATAGGTTTGCTAGGTTTCCCAAGGTGCCCGTAGAGCTAGGGTTCAAAAACTACAGCTAGACATTTTGCCAAAAAAGGGTCATTTTTCACAGCGAAATTGAGGTGTGACCACGTTGCGTTTTGCGCCGTTTCCTGTCGCGGGCACTAGGCCGCCCACACAAGTGAGGTACCATTTTTCTCGTAAGACGTTGGGGAACGCGGGGTGGGTGGAAATTTGTGGATCCACGCAGATTCAGGAACTTTCCACGACAGAAATGTGGGGAAAATGTGTTTTTTTTGACAATTTTTTTAGGTTTGCAAGGGATTCTGGGTAACAGACCCTGGTGGGAGGCAGTCAAGTCACCCCATCTTGGATTTCCCTGGGTGTCTAGTTTTCAAAAATGTATAGGTTTGCTAGGTTTTCCAAGGTGCCCGCAGAGGTAGGGTTAAAAAACTACAGCTAGTCATATTGCCAAAAAAGGGTCATTTTTCACGGCGAAATTGAGGTGTGACCACGTTGCGTTTTGCGCCGTTTCCTGTTGCGGGCACTAGGCGGACCCACACAAGTGAGTTACTGTTTTTCTTGTAAGACTTTGGGGAACGCGGGGTGGGTGGAAATTTGTGGATCCACACAGATTCCGGAACTTTCCACGACAGAAATGTGGGGAAAATGTGTTTTTTTTGACAATTCTATAGGTTTGCAAGGGATTCTGGGTAACAGACCCTGGTGGGAGGCAGTCAAGTCACCCCATCCTGGGTTCCCCTGGGTGTCTAGTTTTCAAAAATGTATAGGTTTGCTAGGTTTCCCAAGGTGCCCGCAGAGCTAGGGTTCAAAAACTACAGCAAGTCATTTTGCCAATAAAGGGTCATTTTTTTGACTGCGAAATTGAGGTGTGACCACGTTGCGTTTTGCGCCGTTTCCTGTCACGGGCACTAGGCCGACCCACACAAGTGAGGTACCGTTTTTCTCATAAGACTTTGGGGAACATTTGGTGGGTGGAAATTTGTGGATCCACGCAGATTCCGGAACTTTCCACGTCAGAAATATGGGGAAAATGTGTTTTTTTTGACAATTTTTTAGGTTTGCAAGGGATTCTGGGTAACAGACCCTGGTGGGAGGCAGTCAAGTCAACCCATCTTGGATTCCCCTGGGTGTCTAGTTTTCAAAAATGTATAGTTTTGCTAGGTTTCCCAAGGTGCCCGCAGAGCTAGGGTTAAAAAACTACAGCTAGTCATTTTGCCAAAAAATTGTCATTTTTCACTGCGAAATTGAGGTGTGACCACGTTGGGTTTTGCGCCGTTTCCTGTTGCGGGCACTAGGCGGACCCACACAAGTGAGGTACCGTTTTTCTTGTAAGACTTTGGGGAACACGGGGTGGGTGGAAATTTGTGGATCCACGCAGATTCCGGAACTTTCCACGACAGAAATGTGGGGAAAATGTGTTTTTTTTGACAATTTTTTAGGTTTGCAAGGGATTCTGGGTAACATACCCTGGTGGGAGGCAGTCAAGTCACCCCATCCTAGATTCCCCTGGGTGTCTAGTTTTCAAAAATGTATAGGTTTGCTAGGTTTCCCAAGGTGCCCGCAGAGCTAGGGTTCAAAAACTACAGCTAGTCATTTTGCCAAAAAAGGGTCATTTTTCACTACGAAATTGAGGTGTGACCAAAGTTGCGTTTTGCGCCGTTTCCTGTCACGGGCACTAGGCCGACCCACACAAGTGAGGTACCATTTTTCTCATAAGACTTTGGGGAACGTTTGGTGGGTGGAAATTTGTGGATCCACGCAGATTTCGGAACTTTCCACGTCAGAAATATGGGGAAAATGTGTTTTTTTGGACAATTGTTTAGGTTTGCAAGGGATTCTGGGTAACAGACCCTGGTGGGAGGCAGTCAAGTCAACCCATCTTGGATTCCCCTGGGTGTCTAGTTTTCAAAAATGTATAGTTTTGCTAGGTTTCCCAAGGTGCCCGCAGAGCTAGGGTTAAAAAGCTACAGCTAGTCATTTTGCCAAAAAAGTGTCATTTTTCACTGCAAAATTGAGGTGTGACCACGTTGGGTTTTGCGCCGTTTCCTGTTGCGGGCACTAGGCGGACCCACACAAGTGAGGTACCGTTTTTCTTGTAAGACTTTGGGGAACACGGGGTGGGTGGAAATTTGTGGATCCACGCAGATTCCGGAACTTTCCACGACAGAAATGTGGGGAAAATGTGTTTTTTTTGACAATTTTTTAGGTTTGCAAGGGATTCTGGGTAACAGACCCTGGTGGGAGGCAGTCAAGTCACCCCATCCTGGATTCCCCTGGGTGTCTAGTTTTCAAAAATGTATAGGTTTGGTAGGTTTCCCAAGGTGCCCGCAGAGCTAGGGTTCAAAAACAACAGCTAGCCGTTTTGCCAAAAAAGGGTCATTTTTCACTGCAAACTTGAGGTGTGACCACGATGCGTTTTGCGCCGTTTCCTGTCGCGGGCACTAGGCCGACCCACACAAGTGAGTTACCGTTTTTCTTGTAAGACTTTGGGGAACGCGGGGTGGGTGGAAATTTGTGGATCCACGCAGATTCCGGAACTTTCTACCACAGAAATGTGGGGAAAATGGGGTTTTCTTGGACAATTTTTTAGGTTTGCAAGGGATTCTGGGTATCAGACCCTGGTGGGAGGTAGTCAAGTCACCCCATCCTGGATTCCCCTGGGCGTCTAGTTTTTAAAAATGTATAGGTTTGCTAGGTTTCCCAAGGTGCCCGCAGAGCTAGGGTTAAAAAACACCAGCTAGTCGTTTTGCCAAAAAAGGGTCATTTTTCACTGTGAATTTGAGGTGTGACCACGATGCGTTTTGCGCCGTTTCCTGTCACGGGCACTAGGCCGACCCACACAAGTGAGTTACCGTTTTTCTCGTAAGACTTTGGGGAACGCGGGGTGGGTAGAAATTTATGGATCCACACAGATTCCGGAACTTTCCACAACAGAAATGTGGGGAAAATGTGTTTTTTTTGACAATTTTTTAGGTTTGCAAGGGATTCTGGGTAACAGACAATGGTGGGAGGCAGTCAAGTCACCCCATCCTGGATTCCCCTGGGTGTCTAGTTTTCAAAAATGTATAGGTTTGCTAGGTTTCCCAAGGTGCCCGCAGAGCTAGGGTTCAAAAACTACAGCTAGACATTTTGCAAAAAAAGGGTCATTTTTCACAGCGAAATTGAGGTGTGACCACGTTGGGTTTTGCGCCGTTTCCTGTCGCGGGCACTAGGCCGACCCACACAAGTGAGGTACCGTTTTTATCGTAAGACTTTGGGGAACACGGGGTGGGTGGAAATTTGTGGATCCACGCAGATTCCGGAACTTTCCATGACAGAAATGTGGGGAAAATGTGTTTTTTTGGATAATTTTTTAGGTTTGCAAGGGATTCTGGGTAACAGACCCTGGTGGGAGGCAGTCAAGTCACCCCATCCTGGATTCCCCTGGGTGTCTGGTTTTCAAAAATGTATAGGTTTGGTAGGTTTCCCAAGGTGCCCGCAGAGCTAGGGTTCAAAAACTACAGCTAGTCATTTTGCCCAAAAAGGGTCATTTTTCACTGCGAAATTGAGGTGTGACCACGTTGCGTTTTGCGCCGTTTCCTGTCGCAGGCACTAGGCCGACCCACACAAGTGAGGTACCATTTTTCTCGTAAGACGTTGGGGAACGCGTGGTGGGTGGAAATTTGTGGATCCATGCAGATTCCGGAACTTTCCACTACAGAAATGTGGGGAAAATGTGTTTTTTTGGACAATTTTTTAGGTTTGCAAGGGATTCTGGGTAATAGACCCTGGTGGGATGCAGTCAAGTCACCCCATCCTGGATTCCCCTGGGTGTCTAGTTTTCAAAAATGTATAGGTTTGCTAGGTTTCCCAAGGTGCCCGCAGAGCTAGGGTTCAAAAACTACAGCTAGTCATTTTGCCAAAAAAGGGTCATTTTTCACTACGAAATTGAGGTGTGACCAAAGTTGCGTTTTGCGCCGTTTCCTGTCACGGGCTCTAGGCCGACCCACACAAGTGAGGTACCATTTTTCTCATAAGACTTTGGGGAACGTTTGGTGGGTGGAAATTTGTGGATCCACGCAGATTCCGGAACTTTCCACGTCAGAAATATGGGGAAAATGTGTTTTTTTGGACAATTTTTTAGGTTTGCAAGGGATTCTGGGTAACAGACCCTGGTGGGAGGCAGTCAAGTCAACCCATCTTGGATTCCCCTGGGTGTCTAGTTTTCAAAAATGTATAGTTTTGCTAGGTTTCCCAAGGTGCCCGCAGAGCTAGGGTTAAAAAACTACAGCTAGTCATTTTGCCAAAAAAGTGTCATTTTTCACTGCAAAATTGAGGTGTGACCACGTTGGGTTTTGCGCCGTTTCCTGTTGCGGGCACTAGGCGGACCCACACAAGTGAGGTACCGTTTTTCTTGTAAGACTTTGGGGAACACGGGGTGGGTGGAAATTTGTGGATCCACGCAGATTCCGGAACTTTCCACAACAGAAATGTGGGGAAAATGTGTTTTTTTTGACAATTGTTTAGGTTTGCAAGGGATTCTGGGTAACAGACCCAGGTGGGAGGCAGTCAAGTCACCCCATCCTGGATTCCCCTGGGTGTCTAGTTTTCAAAAATGTATAGGTTTGGTAGGTTTCCCAAGGTGCCCGCAGAGCTAGGGTTCAAAAACAACAGCTAGCCGTTTTGCCAAAAAAGGGTCATTTTTCACTGCAAACTTGAGGTGTGACCACGATGCGTTTTGCGCCGTTTCCTGTCGTGGGCACTAGGCCGACCCACACAAGTGAGTTACCGTTTTTCTTGTAAGACTTTGGGGAACGCGGGGTGGGTGGAAATTTGTGGATCCACGCAGATTCCGGAACTTTCTACCACAGAAATGTGGGGAAAATGGGGTTTTCTTGGACAATTTTTTAGGTTTGCAAGGGATTCTGGGTATCAGACCCTGGTGGGAGGTAGTCAAGTCACCCCATCCTGGATTCCCCTGGGCGTCTAGTTTTTAAAAATGTATAGGTTTGCTAGGTTTCCCAAGGTGCCCGCAGAGCTAGGGTTAAAAAACACCAGCTAGTCGTTTTGCCAAAAAAGGGTCATTTTTCACTGTGAATTTGAGGTGTGACCACGATGCGTTTTGCGCCGTTTCCTGTCACGGGCACTAGGCCGACCCACACAAGTGAGTTACCGTTTTTCTCGTAAGGCTTTGGGGAACGCGGGGTGGGTAGAAATTTATGGATCCACACAGATTCCGGAACTTTCCACAACAGAAATGTGGGGAAAATGTGTTTTTTTTGACAATTTTTTAGGTTTGGAAGAGATTCTGGGTAACAGACAATGGTGGGAGGCAGTCAAGTCACCCCATCCTGGATTCCCCTGGGTGTCTAGTTTTCAAAAATGTATAGGTTTGCTAGGTTTCCCAAGGTGCCCGCCGAGCTAGGGTTCAAAAACTACAGCTAGACATTTTGCCAAAAAAGGGTCATTTTTCACAGCGAAATTGAGGTGTGACCACGTTGGGTTTTGCGCCGTTTCCTGTCGCGGGCACTAGGCCGACCCACACAAGTGAGGTACCGTTTTTATCGTAAGACTTTGGGGAACACGGGGTGGGTGGAAATTTGTGGATCCACGCAGATTCCGGAACTTTCCATGACAGAAATGTGGGGAAAATGTGTTTTTTTGGATAATTTTTTAGGTTTGCAAGGAATTCTGGGTAACAGACCCTGGTGGGAGGCAGTCAAGTCACCCCATCCTGGATTCCCCTGGGTGTCTGGTTTTCAAAAATGTATAGGTTTGGTAGGTTTCCCAAGGTGCCCGCAGAGCTAGGGTTCAAAAACTACAGCTAGTCATTTTGCCCAAAAAGGGTCATTTTTCACTGCGAAATTGAGGTGTGACCACGTTGCGTTTTGCGCCGTTTCCTGTCGCAGGCACTAGGCCGACCCACACAAGTGAGGTACCATTTTTCTCGTAAGACGTTGGGGAACGCGTGGTGGGTGGAAATTTGTGGATCCATGCAGATTCCGGAACTTTCCACTACAGAAATGTGGGGAAAATGTGTTTTTTTGGACAATTTTTTAGGTTTGCAAGGGATTCTGGGTAATAGACCCTGGTGGGAGGCAGTCAAGTCACCCCATCCTGGATTTCCCTGGGTGTCTAGTTTTAAAAAATGTATAGGTTTGCTAGGTTTCCCAAGGTGCCCGCTGAGCTAGGGTTCAAAAACTACAGCTAGTCATTTTGCCAAAAAAGGGTCATTTTTCACTGCGAAATTGAGGTGTGACCATGTTGCGTTTTGTGCCGTTTCCTGTCGCGGGCACTAGGCCGACCCACACAAGTGAGGTACCGTTTTTCTCATAAGACTTTGGGGAACGCGGGGTGGGTGGACATTTGTGGATCCACGAAGATTCCGGAACTTTCCACGACAGAAATATGGGGAAAATGTGTATTTTTTGACAATTTGTTAGGTTTGCGAGGGATTCTGGGTAACAGACCCTGGTGGGAGGCAGTCAAGTCACCCCATCTTGAATTCCCCTGGGTGTCTAGTTTTCAAAAATGTATAGGTTTGCTAGGTTTTCCAAGGTGCCCGCAGAGGTAGGGTTAAAAAACTACAGCTAGTCATTTTGCCAAAAAAGGGTCATTTTTCACAGCGAAATTGAGGTGTGACCACGTTGCGTTTTGCGCCGTTACCTGTTGCGGGCACTAGGCGGACCCACACATGTGAGTTATCGTTTTTCTCATAAGACTTTGGGGAACGCGGGGTGGATGGAAATTTGTGGATCCACATAGATTCCGGAACTTTCCACGACAGAAATATGGGGAAAATGTGTTTTTTTTGACAATTCTTTAGGTTTGCAAGGGATTCTGGGTAACAGACCCTGGTGGGAGGCAGTCAAGTCACCCCATCCTGGGTTCCCCTGGGTGTCTAGTTTTCAAAAATGTATAGGTTTGCTAGGTTTCCCAAGGTGCCCGCAGAGCTAGGGTTCAAAAACTACAGCTAGTCATTTTGCCAAAAAAGGGTCATTTTTCACTGCGAAATTGAGGTGTGACCACGTTGCGTTTTGCGCCGTTTCCTGTCGCGGGCATTAGGCCGACCCACACAAGTGAGTTACCGTTTTTCTCATAAGACTTTGGGGAACGCGGGGTGGGTGGAAATTTGTGGATCCACGCAGATTCAGGAACTTTCCACGACAGAAATGTGGGGAAAATGTGTTTTTTTTGACAATTTTTTTAGGTTTGCAAGGGATTCTGGGTAACAGACCCTGGTGGGAGGCAGTCAAGTCACCCCATCCTGGATTCCCCTGGGTGTCTAGTTTTCAAAAATGTATAGGTTTGCTAGGTTTCCCAAGGTGCCCGCAGAGCTAGGATTAAAAAACTACAGCTAGTCATTTTGCCAAAAAAGGGTAATTTTTCGCTGCGAAATTTAGGTGTGACCACGTTGGGTTTTGCGCTGTTTCCTGTTGCGGGCACTAGGCGGACCCACACAAGTGAGGTACCGTTTTTCTTGTAAGACTTTGGGGAACACGGGGTGGGTGGAAATTTGTGGATCCACGCAGATTCCGGAACTTTCCACGACAGAAATGTGGGGAAAATGTGTTTTTTTTGACAATTTTTTAGGTTTGCAAGGGATTCTGGGTAACAGACCCTGGTGGGAGGCAGTCAAGTCACCCCATCCTGGATTCCCCTGGGTGTCTAGTTTTCAAAAATGTATAGGTTTGGTAGGTTTCCCAAGGTGCCCGCAGAGCTAGGGTTCAAAAACAACAGCTAGCCGTTTTGCCAAAAAAGGGTCATTTTTCACTGCAAACTTGAGGTGTGACCACAATGCGTTTTGCGCCGTTTCCTGTCGCAGGCACTAGGCCGACCCACACAAGTGAGTTACCGTTTTTCTTGTAAGACTTTGGGGAATGCGGGGTGGGTGGAAATTTGTGGATCCACGCAGATTCCGGAACTTTCTACCACAGAAATGTGGGGAAAATGGGGTTTTCTTGGACAATTTTTTAGGTTTGCAAGGGATTCTGGGTATCAGACCCTGGTGGGAGGTAGTCAAGTCACCCCATCCTGGATTCCCCTGGGCGTCTAGTTTTTAAAAATGAATAGGTTTGCTAGGTTTCCCAAGGTGCCCGCAGAGCTAGGGTTAAAAAACTACAGCTAGTCATTTTGCCAAAAAAGGGTCATTTTTCACTGCGAAATTGAGGTGTGACCACATTGGGTTTTGCACCGTTTCCTGTCGCGGGCACTAGGCGGACCCACACAAGTGAGGTACCGTTTTTCTTGTAAGACTTTGGGGAACACGGGGTGGGTGGAAATTTGTGGATCCACGCAGATTCCGGAACTTTCCACGACAGAAATGTGGGGAAAATGTGTTTTTTTGGACAATTTTTTAGGTTTGCAAGGGATTCTGGGTAACAGACCCTGGTGGGAGGCAGTCAAGTCACCCCATCCTGGATTCCCCTGTGTGTCTGGTTTTCAAAAATGTATAGGTTTGGTAGGTTTCCCAAGGTGCCCGCAGAGCTAGGGTTCAAAAACTACAGCTAGTCATTTTGCCCAAAAAGGGTCATTTTTCACTGCGAAATTGAGGGGTGACCACGTTGCGTTTTGCGCCGTTTCCTGTCGCGGGCACTAGGCCGACCCACACAAGTGAGGTACCGTTTTTCTTGTAAGACTTTGGGGAACGCGGGGTGGGTGGAAATTTGTGGATCCACGCAGATCTTGGAACTTTCCACGGCAGAAATGTGAGGAAAATGTGTTTTTTTGGACAATTCTTTAGGTTTGCAAGGGATTCTGGGTAACAGACCCTGGTGGGAGGCAGTCAAGTCACCCCATCCTGGATTCCCCTGGGTGTCTAGTTTTCAAAAATGTATAGGTTTGCTATGTTTCCCAAGGTGCCCGTAGAGCTAGGGTTCAAAAACTACAGCTAGACATTTTGCCAAAAAAGGGTCATTTTTCACTGCGAAATTGAGGTGTGACCACGTTGCGTTTTGCGCCGTTTCCTGTCACGGGCACTAGGCCGACCCACACAAGTGAGGTACCGTTTTTCTCATAAGACTTTGGGGAACATTTGGTGGGTGGAAATTTGTGGATCCACGCAGATTCCGGAACTTTCCACGTCAGAAATATGGGGAAAATGTGTTTTTTTTGACAATTTTTTAGGTTTGCAAGGGATTCTGGGTAACAGACCCTGGTGGGAGGCAGTCAAGTCAACCCATCTTGGATTCCCCTGGGTGTCTAGTTTTCAAAAATGTACAGTTTTGCTAGGTTTCCCAAGGTGCCCGCAGAGCTAGGGTTAAAAAACTACAGCTAGTCATTTTGCCAAAAAAGTGTCATTTTTCACTGCGAAATTGAGGTGTGACCACGTTGGGTTTTGCGCCGTTTCCTGTTGCGGGCACTAGGCGGACCCACACAAGTGAGGTACCGTTTTTCTTGTAAGACTTTGGGGAACACGGGGTGGGTGGAAATTTGTGGATCCACGCAGATTCCGGAACTTTCCACGACAGAAATGTGGGGAAAATGTGTTTTTTTGGACAATTTTTTAGGTTTGCAAGGGATTCTGGGTAACAGACCCTGGTGGGAGGCAGTCAAGTCACCCCATCCTAGATTCCCCTGGGTGTCTAGTTTTCAAAAATGTATAGGTTTGCTAGGTTTCCCAAGGTGCCCGCAGAGCTAGGGTTCAAAAACTACAGCTAGTCATTTTGCCAAAAAAGGGTCATTTTTCACTACGAAATTGAGGTGTGACCAAAGTTGCGTTTTGCGCCGTTTCCTGTCACGGGCACTAGGCCGACCCACACAAGTGAGGTACCATTTTTCTCATAAGACTTTGGGGAACGTTTGGTGGGTGGAAATTTGTGGATCCACGCAGATTCCGGAACTTTCCACGTCAGAAATATGGGGAAAATGTGTTTTTTTGGACAATTTTTTAGGTTTGCAAGGGATTCTGGGTAACAGACCCTGGTGGGAGGCAGTCAAGTCAACGCATCTTGGATTCCCCTGGGTGTCTAGTTTTCAAAAATGTATAGTTTTGCTAGGTTTCCCAAGGTGCCCGCAGAGCTAGGGTTCAAAAACTACAGCTAGTCATTTTGCCAAAAAAGGGTCATTTTTCACTACGAAATTGAGGTGTGACCAAAGTTGCGTTTTGCGCCGTTTCCTGTCACGGGCACTAGGCCGACCCACACAAGTGAGGTACCATTTTTCTCATAAGACTTTGGGGAACGTTTGGTGGGTGGAAATTTGTGGATCCACGCAGATTTCGGAACTTTCCACGTCAGAAATATGGGGAAAATGTGTTTTTTTGGACAATTGTTTAGGTTTGCAAGGGATTCTGGGTAACAGACCCTGGTGGGAGGCAGTCAAGTCAACCCATCTTGGATTCCCCTGGGTGTCTAGTTTTCAAAAATGTATAGTTTTGCTAGGTTTCCCAAGGTGCCCGCAGAGCTAGGGTTAAAAAGCTACAGCTAGTCATTTTGCCAAAAAAGTGTCATTTTTCACTGCAAAATTGAGGTGTGACCACGTTGGGTTTTGCGCCGTTTCCTGTTGCGGGCACTAGGCGGACCCACACAAGTGAGGTACCGTTTTTCTTGTAAGACTTTGGGGAACACGGGGTGGGTGGAAATTTGTGGATCCACGCAGATTCCGGAACTTTCCACTACAGAAATGTGGGGAAAATGTGTTTTTTTTGACAATTTTTTAGGTTTGCAAGGGATTCTGGGTAACAGACCCTGGTGGGAGGCAGTCAAGTCACCCCATCCTGGATTCCCCTGGGTGTCTAGTTTTCAAAAATGTATAGGTTTGGTAGGTTTCCCAAGGTGCCCGCAGAGCTAGGGTTCAAAAACAACAGCTAGCCGTTTTGCCAAAAAAGGGTCATTTTTCACTGCAAACTTGAGGTGTGACCACGATGCGTTTTGCGCCGTTTCCTGTCGCGGGCACTAGGCCGACCCACACAAGTGAGTTACCGTTTTTCTTGTAAGACTTTGGGGAACGCGGGGTGGGTGGAAATTTGTGGATCCACGCAGATTCCGGAACTTTCTACCACAGAAATGTGGGGAAAATGGGGTTTTCTTGGACAATTTTTTAGGTTTGCAAGGGATTCTGGGTATCAGACCCTGGTGGGAGGTAGTCAAGTCACCCCATCCTGGATTCCCCTGGGCGTCTAGTTTTTAAAAATGTATAGGTTTGCTAGGTTTCCCAAGGTGCCCGCAGAGCTAGGGTTAAAAAACACCAGCTAGTCGTTTTGCCAAAAAAGGGTCATTTTTCACTGTGAATTTGAGGTGTGACCACGATGCGTTTTGCGCCGTTTCCTGTCACGGGCACTAGGCCGACCCACACAAGTGAGTTACCGTTTTTCTCGTAAGACTTTGGGGAACGCGGGGTGGGTAGAAATTTATGGATCCACACAGATTCCGGAACTTTCCACAACAGAAATGTGGGGAAAATGTGTTTTTTTTGACAATTTTTTAGGTTTGCAAGGGATTCTGGGTAACAGACAATGGTGGGAGGCAGTCAAGTCACCCCATCCTGGATTCCCCTGGGTGTCTAGTTTTCAAAAATGTATAGGTTTGCTAGGTTTCCCAAGGTGCCCGCAGAGCTAGGGTTCAAAAACTACAGCTAGACATTTTGCAAAAAAAGGGTCATTTTTCACAGCGAAATTGAGGTGTGACCACGTTGGGTTTTGCGCCGTTTCCTGTCGCGGGCACTAGGCCGACCCACACAAGTGAGGTACCGTTTTTATCGTAAGACTTTGGGGAACACGGGGTGGGTGGAAATTTGTGGATCCACGCAGATTCCGGAACTTTCCATGACAGAAATGTGGGGAAAATGTGTTTTTTTGGATAATTTTTTAGGTTTGCAAGGGATTCTGGGTAACAGACCCTGGTGGGAGGCAGTCAAGTCACCCCATCCTGGATTCCCCTGGGTGTCTGGTTTTCAAAAATGTATAGGTTTGGTAGGTTTCCCAAGGTGCCCGCAGAGCTAGGGTTCAAAAACTACAGCTAGTCATTTTGCCCAAAAAGGGTCATTTTTCACTGCGAAATTGAGGTGTGACCACGTTGCGTTTTGCGCCGTTTCCTGTCGCAGGCACTAGGCCGACCCACACAAGTGAGGTACCATTTTTCTCGTAAGACGTTGGGGAACGCGTGGTGGGTGGAAATTTGTGGATCCATGCAGATTCCGGAACTTTCCACTACAGAAATGTGGGGAAAATGTGTTTTTTTGGACAATTTTTTAGGTTTGCAAGGGATTCTGGGTAATAGACCCTGGTGGGAGGCAGTCAAGTCACCCCATCCTGGATTCCCCTGGGTGTCTAGTTTTCAAAAATGTATAGGTTTGCTAGGTTTCCCAAGGTGCCCGCAGAGCTAGGGTTCAAAAACTACAGCTAGTCATTTTGCCAAAAAAGGGTCATTTTTCACTACGAAATTGAGGTGTGACCAAAGTTGCGTTTTGCGCCGTTTCCTGTCACGGGCTCTAGGCCGACCCACACAAGTGAGGTACCATTTTTCTCATAAGACTTTGGGGAACGTTTGGTGGGTGGAAATTTGTGGATCCACGCAGATTCCGGAACTTTCCACGTCAGAAATATGGGGAAAATGTGTTTTTTTGGACAATTTTTTAGGTTTGCAAGGGATTCTGGGTAACAGACCCTGGTGGGAGGCAGTCAAGTCAACCCATCTTGGATTCCCCTGGGTGTCTAGTTTTCAAAAATGTATAGTTTTGCTAGGTTTCCCAAGGTGCCCGCAGAGCTAGGGTTAAAAAACTACAGCTAGTCATTTTGCCAAAAAAGTGTCATTTTTCACTGCAAAATTGAGGTGTGACCACGTTGGGTTTTGCGCCGTTTCCTGTTGCGGGCACTAGGCGGACCCACACAAGTGAGGTACCGTTTTTCTTGTAAGACTTTGGGGAACACGGGGTGGGTGGAAATTTGTGGATCCACGCAGATTCCGGAACTTTCCACGACAGAAATGTGGGGAAAATGTGTTTTTTTTGACAATTGTTTAGGTTTGCAAGGGATTCTGGGTAACAGACCCAGGTGGGAGGCAGTCAAGTCACCCCATCCTGGATTCCCCTGGGTGTCTAGTTTTCAAAAATGTATAGGTTTGGTAGGTTTCCCAAGGTGCCCGCAGAGCTAGGGTTCAAAAACAACAGCTAGCCGTTTTGCCAAAAAAGGGTCATTTTTCACTGCAAACTTGAGGTGTGACCACGATGCGTTTTGCGCCGTTTCCTGTCGTGGGCACTAGGCCGACCCACACAAGTGAGTTACCGTTTTTCTTGTAAGACTTTGGGGAACGCGGGGTGGGTGGAAATTTGTGGATCCACGCAGATTCCGGAACTTTCTACCACAGAAATGTGGGGAAAATGGGGTTTTCTTGGACAATTTTTTAGGTTTGCAAGGGATTCTGGGTATCAGACCCTGGTGGGAGGTAGTCAAGTCACCCCATCCTGGATTCCCCTGGGCGTCTAGTTTTTAAAAATGTATAGGTTTGCTAGGTTTCCCAAGGTGCCCGCAGAGCTAGGGTTAAAAAACACCAGCTAGTCGTTTTGCCAAAAAAGGGTCATTTTTCACTGTGAATTTGAGGTGTGACCACGATGCGTTTTGCGCCGTTTCCTGTCACGGGCACTAGGCCGACCCACACAAGTGAGTTACCGTTTTTCTCGTAAGGCTTTGGGGAACGCGGGGTGGGTAGAAATTTATGGATCCACACAGATTCCGGAACTTTCCACAACAGAAATGTGGGGAAAATGTGTTTTTTTTGACAATTTTTTAGGTTTGGAAGAGATTCTGGGTAACAGACAATGGTGGGAGGCAGTCAAGTCACCCCATCCTGGATTCCCCTGGGTGTCTAGTTTTCAAAAATGTATAGGTTTGCTAGGTTTCCCAAGGTGCCCGCCGAGCTAGGGTTCAAAAACTACAGCTAGACATTTTGCCAAAAAAGGGTCATTTTTCACAGCGAAATTGAGGTGTGACCACGTTGGGTTTTGCGCCGTTTCCTGTCGCGGGCACTAGGCCGACCCACACAAGTGAGGTACCGTTTTTATCGTAAGACTTTGGGGAACACGGGGTGGGTGGAAATTTGTGGATCCACGCAGATTCCGGAACTTTCCATGACAGAAATGTGGGGAAAATGTGTTTTTTTGGATAATTTTTTAGGTTTGCAAGGAATTCTGGGTAACAGACCCTGGTGGGAGGCAGTCAAGTCACCCCATCCTGGATTCCCCTGGGTGTCTGGTTTTCAAAAATGTATAGGTTTGGTAGGTTTCCCAAGGTGCCCGCAGAGCTAGGGTTCAAAAACTACAGCTAGTCATTTTGCCCAAAAAGGGTCATTTTTCACTGCGAAATTGAGGTGTGACCACGTTGCGTTTTGCGCCGTTTCCTGTCGCAGGCACTAGGCCGACCCACACAAGTGAGGTACCATTTTTCTCGTAATACGTTGGGGAACGCGTGGTGGGTGGAAATTTGTGGATCCATGCAGATTCCGGAACTTTCCACTACAGAAATGTGGGGAAAATGTGTTTTTTTGGACAATTTTTTAGGTTTGCAAGGGATTCTGGGTAATAGACCCTGGTGGGAGGCAGTCAAGTCACCCCATCCTGGATTTCCCTGGGTGTCTAGTTTTAAAAAATGTATAGGTTTGCTAGGTTTCCCAAGGTGCCCGCTGAGCTAGGGTTCAAAAACTACAGCTAGTCATTTTGCCAAAAAAGGGTCATTTTTCACTGCGAAATTGAGGTGTGACCATGTTGCGTTTTGTGCCGTTTCCTGTCGCGGGCACTAGGCCGACCCACACAAGTGAGGTACCGTTTTTCTCATAAGACTTTGGGGAACGCGGGGTGGGTGGACATTTGTGGATCCACGAAGATTCCGGAACTTTCCACGACAGAAATATGGGGAAAATGTGTATTTTTTGACAATTTGTTAGGTTTGCGAGGGATTCTGGGTAACAGACCCTGGTGGGAGGCAGTCAAGTCACCCCATCTTGAATTCCCCTGGGTGTCTAGTTTTCAAAAATGTATAGGTTTGCTAGGTTTTCCAAGGTGCCCGCAGAGGTAGGGTTAAAAAACTACAGCTAGTCATTTTGCCAAAAAAGGGTCATTTTTCACAGCGAAATTGAGGTGTGACCACGTTGCGTTTTGCGCCGTTACCTGTTGCGGGCACTAGGCGGACCCACACATGTGAGTTACCGTTTTTCTCATAAGACTTTGGGGAACGCGGGGTGGATGGAAATTTGTGGATCCACATAGATTCCGGAACTTTCCACGACAGAAATATGGGGAAAATGTGTTTTTTTTGACAATTCTTTAGGTTTGCAAGGGATTCTGGGTAACAGACCCTGGTGGGAGGCAGTCAAGTCACCCCATCCTGGGTTCCCCTGGGTGTCTAGTTTTCAAAAATGTATAGGTTTGCTAGGTTTCCCAAGGTGCCCGCAGAGCTAGGGTTCAAAAACTACAGCTAGTCATTTTGCCAAAAAAGGGTCATTTTTCACTGCGAAATTGAGGTGTGACCACGTTGCGTTTTGCGCCGTTTCCTGTCGCGGGCATTAGGCCGACCCACACAAGTGAGTTACCGTTTTTCTCATAAGACTTTGGGGAACGCGGGGTGGGTGGAAATTTGTGGATCCACGCAGATTCAGGAACTTTCCACGACAGAAATGTGGGGAAAATGTGTTTTTTTTGACAATTTTTTTAGGTTTGCAAGGGATTCTGGGTAACAGACCCTGGTGGGAGGCAGTCAAGTCACCCCATCCTGGATTCCCCTGGGTGTCTAGTTTTCAAAAATGTATAGGTTTGCTAGGTTTCCCAAGGTGCCCGCAGAGCTAGGATTAAAAAACTACAGCTAGTCATTTTGCCAAAAAAGGGTAATTTTTCGCTGCGAAATTTAGGTGTGACCACGTTGGGTTTTGCGCTGTTTCCTGTTGCGGGCACTAGGCGGACCCACACAAGTGAGGTACCGTTTTTCTTGTAAGACTTTGGGGAACACGGGGTGGGTGGAAATTTGTGGATCCACGCAGATTCCGGAACTTTCCACGACAGAAATGTGGGGAAAATGTGTTTTTTTTGACAATTTTTTAGGTTTGCAAGGGATTCTGGGTAACAGACCCTGGTGGGAGGCAGTCAAGTCACCCCATCCTGGATTCCCCTGGGTGTCTAGTTTTCAAAAATGTATAGGTTTGGTAGGTTTCCCAAGGTGCCCGCAGAGCTAGGGTTCAAAAACAACAGCTAGCCGTTTTGCCAAAAAAGGGTCATTTTTCACTGCAAACTTGAGGTGTGACCACAATGCGTTTTGCGCCGTTTCCTGTCGCAGGCACTAGGCCGACCCACACAAGTGAGTTACCGTTTTTCTTGTAAGACTTTGGGGAATGCGGGGTGGGTGGAAATTTGTGGATCCACGCAGATTCCGGAACTTTCTACCACAGAAATGTGGGGAAAATGGGGTTTTCTTGGACAATTTTTTAGGTTTGCAAGGGATTCTGGGTATCAGACCCTGGTGGGAGGTAGTCAAGTCACCCCATCCTGGATTCCCCTGGGCGTCTAGTTTTTAAAAATGAATAGGTTTGCTAGGTTTCCCAAGGTGCCCGCAGAGCTAGGGTTAAAAAACTACAGCTAGTCATTTTGCCAAAAAAGGGTCATTTTTCACTGCGAAATTGAGGTGTGACCACATTGGGTTTTGCACCGTTTCCTGTCGCGGGCACTAGGCGGACCCACACAAGTGAGGTACCGTTTTTCTTGTAAGACTTTGGGGAACACGGGGTGGGTGGAAATTTGTGGATCCACGCAGATTCCGGAACTTTCCACGACAGAAATGTGGGGAAAATGTGTTTTTTTGGACAATTTTTTAGGTTTGCAAGGGATTCTGGGTAACAGACCCTGGTGGGAGGCAGTCAAGTCACCCCATCCTGGATTCCCCTGTGTGTCTGGTTTTCAAAAATGTATAGGTTTGGTAGGTTTCCCAAGGTGCCCGCAGAGCTAGGGTTCAAAAACTACAGCTAGTCATTTTGCCCAAAAAGGGTCATTTTTCACTGCGAAATTGAGGGGTGACCACGTTGCGTTTTGCGCCGTTTCCTGTCGCGGGCACTAGGCCGACCCACACAAGTGAGGTACCGTTTTTCTTGTAAGACTTTGGGGAACGCGGGGTGGGTGGAAATTTGTGGATCCACGCAGATCTTGGAACTTTCCACGGCAGAAATGTGAGGAAAATGTGTTTTTTTGGACAATTCTTTAGGTTTGCAAGGGATTCTGGGTAACAGACCCTGGTGGGAGGCAGTCAAGTCACCCCATCCTGGATTCCCCTGGTTGTCTAGTTTTCAAAAATGTATAGGTTTGCTATGTTTCCCAAGGTGCCCGTAGAGCTAGGGTTCAAAAACTACAGCTAGACATTTTGCCAAAAAACGGTCATTTTTCACTGCGAAATTGAGGTGTGACCACGTTGCGTTTTGCGCCGTTTCCTGTCACGGGCACTAGGCCGACCCACACAAGTGAGGTACCGTTTTTCTCATAAGACTTTGGGGAACATTTGGTGGGTGGAAATTTGTGGATCCACGCAGATTCCGGAACTTTCCACGTCAGAAATATGGGGAAAATGTGTTTTTTTTGACAATTTTTTAGGTTTGCAAGGGATTCTGGGTAACAGACCCTGGTGGGAGGCAGTCAAGTCAACCCATCTTGGATTCCCCTGGGTGTCTAGTTTTCAAAAATGTACAGTTTTGCTAGGTTTCCCAAGGTGCCCGCAGAGCTAGGGTTAAAAAACTACAGCTAGTCATTTTGCCAAAAAAGTGTCATTTTTCACTGCGAAATTGAGGTGTGACCACGTTGGGTTTTGCGCCGTTTCCTGTTGCGGGCACTAGGCGGACCCACACAAGTGAGGTACCGTTTTTCTTGTAAGACTTTGGGGAACACGGGGTGGGTGGAAATTTGTGGATCCACGCAGATTCCGGAACTTTCCACGACAGAAATGTGGGGAAAATGTGTTTTTTTGGACAATTTTTTAGGTTTGCAAGGGATTCTGGGTAACAGACCCTGGTGGGAGGCAGTCAAGTCACCCCATCCTAGATTCCCCTGGGTGTCTAGTTTTCAAAAATGTATAGGTTTGCTAGGTTTCCCAAGGTGCCCGCAGAGCTAGGGTTCAAAAACTACAGCTAGTCATTTTGCCAAAAAAGGGTCATTTTTCACTACGAAATTGAGGTGTGACCAAAGTTGCGTTTTGCGCCGTTTCCTGTCACGGGCACTAGGCCGACCCACACAAGTGAGGTACCATTTTTCTCATAAGACTTTGGGGAACGTTTGGTGGGTGGAAATTTGTGGATCCACGCAGATTCCGGAACTTTCCACGTCAGAAATATGGGGAAAATGTGTTTTTTTGGACAATTTTTTAGGTTTGCAAGGGATTCTGGGTAACAGACCCTGGTGGGAGGCAGTCAAGTCAACGCATCTTGGATTCCCCTGGGTGTCTAGTTTTCAAAAATGTATAGTTTTGCTAGGTTTCCCAAGGTGCCCGCAGAGCTAGGGTTAAAAAACTACAGCTAGTCATTTTGCCAAAAAAGTGTCATTTTTCACTGCAAAATTGAGGTGTGACCACGTTGGGTTTTGCGCCGTTTCCTGTTGCGGGCACTAGGCGGACCCACACAAGTGAGGTACCGTTTTTCTTGTAAGACTTTGGGGAACACGGGGTGGGTGGAAATTTGTGGATCCACGCAGATTCCGGAACTTTCCACGACAGAAATGTGGGGAAAATGTGTTTTTTTTGACAATTTTTTAGGTTTGCAAGGGATTCTGGGTAACAGACCCTGGTGGGAGGCAGTCAAGTCACCCCATCCTGGATTCCCCTGGGTGTCTAGTTTTCAAAAATGTATAGGTTTGGTAGGTTTCCCAAGGTGCCCGCAGAGCTAGGGTTCAAAAACCACAGCTAGCCGTTTTGCCAAAAAAGGGTCATTTTTCACTGCAAACTTGAGGTGTGACCACGATGCGTTTTGCGCCGTTTCCTGTCGCGGGCACTAGGCCGACCCACACAAGTGAGTTACCGTTTTTCTTGTAAGACTTTGGGGAACGCGGGGTGGGTGGAAATTTGTGGATCCACGCAGATTCCGGAACTTTCTACCACAGAAATGTGGGGAAAATGGGGTTTTCTTGGACAATTTTTTAGGTTTGCAAGGGATTCTGGGTATCAGACCCTGGTGGGAGGTAGTCAAGTCACCCCATCCTGGATTCCCCTGGGCGTCTAGTTTTTAAAAATGTATAGGTTTGCTAGGTTTCCCAAGGTGCCCGCAGAGCTAGGGTTAAAAAACACCAGCTAGTCGTTTTGCCAAAAAAGGGTCATTTTTCACTGTGAATTTGAGGTGTGACCACGATGCGTTTTGCGCCGTTTCCTGTCACGGGCACTAGGCTGACCCACACAAGTGAGTTACCGTTTTTCTCGTAAGACCTTGGGGAACGCGGGGTGGGTAGAAATTTATGGATCCACACAGATTCCGGAACTTTCCACAACAGAAATGTGGGGAAAATGTGTTTTTTTGGACAATTGTTTAGGTTTGCAAGGGATTCTGGGTAACAGACAATGGTGGGAGGCAGTCTAGTCACCCCATCCTGGATTCCCCTGGGTGTCTAGTTTTCAAAAATGTATAGGTTTGCTAGGTTTCCCAAGGTGCCCGCAGAGCTAGGGTTCAAAAACTACAGCTAGACATTTTGCAAAAAAAGGGTCATTTTTCACTGCGAAATTGAGGTGTGACCACGTTGCGTTTTGCGCCGTTTCCTGTCGCAGGCACTAGGCCGACCCACACAAGTGAGGTACCATTTTTCTCGTAAGACGTTGGGGAACGCGTGGTGGGTGGAAATTTGTCGATCCATGCAGATTCCGGAACTTTCCACTACAGAAATGTGGGGAAAATGTGTTTTTTTGGACAATTTTTTAGGTTTGCAAGGGATTCTGGGTAACAGACCCTGGTGGGAGGCAGTCAAGTCAACCCATCTTGGATTCCCCTGGGTGTCTAGTTTTCAAAAATGTATAGTTTTGCTAGGTTTCCCAAGGTGCCCGCAGAGCTAGGGTTAAAAAGCTACAGCTAGTCATTTTGCCAAAAAAGGGTCATTTTTCACTGCGAAATTGAGGTGTGACCACGTTGCGTTTTGCGCCGTTTCCTGTCGCGGGCACTAGGCCGACCCACACAAGTGAGGTACCGTTTTTATTGTAAGACTTTGAGGAACGCGGGTTGTGTGGAAATTTGTGGATCCACGCTGATTCAGGAACTTTCCACGACAGAAATGTGGGGAAAATGTGTTTTTTTTGGACAATTTTTTAGGTTTGCAAGGGATTCTGGGTAACAGACCCTGGTGGGAGGCAGTCAAGTCACCCCATACTGGATTCCCCTGGGTGTCTAGTTTTCAAAAATGTATAGGTTTGCTAGGTTTCCCAAGGTGCCCGTAGAGCTAGGGTTCAAAAACTACAGCTAGACATTTTGCCAAAAAAGGGTCATTTTTCACAGCGAAATTGAGGTGTGACCACGTTGCGTTTTGCGCCGTTTCCTGTCGCGGGCACTAGGCCGCCCACACAAGTGAGGTACCATTTTTCTCGTAAGACGTTGGGGAACGCGGGGTGGGTGGAAATTTGTGGATCCACGCAGATTCAGGAACTTTCCACGACAGAAATGTGGGGAAAATGTGTTTTTTTTGACAATTTTTTAGGTTTGCAAGGGATTCTGGGTAACAGACAATGGTGGGAGGCAGTCAAGTCACCCCATCCTGGATTCCCCTGGGTGTCAAGTTTTCAAAAATGTATAGGTTTGCTAGGTTTCCCAAGGTGCCCGCCGAGCTAGGGTTCAAAAACTACAGCTAGACATTTTGCCAAAAAAGGGTCATTTTTCACAGCGAAATTGAGGTGTGACCACGTTGGGTTTTGCGCCGTTTCCTGTCGCGGGCACTAGGCCGACCCACACAAGTGAGGTACCGTTTTTATCGTAAGACTTTGGGGAACACGGGGTGGGTGGAAATTTGTGGATCCACGCAGATTCCGGAACTTTCCATGACAGAAATGTGGGGAAAATGTGTTTTTTTGGATAATTTTTTAGGTTTGCAAGGGATTCTGGGTAACAGACCCTGGTGGGAGGCAGTCAAGTCACCCCATCCTGGATTCCCCTGGGTGTCTGGTTTTCAAAAATGTATAGGTTTGGTAGGTTTCCCAAGGTGCCCGCAGAGCTAGGGTTCAAAAACTACAGCTAGTCATTTTGCCCAAAAAGGGTCATTTATCACTGCGAAATTGAGGTGTGACCACGTTGCGTTTTGCGCTGTTTCCTGTCGCAGGCACTAGGCCGACCCACACAAGTGAGGTACCATTTTTCTCGTAAGACGTTGGGGAACGCGTGGTGGGTGGAAATTTGTGGATCCATGCAGATTCCGGAACTTTCCACTACAGAAATGTGGGGAAAATGTGTTTTTTTGGACAATTTTTTAGGTTTGCAAGGGATTCTGGGTAATAGACCCTGGTGGGAGGCAGTCAAGTCACCCCATCCTGGATTTCCCTGGGTGTCTAGTTTTAAAAAATGTATAGGTTTGCTAGGTTTCCCAAGGTGCCCGCTGAGCTAGGGTTCAAAAACTACAGCTAGTCATTTTGCCAAAAAAGGGTCATTTTTCACTGCGAAATTGAGGTGTGACCATGTTGCGTTTTGTGCCGTTTCCTGTCGCGGGCACTAGGCCGACCCACACAAGTGAGGTACCGTTTTTCTCATAAGACTTTGGGGAACGCGGGGTGGGTGGACATTTGTGGATCCACGCAGATTCCGGAACTTTCCACGACAGAAATATGGGGAAAATGTGTATTTTTTGACAATTTGTTAGGTTTGCAAGGGATTCTGGGTAACAGACCCTGGTGGGAGGCAGTCAAGTCACCCCATCTTGGATTCCCCTGGGTGTCTAGTTTTCAAAAATGTATAGGTTTGCTAGGTTTTCCAAGGTGCTCGCAGAGGTAGGGTTAAAAAACTACAGCTAGTCATTTTGCCAAAAAAGGGTCATTTTTCACAGCGAAATTGAGGTGTGACCACGTTGCGTTTTGCGCCGTTACCTGTTGCGGGCACTAGGCGGACCCACACATGTGAGTTACCGTTTTTCTCATAAGACTTTGGAGAACGCGGGGTGGATGGAAATTTGTGGATCCACATAGATTCCGGAACTTTCCACGACAGAAATATGGGGAAAATGTGGTTTTTTTGACAATTCTTTAGGTTTGCAAGGGATTCTGGGTAACAGACCCTGGTGGGAGGCAGTCAAGTCACCCCATCCTGGGTTCCCCTGGGTGTCTAGTTTTCAAAAATGTATAGGTTTGCTAGGTTTCCCAAGGTGCCCGCAGAGCTAGGGTTCAAAAACTACAGCTAGTCATTTTGCCAAAAAAGGGTCATTTTTCACTGCGAAATTGAGGTGTGACCACGTTGCGTTTTGCGCCGTTTCCTGTCGCGGGCATTAGGCCGACCCACACAAGTGAGTTACCGTTTTTCTCATAAGACTTTGGGGAACGCGGGGTGGGTGGAAATTTGTGGATCCACGCAGATTCAGGAACTTTCCACGACAGAAATGTGGGGAAAATGTGTTTTTTTTGACAATTTTTTTAGGTTTGCAAGGGATTCTGGGTAACAGACCCTGGTGGGAGGCAGTCAAGTCACCCCATCCTGGATTCCCCTGGGTGTCTAGTTTTCAAAAATGTATAGGTTTGCTAGGTTTCCCAAGGTGCCCGCAGAGCTAGGATTAAAAAACTACAGCTAGTCATTTTGCCAAAAAAGGGTAATTTTTCACTGCGAAATTTAGGTGTGACCACGTTGGGTTTTGCGCTGTTTCCTGTTGCGGGCACTAGGCGGACCCACACAAGTGAGTTACCATTTTTCTCATAAGACTTTGGGGAACACGGGGTGGGTGGAAATTTGTGGATCCACGCAGATTCCGGAACTTTCCACGACAGAAATGTGGGGAAAATGTGTTTTTTTTGACAATTTTTTAGGTTTGCAAGGGATTCTGGGTAACAGACCCTGGTGGGAGGCAGTCAAGTCACCCCATCCTGGATTCCCCTGGGTGTCTAGTTTTCAAAAATGTATAGGTTTGGTAGGTTTCCCAAGGTGCCCGCAGAGCTAGGGTTCAAAAACAACAGCTAGCCGTTTTGCCAAAAAAGGGTCATTTTTCACTGCAAACTTGAGGTGTGACCACAATGCGTTTTGCGCCGTTTCCTGTCGCAGGCACTAGGCCGACCCACACAAGTGAGTTACCGTTTTTCTTGTAAGACTTTGGGGAATGCGGGGTGGGTGGAAATTTGTGGATCCACGCAGATTCCGGAACTTTCTACCACAGAAATGTGGGGAAAATGGGGTTTTCTTGGACAATTTTTTAGGTTTGCAAGGGATTCTGGGTATCAGACCCTGGTGGGAGGTAGTCAAGTCACTCCATCCTGGATTCCCCTGGGCGTCTAGTTTTTAAAAATGTATAGGTTTGCTAGGTTTCCCAAGGTGCCCGCAGAGCTAGGGTTAAAAAACACCAGCTAGTCGTTTTGCCAAAAAAGGGTCATTTTTCACTGTGAATTTGAGGTGTGACCACGATGCGTTTTGCGCCGTTTCCTGTCGCGGGCACTAGGCCGACCCATACAAGTGAGGTACCGTTTTTATCGTAAGACTTTGAGAAACGCGGGTTGTGTGGAAATTTGTGGATCCACGCTGATTCAGGAACTTTCCACGACAGAAATGTGGGGAAAATGTGTTTTTTTTGACAATTTTTTTAGGTTTGCAAGGGATTCTGGGTAACAGACCCTGGTGGGAGGCAGTCAAGTCACCCCATCCTGGATTCCCCTGGGTGTTTAGTTTTCAAAAATGTATAGGTTTGCTAGGTTTCCCAAGTTGCCCGCAGAGCTAGGGTTAAAAAACTACAGCTAGTCATTTTGCCAAAAAAGGGTCATTTTTCACTGCGAAATTGAGGTGTGACCACGTTGGGTTTTGCGCCGTTTCCTGTCGCGGGCACTAGGCGGACCCACACAAGTGAGGTACCGTTTTTCTTGTAAGACTTTGGGGAACACGGGGTGGGTGGAAATTTGTGGATCCACGCAGATTCCGGAACTTTCCACGACAGAAATGTGGGGAAAATGTGTTTTTTTGGACAATTTTTTAGGTTTGCAAGGGATTCTGGGTAACAGACCCTGGTGGGAGGCAGTCAAATCACCCCATCCTGGATTCCCCTGGGTGTCTGGTTTTCAAAAATGTATAGGTTTGGTAGGTTTCCCAAGGTGCCCGCAGAGCTAGGGTTCAAAAACTACAGCTAGTCATTTTGCCCAAAAAGGGTCATTTTTCACTGCGAAATTGAGGGGTGACCACGTTGCGTTTTGCGCCGTTTCCTGTCGCGGGCACTAGGCCGACCCACACAAGTGAGGTACCGTTTTTCTTGTAAGACTTTGGGGAACGCGGGGTGGATGGAAATTTGTGGATCCACGCAGATTCCGGAACTTTCCACGGCAGAAATGTGAGGAAAATGTGTTTTTTTGGACAATTCTTTAGGTTTGCAAGGGATTCTGGGTAACAGACCCTGGTGGGAGGCAGTCAAGTCACCCCATCCTGGATTCCCCTGGGTGTCTAGTTTTCAAAAATGTATAGGTTTGCTATGTTTCCCAAGGTGCCCGTAGAGCTAGGGTTCAAAAACTACAGCTAGACATTTTGCCAAAAAAGGGTCATTTTTCACTGCGAAATTGAGGTGTGACCATGTTGCGTTTTGTGCCGTTTCCTGTCGCGGGCACTAGGCCGACCCACACAAGTGAGGTACCGTTTTTCTCGTAAGACTTTGGGAAACGCGGGGTGGGTGGACATTTGTGGATCCACGCAGATTCCGGAACTTTCCACTACAGAAATATGGGGAAAATGTGGTTTTTTTGACAATTCTTTAGGTTTGCAAGGGATTCTGGGTAACAGACCCTGGTGGGAGGCAGTCAAGTCACCCCATCCTGGGTTCCCCTGGGTGTCTAGTTTTCAAAAATGTATAGGTTTGCTAGGTTTCCCAAGGTGCCCGCAGAGCTAGGGTTAAAAAACTACAGCTAGTCATTTTGCCAAAAAAGGGTCATTTTTCACTGCGAAATTGAGGTGTGACCACGTTGCGTTTTGCGCCGTTTCCTGTCGCGGGCAGTAGGCCGACCCACACAAGTGAGTTACCGTTTTTCTCATAAGACTTTGGGGAACGCAGGGTGGGTGGAAATTTGTGGATCCACGCAGATTCAGGAACTTTCCACGACAGAAATGTGGGGAAAATGTGGTTTTTTTGACAATTTTTTTAGGTTTGCAAGGGATTCTGGGTAACAGACCCTGGTGGGAGGCAGTCAAGTCACCCCATCCTGGATTCCCCTGGGTGTCTAGTTTTCAAAAATGTATAGGTTTGCTAGGTTTCCCAAGGTGCCCGCAGAGCTAGGATTAAAAAACTACAGCTAGTCATTTTGCCAAAAAAGGGTAATTTTTCACTGCGAAATTTAGGTGTGACCACGTTGCGTTTTGCGCCGTTTCCTGTCGCGTGCAGTAGGCCGACCCACACAAGTGAGTTACCGTTTTTCTCATAAGACTTTGGGGAACGCGGGATGGGTGGAAATTTGTGGATCCACGCAGATTCAGGAACTTTCCACGACAGAAATGTTGGGAAAATGTGTTTTTTTTGACAATTTTTTTAGGTTTGCAAGGGATTCTGGGTAACAGACCCTGGTGGGAGGCAGTCAAGTCACCCCATCCTGGGTTCCCCTGGGTGTCTAGTTTTCAAAAATGTATAGGTTTGCTAGGTTTCCCAAGGTGCCCGCAGAGCTAGGGTTCAAAAACTACAGCTAGTCATTTTGCCAAAAAAGGGTCATTTTTCACTGCGAAATTGAGGTGTGACCACGTTGCGTTTTGCGCCGTTTCCTGTCGCGGGCAGTAGGCCGACCCACACAAGTGAGTTACCGTTTTTCTCATAAGACTTTGGGGAACGCGGGGTGGGTGGAAATTTGTGGATCCACGCAGATTCAGGAACTTTCCACGACAGAAATGTGGGGAAAATATGTTTTTTTTGACAATTTGGCAGTCAAGTCACCCCATCCTGGATTCCCCTGGGTGTCTAGTTTTCAAAAATGTATAGGTTTGCTAGGTTTCCCAAGGTGCCCGCAGAGCTAGGATTAAAAAACTACAGCTAGTCATTTTGCCAAAAAAGGGTAATTTTTCACTGCGAAATTTAGGTGTGACCACGTTGCGTTGTGCGCCGTTTCCTGTCGCGTGCAGTAGGCCGACCCACACAAGTGAGTTACCGTTTTTTTCATAAGACTTTGGGGAACGCGGGATGGGTGGAAATTTGTGGATCCACGCAGATTCAGGAACTTTCCACGACAGAAATGTTGGGAAAATGTGTTTTTTTTGACAATTTTTTTAGGTTTGCAAGGGATTCTGGGTAACAGACCCTGGTGGGAGGCAGTCAAGTCACCCCATCCTGGATTCCCCTGGGTGTTTAGTTTTCAAAAATGTATAGGTTTGCTAGGTTTCCCAAGGTGCCCGCAGAGCTAGGGTTAAAAAACTACAGCTAGTCATTTTGCCAAAAAAGGGTCATTTTTCACTGCGAAATTGAGGTGTGACCACGTTGGGTTTTGCGCCGTTTCCTGTCGCGGGCACTAGGCGGACCCACACAAGTGAGGTTCCATTTTTCTTGTAAGACTTTGGGGAACACGGGGTGGGTGGAAATTTGTGGATCCACGCAGATTCCGGAACTTTCCACGACAGAAATGTGGGGAAAATGTGTTTTTTTTGACATTTTTTTAGGTTTGCAAGGGATTCTGGGTAACAGACCCTGGTAGGAGGCAGTCAAGTCACCCCATCCTGGATTCCCCTGGGTGTCTAGTTTTAAAAAATGTATAGGTTTGCTAGGTTTCCCAAGGTGCCCGCAGAGCTAGGATTAAAAAACTACAGCTAGTCATTTTGCCAAAAAAGGGTAATTTTTCACTGCGAAATTGAGGTGTGACTACGTTGCGTTTTGCGCCGTTTCCTGTTGCGGGCACTAGGCGGACCCACACAAGTGAGTTACCGTTTTTCTCATAAGACTTTGGGGAACGCGGGGTGGATGGAAATTTGTGGATCCACGCAGATTCCGGAACTTTCCACGACAGAAATATGGGGAAAATGTGTATTTTTTGACAATTCTTTAGGTTTGCAAGGGATTCTGGGTAACAGACCCTGGTGCGAGGCAGTCAAGTCACCCCATCCTGGATTCCCCTGGGTGTCTAGTTTTCAAAAATGTATAGGTTTGCTAGGTTTCCCAAGGTGCCCGCAGAGCTAGGGTTCAAAAACTACAGCTAGTCATTTTGCCAAAAAAGGGTCATTTTTAACTGCGAAATTGTGGTGTGACCACGATGCGTTTTGCGACATTTCCTGTCGCGGGCACTGGGCCGAACCACACAAGTGAGGTACCGTTTTTCTCGTAAGACTTTGGGGAACGCAGGGTGGTTAGAAATTTGTGGATCCACGCAGATTCCGGAACTTTCCACCACAGAAATGTGGGGAAAATGTGTTTTTTTGGACAACTTTTTAGGTTTGCAAGGGATTCTGGGTAACAGACCCTGGTGGGAGGCAGTCAAGTCACCCCATCCTGGGTTCCCCTGGGTGTCTAGTTTTAAAAAATGTATAGGTTTGCTAGGTTTCCCAAGGTGCCCGCAGAGCTAGGATTAAAAAACTACAGCTAGTCATTTTGCCAAAAAAGGGTAAGTTTTCACTGCGAAATTTAGGTGTGACCACGTTGCGTTTTGCGCCGTTTCCTGTCGCGTGCAGTAGGCCGACCCACACAAGTGAGTTACCATTTTTCTCATAAGACTTTGGGGAACGCGGGGTGGGTGGAAATTTGTGGATCCACGCAGATTCAGGAACTTTCCACGACAGAAATGTGGGGAAAATGTGTTTTTTTGGACAATTTTTTTAGGTTTGCAAGGGATTCTGGGTAACAGACCCTGGTGGGAGGCAGTCAAGTCACCCCATCCTGGATTCCCCTGGGTGTTTAGTTTTCAAAAATGTATAGGTTTGCTAGGTTTCCCAAGGTGCCCGCAGAGCTAGGGTTAAAAAACTACAGCTAGTCATTTTGCCAAAAAAGGGTCATTTTTCACTGCGAAATTGAGGTGTGACCACGTTGGGTTTTGCGCCGTTTCCTGTCGCGGGCACTAGGCGGACCCACACAAGTGAGGTACCGTTTTTCTTGTAAGACTTTGGGGAACATGGGGTGGGTGGAAATTTGTGGATCCACGCAGATTCCGGAACTTTCCACGACAGAAATGTGGGGAAAATGTGTTTTTTTTGACAATTTTTTAGGTTTGCAAGGGATTCTGGGTAACAGACCCTGATGGGAGGCAGTCAAGTCACCCCATCCTGGATTCCCCTGGGTGTCTGGTTTTCAAAAATGTATAGGTTTGGTAGGTTTCCGAAGGTGCCCGCAGAGCTAGGGTTCAAAAACTACAGCTAGTCATTTTGCCAAAAAAGGGTCATTTTTCACTGCGAAATTGAGGTGTGACCACGTTGCGTTTTGCGGCGTTTCCTGTCACGGGCACTAGGCCGACCCACACAAGTGAGGTACCCTTTTTCTAGTAAGACGTTGGGGAACATGGGGTGGGTGGAAATTTGTGGATCCACGCAGATTCCAGAACTTTCCACTACAGAAATGTGGGGAAAATGTGTTTTTTTGGACAATTTTTTAGGTTTGCAAGGGATTCTGGGTAATAGACCCTGGTGGGAGGCAGTCATGTCACCCCATCCTGGATTGCCCTGGGTGTCTAGTTTTCAAAAATGTATAGGTTTGCTAGGTTTCCCAAGGTGCCCGTAGAGCTAGGGTTCAAAAACTACAGCTAGACATTTTGCCAAAAAAGGGTCATTTTTTACTGCGAAATTGAGGTGTGACCACGTTGCGTTTTGCGGCGTTTCCTGTCACGGGCACTAGGCCGACCCACACAAGTGAGGTACCCTTTTTCTAGTAAGACGTTGGGGAACATGTGGTGGGTGGAAATTTGTGGATCCACGCAGATTCCAGAACTTTCCACTACAGAAATGTGGGGAAAATGTGTTTTTTTGGACAATTTTTTAGGTTTGCAAGGGATTCTGGGTAATAGACCCTGGTGGGAGGCAGTCATGTCACCCCATCCTGGATTGCCCTGGGTGTCTAGTTTTCAAAAATGTATAGGTTTGCTAGGTTTCCCAAGGTGCCCGTAGAGCTAGGGTTCAAAAACTACAGCTAGACATTTTGCCAAAAAAGGGTCATTTTTCACTGCGAAATTGAGGTGTGACCACGTTGCGTTTTGTGCCGTTTCCTGTCGCGGCCACTAGGCCGACCCACACAAGTGAGGTACCGTTTTTCTCGTAAGACTTTGGGGAATGCGGGGTGGGTGGACATTTGTGGATCCACGCAGATTCCGGAACTTTCCACGACAGAAATATGGGGAAAATGTGTATTTTTTGACAATTTGTTAGGTTTGCAAGGGATTCTGGGTAACAGACCCTGGTGGGAGGCAGTCAAGTCACCCCATCCTGGATTCCCCTGGGTGTCTAGGTTTCAAAAATGTATAGGTTTGCTAGGTTTCCCAAGGTGCCCGCAGAGCTAGGATTAAAAAACTACAGCTAGTCATTTTGCCAAAAAAGGGTAATTTTTCACTGCGAAATTTAGGTGTGACCACGTTGCGTTTTGCGCCGTTTCCTGTCGCGTGCAGTAGGCCGACCCACACAAGTGAGTTACCATTTTTCTCATAAGACTTTGGGGAACGCGGGGTGGGTGGAAATTTGTGGATCCACGCAGATTCAGGAACTTTCCACGACAGAAATATGGGGAAAATGTGTTTTTTTTGACAATTCTTTATGTTTGCAAGGGATTCTGGGTAACAGACCCTGGTGGGAGGCAGTCAAGTCACCCCATCCTGGATTCCCCTGGGTGTCTAGTTTTCAAAAATGTATAGGTTTGCTAGGTTTTCCAAGGTGCCCGCAGAGCTAGGGTTCAAAAACTACAGCTAGTCATTTTGCCAAAAAAGGGTCATTTTTAACTGCGAAATTGAGGTGTGACCACGATGCGTTTTGCGACATTTCCTGTCGCGGGCACTAGGCCGAACCACACAAGTGAGGTACCGTTTTTCTCGTAAGACTTTGGGGAACGCAGGGTGGTTAGAAATTTGTGGATCCACGCAGATTCCGGAACTTTCCACCACAGAAATGTGGGGAAAATGTGTTTTTTTGGACAAATGTTTAGGTTTGCAAGGGATTCTGGGTAACAGACCCTGGTGGGAGGCAGTCAAGTCACCCCATCCTGGGTTCCCCTGGGTGTCTAGTTTTCAAAAATGTATAGGTTTGCTAGGTTTCCCAAGGTGCCCGCAGAGCTAGGATTAAAAAACTACAGCTAGTCATTTTGCCAAAAAAGGGTAATTTTTCACTGCGAAATTTAGGTGTGACCACGTTGCGTTTTGCGCCGTTTCCTGTCGCGTGCAGTAGGCCGACCCACACAAGTGAGTTACCATTTTTCTCATAAGACTTTGGGGAACGCGGGGTGGGTGGAAATTTGTGGATCCACGCAGATTCAGGAACTTTCCACGACAGAAATGTGGGGAAAATGTGTTTTTTCTGACAATTTTTTTAGGTTTGCAAGGGATTCTGGGTAACAGACCCTGGTGGGAGGCAGTCAAGTCACCCCATCCTGGATTCCCCTGGGTGTTTAGTTTTCAAAAATGTATAGGTTTGCTAGGTTTCCCAAGGTGCCCGCAGAGCTAGGTTTAAAAAACTACAGCTAGTCATTTTGCCAAAAAAGGGTAATTTTTCACTGCGAAATTGAGGTGTGACCACCTTGGGTTTTGCGCCGTTTCCTGTCGCAGGCACTAGGCAGACCCACACAAGTGAGGTACCATTTTTCTTGTAAGACTTTGGGGAACACGGGGTGGGTGGAAATTTGTGGATCCACGCAGATTCCGGAACTTTCCACGACAGAAATTTGGGGAAAATGTGTTTTTTTTGACAATTTTTTAGGTTTGCAAGGGATTCTGGGTAACAGACCCTGGTGGGAGGCAGTCAAGTCACCCCATCCTGGATTCCCCTGGGTGTCTGGTTTTCAAAAATGTATAGGTTTGGTAGGTTTCCGAAGGTGCCCGCAGAGCTAGGGTTCAAAAACTACAGCTAGTCATTTTGCCAAAAAAGGGTCATTTTTCACTGCGAAATTGAGGTGTGACCACGTTGCGTTTTGCGCCGTTTCCTGTCGCGGGCACTAGGCCGACCCACACAAGTGAGGTACCATTTTTCTAGTAAGACGTTGGGGAACGCGTGGTGGGTGGAAATTTGTGGATCCACGCAGATTCCAGAACTTTCCACTACAGAAATATGGGGAAAATGTGTTTTTTTGGACAATTTTTTAGGTTTGCAAGGGATTCTGGGTAATAGACCCTGGTGGGAGGCAGTCAAGTCACGCCATCCTGGATTCCCCTGGGTGTCTAGTTTTCAAAAATGTATAGGTTTGCTAGGTTTCCCAAGGTGCCCGTAGAGCTAGGGTTCAAAAACTACAGCTAGACATTTTGCCAAAAAAGGGTCATTTTTCACTGCGAAATTGAGGTGTGACCACGTTGCGTTTTGTGCCGTTTCCTGTCGCGGCCACTAGGCCGACCCACACAAGTGAGGTACCGTTTTTCTCGTAAGACGTCGGGGAATGCGGGGTGGGTGGACATTTGTGGATCCACGCAGATTCCGGAACTTTCCACGACAGAAATATGGGGAAAATGTGTATTTTTTGACAATTTGTTAGGTTTGCAAGGGATTCTGGGTAACAGACCCTGGTGGGAGGCAGTCAAGTCACCCCATCCTGGATTCCCCTGGGTGTCTAGTTTTCAAAAATGTATAGGTTTGCTAGGTTTCCCAAGGTGCCCGCAGAGCTAGGATTAAAAAACTACAGCTAGTCATTTTGCCAAAAAAGGGTAATTTTTCACTGCGAAATTTAGGTGTGACCACGTTGCGTTTTGCGCCGTTTCCTGTCGCGTGCAGTAGGCCGACCCACACAAGTGAGTTACCATTTTTCTCATAAGACTTTGGGGAATGCGGGGTGGGTGGAAATTTGTGGATCCACGCAGATTCAGGAACTTTCCACGACAGAAATGTGGGGAAAATGTGTTTTTTTTGACAATTTTTTTAGGTTTGCAAGGGATTCTGGGTAACAGACCCTGGTGGGAGGCAGTCAAGTCACCCCATCCTGGATTCCCCTGGGTGTTTAGTTTTCAAAAATGTATAGGTTTGCTAGGTTTCCCAAGGTGCCCGCAGAGCTAGGGTTAAAAAACTACAGCTAGTCATTTTGCCAAAAAAGGGTCATTTTTCACTGCGAAATTGAGGTGTGACCACGTTGGGTTTTGCGCCGTTTCCTGTCGCGGGCACGAGGCGGACCCACACAAGTGAGGTACCGTTTTTCTTGTAAGACTTTGGGGAACACGGGGTGGGTGGAAATTTGTGGATCCACGCAGATTCCGGAACTTTCCACGACAGAAATGTGGGGAAAATGTGTTTTTTTTGACAATTTTTTAGGTTTGCAAGGGATTCTGGGTAACAGACCCTGGTGGGAGGCAGTCAAGTCACCCCATCCTGGATTCCCCTGGGTGTCTGGTTTTCAAAAATGTATAGGTTTGGTAGGTTTCCGAAGGTGGCCGCAGAGCTAGGGTTCAAAAACTACAGCTAGTCATTTTGCCAAAAAAGGGTCATTTTTCACTGCGAAATTGAGGTGTGACCACGTTGCGTTTTGCGCCGTTTCCTGTCGCGGGCACTAGGCCGACCCACACAAGTGAGGTACCATTTTTCTAGTAACACGTTGGGGAACGCGTGGTGGGTGGAACTTTGTGGATCCACGCAGATTCCGGAACTTTCCACTACAGAAATGTGGGGAAAATGTGTTTTTTTGGACAATTTTTTAGGTTTGCAAGGGATTCTGGGTAATAGACCCTGGTGGGAGGCAGTCAAGTCACCCCATCCCGGATTCCCCTGGGTGTCTAGTTTTCAAAAATGTATAGGTTTGCTAGGTTTCCCAAGGTGCCCGTAGAGCTAGGGTTCAAAAACTACAGCTAGACATTTTGCCAAAAAAGGGTCATTTTTCACTGCGAAATTGAGGTGTGACCACGTTGCGTTTTGCGCCGTTTCCTGTTGCGGGCACTAGGCGGACCCACACAAGTGAGTTACCGTTTTTCTCATAAGACTTTGGGGAACGCGGGGTGGATGGAAATTTGTGGATCCACGCAGATTCCGGAACTTTCCACGACAGAAATGTGGGGAAAATGTGGTTTTTTTGACAATTCTTCAGGTTTGCAAGGGATTCTGGGTAACAGACCCTGGTGGGAGGCAGTCAAGTCACCCCATCCTGGATTCCCCTGGGTGTCTAGTTTTCAAAAATGTATAGGTTTGCTAGGTTTCCCAAGGTGCCCGCAGAGCTAGGGTTCAAAAACTACAGCTAGTCATTTTGCCAAAAAAGGGTCATTTTTCACTGCGAAATTGAGGTGTGACCACGATGCGTTTTGCGACATTTCCTGTCGCGGGCACTAGGCCGAACCACACAAGTGAGGTACCGTTTTTCTCGTAAGACTTTGGGGAACGCAGGGTGGTTAGAAATTTGTGGATCCACGCAGATTCCGGAACTTTCCACCACAGAAATGTGGGGAAAATGTGTTTTTTTTGACAAATTTTTAGGTTTGCAAGGGATTCTGGGTAACAGACCCTGGTGGGAGGCAGTCAAGTCACCCCATCCTGGATTCCCCTGGGTGTCTAGTTTTCAAAAATGTATAGGTTTGCTAGGTTTCCCAAGGTGCCCGCAGAGCTAGGATTAAAAAACTACAGCTAGTCATTTTGCCAAAAAAGGGTAATTTTTCACTGCGAAATTTAGGTGTGACCACGTTGCGTTTTGCGCCGTTTCCTGTCACGTGCAGTAGGCCAACCCACACAAGTGAGTTACCATTTTTCTCATAAGACTTTGGGGAACGCGGGGTGGGTGGAAATTTGTGGATCCACGCAGATTCAGGAACTTTCCACGACAGAAATGTGGGGAAAATGTGTTTTTGTTGACAATTTTTTTAGGTTTGCAAGGGATTCTGGGTAACAGACCCTGGTGGGAGGCAGTCAAGTCACCCCATCCTGGATTCCCCTGGGTGTTTAGTTTTCAAAAATGTATAGGTTTGCTAGGTTTCCCAAGGTGCCCGCAGAGCTAGGGTTAAAAAACTACAGCTAGTCATTTTGCCAAAAAAGGGTCATTTTTCACTGCGAAATTGAGGTGTGACCACGTTGGGTTTTGCGCCGTTTCCTGTCGCGGGCACTAGGCGGACCCACACAAGTGAGGTACCGTTTTTCTTGTAAGACTTTGGGGAACACGGGGCGGGTGGAAATTTGTGGATCCACGCAGATTCCAGAACTTTCCACGACAGAAATGTGGGGAAAATGTGTTTTTTTTGACAATGTTTTAGGTTTGCAAGGGATTCTGGGTAACAGACCCTGGTGGGAGGCAGTCAAGTCACCCCATCCTGGATTCCCCTGGGTGTCTAGTTTTCAAAAATGTATAGGTTTGGTAGGTTTCCCAAGGTGCCCGCAGAGCTAGGGTTCAAAAACTACAGCTAGTCATTTTGCCCAAAAAGAGTCATTTTTCACTGCGAAATTGAGGTGTGACCATGTTGCGTTTTGCGCCGTTTCCTGTCGCGGGCACTAGGCCGACCCACACAAGTGAGGTACCATTTTTCTCGTAAGACGTTGGGGAACGCGTGGTGGGTGGAAATTTGTGGATCCATGCAGATTCCGGAACTTTCCACTACAGAAATGTGGGGAAAATGTGTTTTTTTGGACAATTTTTTAGGTTTGCAAAGGATTCTGGGTAATAGACCCTGGTGGGAGGCAGTCAAGTCACCCCATCCTGGATTTCCCTGGGTGTCTAGTTTTAAAAAATGTATAGGTTTGCTAGGTTTCCCAAGGTGCCCGTAGAGCTAGGGTTCAAAAACTACAGCTAGACATTTTGCCAAAAAAGGGTAATTTTTCACTGCGAAATTGAGGTGTGACCATGTTGCGTTTTGTGCCGTTTCCTGTCGCGGGCACTAGGCCGACCCACACAAGTGAGGTACCGTTTTTCTCGTAAGACTTTGGGGAACGCGGGGTGAGTGGACATTTGTGGATCCACGCAGATTCCGGAACTTTCCACGACAGAAATATGGGGAAAATGTGTATTTTTTGACAATTTGTTAGGTTTGCAAGGGATTCTGGGTAACAGACCCTGGTGGGAGGCAGTCAAGTCACCCCATCTTGGATTCCCCTGGGTGTCTAGTTTTCAAAAATGTATAGGTTTGCTAGGTTTTCCAAGGTGCCCGCAGAGGTAGGGTTAAAAAACTACAGCTAGTCATTTTGCCAAAAAAGGGTCATTTTTCACTGCGAAATTGAGGTGTGACCACGTTGCGTTTTGCGCCGTTTCCTGTCGCGGGCAGTAGGCCGACCCACACAAGTGAGTTACCGTTTTTCTCATAAGACTTTGGGGAACGCGGGGTGGGTGGAAATTTGTGGATCCACGCAGATTCAGGAACTTTCCACGACAGAAATGTGGGGAAAATATGTTTTTTTTGACAATTTGGCAGTCAAGTCACCCCATCCTGGATTCCCCTGGGTGTCTAGTTTTCAAAAATGTATAGGTTTGCTAGGTTTCCCAAGGTGCCCGCAGAGCTAGGATTAAAAAACTACAGCTAGTCATTTTGCCAAAAAAGGGTAATTTTTCACTGCGAAATTTAGGTGTGACCACGTTGCGTTTTGCGCCGTTTCCTGTCGCGTGCAGTAGGCCGACCCACACAAGTGAGTTACCGTTTTTCTCATAAGACTTTGGGGAACGCGGGATGGGTGGAAACTTGTGGATCCACGCAGATTCAGGAACTTTCCACGACAGAAATGTTGGGAAAATGTGTTTTTTTTGATAATTTTTTTAGGTTTGCAAGGGATTCTGGGTAACAGACCCTGGTGGGAGGCAGTCAAGTCACCCCATCCTGGATTCCCCTGGGTGTTTAGTTTTCAAAAATGTATAGGTTTGCTAGGTTTCCCAAGGTGCCCGCAGAGCTAGGGTTAAAAAACTACAGCTAGTCATTTTGCCAAAAAAGGGTCATTTTTCACTGCGAAATTGAGGTGTAACCACGTTGGGTTTTGCGCCGTTTCCTGTCGCGGGCACTAGGCGGACCCACACAAGTGAGGTTCCATTTTTCTTGTAAGACTTTGGGGAACACGGGGTGGGTGGAAATTTGTGGATCCACGCAGATTCCGGAACTTTCCACGACAGAAATGTGGGGAAAATGTGTTTTTTTTGACAATTTTTTAGGTTTGCAAGGGATTCTGGGTAACAGACCCTGGTAGGAGGCAGTCAAGTCACCCCATCCTGGATTCCCCTGGGTGTCTAGTTTTCAAAAATGTATAGGTTTGCTAGGTTTCCCAAGGTGCCCGCAGAGCTAGGATTAAAAAACTACAGCTAGTCATTTTGCCAAAAAAGGGTAATTTTTCACTGCGAAATTGAGGTGTGACCACGTTGCGTTTTGCGCCGTTTCCTGTTGCGGGCACTAGGCGGACCCACACAAGTGAGTTACCGTTTTTCTCATAAGACTTTGGGGAACGCGGGGTGGATGGAAATTTGTGGATCCACGCAGATTCCGGAACTTTCCACGACAGAAATATGGGGAAAATGTGTATTTTTTGACAATTCTTTAGGTTTGCAAGGGATTCTGGGTAACAGACCCTGGTGCGAGGCAGTCAAGTCACCCCATCCTGGATTCCCCTGGGTGTCTAGTTTTCAAAAATGTATAGGTTTGCTAGGTTTCCCAAGGTGCCCGCAGAGCTAGGGTTCAAAAACTACAGCTAGTCATTTTGCCAAAAAAGGGTCATTTTTCACTGCGAAATTGAGGTGTGACCACGTTGCGTTTTGCGCCGTTTCCTGTCGCGGGCAGTAGGCCGACCCACACAAGTGAGTTACCGTTTTTCTCATAAGACTTTGGGGAACGCGGGGTGGGTGGAAATTTGTGGATCCACGCAGATTCAGGAACTTTCCACGACAGAAATGTGGGGAAAATATGGTTTTTTTGACAATTTGGCAGTCAAGTCACCCCATCCTGGATTCCCCTGGGTGTCTAGTTTTCAAAAATGTATAGGTTTGCAAGGTTTCCCAAGGTGCCCGCAGAGCTAGGATTAAAAAACTACAGCTAGTCATTTTGCCAAAAAAGGGTAATTTTTCACTGCGAAATTTAGGTGTGACCACGTTGCGTTGTGCGCCGTTTCCTGTCGCGTGCAGTAGGCCGACCCACACAAGTGAGTTACCGTTTTTTTCATAAGACTTTGGGGAACGCGGGATGGGTGGAAATTTGTGGATCCACGCAGATTCAGGAACTTTCCACGACAGAAATGTTGGGAAAATGTGTTTTTTTTGACAATTTTTTTAGGTTTGCAAGGGATTCTGGGTAACAGACCCTGGTGGGAGGCAGTCAAGTCACCCCATCCTGGATTCCCCTGGGTGTTTAGTTTTCAAAAATGTATAGGTTTGCTAGGTTTCCCAAGGTGCCCGCAGAGCTAGGGTTAAAAAACTACAGCTAGTCATTTTGCCAAAAAAGGGTCATTTTTCACTGCGAAATTGAGGTGTGACCACGTTGGGTTTTGCGCCGTTTCCTGTCGCGGGCACTAGGCGGACCCACACAAGTGAGGTTCCATTTTTCTTGTAAGACTTTGGGGAACACGGGGTGGGTGGAAATTTGTGGATCCACGCAGATTCCGGAACTTTCCACGACAGAAATGTGGGGAAAATGTGTTTTTTTGGACAATTTTTTAGGTTTGCAAGGGATTCTGGGTAACAGACCCTGGTAGGAGGCAGTCAAGTCACCCCATCCTGGATTCCCCTGGGTGTCTAGTTTTCAAAAATGTATAGGTTTGCTAGGTTTCCCAAGGTGCCCGCAGAGCTAGGATTAAAAAACTACAGCTAGTCATTTTGCCAAAAAAGGGTAATTTTTCACTGCGAAATTGAGGTGTGACTACGTTGCGTTTTGCGCCGTTTCCTGTTGCGGGCACTAGGCGGACCCACACAAGTGAGTTACAGTTTTTCTCATAAGACTTTGGGGAACGCGGGGTGGATGGAAATTTGTGGATCCACGCAGATTCCGGAACTTTCCACGACAGAAATATGGGGAAAATGTGTATTTTTTGACAATTCTTTAGGTTTGCAAGGGATTCTGGGTAACAGACCCTGGTGCGAGGCAGTCAAGTCACCCCATCCTGGATTCCCCTGGGTGTCTAGTTTTCAAAAATGTATAGGTTTGCTAGGTTTCCCAAGGTGCCCGCAGAGCTAGGGTTCAAAAACTACAGCTAGTCATTTTGCCAAAAAAGGGTCATTTTTAACTGCGAAATTGAGGTGTGACCACGATGCGTTTTGCGACATTTCCTGTCGCGGGCACTGGGCCGAACCACACAAGT
The DNA here is from genome assembly GCF_964204655.1 of Triturus cristatus. Taxonomy (NCBI): domain Eukaryota; kingdom Metazoa; phylum Chordata; class Amphibia; order Caudata; family Salamandridae; genus Triturus; species Triturus cristatus. The sequence goes on along the minus strand of NC_140579.1, from coordinate 934,066,206 downwards.
GAGGTACCGTTTTTCTCGTAAGACTTTGGGGAACGCAGGGTGGTTAGAAATTTGTGGATCCACGCAGATTCCGGAACTTTCCACCACAGAAATGTGGGGAAAATGTGTTTTTTTGCACAAATTTTTAGGTTTGCAAGGGATTCTGGGTAACAGACCCTGGTGGGAGGCAGTCAAGTCACCCCATCCTGGGTTCCCCTGGGTGTCTAGTTTTAAAAAATGTATAGGTTTGCTAGGTTTCCCAAGGTGCCCGCAGAGCTAGGATTAAAAAACTACAGCTAGTCATTTTGCCAAAAAAGGGTAATTTTTCACTGCGAAATTTAGGTGTGACCACGTTGCGTTTTGCGCCGTTTCCTGTCGCGTGCAGTAGGCCGACCCACACAAGTGAGTTACCATTTTTCTCATAAGACTTTGGGGAATGCGGGGTGGGTGGAAATTTGTGGATCCACGCAGATTCAGGAACTTTCCACGACAGAAATGTGGGGAAAATGTGTTTTTTTTGACAATTTTTTAGGTTTGCAAGGGATTCTGGGTAATAGACCCTGATGGGAGGCAGTCAAGTCACCCCATCCTGGATTCCCCTGGGTGTCTGGTTTTCAAAAATGTATAGGTTTGGTAGGTTTCCGAAGGTGCCCGCAGAGCTAGGGTTCAAAAACTACAGCTAGTCATTTTGCCAAAAAAGGGTCATTTTTTACTGCGAAATTGAGGTGTGACCACGTTGCGTTTTGCGGCGTTTCCTGTCACGGGCACTAGGCCGACCCACACAAGTGAGGTACCCTTTTTCTAGTAAGACATTGGGGAACATGTGGTGGGTGGAAATTTGTGGATCCACGCAGATTCCAGAACTTTCCACTACAGAAATGTGGGGAAAATGTGTTTTTTTGGACAATTTTTTAGGTTTGCAAGGGATTCTGGGTAATAGACCCTGGTGGGAGGCAGTCATGTCACCCCATCCTGGATTCCCCTGGGTGTCTAGTTTTCAAAAATGTATAGGTTTGCTAGGTTTCCCAAGGTGCCCGTAGAGCTAGGGTTCAAAAACTACAGCTAGACATTTTGCCAAAAAAGGGTCATTTTTCACTGCGAAATTGAGGTGTGACCACGTTGCGTTTTGTGCCGTTTCCTGTCGCGGCCACTAGGCCGACCCACACAAGTGAGGTACCGTTTTTCTCGTAAGACTTTGGGGAATGCGGGGTGGGTGGACATTTGTGGATCCACGCAGATTCCGGAACTGTCCACGACAGAAATATGAGGAAAATGTGTATTTTTTGACAATTTGTTAGGTTTGCAAGGGATTCTGGGTAACAGACCCTGGTGGGAGGCAGTCAAGTCACCCCATCCTGGATTCCCCTGGGTGTCTAGTTTTCAAAAATGTATAGGTTTGCTAGGTTTCCCAAGGTGCCCGCAGAGCTAGGATTAAAAAACTACAGCTAGTCATTTTGCCAAAAAAGGGTAATTTTTCACTGCGAAATTTAGGTGTGACCACGTTGCGTTTTGCGCCGTTTCCTGTCGCGTGCAGTAGGCCGACCCACACAAGTGAGTTACCATTTTTCTCATAAGACTTTGGGGAACGCGGGGTGGGTGGAAATTTGTGGATCCACGCAGATTCAGGAACTTTCCACGACAGAAATATGGGGAAAATGTGTTTTTTTTGACAATTCTTTATGTTTGCAAGGGATTCTGGGTAACAGACCCTGGTGGGAGGCAGTTAAGTCACCCCATCCTGGATTCCCCTGGGTGTCTAGTTTTCAAAAATGTATAGGTTTGCTAGGTTTCCCAAGGTGCCCGCAGAGCTAGGGTTCAAAAACTACAGCTAGTCATTTTGCCAAAAAAGGGTCATTTTTAACTGCGAAATTGAGGTGTGACCACGATGCGTTTTGCGACATTTCCTGTCGCGGGCACTAGGCCGAACCACACAAGTGAGGTACCGTTTTTCTCGTAAGACTTTGGGGAACGCAGGGTGGTTAGAAATTTGTGGATCCACGCAGATTCCGGAACTTTCCACCACAGAAATGTGGGGAAAATGTGTTTTTTTGGACAAATGTTTAGGTTTGCAAGGGATTCTGGGTAACAGACCCTGGTGGGAGGCAGTCAAGTCACCCCATCCTGGGTTCCCCTGGGTGTCTAGTTTTCAAAAATGTATAGGTTTGCTAGGTTTCCCAAGGTGCCCGCAGAGCTAGGATTAAAAAACTACAGCTAGTCATTTTGCCAAAAAAGGGTAATTTTTCACTGCGAAATTTAGGTGTGACCACGTTGCGTTTTGCGCCGTTTCCTGTCGCGTGCAGTAGGCCGACCCACACAAGTGAGTTACCATTTTTCTCATAAGACTTTGGGGAACGCGGGGTGGGTGGAAATTTGTGGATCCACGCAGATTCAGGAACTTTCCACGACAGAAATGTGGGGAAAATGTGTTTTTTCTGACAATTTTTTTAGGTTTGCAAGGGATTCTGGGTAACAGACCCTGGTGGGAGGCAGTCAAGTCACCCCATCCTGGATTCCCCTGGGTGTTTAGTTTTCAAAAATGTATAGGTTTGCTAGGTTTCCCAAGGTGCCCGCAGAGCTAGGTTTAAAAAACTACAGCTAGTCATTTTGCCAAAAAAGGGTCATTTTTCACTGCGAAATTGAGGTGTGACCACCTTGGGTTTTGCGCCGTTTCCTGTCGCAGGCACTAGGCGGACCCACACAAGTGAGGTACCGTTTTTCTTGTAAGACTTTGGGGAACACGGGGTGGGTGGAAATTTGTGGATCCACGCAGATTCCGGAACTTTCCACGACAGAAATGTGGGGAAAATATGTTTTTTTGACAATTTTTTAGGTTTGCAAGGGATTCTGGGTAACAGACCCTGGTGGGAGGCAGTCAAGTCACCCCATCCTGGATTCCCCTGGGTGTCTGGTTTTCAAAAATGTATAGGTTTGGTAGGTTTCCGAAGGTGCCCGCAGAGCTAGGGTTCAAAAACTACAGCTAGTCATTTTGCCAAAAAAGGGTCATTTTTCACTGCGAAATTGAGGTGTGACCACGTTGCGTTTTGCGCCGTTTCCTGTCGCGGGCACTAGGCCGACCCACACAAGTGAGGTACCATTTTTCTAGTAAGACGTTGGGGAACGCGTGGTGGGTGGAAATTTGTGGATCCACGCAGATTCCAGAACTTTCCACTACAGAAATATGGGGAAAATGTGTTTTTTTGGACAATTTTTTAGGTTTGCAAGGGATTCTGGGTAATAGACCCTGGTGGGAGGCAGTCAAGTCACCCCATCCTGGATTCCCCTGGGTGTCTAGTTTTCAAAAATGTATAGGTTTGCTAGGTTTCCCAAGGTGCCCGTAGAGCTAGGGTTCAAAAACTACAGCTAGACATTTTGCCAAAAAAGGGTCATTTTTCACTGCGAAATTGAGGTGTGACCACGTTGCGTTTTGTGCCGTTTCCTGTCGCGGCCACTAGGCCGACCCACACAAGTGAGGTACCGTTTTTCTCGTAAGACGTCGGGGAATGCGGGGTGGGTGGACATTTGTGGATCCACGCAGATTCCGGAACTTTCCACGACAGAAATATGGGGAAAATGTGTATTTTTTTACAATTTGTTAGGTTTGCAAGGGATTCTGGGTAACAGACCCTGGTGGGAGGCAGTCAAGTCACCCCATCCTGGATTCCCCTGGGTGTCTAGTTTTCAAAAATGTATAGGTTTGCTAGGTTTCCCAAGGTGCCCGCAGAGCTAGGATTAAAAAACTACAGCTAGTCATTTTGCCAAAAAAGGGTAATTTTTCACTGCGAAATTTAGGTGTGACCACGTTGCGTTTTGCGCCGTTTCCTGTCGCGTGCAGTAGGCCGACCCACACAAGTGAGTTACCATTTTTCTCATAAGACTTTGGGGAATGCGGGGTGGGTGGAAATTTGTGGATCCACGCAGATTCAGGAACTTTCCACGACAGAAATGTGGGGAAAATGTGTTTTTTTTGACAATTTTTTTAGGTTTGCAAGGGATTCTGGGTAACAGACCCTGGTGGGAGGCAGTCAAGTCACCCCATCCTGGATTCCCCTGGGTGTTTAGTTTTCAAAAATGTATAGGTTTGCTAGGTTTCCCAAGGTGCCCGCAGAGCTAGGGTTAAAAAACTACAGCTAGTCATTTTGCCAAAAAAGGGTCATTTTTCACTGCGAAATTGAGGTGTGACCACGTTGGGTTTTGCGCCGTTTCCTGTCGCGGGCACGAGGCGGACCCACACAAGTGAGGTACCGTTTTTCTTGTAAGACTTTGGGGAACACGGGGTGGGTGGAAATTTGTGGATCCACGCAGATTCCTGAACTTTCCACGACAGAAATGTGGGGAAAATGTGGTTTTTTTGACAATTCTTCAGGTTTGCAAGGGATTCTGGGTAACAGACCCTGGTGGGAGGCAGTCAAGTCACCCCATCCTGGATTCCCCTGGGTGTCTAGTTTTCAAAAATGTATAGGTTTGCTAGGTTTCCCAAGGTGCCCGCAGAGCTAGGGTTCAAAAACTACAGCTAGTCATTTTGCCAAAAAAGGGTCATTTTTCACTGCGAAATTGAGGTGTGACCACGATGCGTTTTGCGACATTTCCTGTCGCGGGCACTAGGCCGAACCACACAAGTGAGGTACCGTTTTTCTCGTAAGACTTTGGGGAACGCAGGGTGGTTAGAAATTTGTGGATCCACGCAGATTCCGGAACTTTCCACCACAGAAATGTGGGGAAAATGTGTTTTTTTTGACAAATTTTTAGGTTTGCAAGGGATTCTGGGTAACAGACCCTGGTGGGAGGCAGTCAAGTCACCCCATCCTGGATTCCCCTGGGTGTCTAGTTTTCAAAAATGTATAGGTTTGCTAGGTTTCCCAAGGTGCCCGCAGAGCTAGGATTAAAAAACTACAGCTAGTCATTTTGCCAAAAAAGGGTAATTTTTCACTGCGAAATTTAGGTGTGACCACGTTGCGTTTTGCGCCGTTTCCTGTCACGTGCAGTAGGCCAACCCACACAAGTGAGTTACCATTTTTCTCATAAGACTTTGGGGAACGCGGGGTGGGTGGAAATTTGTGGATCCACGCAGATTCAGGAACTTTCCACGACAGAAATGTGGGGAAAATGTGTTTTTGTTGACAATTTTTTTAGGTTTGCAAGGGATTCTGGGTAACAGACCCTGGTGGGAGGCAGTCAAGTCACCCCATCCTGGATTCCCCTAAGTGTTTAGTTTTCAAAAATGTATAGGTTTGCTAGGTTTCCCAAGGTGCCCGCAGAGCTAGGGTTAAAAAACTACAGCTAGTCATTTTGCCAAAAAAGGGTCATTTTTCACTGCGAAATTGAGGTGTGACCACGTTGGGTTTTGCGCCGTTTCCTGTCGCGGGCACTAGGCGGACCCACACAAGTGAGGTACCGTTTTTCTTGTAAGACTTTGGGGAACACGGGGTGGGTGGAAATTTGTGGATCCACGCAGATTCCAGAACTTTCCACGACAGAAATGTGGGGAAAATGTGTTTTTTTTGACAATGTTTTAGGTTTGCAAGGGATTCTGGGTAACAGACCCTGGTGGGAGGCAGTCAAGTCACCCCATCCTGGATTCCCCTGGGTGTCTAGTTTTCAAAAATGTATAGGTTTGGTAGGTTTCCCAAGGTGCCCGCAGAGCTAGGGTTCAAAAACTACAGCTAGTCATTTTGCCCAAAAAGGGTCATTTTTCACTGCGAAATTGAGGTGTGACCATGTTGCGTTTTGCGCCGTTTCCTGTCGCGGGCACTAGGCCGACCCACACAAGTGAGGTACCATTTTTCTCGTAAGACGTTGGGGAACGCGTGGTGGGTGGAAATTTGTGGATCCATGCAGATTCCGGAACTTTCCACTACAGAAATGTGGGGAAAATGTGTTTTTTTGGACAATTTTTTAGGTTTGCAAAGGATTCTGGGTAATAGACCCTGGTGGGAGGCAGTCAAGTCACCCCATCCTGGATTTCCCTGGGTGTCTAGTTTTAAAAAATGTATAGGTTTGCTAGGTTTCCCAAGGTGCCCGTAGAGCTAGGGTTCAAAAACTACAGCTAGACATTTTGCCAAAAAAGGGTAATTTTTCACTGCGAAATTGAGGTGTGACCATGTTGCGTTTTGTGCCGTTTCCTGTCGCGGGCACTAGGCCGACCCACACAAGTGAGGTACCGTTTTTCTCGTAAGACTTTGGGGAACGCGGGGTGAGTGGACATTTGTGGATCCACGCAGATTCCGGAACTTTCCACGACAGAAATATGGGGAAAATGTGTATTTTTTGACAATTTGTTAGGTTTGCAAGGGATTCTGGGTAACAGACCCTGGTGGGAGGCAGTCAAGTCACCCCATCTTGGATTCCCCTGGGTGTCTAGTTTTCAAAAATGTATAGGTTTGCTAGGTTTTCCAAGGTGCCCGCAGAGGTAGGGTTAAAAAACTACAGCTAGTCATTTTGCCAAAAAAGGGTCATTTTTCACTGCGAAATTGAGGTGTGACCACGTTGCGTTTTGCGCCGTTTCCTGTCGCGGGCAGTAGGCCGACCCACACAAGTGAGTTACCGTTTTTCTCATAAGACTTTGGGGAACGCGGGGTGGGTGGAAATTTGTGGATCCACGCAGATTCAGGAACTTTCCACGACAGAAATGTGGGGAAAATATGTTTTTTTTGACAATTTGGCAGTCAAGTCACCCCATCCTGGATTCCCCTGGGTGTCTAGTTTTCAAAAATGTATAGGTTTGCTAGGTTTCCCAAGGTGCCCGCAGAGCTAGGATTAAAAAACTACAGCTAGTCATTTTGCCAAAAAAGGGTCATTTTTCACTGCGAAATTGAGGTGTGACCACGTTGGGTTTTGCGCCGTTTCCTGTCGCGGGCACTAGGCGGACCCACACAAGTGAGGTTCCATTTTTCTTGTAAGACTTTGGGGAACACGTGGTGGGTGGAAATTTGTGGATCCACGCAGATTCCGGAACTTTCCACGACAGAAATGTGGGGAAAATGTGTTTTTTTTGACAATTTTTTAGGTTTGCAAGGGATTCTGGGTAACAGACCCTGGTAGGAGGCAGTCAAGTCACCCCATCCTGGATTCCCCTGGGTGTCTAGTTTTCAAAAATGTATAGGTTTGCTAGGTTTCCCAAGGTGCCCGCAGAGCTAGGATTAAAAAACTACAGCTAGTCATTTCGCCAAAAAAGGGTAATTTTTCACTGCGAAATTGAGGTGTGACCACGTTGCGTTTTGCGCCGTTTCCTGTTGCGGGCACTAGGCGGACCCACACAAGTGAGTTACCGTTTTTCTCATAAGACTTTGGGGAACGCGGGGTGGATGGAAATTTGTGGATCCACGCAGATTCCGGAACTTTCCACGACAGAAATATGGGGAAAATGTGTATTTTTTGACAATTCTTTAGGTTTGCAAGGGATTCTGGGTAACAGACCCTGGTGCGAGGCAGTCAAGTCACCCCATCCTGGATTCCCCTGGGTGTCTAGTTTTCAAAAATGTATAGGTTTGCTAGGTTTCCCAAGGTGCCCGCAGAGCTAGGGTTCAAAAACTACAGCTAGTCATTTTGCCAAAAAAGGGTCATTTTTAACTGCGAAATTGAGGTGTGACCACGATGCGTTTTGCGACATTTCCTGTCGCGGGCACTGGGCCGAACCACACAAGTGAGGTACCGTTTTTCTCGTAAGACTTTGGGGAACGCAGGGTGGTTAGAAATTTGTGGATCCACGCAGATTCCGGAACTTTCCACCACAGAAATGTGGGGAAAATGTGTTTTTTTGGACAAATTTTTAGGTTTGCAAGGGATTCTGGGTAACAGACCCTGGTGGGAGGCAGTCAAGTCACCCCATCCTGGGTTCCCCTGGGTGTCTAGTTTTAAAAAATGTATAGGTTTGCTAGGTTTCCCAAGGTGCCCGCAGAGCTAGGATTAAAAAACTACAGCTAGTCATTTTGCCAAAAAAGGGTAATTTTTCACTGCGAAATTTAGGTGTGACCACGTTGCGTTTTGCGCCGTTTCCTGTCGCGTGCAGTAGGCCGACCCACACAAGTGAGTTACCATTTTTCTCATAAGACTTTGGGGAACGCGGGGTGGGTGGAAATTTGTGGATCCACGCAGATTCAGGAACTTTCCACGACAGAAATGTGGGGAAAATGTGTTTTTTTGGACAATTTTTTTAGGTTTGCAAGAGATTCTGGGTAACAGACCCTGGTGGGAGGCAGTCAAGTCACCCCATCCTGGATTCCCCTGGGTGTTTAGTTTTCAAAAATGTATAGGTTTGCTAGGTTTCCCAAGGTGCCCGCAGAGCTAGGGTTAAAAAACTACAGCTAGTCATTTTGCCAAAAAAGGGTCATTTTTCACTGCGAAATTGAGGTGTGACCACGTTGGGTTTTGCGCCGTTTCCTGTCACGGGCACTAGGCTGACCCACACAAGTGAGGTACCGTTTTTCTTGTAAGACTTTGGGGAACATGGGGTGGGTGGAAATTTGTGGATCCACGCAGATTCCGGAACTTTCCACGACAGAAATGTGGGGAAAATGTGTTTTTTTTGACAATTTTTTAGGTTTGCAAGGGATTCTGGGTAACAGACCCTGATGGGAGGCAGTCAAGTCACCCCATCCTGGATTCCCCTGGGTGTCTGGTTTTCAAAAATGTATAGGTTTGGTAGGTTTCCGAAGGTGCCCGCAGAGCTAGGGTTAAAAAACTACAGCTAGTCATTTTGCCAAAAAAGGGTCATTTTTTACTGCGAAATTGAGGTGTGACCACGTTGCGTTTTGCGGCGTTTCCTGTCACGGGCACTAGGCCGACCCACACAAGTGAGGTACCCTTTTTCTAGTAAGACGTTGGGGAACATGTGGTGGGTGGAAATTTGTGGATCCACGCAGATTCCAGAACTTTCCACTACAGAAATGTGGGGAAAATGTGTTTTTTTGGACAATTTTTTAGGTTTGCAAGGGATTCTGGGTAATAGACCCTGGTGGGAGGCAGTCATGTCACCCCATCCTGGATTCCCCTGGGTGTCTAGTTTTCAAAAATGTATAGGTTTGCTAGGTTTCCCAAGGTGCCCGTAGAGCTAGGGTTAAAAAACTACAGCTAGACATTTTGCCAAAAAAGGGTCATTTTTCACTGCGAAATTGAGGTGTGACCACGTTGCGTTTTGTGCCGTTTCCTGTCGCAGCCACTAGGCCGACCCACACAAGTGAGGTACCGTTTTTCTTGTAAGACTTTGGGGAACACGGGGTGGGTGGAAATTTGTGGATCCACGCAGATTCCGGAACTTTCCACGACAGAAATGTGGGGAAAATGTGTTTTTTTGGACAATTTTTTAGGTTTGCAAGGGATTCTGGGTAACAGACCCTGGTGGGAGGCAGTCAAGTCACCCCATCCTGGATTCCCCTGGGTGTCTGGTTTTCAAAAATGTATAGGTTTGGTAGGTTTCCGAAGGTGGCCGCAGAGCTAGGGTTCAAAAACTACAGCTAGTCATTTTGCCAAAAAAGGGTCATTTTTCACTGCGAAATTGAGGTGTGACCACGTTGCGTTTTGCGCCGTTTCCTGTCGCGGGCACTAGGCCGACCCACACAAGTGAGGTACCATTTTTCTAGTAAGACGTTGGGGAACGCGTGGTGGGTGGAACTTTGTGGATCCACGCAGATTCCGGAACTTTCCACTACAGAAATGTGGGGAAAATGTGTTTTTTTGGACAATTTTTTAGGTTTGCAAGGGATTCTGGGTAATAGACCCTGGTGGGAGGCAGTCAAGTCACCCCATCCTGGATTCCCCTGGGTGTCTAGTTTTCAAACATGTATAGGTTTGCTAGGTTTCCCAAGGTGCCCGTAGAGCTAGGGTTCAAAAACTACAGCTAGACATTTTGCCAAAAAAGGGTCATTTTTCACTGCGAAATTGAGGTGTGACCACGTTGCGTTTTGCGCCGTTTCCTGTTGCGGGCACTAGGCGGACCCACACAAGTGAGTTACCGTTTTTCTCGTAAGACTTTGGGGAACGCGGGGTGGATGGAAATTTGTGGATCCACGCAGATTCCGGAACTTTCCACGACAGAAATGTGGGGAAAATGTGGTTTTTTTGACAATTCTTCAGGTTTGCAAGGGATTCTGGGTAACAGACCCTGGTGGGAGGCAGTCAAGTCACCCCATCCTGGATTCCCCTGGGTGTCTAGTTTTCAAAAATGTATAGGTTTGCTAGGTTTCCCAAGGTGCCCGCAGAGCTAGGGTTCAAAAACTACAGCTAGTCATTTTGCCAAAAAAGGGTCATTTTTCACTGCGAAATTGAGGTGTGACCACGATGCGTTTTGCGACATTTCCTGTCACGGGCACTAGGCCGAACCACACAAGTGAGGTACCGTTTTTCTCGTAAGACTTTGGGGAACGCAGGGTGGTTAGAAATTTGTGGATCCACGCAGATTCCGGAACTTTCCACCACAGAAATGTGGGGAAAATGTGTTTTTTTTGACAAATTTTTAGGTTTGCAAGGGATTCTGGGTAACAGACCCTGGTGGGAGGCAGTCAAGTCACCCCATCCTGGATTCCCCTGGGTGTCTAGTTTTCAAAAATGTATAGGTTTGCTAGGTTTCCCAAGGTGCCCGCAGAGCTAGGATTAAAAAACTACAGCTAGTCATTTTGCCAAAAAAGGGTAATTTTTCACTGCGAAATTTAGGTGTGACCACGTTGCGTTTTGCGCCGTTTCCTGTCACGTGCAGTAGGCCAACCCACACAAGTGAGTTACCATTTTTCTCATAAGACTTTGGGGAACGCGGGGTGGGTGGAAATTTGTGGATCCACGCAGATTCCGGAACTTTCCACGACAGAAATGTGGGGAAAATGTGTTTTTTTTGACAATTCTTCAGGTTTGCAAGGGATTCTGGGTAACAGACCCTGGTGGGAGGCAGTCAAGTCACCCCATCCTGGATTCCCCTGGGTGTCTAGTTTTCAAAAATGTATAGGTTTGCTAGGTTTCCCAAGGTGCCCGCAGAGCTAGGGTTCAAAAACTACAGCTAGTCATTTTGCCAAAAAAGGGTCATTTTTCACTGCGAAATTGAGGTGTGACCACGATGCGTTTTGCGACATTTCCTGTCACGGGCACTAGGCCGAACCACACAAGTGAGGTACCGTTTTTCTCGTAAGACTTTGGGGAACGCAGGGTAGTTAGAAATTTGTGGATCCACGCAGATTCCGGAACTTTCCACCACAGAAATGTGGGGAAAATGTGTTTTTTTTGACAAATTTTTAGGTTTGCAAGGGATTCTGGGTAACAGACCCTGGTGGGAGGCAGTCAAGTCACCCCATCCTGGATTCCCCTGGGTGTCTAGTTTTCAAAAATGTATAGGTTTGCTAGGTTTCCCAAGGTGCCCGCAGAGCTAGGATTAAAAAACTACAGCTAGTCATTTTGCCAAAAAAGGGTAATTTTTCACTGCGAAATTTAGGTGTGACCACGTTGCGTTTTGCGCCGTTTCCTGTCACGTGCAGTAGGCCAACCCACACAAGTGAGTTACCATTTTTCTCATAAGACTTTGGGGAACGCGGGGTGGGTGGAAATTTGTGGATCCACGCAGATTCAGGAACTTTCCACGACAGAAATGTGGGGAAAATGTGTTTTTGTTGACAATTTTTTTAGGTTTGCAAGGGATTCTGGGTAACAGACCCTGGTGGGAGGCAGTCAAGTCACCCCATCCTGGATTCCCCTGGGTGTTTAGTTTTCAAAAATGTATAGGTTTGCTAGGTTTCCCAAGGTGCCCGCAGAGCTAGGGCTAAAAAACTACAGCTAGTCATTTTGCCAAAAAAGGGTCATTTTTCACTGCGAAATTGAGGTGTGACCACGTTGGGTTTTGCGCCGTTTCCTGTCGCGGGCACTAGGCGGACCCACACAAGTGAGGTACCGTTTTTCTTGTAAGACTTTGGGGAACACGGGGTGGGTGGAAATTTGTGGATCCACGCAGATTCCAGAACTTTCCACGACAGAAATGTGGGGAAAATGTGTTTTTTTTGACAATGTTTTAGGTTTGCAAGGGATTCTGAGTAACAGACCCTGGTGGGAGGCAGTCAAGTCACCCCATCCTGGATTCCCCTGGGTGTCTAGTTTTCAAAAATGTATAGGTTTGGTAGGTTTCCCAAGGTGCCTGCAGAGCTAGGGTTCAAAAACTACAGCTAGTCATTTTGCCCAAAAAGGGTCATTTTTCACTGCGAAATTGAGGTGTGACCATGTTGCGTTTTGCGCCGTTTCCTGTCGCGGGCACTAGGCCGACCCACACAAGTGAGGTACCATTTTTCTCATAAGACGTTGGGGAACGCGTGCTGGGTGGAAATTTGTGGATCCATGCAGATTCCGGAACTTTCCACTACAGAAATGTGGGGAAAATGTGTTTTTTTGGACAATTTTTTAGGATTGCAAAGGATTCTGGGTAATAGACCCTGGTGGGAGGCAGTCAAGTCACCCCATCCTGGATTTCCCTGGGTGTCTAGTTTTAAAAAATGTATAGGTTTGCTAGGTTTCCCAAGGTGCCCGTAGAGCTAGGGTTCAAAAACTACAGCTAGACATTTTGCCAAAAAAGGGTAATTTTTCACTGCGAAATTGAGGTGTGACCATGTTGCGTTTTGTGCCGTTTCCTGTCGCGGGCACTAGGCTGACCCACACAAGTGAGGTACCGTTTTTCTCGTAAGACTTTGGGGAACGCGGGGTGAGTGGACATTTGTGGATCCACGCAGATTCCGGAACTTTCCACGACAGAAATATGGGGAAAATGTGCATTTTTTGACAATTTGTTAGGTTTGCAAGGGATTCTGGGTAACAGACCCTGGTGGGAGGCAGTCAAGTCACCCCATCTTGGATTCCCCTGGGTGTCTAGTTTTCAAAAATGTATAGGTTTGCTAGGTTTTCCAAGGTGCCCGCAGAGGTAGGGTTAAAAAACTACAGCTAGTCATTTTGCCAAAAAAGGGTCATTTTTCACTGCGAAATTGAGGTGTGACCACGTTGCGTTTTGCGCCGTTTCCTGTCGCGGGCAGTAGGCCGACCCACACAAGTGAGTTACCGTTTTTCTCCTAAGACTTTGGGGATCGCGGGGTGGGTGGAAATTTGTGGATCCACGCAGATTCAGGAACTTTCCACGACAGAAATGTGGGGAAAATATGGTTTTTTTGACAATTTGGCAGTCAAGTCACCCCATCCTGGATTCCCCTGGGTGTCTAGTTTTCAAAAATGTATAGGTTTGCTAGGTTTCCCAAGGTGCCCGCAGAGCTAGGATTAAAAAACTACAGCTAGTCATTTTGCCAAAAAAGGGTAATTTTTCACTGCGAAATTTAGGTGTGACCACGTTGCGTTTTGCGCCGTTTCCTGTCGCGTGCAGTAGGCCGACCCACACAAGTGAGTTACCGTTTTTCTCATAAGACTTTGGGGAACGCGGGATGGGTGGAAATTTGTGGATCCACGCAGATTCAGGAACTTTCCACGACAGAAATGTTGGGAAAATGTGTTTTTTTTGACAATTTTTTTAGGTTTGCAAGGGATTCTGGGTAACAGACCCTGGTGGGAGGCAGTCAAGTCACCCCATCCTGGATTCCCCTGGGTGTTTAGTTTTCAAAAATGTATAGGTTTGCTAGGTTTCCCAAGGTGCCCGCAGAGCTAGGGTTAAAAAACTACAGCTAGTCATTTTGCCAAAAAAGGGTCATTTTTCACTGCGAAATTGAGGTGTGACCACGTTGGGTTTTGCGCCACTTCCTGTCGCGGGCACTAGGCGGACCCACACAAGTGAGGTTGCATTTTTCTTGTAAGACTTTGGGGAACACGGGGTGGGTGGAAATTTGTGGATCCACGCAGATTCCGGAACTTTCCACAACAGAAATGTGGGGAAAATGTGTTTTTTTTGACAATTTTTTAGGTTTGCAAGGGATTCTGGGTAACAGACCCTGGTAGGAGGCAGTCAAGTCACCCCATCCTGGATTCCCCTGGGTGTCTAGTTTTCAAAAATGTATAGGTTTGCTAGGTTTCCCAAGGTGCCCGCAGAGCTAGGATTAAAAAACTACAGCTAGTCATTTTGCCAAAAAAGGGTAATTTTTCACTGCGAAATTGAGGTGTGACCACGTTGCGTTTTGCGCCGTTTCCTGTTGCGGGCACTAGGCGGACCCACACAAGTGAGTTACCGTTTTTCTCATAAGACTTTGGGGAACGCGGGGTGGATGGAAATTTGTGGATCCACGCAGATTCCGGAACTTTCCACGACAGAAATATTTGGAAAATGTGTATTTTTTGACAATTCTTTAGGTTTGCAAGGGATTCTGGGTAACAGACCCTGGTGCGAGGCAGTCAAGTCACCCCATCCTGGATTCCCCTGGGTGTCTAGTTTTCAAAAATGTATAGGTTTGCTAGGTTTCCCAAGGTGCCCGCAGAGCTAGGGTTCAAAAACTACAGCTAGTCATTTTGCCAAAAAAGGGTCATTTTTAACTGCGAAATTGAGGTGTGACCACGATGCGTTTTGCGACATTTCCTGTCGCGGGCACTGGGCCGAACCACACAAGTGAGGTACCGTTTTTCTCGTAAGACTTTGGGGAACGCAGGGTGGTTAGAAATTTGTGGATCCACGCAGATTCCGGAACTTTCCACCACAGAAATGTGGGGAAAATGTGTTTTTTTGGACAAATTTTTAGGTTTGCAAGGGATTCTGGGTAACAGACCCTGGTGGGAGGCAGTCAAGTCACCCCATCCTGGGTTCCCCTGGGTGTCTAGTTTTAAAAAATGTATAGGTTTGCTAGGTTTCCCAAGGTGCCCGCAGAGCTAGGATTAAAAAACTACAGCTAGTCATTTTGCCAAAAAAGGGTAATTTTTAACTGCGAAATTTAGGTGTGACCACGTTGCGTTTTGCGCCGTTTCCTGTCGCGTGCAGTAGGCCGACCCACACAAGTGAGTTACCATTTTTCTCATAAGACTTTGGGGAACGCGGGGTGGGTGGAAATTTGTGGATCCACGCAGATTCAGGAACTTTCCACGACAGAAATGTGGGGAAAATGTGTTTTTTGGACAATTTTTTTAGGTTTGCAAGGGATTCTGGGTAACAGACCCTGGTGGGAGGCAGTCAAGTCACCCCATCCTGGATTCCCCTGGGTGTTTAGTTTTCAAAAATGTATAGGTTTGCTAGGTTTCCCAAGGTGCCCGCAGAGCTAGGGTTAAAAAACTACAGCTAGTCATTTTGCCAAAAAAGGGTCATTTTTCACTGCGAAATTGAGGTGTGACCACGTTGGGTTTTGCGCCGTTTCCTGTCGCGGGCACTAGGCGGACCCACACAAGTGAGGTACCGTTTTTCTTGTAAGACTTTGGGGAACATGGGGTGGGTGGAAATTTGTGGATCCACGCAGATTCCGAAACTTTCCACGACAGAAATGTGGGGAAAATGTGTTTTTTTGGACAATTTTTTAGGTTTGCAAGGGATTCTGGGTAACAGACCCTGATGGGAGGCAGTCAAGTCACCCCATCCTGGATTCCCCTGGGTGTCTGGTTTTCAAAAATGTATAGGTTTGGTAGGTTTCCGAAGGTGCCCGCAGAGCTAGGGTTCAAAAACTACAGCTAGTCATTTTGCCAAAAAAGGATCATTTTTTACTGCGAAATTGAGGTGTGACCACGTTGCGTTTTGCGGCATTTCCTGTCACGGGCACTAGGCCGACCCACACAAGTGAGGTACCCTTTTTCTAGTAAGACGTTGGGGAACATGTGGTGGGTGGAAATTTGTGGATCCACGCAGATTCCAGAACTTTCCACTACAGAAATGTGGGGAAAATGTGTTTTTTTGGACAATTTTTTAGGTTTGCAAGGGATTCTGGGTAATAGACCCTGGTGGGAGGCAGTCATGTCACCCCATCCTGGATTCCCCTGGGTGTCTAGTTTTCAAAAATGTATAGGTTTGCTAGGTTTCCCAAGGTGCCCGTAGAGCTAGGGTTCAAAAACTACAGCTAGACATTTTGCCAAAAAAGGGTCATTTTTCACTGCGAAATTGAGGTGTGACTACGTTGCGTTTTGTGCCGTTTCCTGTCGCGGCCACTAGGCCGACCCACACAAGTGAGGTACCGTTTTTCTCGTAAGACTTTGGGGAATGCGGGGTGGGTGGACATTTGTGGATCCACGCAGATTCCGGAACTTTCCACGACAGAAATATGGGGAAAATGTGTATTTTTTGACAATTTGTTAGGTTTGCAAGGGATTCTGGGTAACAGACCCTAGTGGGAGGCAGTCAAGTCACCCCATCCTGGATTCCCCTGGGTGTCTAGTTTTCAAAAATGTATAGGTTTGCTAGGTTTCCCAAGGTGCCCGCAGAGCTAGGATTAAAAAACTACAGCTAGTCATTTTGCCAAAAAAGGGTAATTTTTCACTGCGAAATTTAGGTGTGACCACGTTGCGTTTTGCGCCGTTTCCTGTCGCGTGCAGTAGGCCGACCCACACAAGTGAGTTACCATTTTTCTCATAAGACTTTGGGGAACGCGGGGTGGGTGGAAATTTGTGGATCCACGCAGATTCAGGAACTTTCCACGACAGAAATATGGGGAAAATGTGTTTTTTTTGACAATTCTTTATGTTTGCAAGGGATTCTGGGTAACAGACCCTGGTGGGAGGCAGTCAAGTCACCCCATCCTGGATTCCCCTGGGTGTCTAGTTTTCAAAAATGTATAGGTTTGCTAGGTTTCCCAAGGTGCCCGCAGAGCTAGGGTTCAAAAACTACAGCTAGTCATTTTGCCAAAAAAGGGTCATTTTTAACTGCGAAATTGAGGTGTGACCACGATGCGTTTTGCGACATTTCCTGTCGCGGGCACTAGGCCGAACCACACAAGTGAGGTACCGTTTTTCTCGTAAGACTTTGGGGAACGCAGGGTGGTTAGAAATTTGTGGATCCACGCAGATTCCGGAACTTTCCACCACAGAAATGTGGGGAAAATGTGTTTTTTTGGACAAATGTTTAGGTTTGCAAGGGATTCTGGGTAACAGACCCTGGTGGGAGGCAGTCAAGTCACCCCATCCTGGGTTCCCCTGGGTGTCTAGTTTTCAAAAATGTATAGGTTTGCTAGGTTTCCCAAGGTGCCCGCAGAGCTAGGATTAAAAAACTACAGCTAGTCATTTTGCCAAAAAAGGGTAATTTTTCACTGTGAAATTTAGGTGTGACCACGTTGCGTTTTGCGCCGTTTCCTGTCGCGTGCAGTAGGCCGACCCACACAAGTGAGTTACCATTTTTCTCATAAGACTTTGGGGAACGCGGGGTGGGTGGAAATTTGTGGATCCACGCAGATTCAGGAACTTTCCACGACAGAAATGTGGGGAAAATGTGTTTTTTCTGACAATTTTTTTAGGTTTGCAAGGGATTCTGGGTAACAGACCCTGGTGGGAGGCAGTCAAGTCACCCCATCCTGGATTCCCCTGGGTGTTTAGTTTTCAAAAAAGTATAGGTTTGCTAGGTTTCCCAAGGTGCCCGCAGAGCTAGGTTTAAAAAACTACAGCTAGTCATTTTGCCAAAAAAGGGTCATTTTTCACTGCGAAATTGAGGTGTGACCACCTTGGGTTTTGCGCCGTTTCCTGTCGCAGGCACTAGGCGGACCCACACAAGTGAGGTACTGTTTTTCTTGTAAGACTTTGGGGAACACGGGGTGGGTGGAAATTTGTGGATCCACGCAGATTCCGGAACTTTCCACGACAGAAATGTGGGGAAAATGTGTTTTTTTTGACAATTTTTTAGGTTTGCAAGGGATTCTGGGTAACAGACCCTGGTGGGAGGCAGTCAAGTCACCCCATCCTGGATTCCCCTGGGTGTCTGGTTTTCAAAAATGTATAGGTTTGGTAGGTTTCCGAAGGTGCCCGCAGAGCTAGGGTTCAAAAACTACAGCTAGTCATTTTGCCAAAAAAGGGTCATTTTTCACTGCGAAATTGAGGTGTGACCACGTTGCGTTTTGCGCCGTTTCCTGTCGCGGGCACTAGGCCGACCCACACAAGTGAGGTACCATTTTTCTAGTAAGACGTTGGGGAACGCGTGGTGGGTGGAAATTTGTGGATCCACGCAGATTCCAGAACTTTCCACTACAGAAATGTGGGGAAAATGTGTTTTTTTGGACAATTTTTTAGGTTTGCAAGGGATTCTGGGTAATAGACCCTGGTGGGAGGCAGTCAAGTCACCCCATCCTGGATTCCCCTGGGTGTCTAGTTTTTAAAAATGTATAGGTTTGCTAGGTTTCCCAAGGTGCCCGTAGAGCTAGGGTTCAAAAACTACAGCTAGACATTTTGCCAAAAAAGGGTCATTTTTCACTGCGAAATTGAGGTGTGACCACGTTGCGTTTTGTGCCGTTTCTTGTCGCGGCCACTAGGCCGACCCACACAAGTGAGGTACCGTTTTTCTCGTAAGACGTCGGGGAACGCGGGGTGGATGGAAATTTGTGGATCCACGCAGATTCCGGAACTTTCCACGACAGAAATGTGGGGAAAATGTGTTTTTTTTGACAATTCTTCAGGTTTGCAAGGGATTCTGGGTAACAGACCCTGGTGGGAGGCAGTCAAGTCACCCCATCCTGGATTCCCCTGGGTGTCTAGTTTTCAAAAATGTATAGGTTTGCTAGGTTTCCCAAGGTGCCCGCAGAGCTAGGGTTCAAAAACTACAGCTAGTCATTTTGCCAAAAAAGGGTCATTTTTCACTGCGAAATTGAGGTGTGACCACGATGCGTTTTGCGACATTTCCTGTCGCGGGCACAAGGCCGAACCACACAAGTGAGGTACCGTTTTTCTCGTAAGACTTTGGGGAAAGCAGGGTGGTTAGAAATTTGTGGATCCACGCAGATTCCGGAACTTTCCACGACAGAAATATGGGGAAAATGTGTATTTTTTGACAATTTGTTAGGTTTGCAAGGGATTCTGGGTAACAGACCCTAGTGGGAGGCAGTCAAGTCACCCCATCCTGGATTCCCCTGGGTGTCTAGTTTTCAAAAATGTATAGGTTTGCTAGGTTTCCCAAGGTGCCCGCAGAGCTAGGATTAAAAAACTACAGCTAGTCATTTTGCCAAAAAAGGGTAATTTTTCACTGCGAAATTTAGGTGTGACCACGTTGCGTTTTGCGCCGTTTCCTGTCACGTGCAGTAGGCCAACCCACACAAGTGAGTTACCATTTTTCTCATAAGACTTTGGGGAACGCGGGGTGGGTGGAAATTTGTGGATCCACGCAGATTCAGGAACTTTCCACGACAGAAATGTGGGGAAAATGTGTTTTTGTTGACAATTTTTTTAGGTTTGCAAGGGATTCTGGGTAACAGACCCTGGTGGGAGGCAGTCAAGTCACCCCATCCTGGATTCCCCTGGGTGTTTAGTTTTCAAAAATGTATAGGTTTGCTAGGTTTCCCAAGGTGCCCGCAGAGCTAGGGTTAAAAAACTACAGCTAGTCATTTTGCCAAAAAAGGGTCATTTTTCACTGCGAAATTGAGGTGTGACCACGTTGCGTTTTGTGCCGTTTCCTGTCGCGGCCACTAGGCCGACCCACACAAGTGAGGTACCGTTTTTCTCGTAAGACGTCGGGGAATGCGGGGTGGGTGGAAATTTGTGGATCCACGCAGATTCAGGAACTTTCCACGACAGAAATGTGGGGAAAATGTGTTTTTTTTGACAATTTTTTTAGGTTTGCAAGGGATTCTGGGTAACAGACCCTGGTGGGAGGCAGTCAAGTCACCCCATCCTGGATTCCCCTGGGTGTTTAGTTTTCAAAAATGTATAGGTTTGCTAGGTTTCCCAAGGTGCCCGCAGAGCTAGGGTTAAAAAACTACAGCTAGTCATTTTGCCAAAAAAGGGTCATTTTTCACTGCGAAATTGAGGTGTGACCACCTTGGGTTTTGCGCCGTTTCCTGTCGCAGGCACTAGGCGGACCCACACAAGTGAGGTACCGTTTTTCTTGTAAGACTTTGGGGAACACGGGGTGGGTGGAAATTTGTGGATCCACGCAGATTCCGGAACTTTCCACGACAGAAATGTGGGGAAAATGTGTTTTTTTTGACAATTTTTTAGGTTTGCAAGGGATTCTGGGTAACAGACCCTGGTGGGAGGCAGTCAAGTCACCCCATCCTGGATTCCCCTGGGTGTCTGGTTTTCAAAAATGTATAGGTTTGGTAGGTTTCCGAAGGTGGCCGCAGAGCTAGGGTTCAAAAACTACAGCTAGTCATTTTGCCAAAAAAGGGTCATTTTTCACTGCGAAATTGAGGTGTGACCACATTGCGTTTTGCGCCGTTTCCTGTCGCGGGCACTAGGCCGACCCACACAAGTGAGGTACCATTTTTCTAGTAAGACGTTGGGGAACGCGTGGTGGGTGGAACTTTGTGGATCCACGCAGATTCCGGAACTTTCCACTACAGAAATGTGGGGAAAATGTGTTTTTTTGGACAATTTTTTAGGTTTGCAAGGGATTCTGGGTAATAGACCCTGGTGGGAGGCAGTCAAGTCACCCCATCCTGGATTCCCCTGGGTGTCTAGTTTTCAAAAATGTATAGGTTTGCTAGGTTTCCCAAGGTGCCCGTAGAGCTAGGGTTCAAAAACTACAGCTAGACATTTTGCCAAAAAAGGGTCATTTTTCACTGCGAAATTGAGGTGTGACCACGTTGCGTTTTGCGCCGTTTCCTGTTGCGGGCACTAGGCGGACCCACACAAGTGAGTTACCGTTTTTCTCGTAAGACTTTGGGGAACGCGGGGTGGATGGAAATTTGTGGATCCACGCAGATTCCGGAACTTTCCACGACAGAAATGTGGGGAAAATGTGGTTTTTTTGACAATTCTTCAGGTTTGCAAGGGATTCTGGGTAACAGACCCTGGTGGGAGGCAGTCAAGTCACCCCATCCTGGATTCCCCTGGGTGTCTAGTTTTCAAAAATGTATAGGTTTGCTAGGTTTCCCAAGGTGCCCGCAGAGCTAGGGTTCAAAAACTACAGCTAGTCATTTTGCCAAAAAAGGGTCATTTTTCACTGCGAAATTGAGGTGTGACCACGATGCGTTTTGCGACATTTCCTGTCGCGGGCACAAGGCCGAACCACACAAGTGAGGTACCGTTTTTCTCGTAAGACTTTGGGGAAAGCAGGGTGGTTAGAAATTTGTGGATCCACGCAGATTCCGGAACTTTCCACCACAGAAATGTGAGGAAAATGTGTTTTTTTTGACAAATTTTTAGGTTTGCAAGGGATTCTGGGTAACAGACCCTGGTGGGAGGCAGTCAAGTCACCCCATCCTGGATTCCCCTGGGTGTCTAGTTTTCAAAAATGTATAGGTTTGCTAGGTTTCCCAAGGTGCCCGCAGAGCTAGGATTAAAAAACTACAGCTAGTCATTTTGCCAAAAAAGGGTAATTTTTCACTGCGAAATTTAGGTGTGACCACGTTGCGTTTTGCGCCGTTTCCTGTCACGTGCAGTAGGCCAACCCACACAAGTGAGTTACCATTTTTCTCATAAGACTTTGGGGAACGCGGGGTGGGTGGAAATTTGTGGATCCACGCAGATTCAGGAACTTTCCACGACAGAAATGTGGGGAAAATGTGTTTTTGTTGACAATTTTTTTAGGTTTGCAAGGGATTCTGGGTAACAGACCCTGGTGGGAGGCAGTCAAGTCACCCCATCCTGGATTCCCCTGGGTGTTTAGTTTTCAAAAATGTATAGGTTTGCTAGGTTTCCCAAGGTGCCCGCAGAGCTAGGGTTAAAAAACTACAGCTAGTCATTTTGCCAAAAAAGGGTCATTTTTCACTGCGAAATTGAGGTGTGACCACGTTGCGTTTTGTGCCGTTTCCTGTCGCGGCCACTAGGCCGACCCACACAAGTGAGGTACCATTTTTCTCGTAAGACGTCGGGGAATGCGGGGTGGGTGGAAATTGGTGGATCCACGCAGATTCAGGAACTTTCCACGACAGAAATGTGGGGAAAATGTGTTTTTTTTGACAATTTTTTTAGGTTTGCAAGGGATTCTGGGTAACAGACCCTGGTGGGAGGCAGTCAAGTCACCCCATCCTGGATTCCCCTGGGTGTTTAGTTTTCAAAAATGTATAGGTTTGCTAGGTTTCCCAAGGTGCCCGCAGAGCTAGGGTTAAAAAACTACAGCTAGTCATTTTGCCAAAAAAGGGTCATTTTTCACTGCGAAATTGAGGTGTGAACACCTTGGGTTTTGCGCCGTTTCCTGTCGCAGGCACTAGGCGGACCCACACAAGTGAGGTACCGTTTTTCTTGTAAGACTTTGGGGAACACGGGGTGGGTGGAAATTTGTGGATCCACGCAGATTCCGGAACTTTCCACGACAGAAATGTGGGGAAAATGTGGTTTTTTTGACAATTTTTTAGGTTTGCAAGGGATTCTGGGTAACAGACCCTGGTGGGAGGCAGTCAAGTCACCCCATCCTGGATTCCCCTGGGTGTCTGGTTTTCAAAAATGTATAGGTTTGGTAGGTTTCCGAAGGTGGCCGCAGAGCTAGGGTTCAAAAACTACAGCTAGTCATTTTGCCAAAAAAGGGTCATTTTTCACTGCGAAATTGAGGTGTGACCACATTGCGTTTTGCGCCGTTTCCTGTCGCGGGCACTAGGCCGACCCACACAAGTGAGGTACCATTTTTCTAGTAAGACGTTGGGGAACGCGTGGTGGGTGGAACTTTGTGGATCCACGCAGATTCCGGAACTTTCCACTACAGAAATGTGGGGAAAATGTGTTTTTTTGGACAATTGTTTAGGTTTGCAAGGGATTCTGGGTAATAGACCCTGGTGGGAGGCAGTCAAGTCACCCCATCCTGGATTCCCCTGGGTGTCTAGTTTTCAAAAATGTATAGGTTTGCTAGGTTTCCCAAGGTGCCCGTAGAGCTAGGGTTCAAAAACTACAGCTAGACATTTTGCCAAAAAAGGGTCATTTTTCACTGCGAAATTGAGGTGTGACCACGTTGCGTTTTGCGCCGTTTCCTGTTGCGGGCACTAGGCGGACCCACACAAGTGAGTTACCGTTTTTCTCGTAAGACTTTGGGGAACGCGGGGTGGATGGAAATTTGTGGATCCACGCAGATTCCGGAACTTTCCACGACAGAAATGTGGGGAAAATGTGGTTTTTTTGACAATTCTTCAGGTTTGCAAGGGATTCTGGGTAACAGACCCTGGTGGGAGGCAGTCAAGTCACCCCATCCTGGATTCCCCTGGGTGTCTAGTTTTCAAAAATGTATAGGTTTGCTAGGTTTCCCAAGGTGTCCGCAGAGCTAGGGTTCAAAAACTACAGCTAGTCATTTTGCCAAAAAAGGGTCATTTTTCACTGCGAAACTGAGGTGTGACCACGATGCGTTTTGCGACATTTCCTGTCGCGGGCACAAGGCCGAACCACACAAGTGAGGTACCGTTTTTCTCGTAAGACTTTGGGGAAAGCAGGGTGGTTAGAAATTTGTGGATCCACGCAGATTCCGGAACTTTCCACCACAGAAATGTGGGGAAAATGTGGTTTTTTTGACAAATTTTTAGGTTTGCAAGGGATTCTGGGTAACAGACCCTGGTGGGAGGCAGTCAAGTCACCCCATCCTGGATTCCCCTGGGTGTCTAGTTTTCAAAAATGTATAGGTTTGCTAGGTTTCCCAAGGTGCCCGCAGAGCTAGGATTAAAAAACTACAGCTAGTCATTTTGCCAAAAAAGGGTAATTTTTCACTGCGAAATTTAGGTGTGACCACGTTGCGTTTTGCGCCGTTTCCTGTCACGTGCAGTAGGCCAACCCACACAAGTGAGTTACCATTTTTCTCATAAGACTTTGGGGAACGCGGGGTGGGTGGAAATTTGTGGATCCACGCAGATTCAGGAACTTTCCACGACAGAAATGTGGGGAAAATGTGTTTTTGTTGACAATTTTTTTAGGTTTGCAAGGGATTCTGGGTAACAGACCCTGGTGGGAGGCAGTCAAGTCACCCCATCCTGGATTCCCCTGGGTGTTTAGTTTTCAAAAATGTATAGGTTTGCTAGGTTTCCCAAGGTGCCCGCAGAGCTAGGGTTAAAAAACTACAGCTAGTCATTTTGCCAAAAAAGGGTCATTTTTCACTGCGAAATTGAGGTGTGACCACGTTGGGTTTTGCGCCGTTTCCTGTCGCGGGCACTAGGCGGACCCACACAAGTGAGGTACCGTTTTTCTTGTAAGACTTTGGGGAACATGGGGTGGGTGGAAATTTGTGGATCCACGCAGATTCCAGAACTTTCCACGACAGAAATGTGGGGAAAATGTGTTTTTTTTGACAATGTTTTGGTTTGCAAGGGATTCTGGGTAACAGACCCTGGTGGGAGGCAGTCAAGTCACCCCATCCTGGATTCCCCTGGGTGTCTAGTTTTCAAAAATGTGTAGGTTTGGTAGGTTTCCCAAGGTGCCCGCAGAGCTAGGGTTCAAAAACTACAGCTAGTCATTTTGCCCAAAAAGGGTCATTTTTCACTGCGAAATTGAGGTGTGACCATGTTGCGTTTTGCGCCGTTTCCTGTCGCGGGCACTAGGCCGACCCACACAAGTGAGGTACCATTTTTCTCGTAAGACGTTGGGGAACGCGTGGTGGGTGGAAATTTGTGGATCCATGCAGATTCCGGAACTTTCCACTACAGAAATGTGGGGAAAATGTGTTTTTTTGGACAATTTTTTAGGTTTGCAAAGGATTCTGGGTAATAGACCCTGGTGGGAGGCAGTCAAGTCACCCCATCCTGGATTTCCCTGGGTGTCTAGTTTCAAAAAAATGTATAGGTTTGCTAGGTTTCCCAAGGTGCCCGTAGAGCTAGGGTTCAAAAACTACAGCTAGACATTTTGCCAAAAAAGGGTAATTTTTCACTGCGAAATTGAGGTGTGACCATGTTGCGTTTTGTGCCGTTTCCTGTCGCGGGCACTAGGCCGACCCACACAAGTGAGGTACCGTTTTTCTCGTAAGACTTTGGGGAACGCGGGGTGAGTGGACATTTGTCGATCCACGCAGATTCCGGAACTTTCCACGACAGAAATATGGGGAAAATGTGTATTTTTTGACAATTTGTTAGGTTTGCAAGGGATTCTGGGTAACAGACCCTGGTGGGAGGCAGTCAAGTCACCCCATCTTGGATTCCCCTGGGTGTCTAGTTTTCAAAAATGTATAGGTTTGCTAGGTTTTCCAAGGTGCCCGCAGAGGTAGGGTTAAAAAACTACAGCTAGTCATTTTGCCAAAAAAGGGTCATTTTTCACTGCGAAATTGAGGTGTGACCACGTTGCGTTTTGCGCCGTTTCCTGTCGCGGGCAGTAGGCCGACCCACACAAGTGAGTTACCGTTTTTCTCATAAGACTTTGGGGAACGCGGGGTGGGTGGAAATTTGTGGATCCACGCAGATTCAGGAACTTTCCACGACAGAAATGTGGGGAAAATATGGTTTTTTTGACAATTTGGCAGTCAAGTCACCCCATCCTGGATTCCCCTGGGTGTCTAGTTTTCAAAAATGTATAGGTTTGCTAGGTTTCCCAAGGTGCCCGCAGAGCTAGGATTAAAAAACTACAGCTAGTCATTTTGCCAAAAAAGGGTAATTTTTCACTGCGAAATTTAGGTGTGACCACGTTGCGTTTTGCGCCGTTTCCTGTCGCGTGCAGTAGGCCGACCCACACAAGTGAGTTACCGTTTTTCTCATAAGACTTTGGGGAACGCGGGATGGGTGGAAATTTGTGCATCCACGCAGATTCAGGAACTTTCCACGACAGAAATGTTGGGAAAATGTGTTTTTTTTGACAATTTTTTTAGGTTTGCAAGGGATTCTGGGTAATAGACCCTGGTGGGAGGCAGTCATGTCACCCCATCCTGGATTCCCCTGGGTGTCTAGTTTTCAAAAATGTATAGGTTTGCTAGGTTTCCCAAGGTGCCCGTAGAGCTAGGGTTCAAAAACTACAGCTAGACATTTTGCCAAAAAAGGGTCATTTTTCACTGCGAAATTGAGGTGTGACTACGTTGCGTTTTGTGCCGTTTCCTGTCGCGGCCACTAGGCCGACCCACACAAGTGAGGTACCGTTTTTCTCGTAAGACTTTGGGGAATGCGGGGTGGGTGGACATTTGTGGATCCACGCAGATTCCGGAACTTTCCACGACAGAAATATGGGGAAAATGGTATTTTTTGACAATTTGTTAGGTTTGCAAGGGATTCTGGGTAACAGACCCTAGTGGGAGGCAGTCAAGTCACCCCATCCTGGATTCCCCTGGGTGTCTAGTTTTCAAAAATGTATAGGTTTGCTAGGTTTCCCAAGGTGCCCGCAGAGCTAGGATTAAAAAACTACAGCTAGTCATTTTGCCAAAAAAGGGTAATTTTTCACTGCGAAATTTAGGTGTGACCACGTTGCGTTTTGCGCCGTTTCCTGTCGCGTGCAGTAGGCCGACCCACACAAGTGAGTTACCATTTTTCTCATAAGACTTTGGGGAACGCGGGGTGGGTGGAAATTTGTGGATCCACGCAGATTCAGGAACTTTCCACGACAGAAATATGGGGAAAATGTGTTTTTTTTGACAATTCTTTATGTTTGCAAGGGATTCTGGGTAACAGACCCTGGTGGGAGGCAGTCAAGTCACCCCATCCTGGATTCCCCTGGGTGTCTAGTTTTCAAAAATGTATAGGTTTGCTAGGTTTCCCAAGGTGCCCGCAGAGCTAGGGTTCAAAAACTACAGCTAGTCATTTTGCCAAAAAAGGGTCATTTTTAACTGCGAAATTGAGGTGTGACCACGATGCGTTTTGTGACATTTCCTGTCGCGGGCACTAGGCCGAACCACACAAGTGAGGTACCGTTTTTCTCATAAGACTTTGGGGAACGCAGGGTGGTTAGAAATTTGTGGATCCACGCAGATTCCGGAACTTTCCACCACAGAAATGTGGGGAAAATGTGTTTTTTTGGACAAATGTTTAGGTTTGCAAGGGATTCTGGGTAACAGACCCTGGTGGGAGGCAGTCAAGTCACCCCATCCTGGGTTCCCCTGGGTGTCTAGTTTTCAAAAATGTATAGGTTTGCTAGGTTTCCCAAGGTGCCCGCAGAGCTAGGATTAAAAAACTACAGCTAGTCATTTTGCCAAAAAAGGGTAATTTTTCACTGCGAAATTTAGGTGTGACCACGTTGCGTTTTGCGCCGTTTCCTGTCGCGTGCAGTAGGCCGACCCACACAAGTGAGTTACCATTTTTCTCATAAGACTTTGGGGAACGCGGGGTGGGTGGAAATTTGTGGATCCACGCAGATTCAGGAACTTTCCACGACAGAAATGTGGGGAAAATGTGTTTTTTCTGACAATTTTTTTAGGTTTGCAAGGGATTCTGGGTAACAGACCCTGGTGGGAGGCAGTCAAGTCACCCCATCCTGGATTCCCCTGGGTGTTTAGTTTTCAAAAATGTATAGGTTTGCTAGGTTTCCCAAGGTGCCCGCAGAGCTAGATTTAAAAAACTACAGCTAGTCATTATGCCAAAAAAGGGTCATTTTTCACTGCGAAATTGAGGTGTGACCACCTTGGGTTTTGCGCCGTTTCCTGTCGCAGGCACTAGGCGGACCCACACAAGTGAGGTACCGTTTTTCTTGTAAGACTTTGGGGAACACGGGGTGGGTGGAAATTTGTGGATCCACGCAGATTCCGGAACTTTCCACGACAGAAATGTGGGGAAAATGTGTTTTTTTTGACAATTTTTTAGGTTTGCAAGGGATTCTGGGTAACAGACCCTGGTGGGAGGCAGTCAAGTCACCCCATCCTGGATTCCCCTGGGTGTCTGGTTTTCAAAAATGTATAGGTTTGGTAGGTTTCTGAAGGTGCCCGCAGAGCTAGGGTTCAAAAACTACAGCTAGTCATTTTGCCAAAAAAGGGTCATTTTTCACTGCGAAATTGAGGTGTGACCACGTTGCGTTTTGCGCCGTTTCCTGTCACGGGCACTAGGCCGACCCACACAAGTGAGGTACCATTTTTCTAGTAAGACGTTGGGGAACGCATGGTGGGTGGAAATTTGTGGATCCACGCAGATTCCAGAACTTTCCACTACAGAAATGTGGGGAAAATGTGTTTTTTTGGACAATTTTTTAGGTTTGCAAGGGATTCTGGGTAATAGACCCTGGTGGGAGGCAGTCAAGTCACCCCATCCTGGATTCCCCTGGGTGTCTAGTTTTCAAAAATGTATAGGTTTGCTAGGTTTCCCAAGGTGCCCGTAGAGCTAGGGTTCAAAAACTACAGCTAGACATTTTGCCAAAAAAGGGTCATTTTTCACTGCGAAATTGAGGTGTGACCACGTTGCGTTTTGTGCCGTTTCCTGTCGCGGCCACTAGGCCGACCCACACAAGTGAGGTACCGTTTTTCTCGTAAGACGTCGGGGAATGCGGGGTGGGTGGAAATTTGTGGATCCACGCAGATTCAGGAACTTTCCACGACAGAAATGTGGGGAAAATGTGTTTTTTTTGACAATTTTTTTAGGTTTGCAAGGGATTCTGGGTAACAGACCCTGGTGGGAGGCAGTCAAGTCACCCGATCCTGGATTCCCCTGGGTGTTTAGTTTTCAAAAATGTATAGGTTTGCTAGGTTTCCCAAGGTGCCCGCAGAGCTAGGGTTAAAAAACTACAGCTAGTCATTTTGCCAAAAAAGGGTCATTTTCACTGCGAAATTGAGGTGTGACCACCTTGGGTTTTGCGCCGTTTCCTGTCGCAGGCACTAGGCAGACCCACACAAGTGAGGTACCGTTTTTCTTGTAAGACTTTGGGGAACACGGGGTGGGTGGAAATTTGTGGATCCACGCAGATTCCGGAACTTTCCACGACAGAAATGTGGGGAAAATGTGTTTTTTTTGACAATTTTTTAGGTTTGCAAGGGATTCTGGGTAACAGACCCTGGTGGGAGGCAGTCAAGTCACCCCATCTTGGATTCCCCTGGGTGTCTAGTTTTCAAAAATGTATAGGTTTGCTAGGTTTTCCAAGGTGCCCGCAGAGGTAGGGTTAAAAAACTACAGCTAGTCATTTTGCCAAAAAAGGGTCATTTTTCACTGCGAAATTGAGGTGTGACCACGTTGCGTTTTGCGCCGTTTCCTGTCGCGGGCAGTAGGCCGACCCACACAAGTGAGTTACCGTTTTTCTCATAAGACTTTGGGGAACGCGGGGTGGGTGGAAATTTGTGGATCCACGCAGATTCAGGAACTTTCCACGACAGAAATGTGGGGAAAATATGGTTTTTTTGACAATTTGGCAGTCAAGTCACCCCATCCTGGATTCCCCTGGGTGTCTAGTTTTCAAAAATGTATAGGTTTGCTAGGTTTCCCAAGGTGCCCGCAGAGCTAGGATTAAAAAACTACAGCTAGTCATTTTGCCAAAAAAGGGTAATTTTTCACTGCGAAATTTAGGTGTGACCACGTTGCGTTTTGCGCCGTTTCCTGTCGCGTGCAGTAGGCCGACCCACACAAGTGAGTTACCGTTTTTCTCATAAGACTTTGGGGAACGCGTGATGGGTGGAAATTTGTGGATCCACGCAGATTCAGGAACTTTCCACGACAGAAATGTTGGGAAAATGTGTTTTTTTTGACAATTTTTTTAGGTTTGCAAGGGATTCTGGGTAATAGACCCTGGTGGGAGGCAGTCATGTCACCCCATCCTGGATTCCCCTGGGTGTCTAGTTTTCAAAAATGTATAGGTTTGCTAGGTTTCCCAAGGTGCCCGTAGAGCTAGGGTTCAAAAACTACAGCTAGACATTTTGCCAAAAAAGGGTCATTTTTCACTGCGAAATTGAGGTGTGACTACGTTGCGTTTTGTGCCGTTTCCTGTCGCGGCCACTAGGCCGACCCACACAAGTGAGGTACCGTTTTTCTCGTAAGACTTTGGGGAATGCGGGGTGGGTGGACATTTGTGGATCCACGCAGATTCCGGAACTTTCCACGACAGAAATATGGGGAAAATGTGTATTTTTTGACAATTTGTTAGGTTTGCAAGGGATTCTGGGTAACAGACCCTAGTGGGAGGCAGTCAAGTCACCCCATCCTGGATTCCCCTGGGTGTCTAGTTTTCAAAAATGTATAGGTTTGCTAGGTTTCCCAAGGTGCCCGCAGAGCTAGGATTAAAAAACTACAGCTAGTCATTTTGCCAAAAAAGGGTAATTTTTCACTGCGAAATTTAGGTGTGACCACGTTGCGTTTTGCGCCGTTTCCTGTCGCGTGCAGTAGGCCGACCCACACAAGTGAGTTACCATTTTTCTCATAAGACTTTGGGGAACGCGGGGTGGGTGGAAATTTGTGGATCCACGCAGATTCAGGAACTTTCCACGACAGAAATATGGGGAAAATGTGTTTTTTTTGACAATTCTTTATGTTTGCAAGGGATTCTGGGTAACAGACCCTGGTGGGAGGCAGTCAAGTCACCCCATCCTGGATTCCCCTGGGTGTCTAGTTTTCAAAAATGTATAGGTTTGCTAGGTTTCCCAAGGTGCCCGCAGAGCTAGGGTTCAAAAACTACAGCTAGTCATTTTGCCAAAAAAGGGTCATTTTTAACTGCGAAATTGAGGTGTGACCACGATGCGTTTTGTGACATTTCCTGTCGCGGGCACTAGGCCGAACCACACAAGTGAGGTACCGTTTTTCTCGTAAGACTTTGGGGAACGCAGGGTGGTTAGAAATTTGTGGATCCACGCAGATTCCGGAACTTTCCACCACAGAAATGTGGGGAAAATGTGTTTTTTTGGACAAATGTTTAGGTTTGCAAGGGATTCTGGGTAACAGACCCTGGTGGGAGGCAGTCAAGTCACCCCATCCTGGGTTCCCCTGGGTGTCTAGTTTTCAAAAATGTATAGGTTTGCTAGGTTTCCCAAGGTGCCCGCAGAGCTAGGATTAAAAAACTACAGCTAGTCATTTTGCCAAAAAAGGGTAATTTTTCACTGCGAAATTTAGGTGTGACCACGTTGCGTTTTGCGCCGTTTCCTGTCGCGTGCAGTAGGCCGACCCACACAAGTGAGTTACCATTTTTCTCATAAGACTTTGGGGAACGCGGGGTGGGTGGAAATTTGTGGATCCACGCAGATTCAGGAACTTTCCACGACAGAAATGTGGGGAAAATGTGTTTTTTCTGACAATTTTTTTAGGTTTGCAAGGGATTCTGGGTAACAGACCCTGGTGGGAGGCAGTCAAGTCACCCCATCCTGGATTCCCCTGGGTGTTTAGTTTTCAAAAATGTATAGGTTTGCTAGGTTTCCCAAGGTGCCCGCAGAGCTAGGTTTAAAAAACTACAGCTAGTCATTATGCCAAAAAAGGGTAATTTTTCACTGCGAAATTGAGGTGTGACCACCTTGGGTTTTGCGCCGTTTCCTGTCGCAGGCACTAGGCGGACCCACACAAGTGAGGTACCGTTTTTCTTGTAAGACTTTGGGGAACACGGGGTGGGTGGAAATTTGTGGATCCACGCAGATTCCGGAACTTTCCACGACAGAAATGTGGGGAAAATGTGTTTTTTTTGACAATTTTTTAGGTTTGCAAGGGATTCTGGGTAACAGACCCTGGTGGGAGGCAGTCAAGTCACCCCATCCTGGATTCCCCTGGGTGTCTGGTTTTCAAAAATGTATAGGTTTGGTAGGTTTCCGAAGGTGCCCGCAGAGCTAGGGTTCAAAAACTACAGCTAGTCATTTTGCCAAAAAAGGGTCATTTTTCACTGCGAAATTGAGGTGTGACCACGTTGCGTTTTGCGCCGTTTCCTGTCACGGGCACTAGGCCGACCCACACAAGTGAGGTACCATTTTTCTAGTAAGACGTTGGGGAACGCATAGTGGGTGGAAATTTGTGGATCCACGCAGATTCCAGAACTTTCCACTACAGAAATGTGGGGAAAATGTGTTTTTTTGGACAATTTTTTAGGTTTGCAAGGGATTCTGGGTAATAGACCCTGGTGGGAGGCAGTCAAGTCACCCCATCCTGGATTCCCCTGGGTGTCTAGTTTTCAAAAATGTATAGGTTTGCTAGGTTTCCCAAGGTGCCCGTAGAGCTAGGGTTCAAAAACTACAGCTAGACATTTTGCCAAAAAAGGGTCATTTTTCACTGCGAAATTGAGGTGTGACCACGTTGCGTTTTGTGCCGTTTCCTGTCGCGGCCACTAGGCCGACCCACACAAGTGAGGTACCGTTTTTCTCGTAAGACGTCGGGGAATGCGGGGTGGGTGGAAATTTGTGGATCCACGCAGATTCAGGAACTTTCCACGACAGAAATGTGGGGAAAATGTGTTTTTTTTGACAATTTTTTTAGGTTTGCAAGGGATTCTGGGTAACAGACCCTGGTGGGAGGCAGTCAAGTCACCCGATCCTGGATTCCCCTGGGTGTTTAGTTTTCAAAAATGTATAGGTTTGCTAGGTTTCCCAAGGTGCCCGCAGAGCTAGGGTTAAAAAACTACAGCTAGTCATTTTGCCAAAAAAGGGTCATTTTTCACTGCGAAATTGAGGTGTGACCACCTTGGGTTTTGCGCCGTTTCCTGTCGCAGGCACTAGGCAGACCCACACAAGTGAGGTACCGTTTTTCTTGTAAGACTTTGGGGAACACGGGGTGGGTGGAAATTTGTGGATCCACGCAGATTCCGGAACTTTCCACGACAGAAATGTGGGGAAAATGTGTTTTTTTTGACAATTTTTTAGGTTTGCAAGGGATTCTGGGTAACAGACCCTGGTGGGAGGCAGTCAAGTCACCCCATCCTGGATTCCCCTGGGTGTCTGGTTTTCAAAAATGTATAGGTTTGGTAGGTTTCCGAAGGTGGCCGCAGAGCTAGGGTTCAAAAACTACAGCTAGTCATTTTGCCAAAAAAGGGTCATTTTTCACTGCGAAATTGAGGTGTGACCACATTGCGTTTTGCGCCGTTTCCTGTCGCGGGCACTAGGCCGACCCACACAAGTGAGGTACCATTTTTCTAGTAAGATGTTGGGGAACGCGTGGTGGGTGGAACTTTGTGGATCCACGCAGATTCCGGAACTTTCCACTACAGAAATGTGGGGAAAATGTGTTTTTTTGGACAATTTTTTAGGTTTGCAAGGGATTCTGGGTAATAGACCCTGGTGGGAGGCAGTCAAGTCACCCCATCCTGGATTCCCCTGGGTGTCTAGTTTTCAAAAATGTATAGGTTTGCTAGGTTTCCCAAGGTGCCCGTAGAGCTAGGGTTCAAAAACTACAGCTAGACATTTTGCCAAAAAAGGGTCATTTTTCACTGCGAAATTGAGGTGTGACCACGTTGCGTTTTGCGCCGTTTCCTGTTGCGGGCACTAGGCGGACCCACACAAGTGAGTTACCATTTTTCTCGTAAGACTTTGGGGAACGCGGGGTGGATGGAAATTTGTGGATCCACGCAGATTCCGGAACTTTCCACGACAGAAATGTGGGGAAAATGTGGTTTTTTTGACAATTCTTCAGGTTTGCAAGGGATTCTGGGTAACAGACCCTGGTGGGAGGCAGTCAAGTCACCCCATCCTGGATTCCCCTGGGTGTCTAGTTTTCAAAAATGTATAGGTTTGCTAGGTTTCCCAAGGTGTCCGCAGAGCTAGGGTTCAAAAACTACAGCTAGTCATTTTGCCAAAAAAGGGTCATTTTTCACTGCGAAATTGAGGTGTGACCACGATGCGTTTTGCGACATTTCCTGTCGCGGGCACAAGGCCGAACCACACAAGTGAGGTACCGTTTTTCTCGTAAGACTTTGGGGAAAGCAGGGTGGTTAGAAATTTGTGGATCCACGCAGATTCCGGAACTTTCCACCACAGAAATGTGGGGAAAATGTGTTTTTTTGGACAAATTTTTAGGTTTGCAAGGGATTCTGGGTAACAGACCCTGTTGGGAGGCAGTCAAGTCACCCCATCCTGGATTCCCCTGGGTGTCTAGTTTTCAAAAATGTATAGGTTTGCTAGGTTTCCCATGGTGCCCGCAGAGCTAGGATTAAAAAACTACAGCTAGTCATTTTGCCAAAAAAGGGTAATTTTTCACTGCGAAATTTAGGTGTGACCACGTTGCGTTTTGCGCCGTTTCCTGTCACGTGCAGTAGGCCAACCCACACAAGTGAGTTACCATTTTTCTCATAAGACTTTGGGGAACGCGGGGTGGGTGGAAATTTGTGGATCCACGCAGATTCAGGAACTTTCCACGACAGAAATGTGGGGAAAATGTGTTTTTGTTGACAATTTTTTTAGGTTTGCAAGGGATTCTGGGTAACAGACCCTGGTGGGAGGCAGTCAAGTCACCCCATCCTGGATTCCCCTGGGTGTTTAGTTTTCAAAAATGTATAGGTTTGCTAGGTTTCCCAAGGTGCCCGCAGAGCTAGGGTTAAAAAACTACAGCTAGTCATTTTGCCAAAAAAGGGTCATTTTTCACTGCGAAATTGAGGTGTGACCACGTTGGGTTTTGCGCCGTTTCCTGTCGCGGGCACTAGGCGGACCCACACAAGTGAGGTACCGTTTTTCTTGTAAGACTTTGGGGAACATGGGGTGGGTGGAAATTTGTGGATCCACGCAGATTCCAGAACTTTCCACGACAGAAATGTGGGGAAAATGTGTTTTTTTTGACAATGTTTTGGTTTGCAAGGGATTCTGGGTAACAGACCCTGGTGGGAGGCAGTCAAGTCACCCCATCCTGGATTCCCCTGGGTGTCTAGTTTTCAAAAATGTGTAGGTTTGGTAGGTTTCCCAAGGTTCCCGCAGAGCTAGGGTTCAAAAACTACAGCTAGTCATTTTGCCCAAAAAGGGTCATTTTTCACTGCGAAATTGAGGTGTGACCATGTTGCGTTTTGCGCCGTTTCCTGTCGCGGGCACTAGGCCGACCCACACAAGTGAGGTACCATTTTTCTCGTAAGACGTTGGGGAACGCGTGGTGGGTGGAAATTTGTGGATCCATGCAGATTCCGGAACTTTCCACTACAGAAATGTGGGGAAAATGTGTTTTTTTGGACAATTTTTTAGGTTTGCAAAGGATTCTGGGTATTAGACCCTGGTGGGAGGCAGTCAAGTCACCCCATCCTGGATTTCCCTGGGTGTCTAGTTTTAAAAAATGTATAGGTTTGCTAGGTTTCCCAAGGTGCCCGTAGAGCTAGGGTTAAAAAACTACAGCTAGACATTTTGCCAAAAAAGGGTAATTTTTCACTGCGAAATTGAGGTGTGACCATGTTGCGTTTTGTGCCGTTTCCTGTCGCGGGCACTAGGCCGACCCACACAAGTGAGGTACCATTTTTCTCGTAAGACTTTGGGGAACGCGGGGTGAGTGGACATTTGTGGATCCACGCAGATTCCGGAACTTTCCACGACAGAAATATGGGGAAAATGTGTATTTTTTGACAATTTGTTAGGTTTGCAAGGGATTCTGGGTAACAGACCCTGGTGGGAGTCAGTCAAGTCACCCCATCTTGGATTCCCCTGGGTGTCTAGTTTTCAAAAATGTATAGGTTTGCTAGGTTTTCCAAGGTGCCCGCAGAGGTAGGGTTAAAAAACTACAGCTAGTCATTTTGCCAAAAAAGGGTCATTTTTCACTGCGAAATTGAGGTGTGACCACGTTGCGTTTTGCGCCGTTTCCTGTCGCGGGCAGTAGGCCGACCCACACAAGTGAGTTACCGTTTTTCTCATAAGACTTTGGGGAACGCGGGGTGGGTGGAAATTTGTGGATCCACGCAGATTCAGGAACTTTCCACGACAGAAATGTGGGGAAAATATGGTTTTTTTGACAATTTGGCAGTCAAGTCACCCCATCCTGGATTCCCCTGGGTGTCTAGTTTTCAAAAATGTATAGGTTTGCTAGGTTTCCCAAGGTGCCCGCAGAGCTAGGATTAAAAAACTACAGCTAGTCATTTTGCCAAAAAAGGGTAATTTTTCACTGCGAAATTTAGGTGTGACCACGTTGCGTTTTGCGCCGTTTCCTGTCGCGTGCAGTAGGCCGACCCACACAAGTGAGTTACCGATTTTCTCATAAGACTTTGGGGAACGCGGGATGGGTGGAAATTTGTGGATCCACGCAGATTCAGGAACTTTCCACGACAGAAATGTTGGGAAAATGTGTTTTTTTTGACAATTTTTTTAGGTTTGCAAGGAATTCTGGGTAACAGACCCTGGTGGGAGGCAGTCAAGTCACCCCATCCTGGATTCCCCTGGGTGTTTAGTTTTCAAAAATGTATAGGTTTGCTAGGTTTCCCAAGGTGCCCGCAGAGCTAGGGTTAAAAAACTACAGCTAGTCATTTTGCCAAAAAAGGGTCATTTTTCACTGCGAAATTGAGGTGTGACCACGTTGGGTTTTGCGCCGTTTCCTGTCGCGGGCACTAGGCGGACCCACACAAGTGAGGTTCCATTTTTCTTGTAAGACTTTGGGGAACACGGGGTGGGTGGAAATTTGTGGATCCACGCAGATTCCGGAACTTTCCACGACAGAAATGTGGGGAAAATGTGTTTTTTTGGACAATTTTTTAGGTTTGCAAGGGATTCTGGGTAACAGACCCTGGTAGGGGGCAGTCAAGTCACCCCATCCTGGATTCCCCTGGGTGTCTAGTTTTCAAAAATGTATAGGTTTGCTAGGTTTCCCAAGGTGCCCGCAGAGCTAGGATTAAAAAACTACAGCTAGTCATTTTGCCAAAAAAGGGTAATTTTTCACTGCGAAATTGAGGTGTGACCACGTTGCGTTTTGCGCCGTTTCCTGTTGCGGGCACTAGGCGGACCCACACAAGTGAGTTACCGTTTTTCTCATAAGACTTTGGGGAACGCGGGGTGGATGGAAATTTGTGGATCCACGCAGATTCCGGAACTTTCCACGACAGAAATATGGGGAAAATGTGTATTTTTTGACAATTCTTTAGGTTTGCAAGGGATTCTGGGTAACAGACCCTGGTGCGAGGCAGTCAAGTCACCCCATCCTGGATTCCCCTGGGTGTCTAGTTTTCAAAAATGTATAGGTTTGCTAGGTTTCCCAAGGTGCCCGCAGAGCTAGGGTTCAAAAACTACAGCTAGTCATTTTGCCAAAAAAGGGTCATTTTTAACTGCGAAATTGAGGTGTGACCACGATGCGTTTTGCGACATTTCCTGTCGCGGGCACTGGGCCGAACCACACAAGTGAGGTACCGTTTTTCTCGTAAGACTTTGGGGAACGCAGGGTGGTTAGAAATTTGTGGATCCACGCAGATTCCGGAACTTTCCACCACAGAAATGTGGGGAAAATGTGTATTTTTGGACACATTTTTAGGTTTGCAAGGGATTCTGGGTAACAGACCCTGGTGGGAGGCAGTCAAGTCACCCCATCCTGGGTTCCCCTGGGTGTCTAGTTTTAAAAAATGTATAGGTTTGCTAGGTTTCCCAAGGTGCCCGCAGAGCTAGGATTAAAAAACTACAGCTAGTCATTTTGCCAAAAAAGGGTAATTTTTCACTGCGAAATTTAGGTGTGACCACGTTGCGTTTTGCGCCGTTTCCTGTCGCGTGCAGTAGGCCGACCCACACAAGTGAGTTACCATTTTTCTCATAAGACTTTGGGGAACGCGGGGTGGGTGGAAATTTGTGGATCCACGCAGATTCAGGAACTTTCCACGACAGAAATGTGGGGAAAATGTGTTTTTTTGGACAATTTTTTTAGGTTTGCAAGGGATTCTGGGTAACAGACCCTGGTGGGAGGCAGTCAAGTCACCCCATCCTGGATTCCCCTGGGTGTTTAGTTTTCAAAAATGTATAGGTTTGCTAGGTTTCCCAAGGTGCCCGCAGAGCTAGGGTTAAAAAACTACAGCTAGTCATTTTGCCAAAAAAGGGTCATTTTTCACTGCGAAATTGAGGTGTGACCACCTTGGGTTTTGCGCCGTTTCCTGTCGCAGGCACTAGGCAGACCCACACAAGTGAGGTACCGTTTTTCTTGTAAGACTTTGGGGAACACGGGGTGGGTGGAAATTTGTGGATCCACGCAGATTCCGGAACTTTCCACGACAGAAATGTGGGGAAAATGTGTTTTTTTTGACAATTTTTTAGGTTTGCAAGGGATTCTGGGTAACAGACCCTGGTGGGAGGCAGTCAAGTCACCCCATCCTGGATTCCCCTGGGTGTCTGGTTTTCAAAAATGTATAGGTTTGGTAGGTTTCCGAAGGTGGCCGCAGAGCTAGGGTTCAAAAACTACAGCTAGTCATTTTGCCAAAAAAGGGTCATTTTTCACTGCGAAATTGAGGTGTGACCACATTGCGTTTTGCGCCGTTTCCTGTCGCGGGCACTAGGCCGACCCACACAAGTGAGGTACCATTTTTCTAGTAAGATGTTGGGGAACGCGTGGTGGGTGGAACTTTGTGGATCCACGCAGATTCCGGAACTTTCCACTACAGAAATGTGGGGAAAATGTGTTTTTTTGGACAATTTTTTAGGTTTGCAAGGGATTCTGGGTAATAGACCCTGGTGGGAGGCAGTCAAGTCACCCCATCCTGGATTCCCCTGGGTGTCTAGTTTTCAAAAATGTATAGGTTTGCTAGGTTTCCCAAGGTGCCCGTAGAGCTAGGGTTCAAAAACTACAGCTAGACATTTTGCCAAAAAAGGGTCATTTTTCACTGCGAAATTGAGGTGTGACCACGTTGCGTTTTGCGCCGTTTCCTGTTGCGGGCACTAGGCGGACCCACACAAGTGAGTTACAATTTTTCTCGTAAGACTTTGGGGAACGCGGGGTGGATGGAAATTTGTGGATCCACGCAGATTCCGGAACTTTCCACGACAGAAATGTGGGGAAAATGTGGTTTTTTTGACAATTCTTCAGGTTTGCAAGGGATTCTGGGTAACAGACCCTGGTGGGAGGCAGTCAAGTCACCCCATCCTGGATTCCCCTGGGTGTCTAGTTTTCAAAAATGTATAGGTTTGCTAGGTTTCCCAAGGTGTCCGCAGAGCTAGGGTTCAAAAACTACAGCTAGTCATTTTGCCAAAAAAGGGTCATTTTTCACTGCGAAATTGAGGTGTGACCACGATGCGTTTTGCGACATTTCCTGTCGCGGGCACAAGGCCGAACCACACAAGTGAGGTACCGTTTTTCTCGTAAGACTTTGGGGAAAGCAGGGTGGTTAGAAATTTGTGGATCCACGCAGATTCCGGAACTTTCCACCACAGAAATGTGGGGAAAATGTGTTTTTTTTGACAAATTTTTAGGTTTGCAAGGGATTCTGGGTAACAGACCCTGGTGGGAGGCAGTCAAGTCACCCCATCCTGGATTCCCCTGGGTGTCTAGTTTTCAAAAATGTATAGGTTTGCTAGGTTTCCCATGGTGCCCGCAGAGCTAGGATTAAAAAACTACAGCTAGTCATTTTGCCAAAAAAGGGTAATTTTTCACTGCGAAATTCAGGTGTGACCACGTTGCGTTTTGCGCCGTTTCCTGTCACGTGCAGTAGGCCAACCCACACAAGTGAGTTACCATTTTTCTCATAAGACTTTGGGGAACGCGGGGTGGGTGGAAATTTGTGGATCCACGCAGATTCAGGAACTTTCCACGACAGAAATGTGGGGAAAATGTGTTTTTGTTGACAATTTTTTTAGGTTTGCAAGGGATTCTGGGTAACAGACCCTGGTGGGAGGCAGTCAAGTCACCCCATCCTGGATTCCCCTGGGTGTTTAGTTTTCAAAAATGTATAGGTTTGCTAGGTTTCCCAAGGTGCCCGCAGAGCTAGGGTTAAAAAACTACAGCTAGTCATTTTGCCAAAAAAGGGTCATTTTTCACTGCGAAATTGAGGTGTGACCACGTTGGGTTTTGCGCCGTTTCCTGTCGCGGGCACTAGGCGGACCCACACAAGTGAGGTACCGTTTTTCTTGTAAGACTTTGGGGAACATGGGGTGGGTGGAAATTTGTGGATCCACGCAGATTCCAGAACTTTCCACGACAGAAATGTGGGGAAAATGTGTTTTTTTTGACAATGTTTTGGTTTGCAAGGGATTCTGGGTAACAGACCCTGGTGGGAGGCAGTCAAGTCACCCCATCCTGGATTCCCCTGGGTGTCTAGTTTTCAAAAATGTGTAGGTTTGGTAGGTTTCCCAAGGTGCCCGCAGAGCTAGGGTTCAAAAACTACAGCTAGTCATTTTGCCCAAAAAGGGTCATTTTTCACTGCGAAATTGAGGTGTGACCATGTTGCGTTTTGCGCCGTTTCCTGTCGCGGGCACTAGGCCGACCCACACAAGTGAGGTACCATTTTTCTCGTAAGACGTTGGGGAACGCGTGGTGGGTGGAAATTTGTGGATCCATGCAGATTCCGGAACTTTCCACTACAGAAATGTGGGGAAAATGTGTTTTTTTGGACAATTTTTTAGGTTTGCAAAGGATTCTGGGTAATAGACCCTGGTGGGAGGCAGTCAAGTCACCCCATCCTGGATTTCCCTGGGTGTCTAGTTTTAAAAAATGTATAGGTTTGCTAGGTTTCCCAAGGTGCCCGTAGAGCTAGGGTTCAAAAACTACAGCTAGACATTTTGCCAAAAAAGGGTAATTTTTCACTGCGAAATTGAGGTGTGACCATGTTGCGTTTTGTGCCGTTTCCTGTCGCGGGCACTAGGCCGACCCACACAAGTGAGGTACCATTTTTCTCGTAAGACTTTGGGGAACGCGGGGTGAGTGGACATTTGTGGATCCACGCAGATTCCGGAACTTTCCACGACAGAAATATGGGGAAAATGTGTATTTTTTGACAATTTGTTAGGTTTGCAAGGGATTCTGGGTAACAGACCCTGGTGGGAGGCAGTCAAGTCACCCCATCTTGGATTCCCCTGGGTGTCTAGTTTTCAAAAATGTATAGGTTTGCTAGGTTTTCCAAGGTGCCCGCAGAGGTAGGGTTAAAAAACTACAGCTAGTCATTTTGCCAAAAAAGGGTCATTTTTCACTGCGAAATTGAGGTGTGACCACGTTGCGTTTTGCGCCGTTTCCTGTCGCGGGCAGTAGGCCGACCCACACAAGTGAGTTACCGTTTTTCTCATAAGACTTTGGGGAACGCGGGGTGGGTGGAAATTTGTGGATCCACGCAGATTCAGGAACTTTCCACGACAGAAATGTGGGGAAAATATGGTTTTTTTGACAATTTGGCAGTCAAGTCACCCCATCCTGGATTCCCCTGGGTGTCTAGTTTTCAAAAATGTATAGGTTTGCTAGGTTTCCCAAGGTGCCCGCAGAGCTAGGATTAAAAAACTACAGCTAGTCATTTTGCCAAAAAAGGGTAATTTTTCACTGCGAAATTTAGGTGTGACCACGTTGCGTTTTGAGCCGTTTCCTGTCGCGTGCAGTAGGCCGACCCACACAAGTGAGTTACCGATTTTCTCATAAGACTTTGGGGAACGCGGGATGGGTGGAAATTTGTGGATCCACGCAGATTCAGGAACTTTCCACGACAGAAATGTTGGGAAAATGTGTTTTTTTTGACAATTTTTTTAGGTTTGCAAGGAATTCTGGGTAACAGACCCTGGTGGGAGGCAGTCAAGTCACCCCATCCTGGATTCCCCTGGGTGTTTAGTTTTCAAAAATGTATAGGTTTGCTAGGTTTCCCAAGGTGCCCGCAGAGCTAGGGTTAAAAAACTACAGCTAGTCATTTTGCCAAAAAAAGAGTCATTTTTCACTGCGAAATTGAGGTGTGACCACGTTGGGTTTTGCGCCGTTTCCTGTCGCGGGCACTAGGCGGACCCACACAAGTGAGGTTCCATTTTTCTTGTAAGACTTTGGGGAACACGGGGTGGGTGGAAATTTGTGGATCCACGCAGATTCCGGAACTTTCCACGACAGAAATGTGGGGAAAATGTGTTTTTTTGGACAATTTTTTAGGTTTGCAAGGGATTCTGGGTAACAGACCCTGGTAGGGGGCAGTCAAGTCACCCCATCCTGGATTCCCCTGGGTGTCTAGTTTTCAAAAATGTATAGGTTTGCTAGGTTTCCCAAGGTGCCCGCAGAGCTAGGATTAAAAAACTACAGCTAGTCATTTTGCCAAAAAAGGGTAATTTTTCACTGCGAAATTGAGGTGTGACCACGTTGCGTTTTGCGCCGTTTCCTGTTGCGGGCACTAGGCGGACCCACACAAGTGAGTTACCGTTTTTCTCATAAGACTTTGGGGAACGCGGGGTGGATGGAAATTTGTGGATCCACGCAGATTCCGGAACTTTCCACGACAGAAATATGGGGAAAATGTGTATTTTTTGACAATTCTTTAGGTTTGCAAGGGATTCTGGGTAACAGACCCTGGTGCGAGGCAGTCAAGTCACCCCATCCTGGATTCCCCTGGGTGTCTAGTTTTCAAAAATGTATAGGTTTGCTAGGTTTCCCAAGGTGCCCGCAGAGCTAGGGTTCAAAAACTACAGCTAGTCATTTTGCCAAAAAAGGGTCATTTTTAACTGCGAAATTGAGGTGTGACCACGATGCGTTTTGCGACATTTCCTGTCGCGGGCACTGGGCCGAACCACACAAGTGAGGTACCGTTTTTCTCGTAAGACTTTGGGGAACGCAGGGTGGTTAGAAATTTGTGGATCCACGCAGATTCCGGAACTTTCCACCACAGAAATGTGGGGAAAATGTGTATTTTTGGACACATTTTTAGGTTTGCAAGGGATTCTGGGTAACAGACCCTGGTGGGAGGCAGTCAAGTCACCCCATCCTGGGTTCCCCTGGGTGTCTAGTTTTAAAAAATGTATAGGTTTGCTAGGTTTCCCAAGGTGCCCGCAGAGCTAGGATTAAAAAACTACAGCTAGTCATTTTGCCAAAAAAGGGTAATTTTTCACTGCGAAATTTAGGTGTGACCACGTTGCGTTTTGCGCCGTTTCCTGTCGCGTGCAGTAGGCCGACCCACACAAGTGAGTTACCATTTTTCTCATAAGACTTTGGGGAACGCGGGGTGGGTGGAAATTTGTGGATCCACGCAGATTCAGGAACTTTCCACAACAGAAATGTGGGGAAAATGTGTTTTTTTGGACAATTTTTTTAGGTTTGCAAGGGATTCTGGGTAACAGACCCTGGTGGGAGGCAGTCAAGTCACCCCATCCTGGATTCCCCTGGGTGTTTAGTTTTCAAAAATGTATAGGTTTGCTAGGTTTCCCAAGGTGCCCGCAGAGCTAGGGTTAAAAAACTACAGCTAGTCATTTTGCCAAAAAAGGGTCATTTTTCACTGCGAAATTGAGGTGTGACC
The DNA here is from genome assembly GCF_964204655.1 of Triturus cristatus. Classification (NCBI taxonomy): domain Eukaryota; kingdom Metazoa; phylum Chordata; class Amphibia; order Caudata; family Salamandridae; genus Triturus; species Triturus cristatus. The sequence goes on along the minus strand of NC_140579.1, from coordinate 934,023,213 downwards.
ACCTTGGGTTTTGCGCCGTTTCCTGTCGCAGGCACTAGGCAGACCCACACAAGTGAGGTACCGTTTTTCTTGTAAGACTTTGGGGAACACGGGGTGGGTGGAAATTTGTGGATCCACGCAGATTCCGGAACTTTCCACGACAGAAATGTGGGGAAAATGTGTTTTTTTTGACAATTTTTTAGGTTTGCAAGGGATTCTGGGTAACAGACCCTGGTGGGAGGCAGTCAAGTCACCCCATCCTGGATTCCCCTGGGTGTCTGGTTTTCAAAAATGTATAGGTTTGGTAGGTTTCCGAAGGTGGCCGCAGAGCTAGGGTTCAAAAACTACAGCTAGTCATTTTGCCAAAAAAGGGTCATTTTTCACTGCGAAATTGAGGTGTGACCACATTGCGTTTTGCGCCGTTTCCTGTCGCGGGCACTAGGCCGACCCACACAAGTGAGGTACCATTTTTCTAGTAAGATGTTGGGGAACGCGTGGTGGGTGGAACTTTGTGGATCCACGCAGATTCCGGAACTTTCCACTACAGAAATGTGGGGAAAATGTGTTTTTTTGGACAATTTTTTAGGTTTGCAAGGGATTCTGGGTAATAGACCCTGGTGGGAGGCAGTCAAGTCACCCCATCCTGGATTCCCCTGGGTGTCTAGTTTTCAAAAATGTATAGGTTTGCTAGGTTTCCCAAGGTGCCCGTAGAGCTAGGGTTCAAAAACTACAGCTAGACATTTTGCCAAAAAAGGGTCATTTTTCACTGCGAAATTGAGGTGTGACCACGTTGCGTTTTGCGCCGTTTCCTGTTGCGGGCACTAGGCGGACCCACACAAGTGAGTTACAATTTTTCTCGTAAGACTTTGGGGAACGCGGGGTGGATGGAAATTTGTGGATCCACGCAGATTCCGGAACTTTCCACGACAGAAATGTGGGGAAAATGTGGTTTTTTTGACAATTCTTCAGGTTTGCAAGGGATTCTGGGTAACAGACCCTGGTGGGAGGCAGTCAAGTCACCCCATCCTGGATTCCCCTGGGTGTCTAGTTTTCAAAAATGTATAGGTTTGCTAGGTTTCCCAAGGTGTCCGCAGAGCTAGGGTTCAAAAACTACAGCTAGTCATTTTGCCAAAAAAGGGTCATTTTTCACTGCGAAATTGAGGTGTGACCACGATGCGTTTTGTGACATTTCCTGTCGCGGGCACAAGGCCGAACCACACAAGTGAGGTACCGTTTTTCTCGTAAGACTTTGGGGAAAGCAGGGTGGTTAGAAATTTGTGGATCCACGCAGATTCCGGAACTTTCCACCACAGAAATGTGGGGAAAATGTGTTTTTTTTGACAAATTTTTAGGTTTGCAAGGGATTCTGGGTAACAGACCCTGGTGGGAGGCAGTCAAGTCACCCCATCCTGGATTCCCCTGGGTGTCTAGTTTTCAAAAATGTATAGGTTTGCTAGGTTTCCCATGGTGCCCGCAGAGCTAGGATTAAAAAACTACAGCTAGTCATTTTGCCAAAAAAGGGTAATTTTTCACTGCGAAATTCAGGTGTGACCACGTTGCGTTTTGCGCCGTTTCCTGTCACGTGCAGTAGGCCAACCCACACAAGTGAGTTACCATTTTTCTCATAAGACTTTGGGGAACGCGGGGTGGGTGGAAATTTGTGGATCCACGCAGATTCAGGAACTTTCCACGACAGAAATGTGGGGAAAATGTGTTTTTGTTGACAATTTTTTTAGGTTTGCAAGGGATTCTGGGTAACAGACCCTGGTGGGAGGCAGTCAAGTCACCCCATCCTGGATTCCCCTGGGTGTTTAGTTTTCAAAAATGTATAGGTTTGCTAGGTTTCCCAAGGTGCCCGCAGAGCTAGGGTTAAAAAACTACAGCTAGTCATTTTGCCAAAAAAGGGTCATTTTTCACTGCGAAATTGAGGTGTGACCACGTTGGGTTTTGCGCCGTTTCCTGTCGCGGGCACTAGGCGGACCCACACAAGTGAGGTACCGTTTTTCTTGTAAGACTTTGGGGAACATGGGGTGGGTGGAAATTTGTGGATCCACGCAGATTCCAGAACTTTCCACGACAGAAATGTGGGGAAAATGTGTTTTTTTTGACAATGTTTTGGTTTGCAAGGGATTCTGGGTAACAGACCCTGGTGGGAGGCAGTCAAGTCACCCCATCCTGGATTCCCCTGGGTGTCTAGTTTTCAAAAATGTGTAGGTTTGGTAGGTTTCCCAAGGTGCCCGCAGAGCTAGGGTTCAAAAACTACAGCTAGTCATTTTGCCCAAAAAGGGTCATTTTTCACTGCGAAATTGAGGTGTGACCATGTTGCGTTTTGCGCCGTTTCCTGTCGCGGGCACTAGGCCGACCCACACAAGTGAGGTACCATTTTTCTCGTAAGACGTTGGGGAACGCGTGGTGGGTGGAAATTTGTGGATCCATGCAGATTCCGGAACTTTCCACTACAGAAATGTGGGGAAAATGTGTTTTTTTGGACAATTTTTTAGGTTTGCAAAGGATTCTGGGTAATAGACCCTGGTGGGAGGCAGTCAAGTCACCCCATCCTGGATTTCCCTGGGTGTCTAGTTTTAAAAAATGTATAGGTTTGCTAGGTTTCCCAAGGTGCCCGTAGAGCTAGGGTTCAAAAACTACAGCTAGACATTTTGCCAAAAAAGGGTAATTTTTCACTGCGAAATTGAGGTGTGACCATGTTGCGTTTTGTGCCGTTTCCTGTCGCGGGCACTAGGCCGACCCACACAAGTGAGGTACCATTTTTCTCGTAAGACTTTGGGGAACGCGGGGTGAGTGGACATTTGTGGATCCACGCAGATTCCGGAACTTTCCACGACAGAAATATGGGGAAAATGTGTATTTTTTGACAATTTGTTAGGTTTGCAAGGGATTCTGGGTAACAGACCCTGGTGGGAGGCAGTCAAGTCACCCCATCTTGGATTCCCCTGGGTGTCTAGTTTTCAAAAATGTATAGGTTTGCTAGGTTTTCCAAGGTGCCCGCAGAGGTAGGGTTAAAAAACTACAGCTAGTCATTTTGCCAAAAAAGGGTCATTTTTCACTGCGAAATTGAGGTGTGACCACGTTGCGTTTTGCGCCGTTTCCTGTCGCGGGCAGTAGGCCGACCCACACAAGTGAGTTACCGTTTTTCTCATAAGACTTTGGGGAACGCGGGGTGGGTGGAAATTTGTGGATCCACGCAGATTCAGGAACTTTCCACGACAGAAATGTGGGGAAAATATGGTTTTTTTGACAATTTGGCAGTCAAGTCACCCCATCCTGGATTCCCCTGGGTGTCTAGTTTTCAAAAATGTATAGGTTTGCTAGGTTTCCCAAGGTGCCCGCAGAGCTAGGATTAAAAAACTACAGCTAGTCATTTTGCCAAAAAAGGGTAATTTTTCACTGCGAAATTTAGGTGTGACCACGTTGCGTTTTGCGCCGTTTCCTGTCGCGTGCAGTAGGCCGACCCACACAAGTGAGTTACCGATTTTCTCATAAGACTTTGGGGAACGCGGGATGGGTGGAAATTTGTGGATCCACGCAGATTCAGGAACTTTCCACGACAGAAATGTTGGGAAAATGTGTTTTTTTTGACAATTTTTTTAGGTTTGCAAGGAATTCTGGGTAACAGACCCTGGTGGGAGGCAGTCAAGTCACCCCATCCTGGATTCCCCTGGGTGTTTAGTTTTCAAAAATGTATAGGTTTGCTAGGTTTCCCAAGGTGCCCGCAGAGCTAGGGTTAAAAAACTACAGCTAGTCATTTTGCCAAAAAAGAGTCATTTTTCACTGCGAAATTGAGGTGTGACCACGTTGGGTTTTGCGCCGTTTCCTGTCGCGGGCACTAGGCGGACCCACACAAGTGAGGTTCCATTTTTCTTGTAAGACTTTGGGGAACACGGGGTGGGTGGAAATTTGTGGATCCACGCAGATTCCGGAACTTTCCACGACAGAAATGTGGGGAAAATGTGTTTTTTTGGACAATTTTTTAGGTTTGCAAGGGATTCTGGGTAACAGACCCTGGTAGGGGGCAGTCAAGTCACCCCATCCTGGATTCCCCTGGGTGTCTAGTTTTCAAAAATGTATAGGTTTGCTAGGTTTCCCAAGGTGCCCGCAGAGCTAGGATTAAAAAACTACAGCTAGTCATTTTGCCAAAAAAGGGTAATTTTTCACTGCGAAATTGAGGTGTGACCACGTTGCGTTTTGCGCCGTTTCCTGTTGCGGGCACTAGGCGGACCCACACAAGTGAGTTACCGTTTTTCTCATAAGACTTTGGGGAACGCGGGGTGGATGGAAATTTGTGGATCCACGCAGATTCCGGAACTTTCCACGACAGAAATATGGGGAAAATGTGTATTTTTTGACAATTCTTTAGGTTTGCAAGGGATTCTGGGTAACAGACCCTGGTGCGAGGCAGTCAAGTCACCCCATCCTGGATTCCCCTGGGTGTCTAGTTTTCAAAAATGTATAGGTTTGCTAGGTTTCCCAAGGTGCCCGCAGAGCTAGGGTTCAAAAACTACAGCTAGTCATTTTGCCAAAAAAGGGTCATTTTTAACTGCGAAATTGAGGTGTGACCACGATGCGTTTTGCGACATTTCCTGTCGCGGGCACTGGGCCGAACCACACAAGTGAGGTACCGTTTTTCTCGTAAGACTTTGGGGAACGCAGGGTGGTTAGAAATTTGTGGATCCACGCAGATTCCGGAACTTTCCACCACAGAAATGTGGGGAAAATGTGTTTTTTTGGACACATTTTTAGGTTTGCAAGGGATTCTGGGTAACAGACCCTGGTGGGAGGCAGTCAAGTCACGCCATCCTGGGTTCCCCTGGGTGTCTAGTTTTAAAAAATGTATAGGTTTGCTAGGTTTCCCAAGGTGCCCACAGAGCTAGGATTAAAAAACTACAGCTAGTCATTTTGCCAAAAAAGGGTAATTTTTCACTGCGAAATTTAGGTGTGACCACGTTGCGTTTTGCGCCGTTTCCTGTCGCGTGCAGTAGGCCGACCCACACAAGTGAGTTACCATTTTTCTCATAAGACTTTGGGGAACGCGGGGTGGGTGGAAATTTGTGGATCCACGCAGATTCAGGAACTTTCCACGACAGAAATGTGGGGAAAATGTGTTTTTTTGGACAATTTTTTTAGGTTTGCAAGGGATTCTGGGTAACAGACCCTGGTGGGAGGCAGTCAAGTCACCCCATCCTGGATTCCCCTGGGTGTTTAGTTTTCAAAAATGTATAGGTTTGCTAGGTTTCCCAAGGTGCCCGCAGAGCTAGGGTTAAAAAACTACAGCTAGTCATTTTGCCAAAAAAGGGTCATTTTTCACTGCGAAATTGAGGTGTGACCACGTTGGGTTTTGCGCCGTTTCCTGTCGCGGGCACTAGGCGGACCCACACAAGTGAGGTACCGTTTTTCTTGTAAGACTTTGGGGAACATGGGGTGGGTGGAAATTTGTGGATCCACGCAGATTCCGGAACTTTCCACGACAGAAATGTGGGGAAAATGTGTTTTTTTGGACAATTTTTTAGGTTTGCAAGGGATTCTGGGTAACAGACCCTGATGGGAGGCAGTCAAGTCACCCCATCCTGGATTCCCCTGGGTGTCTGGTTTTCAAAAATGTATAGGTTTGGTAGGTTTCCGAAGGTGCCCGCAGAGCTAGGGTTCAAAAACTACAGCTAGTCATTTTGCCAAAAAAGGGTCATTTTTTACTGCGAAATTGAGGTGTGACCACGTTGCGTTTTGCGGCGTTTCCTGTCACGGGCACTAGGCCGACCCACACAAGTGAGGTACCCTTTTTCTAGTAAGACGTTGGGGAACATGTGGTGGGTGGAAATTTGTGGATCCACGCAGATTCCAGAACTTTCCACTACAGAAATGTGGGGAAAATGTGTTTTTTTGGACAATTTTTTAGGTTTGCAAGGGATTCTGGGTAATAGACCCTGGTGGGAGGCAGTCATGTCACCCCATCCTGGATTCCCCTGGGTGTCTAGTTTTCAAAAATGTATAGGTTTGCTAGGTTTCCCAAGGTGCCCGTAGAGCTAGGGTTCAAAAACTACAGCTAGACATTTTGCCAAAAAAGGGTCATTTTTCACTGCGAAATTGAGGTGTGACCACGTTGCGTTTTGTGCCGTTTCCTGTCGCGGCCTCTAGGCCGACCCACACAAGTGAGGTACCGTTTTTCTCGTAAGACTTTGGGGAATGCAGGGTGGGTGGACATTTGTGGATCCACGCAGATTCCGGAACTTTCCACGACAGAAATATGGGGAAAATGTGTATTTTTTGACAATTTGTTAGGTTTGCAAGGGATTCTGGGTAACAGACCCTGGTGGGAGGCAGTCAAGTCACCCCATCCTGGATTCCCCTGGGTGTCTAGTTTTCAAAAATGTATAGGTTTGCTAGGTTTCCCAAGGTGCCCGCAGATCTAGGATTAAAAAACTACAGCTAGTCATTTTGCCAAAAAAGGGTAATTTTTCACTGCGAAATTTAGGTGTGACCACGTTGCGTTTTGCGCCGTTTCCTGTTGCGTGCAGTAGGCCGACCCACACAAGTGAGTTACCATTTTTCTCATAAGACTTTGGGGAACGCGGGGTGGGTGGAAATTTGTGGATCCACGCAGATTCAGGAACTTTTCACGACAGAAATATGGGGAAAATGTGTATTTTTTGACAATTTGTTAGGTTTGCAAGGGATTCTGGGTAACAGACCCTGGTGGGAGGCAGTCAAGTCACCCCATCCTGGATTCCCCTGGGTGTCTAGTTTTCAAAAATGTATAGGTTTGCTAGGTTTCCCAAGGTGCCCGCAGAGCTAGGGTTCAAAAACTACAGCTAGTCATTTTGCCAAAAAAGGGTCATTTTTAACTGCGAAATTGAGGTGTGACCACGATGCGTTTTGCGACATTTCCTGTCGCGGGCACTAGGCCGAACCACACAAGTGAGGTACCGTTTTTCTCGTAAGACTTTGGGGAACGCAGGGTGGTTAGAAATTTGTGGATCCACGCAGATTCCGGAACTTTCCACCACAGAAATGTGGGGAAAATGTGTTTTTTTGGACAAATGTTTAGGTTTGCAAGGGATTCTGGGTAACAGACCCTGGTGGGAGGCAGTCAAGTCACCCCATCCTGGGTTCCCCTGGGTGTCTAGTTTTCAAAAATGTATAGGTTTGCTAGGTTTCCCAAGGTGCCCGCAGAGCTAGGATTAAAAAACTACAGCTAGTCATTTTGCCAAAAAAGGGTAATTTTTCACTGCGAAATTTAGGTGTGACCACGTTGCGTTTTGCGCCATTTCCTGTCGCGTGCAGTAGGCCGACCCACACAAGTGAGTTACCATTTTTCTCATAAGACTTTGGGGAACGTGGGGTGGGTGGAAATTTGTGGATCCACGCAGATTCAGGAACTTTCCACGACAGAAATGTGGGGAAAATGTGTTTTTTCTGACAATTTTTTTAGGTTTGCAAGGGATTCTGGGTAACAGACCCTGGTGGGAGGCAGTCAAGTCACCCCATCCTGGATTCCCCTGGGTGTTTAGTTTTCAAAAATGTATAGGTTTGCTAGGTTTCCCAAGGTGCCCGCAGAGCTAGGTTTAAAAAACTACAGCTAGTCATTTTGCCAAAAAAGGGTCATTTTTCACTGCGAAATTGAGGTGTGACCACCTTGGGTTTTGCGCCGTTTCCTGTCGCAGGCACTAGGCGGACCCACACAAGTGAGGTACCGTTTTTCTTGTAAGACTTTGGGGAACACGGGGTGGGTGGAAATTTGTGGATCCACGCAGATTCCGGAACTTTCCACGACAGAAATGTGGGGAAAATGTGTTTTTTTTGACAATTTTTTAGGTTTGCAAGGGATTCTGGGTAACAGACCCTGGTGGGAGGCAGTCAAGTCACCCCATCCTGGATTCCCCTGGGTGTCTGGTTTTCAAAAATGTATAGGTTTGGTAGGTTTCCGAAGGTGCCCGCAGAGCTAGGGTTCAAAAACTACAGCTAGTCATTTTGCCAAAAAAGGGTCATTTTTCACTGCGAAATTGAGGTGTGACCACGTTGCGTTTTGCGCCGTTTCCTGTCGCGGGCACTAGGCCGACCCACACAAGTGAGGTACCATTTTTCTAGTAAGACGTTGGGGAACGCGTGGTGGGTGGAAATTTGTGGATCCACGCAGATTCCAGAACTTTCCACTACAGAAATGTGGGGAAAATGTGTTTTTTTGGACAATTTTTTAGGTTTGCAAGGGATTCTGGGTAATAGACCCTGGTGGGAGGCAGTCAAGTCACCCCATCCTGGATTCCCCTGGGTGTCTAGTTTTCAAAAATGTATAGGTTTGCTAGGTTTCCCAAGGTGCCCGTAGAGCTAGGGTTCAAAAACTACAGCTAGACATTTTGCCAAAAAAGGGTCATTTTTCACTGCGAAATTGAGGTGTGACCACGTTGCGTTTTGTGCCGTTTCCTGTCGCGGCCACTAGGCCGACCCACACAAGTGAGGTACCGTTTTTCTCGTAAGACGTCGGGGAATGCGGGGTGGGTGGACATTTGTGGATCCACGCAGATTCCGGAACTTTCCACGACAGAAATATGGGGAAAATGTGTATTTTTTGACAATTTGTTAGGTTTGCAAGGGATTCTGGGTAACAGACCCTGGTGGGAGGCAGTCAAGTCACCCCATCCTGGATTCCCCTGGGTGTCTAGTTTTCAAAAATGTATAGGTTTGCTAGGTTTCCCAAGGTGCCCGCAGAGCTAGGATTAAAAAACTACAGCTAGTCATTTTGCCAAAAAAGGGTAATTTTTCACTGCGAAATTTAGGTGTGACCACGTTGCGTTTTGCGCCGTTTCCTGTCGCGTGCAGTAGGCCGACCCACACAAGTGAGTTACCATTTTTCTCATAAGACTTTGGGGAATGCGGGGTGGGTGGAAATTTGTGGATCCACGCAGATTCAGGAACTTTCCACGACAGAAATGTGGGGAAAATGTGTTTTTTTTGACAATTTTTTTAGGTTTGCAAGGGATTCTGGGTAACAGACCCTGGTGGGAGGCAGTCAAGTCACCCCATCCTGGATTCCCCTGGGTGTTTAGTTTTCAAAAATGTATAGGTTTGCTAGGTTTCCCAAGGTGCCCGCAGAGCTAGGGTTAAAAAACTACAGCTAGTCATTTTGCCAAAAAAGGGTCATTTTTTACTGCGAAATTGAGGTGTGACCACCTTGGGTTTTGCGCCGTTTCCTGTCGCAGGCACTAGGCGGACCCACACAAGTGAGGTACCGTTTTTCTTGTAAGACTTTGGGGAACACGGGGTGGGTGGAAATTTGTGGATCCACGCAGATTCCGGAACTTTCCACGACAGAAATGTGGGGAAAATGTGTTTTTTTTGACAATTTTTTAGGTTTGCAAGGGATTCTGGGTAACAGACCCTGGTGGGAGGCAGTCAAGTCACCCCATCCTGGATTCCCCTGGGTGTCTGGTTTTCAAAAATGTATAGGTTTGGTAGGTTTCCGAAGGTGCCCGCAGAGCTAGGGTTCAAAAACTACAGCTAGTCATTTTGCCAAAAAAGGGTCATTTTTCACTGCGAAATTGAGGTGTGACCACGTTGCGTTTTGCGCCGTTTCCTGTCGCGGGCACTAGGCCGACCCACACAAGTGAGGTACCATTTTTCTAGTAAGAAGTTGGGGAACGCGTGGTGGGTGGAAATTTGTGGATCCACGCAGATTCCAGAACTTTCCACTACAGAAATGTGGGGAAAATGTGTTTTTTTGGACAATTTTTTAGGTTTGCAAGGGATTCTGGGTAATAGACCCCGGTGGGAGGCAGTCAAGTCACCCCATCCTGGATTCCCCTGGGTGTCTAGTTTTCAAAAATGTATAGGTTTGCTAGGTTTCCCAAGGTGCCCGTAGAGCTAGGGTTCAAAAACTACAGCTAGACATTTTGCCAAAAAAGGGTCATTTTTCACTGCGAAATTGAGGTGTGACCACGTTGCGTTTTGTGCCGTTTCCTGTCGCGGCCACTAGGCCGACCCACACAAGTGAGGTACCGTTTTTCTCGTAAGACGTCGGGGAATGCGGGGTGGGTGGACATTTGTGGATCCACGCAGATTCCGGAACTTTCCACGACAGAAATATGGGGAAAATGTGTATTTTTTGACAATTTGTTAGGTTTGCAAGGGATTCTGGGTAACAGACCCTGGTGGGAGGCAGTCAAGTCACCCCATCCTGGATTCCCCTGGGTGTCTAGTTTTCAAAAATGTATAGGTTTGCTAGGTTTCCCAAGGTGCCCGCAGAGCTAGGATTAAAAAACTACAGCTAGTCATTTTGCCAAAAAAGGGTAATTTTTCACTGCGAAATTTAGGTGTGACCACGTTGCGTTTTGCGCCGTTTCCTGTCGAGTGCAGTAGGCCGACCCACACAAGTGAGTTACCATTTTTCTCATAAGACTTTGGGGAATGCGGGGTGGGTGGAAATTTGTGGATCCACGCAGATTCATGAACTTTCCACGACAGAAATGTGGGGAAAATGTGTTTTTTTTGACAATTTTTTTAGGTTTGCAAGGGATTCTGGGTAACAGACCCTGGTGGGAGGCAGTCAAGTCACCCCATCCTGGATTCCCCTGGGTGTTTAGTTTTCAAAAATGTATAGGTTTGCTAGGTTTCCCAAGGTGCCCGCAGAGCTAGGGTTAAAAAACTACAGCTAGTCATTTTGCCAAAAAAGGGTCATTTTTCACTGCGAAATTGAGGTGTGACCACGTTGGGTTTTGCGCCGTTTCCTGTTGCGGGCACGAGGCGGACCCACACAAGTGAGGTACCGTTTTTCTTGTAAGACTTTGGGGAACACGGGGTGGGTGGAAATTTGTGGATCCACGCAGATTCCGGAACTTTCCACGACAGAAATGTGGGGAAAATGTGTTTTTTTTGACAATTTTTTAGGTTTGCAAGGGATTCTGGGTAACAGACCCTGGTGGGAGGCAGTCAAGTCACCCCATCCTGGATTCCCCTGGGTGTCTGGTTTTTAAAAATGTATAGGTTTGGTAGGTTTCCGAAGGTGGCCGCAGAGCTAGGGTTCAAAAACTACAGCTAGTCATTTTGCCAAAAAAGGGTCATTTTTCACTGCGAAATTGAGGTGTGACCACGTTGCGTTTTGCGCCGTTTCCTGTCGCGGGCACTAGGCCGACCCACACAAGTGAGGTACCATTTTTCTAGTAAGACGTTGGGGAACGCGTGGTGGGTGGAACTTTGTGGATCCACGCAGATTCCGGAACTTTCCACTACAGAAATGTGGGGAAAATGTGTTTTTTTGGACAATTTTTTAGGTTTGCAAGGGATTCTGGGTAATAGACCCTGGTGGGAGGCAGTCAAGTCACCCCATCCTGGATTCCCCTGGGTGTCTAGTTTTCAAAAATGTATAGGTTTGCTAGGTTTCCCAAGGTGCCCGTAGAGCTAGGGTTCAAAAACTACAGCTAGACATTTTGCCAAAAAAGGGTCATTTTTCACTGCGAAATTGAGGTGTGACCACGTTGCGTTTTGCGCCGTTTCCTGTTGCGGGCACTAGGCGGACCCACACAAGTGAGTTACCGTTTTTCTCGTAAGACTTTGGGGAACGCGGGGTGGATGGAAATTTGTGGATCCACGCAGATTCCGGAACTTTCCACGACAGAAATGTGGGGAAAATGTGGTTTTTTTGACAATTCTTCAGGTTTGCAAGGGATTCTGGGTAACAGACCCTGGTGGGAGGCAGTCAAGTCACCCCATCCTGGATTCCCCTGGGTGTCTAGTTTTCAAAAATGTATAGGTTTGCTAGGTTTCCCAAGGTGCCCGCAGAGCTAGGGTTCAAAAACTACAGCTAGTCATTTTGCCAAAAAAGGGTCATTTTTCACTGCGAAATTGAGGTGTGACCACGATGCATTTTGCGACATTTCCTGTCGCGGGCACAAGGCCGAACCACACAAGTGAGGTACCGTTTTTCTCGTAAGACTTTGGGGAACGCAGGGTAGTTAGAAATTTGTGGATCCATGCAGATTCCGGAACTTTCCACCACAGAAATGTGGGGAAAATGTGTTTTTTTTGACAAATTTTTAGGTTTGCAAGGGATTCTGGGTAACAGACCCTGGTGGGAGGCAGTCAAGTCACCCCATCCTGGATTCCCCTGGGTGCCTAGTTTTCAAAAATGTATAGGTTTGCTAGGTTTCCCAAGGTGCCCGCAGAGCTAGGATTAAAAAACTACAGCTAGTCATTTTGCCAAAAAAGGGTAATTTTTCACTGCGAAATTTAGGTGTGACCACGTTGCGTTTTGCGCCGTTTCCTGTCACGTGCAGTAGGCCAACCCACACAAGTGAGTTACCATTTTTCTCATAAGACTTTGGGGAACGCGGGGTGGGTGGAAATTTGTGGATCCACGCAGATTCAGGAACTTTCCACGACAGAAATGTGGGGAAAATGTGTTTTTGTTGACAATTTTTTTAGGTTTGCAAGGGATTCTGGGTAACAGACCCTGGTGGGAGGCAGTCAAGTCACCCCATCCTGGATTCCCCTGGGTGTTTAGTTTTCAAAAATGTATAGGTTTGCTAGGTTTCCCAAGGTGCCCGCAGAGCTAGGGTTAAAAAACTACAGCTAGTCATTTTGCCAAAAAAGGGTCATTTTTCACTGCGAAATTGAGGTGTGACCACGTTGGGTTTTGCGCCGTTTCCTGTCGCGGGCACTAGGCGGACCCACACAAGTGAGGTACCGTTTTTCTTGTAAGACTTTGGGGAACACGGGGTGGGTGGAAATTTGTGGATCCACGCAGATTCCAGAACTTTCCACGACAGAAATGTGGGGAAAATGTGTTTTTTTTGACAATGTTTTAGGTTTGCAAGGGATTCTGGGTAACAGACCCTGGTGGGAGGCAGTCAAGTCACCCCATCCTGGATTCCCCTGGGTGTCTAGTTTTCAAAAATGTATAGGTTTGGTAGGTTTCCCAAGGTGCCCGCAGAGCTAGGGTTAAAAAACTACAGCTAGTCATTTTGCCCAAAAAGGGTCATTTTTCACTGCGAAATTGAGGTGTGACCATGTTGCGTTTTGCGCCGTTTCCTGTCGCGGGCACTAGGCCGACCCACACAAGTGAGGTACCATTTTTCTCGTAAGACGTTGGGGAACGCGTGGTGGGTGGAAATTTGTGGATCCATGCAGATTCCGGAACTTTCCACTACAGAAATGTGGGGAAAATTTGTTTTTTTGGACAATTTTTTAGGTTTGCAAAGGATTCTGGGTAATAGACCCTGGTGGGAGGCAGTCAAGTCACCCCATCCTGGATTTCCCTGGGTGTCTAGTTTTAAAAAATGTATAGGTTTGCTAGGTTTCCCAAGGTGCCCGTAGAGCTAGGGTTCAAAAACTACAGCTAGACATTTTGCCAAAAAAGGGTAATTTTTCACTGCGAAATTGAGGTGTGACCATGTTGCGTTTTGTGCCGTTTCCTGTCGCGGGCACTAGGCCGACCCACACAAGTGAGGTACCGTTTTTCTCGTAAGACTTTGGGGAACGCGGGGTGAGTGGACATTTGTGGATCCACGCAGATTCCGGAACTTTCCACGACAGAAATATGGGGAAAATGTGTATTTTTTGACAATTTGTTAGGTTTGCAAGGGATTCTGGGTAACAGACCCTGGTGGGAGGCAGTCAAGTCACCCCATCTTGGATTCCCCTGGGTGTCTAGTTTTCAAAAATGTATAGGTTTGCTAGGTTTTCCAAGGTGCCCGCAGAGGTAGGGTTAAAAAACTACAGCTAGTCATTTTGCCAAAAAAGGGTAATTTTTCACTGCGAAATTTATGTGTGACCACGTTGCGTTTTGCGCCGTTTCCTGTCGCGGGCACTAGGCGGACCCACACAAGTGAGGTACTGTTTTTCTTGTAAGACTTTGGGGAACACGGGGTGGGTGGAAATTTGTGGATCCACGCAGATTCCGGAACTTTCCACGACAGAAATGTGGGGAAAATGTGTTTTTTTTGACAATTTTTTTAGGTTCGCAAGGGATTCTGGGTAACAGACCCTGGTGGGAGGCAGTCAAGTCACCCCATCCTGGATTCCCCTGGGTGTTTAGTTTTCAAAAATGTATAGGTTTGCTAGGTTTCCCAAGGTGCCCGCAGAGCTAGGGTTAAAAAACTACAGCTAGTCATTTTGCCAAAAAAGGGTCATTTTTCACTGCGAAATTGAGGTGTGACCACGTTGGGTTTTGCGCCGTTTCCTGTCGCGGGCACGAGGCGGACCCACACAAGTGAGGTACCGTTTTTCTTGTAAGACTTTGGGGAACACGGGGTGGGTGGAAATTTGTGGATCCACGCAGATTCCGGAACTTTCCACGACAGAAATGTGGGGAAAATGTGTTTTTTTTGACAATTTTTTAGGTTTGCAAGGGATTCTGGGTAACAGACCCTGGTGGGAGGCAGTCAAGTCACCCCATCCTGGATTCCCCTGGGTGTCTGGTTTTCAAAAATGTATAGGTTTGGTAAATTTCCGAAGGTGGCCGCAGAGCTAGGGTTCAAAAACTACAGCTAGTCATTTTGCGAAAAAAGGGTCATTTTTCACTGCGAAATTGAGGTGTGACCACGATGCGTTTTGCGACATTTCCTGTCGCGGGCACTAGGCCGAACCACACAAGTGAGGTACCGTTTTTCTCGTAAGACTTTGGGGAACGCAGGGTGGTTAGAAATTTGTGGATCCACGCAGATTCCGGAACTTTCCACCACAGAAATGTGGGGAAAATGTGTTTTTTTGGACAAATTTTTAGGTTTGCAAGGGATTCTGGGTAACAGACCCTGGTGGGAGGCAGTCAAGTCACCCCATCCTGGATTCCCCTGGGTGTCTAGTTTTCAAAAATGTATAGGTTTGCTAGGTTTCCCAAGGTGCCCGCAGAGCTAGGATTAAAAAACTACAGCTAGTCATTTTGCCAAAAAAGGGTAATTTTTCACTGCGAAATTTAGGTGTGACCACGTTGCGTTTTGCGCCGTTTCCTGTCACGTGCAGTAGGCCGACCCACACAAGTGAGTTACCATTTTTCTCATAAGACTTTGGGGAACGCGGGGTGGGTGGAAATTTGTGGATCCACGCAGATTCAGGAACTTTCCACGACAGAAATGAGGGGAAAATGTGTTTTTGTTGACAATTTTTTTAGGTTTGCAAGGGATTCTGGGTAACAGACCCTGGTGGGAGGCAGTCAAGTCACCCCATCCTGGATTCCCCTGGGTGTTTAGTTTTCAAAAATGTATAGGTTTGCTAGGTTTCCCAAGGTGCCCGCAGAGCTAGGGTTAAAAAACTACAGCTAGTCATTTTGCCAAAAAAGGGTCATTTTTCACTGCGAAATTGAGGTGTGACCACGTTGGGTTTTGCGCCGTTTCCTGTCGCGGGCACTAGGCGGACCCACACAAGTGAGGTACCGTTTTTCTTGTAAGACTTTGGGGAACACGGGGTGGGTGGAAATTTGTGGATCCACGCAGATTCCAGAACTTTCCACGACAGAAATGTGGGGAAAATGTGTTTTTTTTGACAATGTTTTAGGTTTGCAAGGGATTCTGGGTAACAGACCCTGGTGGGAGGCACTCAAGTCACCCCATCCTGGATTCCCCTGGGTGTCTAGTTTTCAAAAATGTATAGGTTTGGTAGGTTTCCCAAGGTGCCCGCAGAGCTAGGGTTCAAAAACTACAGCTAGTCATTTTGCCCAAAAAGGGTCATTTTTCACTGCGAAATTGAGGTGTGACCATGTTGCGTTTTGCGCCGTTTCCTGTCGCGGGCACTAGGCCGACCCACACAAGTGAGGTACCATTTATCTCGTAAGACGTTGGGGAACGCGTGGTGGGTGGAAATTTGTGGATCCATGCAGATTCCGGAACTTTCCACTACAGAAATGTGGGGAAAATGTGTTTTTTTGGACAATTTTTTAGGTTTGCAAAGGATTCTGGGTAATAGACCCTGGTGGGAGGCAGTCAAGTCACCCCATCCTGGATTTCCCTGGGTGTCTAGTTTAAAAAAATGTATAGGTTTGCTAGGTTTCCCAAGGTGCCCGCTGAGCTAGGGTTCAAAAACTACAGCTAGTCATTTTGCCAAAAAAGGGTCATTTTTCACTGCGAAATTGAGGTGTGACCACGTTGGGTTTTGCGCCGTTTCCTGTCGCGGGCACTAGGCGGACCCACACAAGTGAGGTACCGTTTTTCTTGTAAGACTTTGGGGAACGCGGGGTGGATGGAAATTTGTGGATCCACGCAGATTCTGGAACTTTCCACGGCAGAAATGTGAGGATAATGTGTTTTTTTTGACAATTTTTTAGGTTTGCAAGGGATTCTGGGTAACAGACCCTGGTGGGAGGCAGTCAAGTCACCCCATCCTGGATTCCCCTGGGTGTCTAGTTTTCAAAAATGTATAGGTTTGCTAGGTTTCCCAAGGTGCCCGTAGAGCTAGGGTTCAAAAACTACAGCTAGACATTTTGCCAAAAAAGGGTCATTTTTCACTGCGAAATTGAGGTGTGACCATGTTGCGTTTTGCGCCGTTTCCTGTCGCGGGCACTAGGCCGACCCACACAAGTGAGGTACCATTTTTCTCGTAAGACGTTGGGGAACGCGTGGTGGGTGGAAATTTGTGGATCCATGCAGATTCCGGAACTTTCCACTACAGAAATGTGGGGAAAATTTGTTTTTTTGGACAATTTTTTAGGTTTGCAAAGGATTCTGGGTAATAGACCCTGGTGGGAGGCAGTCAAGTCACCCCATCCTGGATTTCCCTGGGTGTCTAGTTTTAAAAAATGTATAGGTTTGCTAGGTTTCCCAAGGTGCCCGTAGAGCTAGGGTTCAAAAACTACAGCTAGACATTTTGCCAAAAAAGGGTAATTTTTCACTGCGAAATTGAGGTGTGACCATGTTGCGTTTTGTGCCGTTTCCTGTCGCGGGCACTAGGCCGACCCACACAAGTGAGGTACCGTTTTTCTCGTAAGACTTTGGGGAACGCGGGGTGAGTGGACATTTGTGGATCCACCCAGATTCCGGAACTTTCCACGACAGAAATATGGGGAAAATGTGTATTTTTTGACAATTTGTTAGGTTTGCAAGGGATTCTGGGTAACAGACCCTGGTGGGAGGCAGTCAAGTCACCCCATCTTGGATTCCCCTGGGTGTCTAGTTTTCAAAAATGTATAGGTTTGCTAGGTTTTCCAAGGTGCCCGCAGAGGTAGGGTTAAATAACTACAGCTAGTCATTTTGCCAAAAAAGGGTAATTTTTCACTGCGAAATTGAGGTGTGACCACGTTGGGTTTTGCGCCGTTTCCTGTCGCGGGCACTAGGCGGACCCACACAAGTGAGGTACCGTTTTTCTTGTAAGACTTTGGGGAACACGGGGTGGGTGGAAATTTGTGGATCCGTGCAGATTCCGGAACTTTCCACGACAGAAATGTGGGGAAAATGTGTTTTTTTGACAATGTTTTAGGTTTGCAAGGGATTCTGGGTAACAGACCCTGGTGGGAGGCAGTCAAGTCACCCCATCCTGGATTCCCCTGGGTGTCTAGTTTTCAAAAATGTATAGGTTTGGTAGGTTTCCCAAGGTGCCCGCAGAGCTAGGGTTCAAAAACTACAGCTAGTCATTTTGCCCAAAAAGGGTCATTTTTCACTGCGAAATTGAGGTGTGACCACGTTGCGTTTTGCGCCGTTTCCTGTCGCGGGCACTAGACCGACCCACACAAGTGAGGTACCATTTTTCTCGTAAGACGTTGGGGAACGCGTGGTGGGTGGAAATTTGTGGATCCATGCAGATTCCGGAACTTTCCACTACAGAAATGTGGGGAAAATGTGTTTTTTTGGACAATTTTTTAGGTTTGCAAGGGATTCTGGGTAATAGACCCTGGTGGGAGGCAGTCAAGTCACCCCATCCTGGATTTCCCTGTGTGTCTAGTTTTAAAAAATGTATAGGTTTGCTAGGTTTCCCAAGGTGCCCGCTGAGCTAGGGTTCAAAAACTACAGCTAGTCATTTTGCCAAAAAAGGGTCATTTTTCACTGCGAAATTGAGGTGTGACCACGTTGGGTTTTGCGCCGTTTCCTGTCGCGGGCACTAGGCGGACCCACACAAGTGAGGTACCGTTTTTCTTGTAAGACTTTGGGGAACGCGGGGTGGATGGAAATTTGTGGATCCACGCAGATTCCGGAACTTTCCACGACAGAAATGTGCGGAAAATGTGTTTTTTTTGACAATGTTTTAGGTTTGCAAGGGATTCTGGGTAATAGACACTGGTGGGAGGCAGTCAAGTCACCCCATCCTGGATTTCCCTGGGTGTCTAGTTTTCAAAAATGTATAGGTTTGCTAGGTTTCCCAAGGTGCCCGCTGAGCTAGGGTTCAAAAACTACAGCTAGTCATTTTGCCAAAGAAGGGTCATTTTTCACTGCGAAATTGAGGTGTGACCACGTTGGGTTTTGCGCCGTTTCCTGTCGCGGGCACTAGGCGGACCCACACAAGTGAGGTACCGTTTTTCTTGTAAGACTTTGGGGAACGCGGGGTGGATGGAAATTTGTGGATCCACGCAGATTCCGGAACTTTCCACGACAGAAATGTGCGGAAAATGTGTTTTTTTTGACAATGTTTTAGGTTTGCAAGGGATTCTGGGTAACAGACCCTGGTGGGAGGCAGTCAAGTCACCCCATCCTGGATTCCCTGGGTGTCTAGTTTTCAAAAATGTATAGGTTTGGTAGGTTTCCCAAGGTGCCCGCAGAGCTAGGGTTCAAAAACTACAGCTAGTCATTTTGCCCAAAAAGGGTCATTTTTCACTGCGAAATTGAGGTGTGACCACGTTGCGTTTTGCGCCGTTTCCTTCGCGGGCACTAGGCCGACCCACACAAGTGAGGTAACATTTTTCTCGTAAGACGTTGGGGAACGCGTGGTGGGTGGAAATTTGTGGATCCATGCAGATTCCGGAACTTTCCACTACAGAAATGTGGGGAAAATGTGTTTTTTTGGACAATTTTTTAGGTTTGCAAGGGATTCTGGGTAATAGACCCTGGTGGGAGGCAGTCAAGTCACCCCATCCTGGATTTCCCTGTGTGTCTAGTTTTAAAAAATGTATAGGTTTGCTAGGTTTCCCAAGGTGCCCGCTGAGCTAGGGTTCAAAAACTACAGCTAGTCATTTTGCCAAAAAAGGGTCATTTTTCACTGCGAAATTGAGGTGTGACCACGTTGGGTTTTGCGCCGTTTCCTGTCGCGGGCACTAGGCGGACCCACACAAGTGAGGTACCGTTTTTCTTGTAAGACTTTGGGGAACGCGGGGTGGATGGAAATTTGTGGATCCACGCAGATTCCGGAACTTTCCACGGCAGAAATGTGAGGATAATGTGTTTTTTTTGACAAGTTTTTAGGTTTGCAAGGGATTCTGGGTAACAGACCCTGGTGGGAGGCAGTCAAGTCACCCCATCCTGGATTCCCCTGGGTGTCTAGTTTTCAAAAATGTATAGGTTTGCTAGGTTTCCCAAGGTGCCCGTAGAGCTAGGGTTCAAAAACTACAGCTAGACATTTTGCCAAAAAAGGGTAATTTTTCACTGCGAAATTGAGGTGTGACCATGTTGTGTTTTGTGCCGTTTCCTGTCGCGGGCACTAGGCCGACCCACACAAGTGAGGTACCGTTTTTATCGTAAGACTTTGGGGAACGCGGGGTGAGTGGACATTTGTGGATCCACGCAGATTCCGGAACTTTCCACGACAGAAATATGGGGAAAATGTGTATTTTTTGACAATTTGTTAGGTTTGCAAGGGATTCTGGGTAACAGACCCTGGTGGGAGGCAGTCAAGTCACCCCATCTTGGATTCCCCTGGGTGTCTAGTTTTCAAAAATGTATAGGTTTGCTAGGTTTTCCAAGGTGCCCGCAGAGGTAGGGTTAAAAAACTACAGCTAGTCATTTTGCCAAAAAAGGGTAATTTTTCACTGCGAAATTGAGGTGTGACCACGTTGCGTTTTGCGCCGTTTCCTGTTGCGGGCACTAGGCGGACCCACACATGTGAGTTACCGTTTTTCTCGTAAGACTTTGGGGAACGCGGGGTGGATGGAAATTTGTGGATCCACATAGATTCCGGAACTTTCCACGACAGAAATATGGGGAAAATGTGTTTTTTTTGACAGTTCTTTAGGTTTGCAAGGGATTCTGGGTAACAGACCCTGGTGGTAGGCAGTCAAGTCACCCCATCCTGGGTTCCCCTGGGTGTCTAGTTTTCAAAAATGTATAGGTTTGCTAGGTTTCCCAAGGTGCCTGTAGAGCTAGGGTTCAAAAACTACAGCTAGACATTTTGCCAAAAAAGGGTCATTTTTCACTGCGAAATTGAGGTGTGACCACGTTGCGTTTTGCGCCGTTTCCTTCGCGGGCACTAGGCCGACCCACACAAGTGAGGTACCATTTTTCTCGTAAGACGTTGGGGAACGCGTGGTGGGTGGAAATTAGTGGATCCATGCAGATTCCGGAACTTTCCACTACAGAAATGTGGGGAAAATGTGTTTTTTTGGACAATTTTTTAGGTTTGCAAGGGATTCTGGGTAATAGACCCTGGTGGGAGGCAGTCAAGTCACCCCATCCTGGATTTCCCTGTGTGTCTAGTTTTAAAAAATGTATAGGTTTGCTAGGTTTCCCAAGGTGCCCGCTGAGCTAGGGTTCAAAAACTACAGCTAGTCATTTTGCCAAAAAAGGGTCATTTTTCACTGCGAAATTGAGGTGTGACCACGTTGGGTTTTGCGCCGTTTCCTGTCGCGGGCACTAGGCGGACCCACACAAGTGAGGTACCGTTTTTCTTGTAAGACTTTGGGGAACGCGGGGTGGATGGAAATTTGTGGATCCACGCAGATTCCGGAACTTTCCACGGCAGAAATGTGAGGATAATGTGTTTTTTTTGACAATTTTTTAGGTTTGCAAGGGATTCTGGGTAACAGACCCTGGTGGGAGGCAGTCAAGTCACCCCATCCTGGATTCCCCTGGGTGTCTAGTTTTCAAAAATGTATAGGTTTGCTAGGTTTCCCAAGGTGCCCGTAGAGCTAGGGTTCAAAAACTACAGCTAGACATTTTGCCAAAAAAGGGTAATTTTTCACTGCGAAATTGAGGTGTGACCATGTTGCGTTTTGTGCCGTTTCCTGTCGCGGGCACTAGGCCGACCCACACAAGTGAGGTACCGTTTTTCTCGTAAGACTTTGGGGAACACGGGGTGGGTGGAAATTTGTGGATCCACGCAGATTCCGGAACTTTCCACGACAGAAATGTGGGGAAAATGTGTTTTTTTTGACAATTTTTTAGGTTTGCAAGGGATTCTGGGTAACAGACCCTGGTGGGAGGCAGTCAAGTCACCCCATCCTGGATTCCCCTGGGTGTCTAGTTTTCAAAAATGTATAGGTTTGGTAGGTTTCCCAAGGTGCCCGCAGAGCTAGGGTTCAAAAACTACAGCTAGTCATTTTGCCCAAAAAGGGTCATTTTTCACTGCGAAATTGAGGTGTGACCACGTTGCGTTTTGCGCCGTTTCCTTCGCGGGCACTAGGCCGACCCACACAAGTGAGGTACCATTTTTCTCGTAAGACGTTGGGGAACGCGTGGTGGGTGGAAATTTGTGGATCCATGCAGATTCCGGAACTTTCCACTACAGAAATGTGGGGAAAATGTGTTTTTTTGGACAATTTTTTAGGTTTGCAAGGGATTCTGGGTAATAGACCCTGGTGGGAGGCAGTCAAGTCACCCCATCCTGGATTTCCCTGTGTGTCTAGTTTTAAAAAATGTATAGGTTTGCTAGGTTTCCCAAGGTGCCCGCTGAGCTAGGGTTCAAAAACTACAGCTAGTCATTTTGCCAAAAAAGGGTCATTTTTCACTGCGAAATTGAGGTGTGACCACGTTGGGTTTTGCGCCGTTTCCTGTCGCGGGCACTAGGCGGACCCACACAAGTGAGGTACCGTTTTTCTTGTAAGACTTTGGGGAACGCGGGGTGGATGGAAATTTGTGGATCCACGCAGATTCCGGAACTTTCCACGGCAGAAATGTGAGGATAATGTGTTTTTTTTGACAAGTTTTTAGGTTTGCAAGGGATTCTGGGTAACAGACCCTGGTGGGAGGCAGTCAAGTCACCCCATCCTGGATTCCCCTGGGTGTCTAGTTTTCAAAAATGTATAGGTTTGCTAGGTTTCCCAAGGTGCCCGTAGAGCTAGGGTTCAAAAACTACAGCTAGACATTTTGCCAAAAAAGGGTAATTTTTCACTGCGAAATTGAGGTGTGACCATGTTGCGTTTTGTGCCGTTTCCTGTCGCGGGCACTAGGCCGACCCACACAAGTGAGGTACCTTTTTTCTCGTAAGACTTTGGGGAACGCGGGGTGAGTGGACATTTGTGGATCCACGCAGAGTCCGGAACTTTCCACGACAGAAATGTGGGGAAAATGTGGTTTTTTTGACAATTTGTTAGGTTTGCAAGGGATTCTGGGTAACAGACCCTGGTGGGAGGCAGTCAAGTCACCCCATCCTGGATTCCCCTGGGTGTCTAGTTTTCAAAAATGTATAGGTTTGGTAGGTTTCCCAAGGTGCCCGCAGAGCTAGGGTTCAAAAACTACAGCTAGTCATTTTGCCCAAAAAGGGTCATTTTTCACTGCGAAATTGAGGTGTGACCATGTTGCGTTTTGCGCCGTTTCCTGTCGCGGGCACTAGGCCGACCCACACAAGTGAGGTACCATTTATCTCGTAAGACGTTGGGGAACGCGTGGTGGGTGGAAATTTGTGGATCCATGCAGATTCCGGAACTTTCCACTACAGAAATGTGGGGAAAATGTGTTTTTTTGGACAATTTTTTAGGTTTGCAAAGGATTCTGGGTAATAGACCCTGGTGGGAGGCAGTCAAGTCACCCCATCCTGGATTTCCCTGGGTGTCTAGTTTAAAAAAATGTATAGGTTTGCTAGGTTTCCCAAGGTGCCCGCTGAGCTAGGGTTCAAAAACTACAGCTAGTCATTTTGCCAAAAAAGGGTCATTTTTCACTGCGAAATTGAGGTGTGACCACGTTGGGTTTTGCGCCGTTTCCTGTCGCGGGCACTAGGCGGACCCACACAAGTGAGGTACCGTTTTTCTTGTAAGACTTTGGGGAACGCGGGGTGGATGGAAATTTGTGGATCCACGCAGATTCTGGAACTTTCCACGGCAGAAATGTGAGGATAATGTGTTTTTTTTGACAATTTTTTAGGTTTGCAAGGGATTCTGGGTAACAGACCCTGGTGGGAGGCAGTCAAGTCACCCCATCCTGGATTCCCCTGGGTGTCTAGTTTTCAAAAATGTATAGGTTTGCTAGGTTTCCCAAGGTGCCCGTAGAGCTAGGGTTCAAAAACTACAGCTAGACATTTTGCCAAAAAAGGGTCATTTTTCACTGCGAAATTGAGGTGTGACCATGTTGCGTTTTGCGCCGTTTCCTGTCGCGGGCACTAGGCCGACCCACACAAGTGAGGTACCATTTTTCTCGTAAGACGTTGGGGAACGCGTGGTGGGTGGAAATTTGTGGATCCATGCAGATTCCGGAACTTTCCACTACAGAAATGTGGGGAAAATTTGTTTTTTTGGACAATTTTTTAGGTTTGCAAAGGATTCTGGGTAATAGACCCTGGTGGGAGGCAGTCAAGTCACCCCATCCTGGATTTCCCTGGGTGTCTAGTTTTAAAAAATGTATAGGTTTGCTAGGTTTCCCAAGGTGCCCGTAGAGCTAGGGTTCAAAAACTACAGCTAGACATTTTGCCAAAAAAGGGTAATTTTTCACTGCGAAATTGAGGTGTGACCATGTTGCGTTTTGTGCCGTTTCCTGTCGCGGGCACTAGGCCGACCCACACAAGTGAGGTACCGTTTTTCTCGTAAGACTTTGGGGAACGCGGGGTGAGTGGACATTTGTGGATCCACCCAGATTCCGGAACTTTCCACGACAGAAATATGGGGAAAATGTGTATTTTTTGACAATTTGTTAGGTTTGCAAGGGATTCTGGGTAACAGACCCTGGTGGGAGGCAGTCAAGTCACCCCATCTTGGATTCCCCTGGGTGTCTAGTTTTCAAAAATGTATAGGTTTGCTAGGTTTTCCAAGGTGCCCGCAGAGGTAGGGTTAAATAACTACAGCTAGTCATTTTGCCAAAAAAGGGTAATTTTTCACTGCGAAATTGAGGTGTGACCACGTTGGGTTTTGCGCCGTTTCCTGTCGCGGGCACTAGGCGGACCCACACAAGTGAGGTACCGTTTTTCTTGTAAGACTTTGGGGAACACGGGGTGGGTGGAAATTTGTGGATCCGTGCAGATTCCGGAACTTTCCACGACAGAAATGTGGGGAAAATGTGTTTTTTTGACAATGTTTTAGGTTTGCAAGGGATTCTGGGTAACAGACCCTGGTGGGAGGCAGTCAAGTCACCCCATCCTGGATTCCCCTGGGTGTCTAGTTTTCAAAAATGTATAGGTTTGGTAGGTTTCCCAAGGTGCCCGCAGAGCTAGGGTTCAAAAACTACAGCTAGTCATTTTGCCCAAAAAGGGTCATTTTTCACTGCGAAATTGAGGTGTGACCACGTTGCGTTTTGCGCCGTTTCCTGTCGCGGGCACTAGACCGACCCACACAAGTGAGGTACCATTTTTCTCGTAAGACGTTGGGGAACGCGTGGTGGGTGGAAATTTGTGGATCCATGCAGATTCCGGAACTTTCCACTACAGAAATGTGGGGAAAATGTGTTTTTTTGGACAATTTTTTAGGTTTGCAAGGGATTCTGGGTAATAGACCCTGGTGGGAGGCAGTCAAGTCACCCCATCCTGGATTTCCCTGTGTGTCTAGTTTTAAAAAATGTATAGGTTTGCTAGGTTTCCCAAGGTGCCCGCTGAGCTAGGGTTCAAAAACTACAGCTAGTCATTTTGCCAAAAAAGGGTCATTTTTCACTGCGAAATTGAGGTGTGACCACGTTGGGTTTTGCGCCGTTTCCTGTCGCGGGCACTAGGCGGACCCACACAAGTGAGGTACCGTTTTTCTTGTAAGACTTTGGGGAACGCGGGGTGGATGGAAATTTGTGGATCCACGCAGATTCCGGAACTTTCCATGACAGAAATGTGCGGAAAATGTGTTTTTTTTGACAATGTTTTAGGTTTGCAAGGGATTCTGGGTAACAGACCCTGGTGGGAGGCAGTCAAGTCACCCCATCCTGGATTCCCCTGGGTGTCTAGTTTTCAAAAATGTATAGGTTTGGTAGGTTTCCCAAGGTGCCCGCAGAGCTAGGGTTCAAAAACTACAGCTAGTCATTTTGCCCAAAAAGGGTCATTTTTCACTGCGAAATTGAGGTGTGACCACGTTGCGTTTTGCGCCGTTTCCTTCGCGGGCACTAGGCCGACCCACACAAGTGAGGTAACATTTTTCTCGTAAGACGTTGGGGAACGCGTGGTGGGTGGAAATTTGTGGATCCATGCAGATTCCGGAACTTTCCACTACAGAAATGTGGGGAAAATGTGTTTTTTTGGACAATTTTTTAGGTTTGCAAGGGATTCTGGGTAATAGACCCTGGTGGGAGGCAGTCAAGTCACCCCATCCTGGATTTCCCTGTGTGTCTAGTTTTAAAAAATGTATAGGTTTGCTAGGTTTCCCAAGGTGCCCGCTGAGCTAGGGTTCAAAAACTACAGCTAGTCATTTTGCCAAAAAAGGGTCATTTTTCACTGCGAAATTGAGGTGTGACCACGTTGGGTTTTGCGCCGTTTCCTGTCGCGGGCACTAGGCGGACCCACACAAGTGAGGTACCGTTTTTCTTGTAAGACTTTGGGGAACGCGGGGTGGATGGAAATTTGTGGATCCACGCAGATTCCGGAACTTTCCACGGCAGAAATGTGAGGATAATGTGTTTTTTTTGACAAGTTTTTAGGTTTGCAAGGGATTCTGGGTAACAGACCCTGGTGGGAGGCAGTCAAGTCACCCCATCCTGGATTCCCCTGGGTGTCTAGTTTTCAAAAATGTATAGGTTTGCTAGGTTTCCCAAGGTGCCCGTAGAGCTAGGGTTCAAAAACTACAGCTAGACATTTTGCCAAAAAAGGGTAATTTTTCACTGCGAAATTGAGGTGTGACCATGTTGTGTTTTGTGCCGTTTCCTGTCGCGGGCACTAGGCCGACCCACACAAGTGAGGTACCGTTTTTATCGTAAGACTTTGGGGAACGCGGGGTGAGTGGACATTTGTGGATCCACGCAGATTCCGGAACTTTCCACGACAGAAATATGGGGAAAATGTGTATTTTTTGACAATTTGTTAGGTTTGCAAGGGATTCTGGGTAACAGACCCTGGTGGGAGGCAGTCAAGTCACCCCATCTTGGATTCCCCTGGGTGTCTAGTTTTCAAAAATGTATAGGTTTGCTAGGTTTTCCAAGGTGCCCGCAGAGGTAGGGTTAAAAAACTACAGCTAGTCATTTTGCCAAAAAAGGATAATTTTTCACTGCGAAATTGAGGTGTGACCACGTTGCGTTTTGCGCCGTTTCCTGTTGCGGGCACTAGGCGGACCCACACATGTGAGTTACCGTTTTTCTCGTAAGACTTTGGGGAACGCGGGGTGGATGGAAATTTGTGGATCCACATAGATTCCGGAACTTTCCACGACAGAAATATGGGGAAAATGTGTTTTTTTTGACAGTTCTTTAGGTTTGCAAGGGATTCTGGGTAACAGACCCTGGTGGTAGGCAGTCAAGTCACCCCATCCTGGGTTCCCCTGGGTGTCTAGTTTTCAAAAATGTATAGGTTTGCTAGGTTTCCCAAGGTGCCTGTAGAGCTAGGGTTCAAAAACTACAGCTAGACATTTTGCCAAAAAAGGGTCATTTTTCACTGCGAAATTGAGGTGTGACCACGTTGCGTTTTGCGCCGTTTCCTTCGCGGGCACTAGGCCGACCCACACAAGTGAGGTACCATTTTTCTCGTAAGACGTTGGGGAACGCGTGGTGGGTGGAAATTAGTGGATCCATGCAGATTCCGGAACTTTCCACTACAGAAATGTGGGGAAAATGTGTTTTTTTGGACAATTTTTTAGGTTTGCAAGGGATTCTGGGTAATAGACCCTGGTGGGAGGCAGTCAAGTCACCCCATCCTGGATTTCCCTGTGTGTCTAGTTTTAAAAAATGTATAGGTTTGCTAGGTTTCCCAAGGTGCCCGCTGAGCTAGGGTTCAAAAACTACAGCTAGTCATTTTGCCAAAAAAGGGTCATTTTTCACTGCGAAATTGAGGTGTGACCACGTTGGGTTTTGCGCCGTTTCCTGTCGCGGGCACTAGGCGGACCCACACAAGTGAGGTACCGTTTTTCTTGTAAGACTTTGGGGAACGCGGGGTGGATGGAAATTTGTGGATCCACGCAGATTCCGGAACTTTCCACGGCAGAAATGTGAGGATAATGTGTTTTTTTTGACAATTTTTTAGGTTTGCAAGGGATTCTGGGTAACAGACCCTGGTGGGAGGCAGTCAAGTCACCCCATCCTGGATTCCCCTGGGTGTCTAGTTTTCAAAAATGTATAGGTTTGCTAGGTTTCCCAAGGTGCCCGTAGAGCTAGGGTTCAAAAACTACAGCTAGACATTTTGCCAAAAAAGGGTAATTTTTCACTGCGAAATTGAGGTGTGACCATGTTGCGTTTTGTGCCGTTTCCTGTCGCGGGCACTAGGCCGACCCACACAAGTGAGGTACCGTTTTTCTCGTAAGACTTTGGGGAACACGGGGTGGGTGGAAATTTGTGGATCCACGCAGATTCCGGAACTTTCCACGACAGAAATGTGGGGAAAATGTGTTTTTTTTGACAATTTTTTAGGTTTGCAAGGGATTCTGGGTAACAGACCCTGGTGGGAGGCAGTCAAGTCACCCCATCCTGGATTCCCCTGGGTGTCTAGTTTTCAAAAATGTATAGGTTTGGTAGGTTTCCCAAGGTGCCCGCAGAGCTAGGGTTCAAAAACTACAGCTAGTCATTTTGCCCAAAAAGGGTCATTTTTCACTGCGAAATTGAGGTGTGACCACGTTGCGTTTTGCGCCGTTTCCTTCGCGGGCACTAGGCCGACCCACACAAGTGAGGTACCATTTTTCTCGTAAGACGTTGGGGAACGCGTGGTGGGTGGAAATTTGTGGATCCATGCAGATTCCGGAACTTTCCACTACAGAAATGTGGGGAAAATGTGTTTTTTTGGACAATTTTTTAGGTTTGCAAGGGATTCTGGGTAATAGACCCTGGTGGGAGGCAGTCAAGTCACCCCATCCTGGATTTACCTGTGTGTCTAGTTTTAAAAAATGTATAGGTTTGCTAGGTTTCCCAAGGTGCCCGCTGAGCTAGGGTTCAAAAACTACAGCTAGTCATTTTGCCAAAAAAGGGTCATTTTTCACTGCGAAATTGAGGTGTGACCACGTTGGGTTTTGCGCCGTTTCCTGTCGCGGGCACTAGGCGGACCCACACAAGTGAGGTACCGTTTTTCTTGTAAGACTTTGGGGAACGCGGGGTGGATGGAAATTTGTGGATCCACGCAGATTCCGGAACTTTCCACGGCAGAAATGTGAGGATAATGTGTTTTTTTTGACAAGTTTTTAGGTTTGCAAGGGATTCTGGGTAACAGACCCTGGTGGGAGGCAGTCAAGTCACCCCATCCTGGATTCCCCTGGGTGTCTAGTTTTCAAAAATGTATAGGTTTGCTAGGTTTCCCAAGGTGCCCGTAGAGCTAGGGTTCAAAAACTACAGCTAGACATTTTGCCAAAAAAGGGTAATTTTTCACTGCGAAATTGAGGTGTGACCATGTTGCGTTTTGTGCCGTTTCCTGTCGCGGGCACTAGGCCGACCCACACAAGTGAGGTACCTTTTTTCTCGTAAGACTTTGGGGAACGCGGGGTGAGTGGACATTTGTGGATCCACGCAGAGTCCGGAACTTTCCACGACAGAAATGTGGGGAAAATGTGGTTTTTTTGACAATTTGTTAGGTTTGCAAGGGATTCTGGGTAACAGACCCTGGTGGGAGGCAGTCAAGTCACCCCATCCTGGATTCCCCTGGGTGTCTAGTTTTCAAAAATGTATAGGTTTGGTAGGTTTCCCAAGGTGCCCGCAGAGCTAGGGTTCAAAAACTACAGCTAGTCATTTTGCCCAAAAAGGGTCATTTTTCACTGCGAAATTGAGGTGTGACCATGTTGCGTTTTGCGCCGTTTCCTGTCGCGGGCACTAGGCCGACCCACACAAGTGAGGTACCATTTATCTCGTAAGACGTTGGGGAACGCGTGGTGGGTGGAAATTTGTGGATCCATGCAGATTCCGGAACTTTCCACTACAGAAATGTGGGGAAAATGTGTTTTTTTGGACAATTTTTTAGGTTTGCAAAGGATTCTGGGTAATAGACCCTGGTGGGAGGCAGTCAAGTCACCCCATCCTGGATTTCCCTGGGTGTCTAGTTTAAAAAAATGTATAGGTTTGCTAGGTTTCCCAAGGTGCCCGCTGAGCTAGGGTTCAAAAACTACAGCTAGTCATTTTGCCAAAAAAGGGTCATTTTTCACTGCGAAATTGAGGTGTGACCACGTTGGGTTTTGCGCCGTTTCCTGTCGCGGGCACTAGGCGGACCCACACAAGTGAGGTACCGTTTTTCTTGTAAGACTTTGGGGAACGCGGGGTGGATGGAAATTTGTGGATCCACGCAGATTCTGGAACTTTCCACGGCAGAAATGTGAGGATAATGTGTTTTTTTTGACAATTTTTTAGGTTTGCAAGGGATTCTGGGTAACAGACCCTGGTGGGAGGCAGTCAAGTCACCCCATCCTGGATTCCCCTGGGTGTCTAGTTTTCAAAAATGTATAGGTTTGCTAGGTTTCCCAAGGTGCCCGTAGAGCTAGGGTTCAAAAACTACAGCTAGACATTTTGCCAAAAAAGGGTCATTTTTCACTGCGAAATTGAGGTGTGACCATGTTGCGTTTTGCGCCGTTTCCTGTCGCGGGCACTAGGCCGACCCACACAAGTGAGGTACCATTTTTCTCGTAAGACGTTGGGGAACGCGTGGTGGGTGGAAATTTGTGGATCCATGCAGATTCCGGAACTTTCCACTACAGAAATGTGGGGAAAATTTGTTTTTTTGGACAATTTTTTAGGTTTGCAAAGGATTCTGGGTAATAGACCCTGGTGGGAGGCAGTCAAGTCACCCCATCCTGGATTTCCCTGGGTGTCTAGTTTTAAAAAATGTATAGGTTTGCTAGGTTTCCCAAGGTGCCCGTAGAGCTAGGGTTCAAAAACTACAGCTAGACATTTTGCCAAAAAAGGGTAATTTTTCACTGCGAAATTGAGGTGTGACCATGTTGCGTTTTGTGCCGTTTCCTGTCGCGGGCACTAGGCCGACCCACACAAGTGAGGTACCGTTTTTCTCGTAAGACTTTGGGGAACGCGGGGTGAGTGGACATTTGTGGATCCACCCAGATTCCGGAACTTTCCACGACAGAAATATGGGGAAAATGTGTATTTTTTGACAATTTGTTAGGTTTGCAAGGGATTCTGGGTAACAGACCCTGGTGGGAGGCAGTCAAGTCACCCCATCTTGGATTCCCCTGGGTGTCTAGTTTTCAAAAATGTATAGGTTTGCTAGGTTTTCCAAGGTGCCCGCAGAGGTAGGGTTAAATAACTACAGCTAGTCATTTTGCCAAAAAAGGGTAATTTTTCACTGCGAAATTGAGGTGTGACCACGTTGGGTTTTGCGCCGTTTCCTGTCGCGGGCACTAGGCGGACCCACACAAGTGAGGTACCGTTTTTCTTGTAAGACTTTGGGGAACACGGGGTGGGTGGAAATTTGTGGATCCGTGCAGATTCCGGAACTTTCCACGACAGAAATGTGGGGAAAATGTGTTTTTTTGACAATGTTTTAGGTTTGCAAGGGATTCTGGGTAACAGACCCTGGTGGGAGGCAGTCAAGTCACCCCATCCTGGATTCCCCTGGGTGTCTAGTTTTCAAAAATGTATAGGTTTGGTAGGTTTCCCAAGGTGCCCGCAGAGCTAGGGTTCAAAAACTACAGCTAGTCATTTTGCCCAAAAAGGGTCATTTTTCACTGCGAAATTGAGGTGTGACCACGTTGCGTTTTGCGCCGTTTCCTGTCGCGGGCACTAGACCGACCCACACAAGTGAGGTACCATTTTTCTCGTAAGACGTTGGGGAACGCGTGGTGGGTGGAAATTTGTGGATCCATGCAGATTCCGGAACTTTCCACTACAGAAATGTGGGGAAAATGTGTTTTTTTGGACAATTTTTTAGGTTTGCAAGGGATTCTGGGTAATAGACCCTGGTGGGAGGCAGTCAAGTCACCCCATCCTGGATTTCCCTGTGTGTCTAGTTTTAAAAAATGTATAGGTTTGCTAGGTTTCCCAAGGTGCCCGCTGAGCTAGGGTTCAAAAACTACAGCTAGTCATTTTGCCAAAAAAGGGTCATTTTTCACTGCGAAATTGAGGTGTGACCACGTTGGGTTTTGCGCCGTTTCCTGTCGCGGGCACTAGGCGGACCCACACAAGTGAGGTACCGTTTTTCTTGTAAGACTTTGGGGAACGCGGGGTGGATGGAAATTTGTGGATCCACGCAGATTCCGGAACTTTCCACGACAGAAATGTGCGGAAAATGTGTTTTTTTTGACAATGTTTTAGGTTTGCAAGGGATTCTGGGTAACAGACCCTGGTGGGAGGCAGTCAAGTCACCCCATCCTGGATTCCCCTGGGTGTCTAGTTTTCAAAAATGTATAGGTTTGGTAGGTTTCCCAAGGTGCCCGCAGAGCTAGGGTTCAAAAACTACAGCTAGTCATTTTGCCCAAAAAGGGTCATTTTTCACTGCGAAATTGAGGTGTGACCACGTTGCGTTTTGCGCCGTTTCCTTCGCGGGCACTAGGCCGACCCACACAAGTGAGGTAACATTTTTCTCGTAAGACGTTGGGGAACGCGTGGTGGGTGGAAATTTGTGGATCCATGCAGATTCCGGAACTTTCCACTACAGAAATGTGGGGAAAATGTGTTTTTTTGGACAATTTTTTAGGTTTGCAAGGGATTCTGGGTAATAGACCCTGGTGGGAGGCAGTCAAGTCACCCCATCCTGGATTTCCCTGTGTGTCTAGTTTTAAAAAATGTATAGGTTTGCTAGGTTTCCCAAGGTGCCCGCTGAGCTAGGGTTCAAAAACTACAGCTAGTCATTTTGCCAAAAAAGGGTCATTTTTCACTGCGAAATTGAGGTGTGACCACGTTGGGTTTTGCGCCGTTTCCTGTCGCGGGCACTAGGCGGACCCACACAAGTGAGGTACCGTTTTTCTTGTAAGACTTTGGGGAACGCGGGGTGGATGGAAATTTGTGGATCCACGCAGATTCCGGAACTTTCCACGGCAGAAATGTGAGGATAATGTGTTTTTTTTGACAAGTTTTTAGGTTTGCAAGGGATTCTGGGTAACAGACCCTGGTGGGAGGCAGTCAAGTCACCCCATCCTGGATTCCCCTGGGTGTCTAGTTTTCAAAAATGTATAGGTTTGCTAGGTTTTCCAAGGTGCCCGCAGAGGTAGGGTTAAAAAACTACAGCTAGTCATTTTGCCAAAAAAGGGTAATTTTTCACTGCGAAATTGA
The DNA here is from genome assembly GCF_964204655.1 of Triturus cristatus. Lineage (NCBI taxonomy): Eukaryota > Metazoa > Chordata > Amphibia > Caudata > Salamandridae > Triturus > Triturus cristatus. The sequence goes on along the minus strand of NC_140579.1, from coordinate 933,990,712 downwards.
GGTGTGACCACGTTGCGTTTTGCGCCGTTTCCTGTTGCGGGCACTAGGCGGACCCACACATGTGAGTTACCGTTTTTCTCGTAAGACTTTGGGGAACGCGGGGTGGATGGAAATTTGTGGATCCACATAGATTCCGGAACTTTCCACGACAGAAATATGGGGAAAATGTGTTTTTTTTGACAGTTCTTTAGGTTTGCAAGGGATTCTGGGTAACAGACCCTGGTGGTAGGCAGTCAAGTCACCCCATCCTGGGTTCCCCTGGGTGTCTAGTTTTCAAAAATGTATAGGTTTGCTAGGTTTCCCAAGGTGCCCGTAGAGCTAGGGTTCAAAAACTACAGCTAGACATTTTGCCAAAAAAGGGTCATTTTTCACTGCGAAATTGAGGTGTGACCACGTTGCGTTTTGCGCCGTTTCCTTCGCGGGCACTAGGCCGACCCACACAAGTGAGGTACCATTTTTCTCGTAAGACGTTGGGGAACGCGTGGTGGGTGGAAATTTGTGGATCCACGCAGATTCCGGAACTTTCCACGGCAGAAATGTGAGGATAATGTGTTTTTTTTGACAAGTTTTTAGGTTTGCAAGGGATTCTGGGTAACAGACCCTGGTGGGAGGCAGTCAAGTCACCCCATCCTGGATTCCCCTGGGTGTCTAGTTTTCAAAAATGTATAGGTTTGCTAGGTTTCCCAAGGTGCCCGTAGAGCTAGGGTTCAAAAACTACAGCTAGACATTTTGCCAAAAAAGGGTAATTTTTCACTGCGAAATTGAGGTGTGACCATGTTGCGTTTTGTGCCGTTTCCTGTCGCGGGCACTAGGCCGACCCACACAAGTGAGGTACCGTTTTTCTCGTAAGACTTTGGGGAACGCGGGGTGAGTGGACATTTGTGGATCCACGCAGATTCCGGAACTTTCCACGACAGAAATATGGGGAAAATGTGTATTTTTTGACAATTTGTTAGGTTTGCAAGGGATTCTGGGTAACAGACCCTGGTGGGAGGCAGTCAAGTCACCCCATCTTGGATTCCCCTGGGTGTCTAGTTTTCAAAAATGTATAAGTTTGCTAGGTTTTCCAAGGTGCCCGCAGAGGTAGGGTTAAAAAACTACAGCTAGTCATTTTGCCAAAAAAGGGTAATTTTTCACTGCGAAATTGAGGTGTGACCACGTTGCGTTTTGCGCCGTTTCCTGTTGCGGGCACTAGGCGGACCCACACATGTGAGTTACCGTTTTTCTCGTAAGACTTTGGGGAACGCGGGGTGGATGGAAATTTGTGGATCCACATAGATTCCGGAACTTTCCACGACAGAAATATGGGGAAAATGTGTTTTTTTTGACAGTTCTTTAGGTTTGCAAGGGATTCTGGGTAACAGACCCTGGTGGTAGGCAGTCAAGTCACCCCATCCTGGGTTCCCCTGGGTGTCTAGTTTTCAAAAATGTATAGGTTTGCTAGGTTTCCCAAGGTGCCCGCAGAGCTAGGGTTCAAAAACTACAGCTAGTCATTTTGCCAAAAAAGGGTCATTTTTCACTGCGAAATTGAGGTGTGACCACGTTGCGTTTTGCGCCATTTCCTGTCGCGGGCAGTAGGCCGACCCACACAAGTGAGTTACCGTTTTTCTCATAAGACTCTGGGGAACGCGGGGTGAGTGGAAATTTGTGGATCCACGCAGATTCAGGAACTTTCCACGACAGAAATGTGGGGAAAATGTGTTTTTTTTGACAATTCTTTTAGGTTTGCAAGGGATTCTGGGTAACAGACCCTGGTGGGAGGCAGTCAAGTCACCCCATCCTGGATTCCCCTGGGTGTCTAGTTTTCAAAAATGTAGAGGTTTGCTAGGTTTCCCAAGGTGCCCGCAGAGCTAGGATTAAAAAACTACAGCTAGTCATTTTGCAAAAAAAGGGTAATTTTTCACTGCGAAATTGAGGTGTGACCACGTTGCGTTTTGCGCCGTTTCCTGTTGCGGGCACTAGGCGGACCCACACAAGTGAGGTACCGTTTTTCTTGTAAGGCTTTGGGGAAGACGGGGTGGGTGGAAATTTGTGGATCCACGCAGATTCCGGAACTTTCCACGACAGAAATGTGGGGAAAATGTGTTTTTTTTGACAATTGTTTAGGTTTGCAAGGGATTCTGGGTAACAGACCCTGGTAGGAGGCAGTCAAGTCACCCCATCCTGGATTCCCCTGGGTGTCTAGTTTTCAAAAATGTATAGGTTTGCTAGGTTTCCCAAGGTGCCCGCAGAGCTAGGATTAAAAAACTACAGCTAGTCATTTTGCCAAAAAAGGGTAATTTTTCACTGCGAAATTGAGGTGTGACCACGTTGCGTTTTGCGCCGTTTCCTGTTGCGGGCACTAGGCGGACCCACACAAGTGAGTTACCGTTTTTCTTGTAAGACTTTGGGGAACGCGGGGTGGATGGAAATTTGTGGATCCACGCAGATTCTGGAACTTTCCACGACAGAAATGTGGGGAAAATGTGTTTTTTTTGACAATTCTTTAGGTGTGCAAGGGATTCTGGGTAACAGACCCTGGTGGGAGGCAGTCAAGTCACCCCATCCTGGGTTCCCCTGGGTGTCTAGTTTTCAAAAATGTATAGGTTTGCTAGGTTTCCCAAGGTGCCCGTAGAGCTAGGGTTCAAAAACTACAGCTAGACATTTTGCCAAAAAAGGGTAATTTTTCACTGCGAAATTGAGGTGTGACCATGTTGCGTTTTGTGCCGTTTCCTGTCGCGGGCACTAGGCCGACCCACACAAGTGAGGTACCGTTTTTCTCGTAAGACTTTGGGGAACGCGGGGGGAGTGGACATTTGTGGATCCACGCAGATTCCGGAACTTTCCACGACAGAAATATGGGGAAAATGTGTATTTTTTGACAATTTGTTAGGTTTGCAAGGGATTCTGGGTAACAGACCCTGGTGGGAGGCAGTCAAGTCACCCCATCTTGGATTCCCCTGGGTGTCTAGTTTTCAAAAATGTATAGGTTTGCTAGGTTTTCCAAGGTGCCCGCTGAGCTAGGGTTCAAAAACTACAGCTAGTCATTTTGCCAAAAAAGGGTCATTTTTCACTGCGAAATTGAGGTGTGACCACGATGCGTTTTGCGACATTTTCTGTCGCGGGCACTAGGCCGAACCACACAAGTGAGGTACCATTTTTCTCGTAAGACTTTGGGGAACACAGGGTGGTTAGAAATTTGTGGATCCACGCAGATTCCGGAACTTTCCACCACAGAAATGTGGGGAAAATGTGTTTTTTTTGACAATTTTTTAGGTTTGCAAGGGATTCTGGGTAACAGACCCTGGTGGGAGGCAGTCAAGTCACCCCATCCTGGATTCCCCTGGGTGTCTGGTTTTCAAAAATGTATAGGTTTGGTAGGTTTCCGAAGGTGCCCGCAGAGCTAGGGTTCAAAAACTACAGCTAGTCATTTTGCCAAAAAAGGGTCATTTTTCACTGCGAAATTGAGGTGTGACCACGTTGCGTTTTGCGCCGTTTCCTGTCGCAGGCACTAGGCCGACCCACACAAGTGAGGTACCATTTTTCTAGTAAGACGTTGGGGAACGCGTGGTGGATGGAAATTTGTGGATCCACGCAGGTTCCAGAACTTTCCACTACAGAAATGTGGGGAAAATGTGTTTTTTTTGACAATGTTTTAGGTTTGCAAGGGATTCTGGGTAACAGACCCTGGTGGGAGGCAGTCAAGTCACCCCATCCTGGATTCCCCTGGGTGTCTAGTTTTCAAAAATGTATAGGTTTGGTAGGTTTCCCAAGGTGCCCGCAGAGGTAGGGTTAAAAAACTACAGCTAGTCATTTTGCAAAAAAAGGGTAATTTTTCAATGCGAAATTGAGGTGTGACCACGTTGCGTTTTGCGTCGTTTCCTGTTGCGGGCACTAGGCGGACCCACACATGTGAGTTACCGTTTTTCTCGTAAGACTTTGGGGAACACGGGGTGGATGGAAATTTGTGGATCCACATAGATTCCGGAACTTTCCACGACAGAAATATGGGGAAAATGTGGTTTTTTTGACAATTCTTTAGGTTTGCAAGGGATTCTGGGTAACAGACCCTGGTGGGAGGCAGTCAAGTCACCCCATCCTGGGTTCCCCTGGGTGTCTAGTTTTCAAAAATGTATAGGTTTGCTAGGTTTCCCAAGGTGCCCGCAGAGCTAGGGTTCAAAAACTACAGCTAGTCATTTTGCCAAAAAAGGGTCATTTTTCACTGCGAAATTGAGGTGTCACCACGTTGGGTTTTGCGCCGTTTCCTGTCGCGGGCACTAGGCGGACCCACACAAGTGAGGTACCGTTTTTCTTGTAAGACTTTGGGGAACACGGGGTGGGTGGAAATTTGTGGATCCACGCAGATTCCGGAACTTTCCACGACAGAAATGTGGGGAAAATGTGGTTTTTTTGACAATTTTTTAGGTTTGCAAGGGATTCTGGGTAACAGACCCTGGTAGGAGGCAGTCAAGTCACCCCATCCTGGATTCCCCTGGGTGTCTAGTTTTCAAAAATGTATAGGTTCGCTAGGTTTCCCAAGGTGCCCGCAGAGCTAGGATTAAAAAACTACAGCTAGTCATTTTGCCAAAAAAGGGTCATTTTTCACTGCGAAATTGAGGTGTGACCACGATGCGTTTTGCGACATTTTCTGTCGCGTGCAGTAGGCCGACCCACACAAGTGAGTTACCATTTTTCTCATAAGACTTTGGGGAACGCGGGGTGGGTGGAAATTTGTGGATCCACGCAGATTCAGGAACTTTCCACGACAGAAATGTGGGGAAAATGTGTTTTTTTGACAATTTTTTTAGGTTTGCAAGGGATTCTGGGTAACAGACCCTGGTGGGAGGCAGTCAAGTCACCCCATCCTGGATTCCCCTGGGTGTTTAGTTTTCAAAAATGTATAGGTTTGCTAGGTTTCCCAAGGTGCCCGCAGAGCTAGGGTTAAAAAACTACAGCTAGTCATTTTGCCAAAAAAGGGTCATTTTTCACTGCGAAATTGAGGTGTGACCACGTTGGGTTTTGCGCCGTTTCCTGTCGTGGGCACTAGGCGGACCCACACAAGTGAGGTACCGTTTATCTTGTAAGACTTTGGGGAACACGGGGTGGGTGGAAATTTGTGGATCCACGCAGATTCCGGAACTTTCCACGACAGAAATGTGGGGAAAATGTGTTTTTTTTGACAATTTTTTAGGTTTGCAAGGGATTCTGGGTAACAGACCCTGGTGGGAGGCAGTCAAGTCACCCCATCCTGGATTCCCCTGGGTGTTTAGTTTTCAAAAATGTATAGGTTTGCTAGGTTTCCCAAGGTGCCCGCAGAGCTAGGGTTCAAAAACTACAGCTAGTCATTTTGCCAAAAAAGGGTCATTTTTCACTGCGAAATTGAGGTGTGACCACGTTGCGTTTTGCGCCGGTTCCTGTCGCGGGCACTAGGCCGACCCACACAAGTGAGGTACCATTTTTCTAGTAAGACGTTGGGGAACGCGTGCTGGATGGAAATTTGTGGATCCACGCAGATTCCAGAACTTTCCACTACAGAAATATGGGGAAAATGTGTTTTTTTTGACAATTCTTTAGGTTTGCAAGGGATTCTGGGTAACAGACCCTGGTGGGAGGCAGTCAAGTCACCCCATCCTGGGTTCCCCTGGGTGTCTAGTTTTCAAAAATGTATAGGTTTGCTAGGTTTCCCAAGGTGCCCGCAGAGCTAGGGTTCAAAAACTGCAGCTAGTCATTTTGCCAAAAAAGGGTCATTTTTCACTGCGAAATTGAGGTGTGACCACGATGCGTTTTGCGACATTTTCTGTCGCGGGCACTAGGCCGAACCACACAAGTGAGGTACCGTTTTCCCCTAAGACTTTGGGGAACACAGGGTGGTTAGAAATTTGTGGATCCACGCAGATTCCGGAACTTTCCACCACAGAAATGTGGGGAAAATGTGTTTTTTTGGACAAATTTTTAGGTTTGCAAGGGATTCTGGGTAACAGACCCTGGTGGGAGGCAGCCAAGTCACCCCATCCTGGGTTCCCCTGGGTGTCTAGTTTTCAAAAATGTATCGGTTTGGTAGGTTTCCCAAGGTGCCCGCAGAGGTAGGGTTAAAAAACTACAGCTAGTCATTTTGCCAAAAAAGGGTAATTTTTCACTGCGAAATTGAGGTGTGACCACGTTGCGTTTTGCGCCGTTTCCTGTTGCGGGCACTAGGCGGACCCACACATGTGAGTTACCGTTTTTCTCGTAAGACTTTGGGGAACGCGGGGTGGATGGAAATTTGTGGATCCACATAGATTCCGGAACTTTCCACGACAGAAATATGGGGAAAATGTGTTTTTTTTGACAATTCTTTAGGTTTGCAAGGGATTCTGGGTAACAGACCCTGGTGGGAGGCAGTCAAGTCACCCCATCCTGGGTTCCCCTGGGTGTCTAGTTTTCAAAAATGTATAGGTTTGCTAGGTTTCCCAAGGTGCCCGCAGAGCTAGGGTTCAAAAACTACAGCTAGTCATTTTGCCAAAAAAGGGTCATTTTTCACTGCGAAATTGAGGTGTGACCATGTTGCGTTTTGCGCCGTTTCCTGTCGCGGGCAGTAGGCCGACCCACACAAGTGAGTTACCGTTTTTCTCATAAGACTTTGGGGAACGCGGGGTGGGTGGAAATTTGTGGATCCACGCAGATTCAGGAACTTTCCACGACAGAAATGTGGGGAAAATGTGTTTTTTTTGACAATTTTTTTAGGTTTGCAAGGGATTCTGGGTAACAGACCCTGGTGGGAGGCAGTCAAGTCACCCCATCCTGGATTCCCCTGGGTGTCTAGTTTTCAAAAATGTATAGGTTTGCTAGGTTTCCTGTGAGAAGTTGGCCTGGTATATGATGCTCACTAGTTAAAGTGATCACCTTGTACCATGCCAAGCAACCCTTATGGTGTGGTTGTAAGTCAACCTTTTCGGACTAGCTGCCCTAGTGGTAGCGTAGGCTAAGCAGTCTTTGAGGCTAAACTCGTGAAGCGTGTTAAGCCAGCTGTTTTACCAAATGCAACCCCCTTTTATACCAATGAAAGGACACCACACCGATATATATTCAAAATATATATGTATTTATTTCTCAAAGTAACCCCTAGTCTCTTTATGAGCACAGGAGCACAAATCGTCAAACAAGATTATCACAGAATACACAGAAGTTGCACTTTATATGGATAGGACCTGGTGGCCACTCGAACCATATACTAAAATAGTGGTATAAGTACCACGAACAGAAAAGGGAAAAGGCCTAGGGCCTCTAGAATCGCTGGGCCTACAAGGAGCTAACGTCAGTTAGTGACCAGGAGGTCCACGGGTGGCGTGTGCAGAGCAAATAGTCACACGCGTGCTCCCATAGGTTTCAATGGGTGCGTAAAAAGTACAAAGTTACTGCAAAGAGGATCTTCCGGATGGACTAGGAACTCAAGATTTGGAACACAGGCACTAGAGATGTAATACTACACTTGGGCACAGGTGTGCCAGCTTTACCTCACCCACAGGAAGCGGGTGCATAGGCCTCGAAGTGCGTCGGGTTTCTTCTATCTGTTCCGTGGAGCTTGAAGACAAAGATGCTGCAGGCGGTCGGTCCGGGAGAGATGCAGTGGATCCAAGAGTGGATCGGAGATGTTGAAGACCTGTAAGCAGAGGGGACAGTGTTCACAGTCACTAGCCAGTGACCAGCGTGGCACCAGGTGGGTACCAGGCAATGTCGGGTGCAAACAGGAAGAAAGGGGTAGCTTGTCTCTGCAGCCACGTAGTCCCTGGAGGTCGACGACGTCCAGGAGTCAAGTCACGAGCTGTCCCACGCAGGCTCTCGCTGTCGGCAGTGTTGGCGACTTGATCGAAGCAAACAAGCCTTGGCAAAAGCAATTGTTGTAGGAAAAGGAAATAAGCTGATGGTTCTGACCAGCAAGGTCAGAAGGACTGCTCCTTTGGAGGGGAGCAAGGGCCAGTCTGGAGCAACCAGACCAGTGGTGTATTTCTTGAAGTTCGTCGCCAAGATGGCTACTAGCCAGCGGGCCAGCAACCGGTTGGGTGCGTCGAGTGGCAAAATGCAGAAGGGCCCCACGCAGATCGTGGAGATGCTGGAGGGCTCACCTTTGGTGCAGATGCTGCTCGGGTGTTGGGCTTCTCAGATCCCAAAGCACAACTTGGAGGGAGCCTCGGTTGTTGCACTTGTCAGCTTGTCGTAGTCGTTCCAAGATGGCTGGCTCCACGTGTCTCGGTGCCTCCACGGGTCTCCTCTTTTCAGGGACTGTGGATCGGGCGGTGAGAGGTCTGGAGGTCCAGGTCTTGTCAGTCTCTGGGCTCGGGCTCCGGCGGGAGGCGGCGGCAAAGCAGACGTTGATTCGCTGGATGGTGCTTGCGTTAGCAAGGTGGTCACTCCCTGACCACAGGGGAGATTGGCTTCAGTCCTCTGTGCAGCAGAGCGTCGAAGTTCCCGTCTTCTTCTTAGTGTTAAGTTGATTCCAGGATGTCTGAAGTCTTAGGACACAGCTCCTACCTTTAAGCGGATTCTAGGGGCCGGACTACCTGCTAGGTCCCTCCCTATGGGTGGGACCAGGAAGGGGGGTGGTTACACCCCCAATCCTTTGTCCAGCTCGCCCCAGGCCCGGGACTGGTGTGCCCCAGGATCGGTTTGAACTGGCATATGCACCGAGGCTCCTTGTGAGCCCCAGGCATGTCTGGTTTCTTTCAAGCCCTACCTGACCAATACACAAAATCCTGTCTGGGGTGGTGCACGCACCTCCCCTGGCAGGAAACCCTTTGTCCACACCTCCCAAGCTGGAAGGACTCCCAGCAGCAGGAGGGCAGACTTGTGTCTGTGGTGGCAGCATCCATTTTGTGGAGCTGAGGCTATGTCTGATTTTACCCGGGTTTCAGGCACTGTACATGTCGTGTCCCTCTAGAAGGGTGGAATGCTAACCCCGTCGCCAGAATTGGCGAGGGGTTAGTATTCCAATTCGTATGACACCTTACTCGACATGTTTTGATAAAGCCAAACCAAAGTTAGCATTTAACCGCGAGGTTCATAATGCACTTAAGAGTATATGGTATGACGATATCTGGAAACAGTAGAAGGAAGTTGTTCCGACCACTACAGACAGGCTCAGCTCATGCCAGAGCACCATCTCACCAGAGACGTTTTAAGGCATGGGCAAAGTGGGCTCTGGCCCAGGGCCCCAGACTTTCAGGGGGCCCCTTATAGAGCCAGCCATGTTCTGCAGAGTCATGCCCTAATGAGGGTAATTCTCAAATCAATTGTTTTAAATACCCTTTTCCTTTCATTTATTTTTAATGTGGGTGATGTGTGAGTTTTTAGGGGCATTTTGAAGGGAAATGCTGTGTTTGTTTCATGCAACATCCATAAAAAAGTTTATTTTAGATCAAAACAGGACCTTACCTATGAGAAATGAGAGGGTGTCACAGAGATTATATGCAGTAATATTAGTGAGCTGCTGACGTGTTAAATATTGAAAGCACACATCACCATCCCTTAGTATTAGATGGAAACACATTCCAAATTTGGACGAGTGTACCTGTGTGCTGTCAGTGACCTGGCCAAAGAGGTCATGAAATATCTGAAATTGAATATTAAATTCAAAGTTGTTGTGAACAGGGGGCCCCCAAAATCCGTTCGGCCCAGGGCCCCCAAAATCCTTAAGATGCCCCTGCATCTCACATGGAACCAAGCACTCTGCCTTCTTGATTGTTAAGGCCTGCCATAGGAGTGACTTATAGGTTACCAGGTGTCCCATTTAAGGTTAGGTATAGGTATACTACACCTAAGTAAGAGGTGATTACACCAACTTACCCCAGCTGAGTGATCAGCCAGTTGTGTCAGATTGTTAGGCCAAGCCTGGGGTGGCATAATACATGCTTCAGCCCCTGGCATGCCTTGGGTACACCAATGCCCTGGGTACCTAGTGTACACTGGTACAGGGGCTGACAGGGTGATCCACTTCCAATTGGTTATGCACCTAGGGTGCATAGTTTTAATTTAGTAGAGAGAACAGCAGGCTGGGGGTCTGATCGGCAGGCCCACAGCCTCAATATGTCAAAAACCAGTGAAGCAAAAAGCAAAAATTTGGGGTGACCATAGGATAGCAGACCCTACTCTCCTACATTTCCCAAGGTGCCCGCAGAGCTAGGATTAAAAAACTACAGCTAGTCATTTTGCCAAAAAAGGGTAATTTTTCACTGCGAAATTTAGGTGTGACCACGTTGCGTTTTGCGCCGTTTCCTGTCGCGTGCAGTAGGCCGACCCACACAAGTGAGTTACCGTTTTTCTCATAAGACTTTGGGGAACGCGGGATGGGTGGAAATTTGTGGATCCACGCAGATTCAGGAACTTTCCACGACAGAAATGTTGGGAAAATGTGTTTTTTTTGACAATTTTTTTAGGTTTGCAAGGGATTCTGGGTAACAGACCCTGGTGGGAGGCAGTCAAGTCACCCCATCCTGGATTCCCCTGGGTGTTTAGTTTTCAAAAATGTATAGGTTTGCTAGGTTTCCCAAGGTGCCCGCAGAGCTAGGGTTAAAAAACTACAGCTAGTCATTTTGCCAAAAAAGGGTCATTTTTCACTGCGAAATTGAGGTGTGACCACGTTGGGTTTTGCGCCGTTTCCTGTCGCGGGCACTAGGCGGACCCACACAAGTGAGGTACCGTTTTTCTTGTAAGACTTTGGGGAACACGGGGTGGGTGGAAATTTGTGGATCCACGCAGATTCCGGAACTTTCCACGACAGAAATGTGGGGAAAATGTGTTTTTTTTGACAATTTTTTAGGTTTGCAAGGGATTCTGGGTAACAGACCCTGGTAGGAGGCAGTCAAGTCACCCCATCCTGGATTCCCCTGGGTGTCTAGTTTTCAAAAATGTATAGGTTTGCTAGGTTTCCCAAGGTGCCCGCAGAGCTAGGATTAAAAAACTACAGCTAGTCATTTTGCCAAAAAAGGGTAATTTTTCACTGCGAAATTGAGGTGTGACCACGTTGCGTTTTGCGCCGTTTCCTGTTGCGGGCACTAGGCGGACCCACACAAGTTAGTTACCGTTTTTCTTGTAAGACTTTGGGGAACGCGGGGTGGATGGAAATTTGTGGATCCACGCAGATTCTGGAACTTTCCACGACAGAAATGCGGGGAAAATGTGTTTTTTTTGACAATTCTTTAGGTTTGCAAGGGATTCTGGGTAACAGACCCTGGTGGGAGGCAGTCAAGTCACCCCATCCTGGATTCCCCTGGGTGTCTAGTTTTCAAAAATGTATAGGTTTGCTAGGTTTCCCAAGGTGCCCGCAGAGCTAGGGTTCAAAAACTACAGCTAGTCATTTTGCCAAAAAAGGGTCATTTTTCACTGCGAAATTGAGGTGTGACCACGATGCGTTTTGCGACATTTTCTGTCGCGTGCAGTAGGCCGACCCACACAAGTGAGTTACCATTTTTCTCATAAGACTTTGGGGAATGCGGGGTGGGTGGAAATTTGTGGATCCACGCAGATTCAGGAACTTTCCACGACAGAAATGTGGGGAAAATGTGTTTTTTTTGACAATTGTTTTAGGTTTGCAAGGGATTCTGGGTAACAGACCCTGGTGGGAGGCAGTCAAGTCACCCCATCCTGGATTCCCCTGGGTGTTTAGTTTTCAAAAATGTATAGGTTTGCTAGGTTTCCCAAGGTGCCCGCAGAGCTAGGGTTAAAAAACTACAGCTAGTCATTTTGCCAAAAAAGGGTCATTTTTCACTGCGAAATTGAGGTGTGACCACGTTGGGTTTTGCGCCGTTTCCTGTCGTGGGCACTAGGCGGACCCACACAAGTGAGGTACCGTTTATCTTGTAAGACTTTGGGGAACACGGGGTGGGTGGAAATTTGTGGATCCACGCAGATTCCGGAACTTTCCACGACAGAAATGTGGGGAAAATGTGTTTTTTTTGACAATTTTTTAGGTTTGCAAGGGATTCTGGGAAACAGACTCTGGTGGGAGGCAGTCAAGTCACCCCATCCTGGATTCCCCTGGGTGTCTGGTTTTCAAAAATGTATAGGTTTGGTAGGTTTCCAAAGGTGCCCGCAGAGCTAGGGTTCAAAAACTACAGCTAGTCATTTTGCCAAAAAAGGGTCATTTTTCACTGCGAAATTGAGGTGTGACCACGTTGCGTTTTGCGCCGTTTCCTGTCGCGGGCACTAGGCCGACCCACACAAGTGAGGTACCATTTTTCTAGTAAGACGTTGGGGAACGCGTGGTGGATGGAAATTTGTGGATCCACGCAGATTCCAGAACTTTCCACTACAGAAATGTGGGGAAAATTTGTTTTTTTTGACAATGTTTTAGGTTTGCAAGGGATTCTGGGTAATAGACCCTGGTGGGAGGCAGTCAAGTCACCCCATCCTGGATTCCCCTGGGTGTCTAGTTTTCAAAAATGTATAGGTTTGGTAGGTTTCCCAAGGTGCCCGCAGAGGTAGGGTTAAAAAACTACAGCTAGTCATTTTGCCAAAAAAGGGTAATTTTTCACTGCGAAATTGAGGTGTGACCACGTTGCGTTTTGCGCCGTTTCCTGTTGCGGGCACTAGGCGGACCCACACATGTGAGTTACCGTTTTTCTCGTAAGACTTTGGGGAACACGGGGTGGATGGAAATTTGTGGATCCACATAGATTCAGGAACTTTCCACGACAGAAATGTGGGGAAAATGTGTTTTTTTTGACAATTTGTTTAGGTTTGCAAGGGATTCTGGGTAACAGACCCTGGTGGGAGGCAGTCAAGTCACCCCATCCTGGATTCCCCTGGGTGTCTAGTTTTAAAAAATGTATAGGTTTGCTAGGTTTCCCAAGGTGCCCGCAGAGCTAGGATTAAAAAACTACAGCTAGTCATTTTGCCAAAAAAGGGTAATTTGTCACTGCGAAATTTAGGTGTGACCACGTTGCGTTTTGCGCCGTTTCCTGTCGCGTGCAGTAGGCCGACCCACACAAGTGAGTTACCGTTTTTCTCATAAGACTTTGGGGAACGCGGGATGGGTGGAAATTTGTGGATCCACGCAGATTCAGGAACTTTCCACGACAGAAATGTTGGGAAAATGTGTTTTTTTTGACAATTTTTTTAGGTTTGCAAGGGATTCTGGGTAAAAGACCCTGGTGGGAGGCAGTCAAGTCACCCCATCCTGGATTCCCCTGGGTGTTTAGTTTTCAAAAATGTATAGGTTTGCTAGGTTTCCCAAGGTGCCCGCAGAGCTAGGGTTAAAAAACTACAGCTAGTCATTTTGCCAAAAAAGGGTCATTTTTCACTGCGAAATTGAGGTGTGACCACGTTGGGTTTTGCGCCGTTTCCTGTCGCGGGCACTAGGCGGACCCACACAAGTGAGGTACCGTTTTTCTTGTAAGACTTTGGGGAACACGGGGTGGAAATTTGTGGATCCACGCAGATTCCGGAACTTTCCACGACAGAAATGTGGGGAAAATGTGTTTTTTTTGACAATTTTTTAGGTTTGCAAGGGATTCTGGGTAACAGACCCTGGTAGGAGGCAGTCAAGTCACCCCATCCTGGATTCCCCTGGGTGTCTAGTTTTCAAAAATGTATAGGTTTGCTAGGTTTCCCAAGGTGCCCGCAGAGCTAGGATTAAAAAACTACAGCTAGTCATTTTGCCAAAAAAGGGTAATTTTTCACTGCGAAATTGAGGTGTGACCACGTTGCGTTTTGCGCCGTTTCCTGTTGCGGGCACTAGGCGGACCCACACAAGTGAGTTACCGTTTTTCTTGTAAGACTTTGGGGAACGCGGGGTGGATGGAAATTTGTGGATCCACGCAGATTCTGGAACTTTCCACCACAGAAATGTGGGGAAAATGTGTTTTTTTGGACAAATTTTTAGGTTTGCAAGGGATTCTGGGTAACAGACCCTGGTGGGAGGCAGTCAAGTCACCCCATCCTGGGTTTCCCTGGGTGTCTAGTTTTCAAAAATGTATAGGTTTGCTAGGTTTCCCAAGGTGCCCGCAGAGCTAGGATTAAAAAACTACAGCTAGTCATTTTGCCAAAAAAGGGTAATTTTTCACTGCGAAATTTAGGTGTGACTACGTTGCGTTTTGCGCCGTTTCCTGTCGCGTGCAGTAGGCCGACCCACACAAGTGAGTTACCATTTTTCTCATAAGACTTTGGGGAACGCGGGGTGGGTGGAAATTTGTGGATCCACACAGATTCAGGAACTTTCCACGACAGAAATGTGGGGAAAATGTGTTTTTTTTGACAATTTTTTTAGGTTTGCAAGGGATTCTGGGTAACAGACCCTGGTGGGAGGCAGTCAAGTCACCCCATCCTGGATTCCCCTGGGTGTTTAGTTTTCAAAAATGTATAGGTTTGCTAGGTTTCCCAAGGTGCCCGCAGAGCTAGGGTTAAAAAACTACAGCTAGTCATTTTGCCAAAAAAGGGTCATTTTTCACTGCGAAATTGAGGTGTGACCACGTTGGGTTTTGCGCCGTTTCCTGTCGTGGGCACTAGGCGGACCCACACAAGTGAGGTACCGTTTATCTTGTAAGACTTTGGGGAACACGGGGTGGGTGGAAATTTGTGGATCAACGCAGATTCCGGAACTTTCCACGACAGAAATATGGGGAAAATGTGTTTTTTTTGACAATTTTTTAGGTTTGCAAGGGATTCTGGGTAACAGACCCTGGTGGGAGGCAGTCAAGTCACCCCATCCTGGATTCCCCTGGGTGTCTGGTTTTCAAAAATGTATAGGTTTGGTAGGTTTCCGAAGGTGCCCGCAGAGCTAGGGTTCAAAAACTACAGCTAGTCATTTTGCCAAAAAAGGGTCATTTTTCACTGCGAAATTGAGGTGTGACCACGTTGCGTTTTGCGCCGTTTCCTGTCGCGGGCACTAGGCCGACCCACACAAGTGAGGTACCATTTTCCTAGTAAGACGTTGGGGAACGCGTGGTGGATGGAAATTTGTGGATCCACGCAGATTCCAGAACTTTCCACTACAGAAATGTGGGGAAAATGTGTTTTTTTGGACAATTTTTTAGGTTTGCAAGGGATTCTGGGTAATAGACCCTGGTGGGAGGCAGTCAAGTCACCCCATCCTGGATTCCCCTGGGTGTTTAGTTTTCAAAAATGTATAGGTTTGCTAGGTTTCCCAAGGTGCCCGCAGAGCTAGGGTTCAAAAACTACAGCTAGTCATTTTGCCAAAAAAGGGTCATTTTTCACTGCGAAATTGAGGTGTGACCACGTTGCGTTTTGCGCCGTTTCCTGTCGCGGGCACTAGGCCGACCCACACAAGTGAGGTACCATTTTTCTAGTAAGACGTTGGGGAACGCGTGGTGGGTGGAAATTTGTGGATCCACGCAGATTCCGGAACTTTCCACTACAGAAATGTGGGGAAAATGTGTTTTTTTGGACAATATTTTAGGTTTGCAAGGGATTCTGGGTAATAGACCCTGGTGGGAGGTAGTCAAGTCACCCCATCCTGGATTCCCCTGGGTGTCTAGTTTTCAAAAATGTATAGGTTTGCTAGGTTTCCCAAGGTGCCCGTAGAGCTAGGGTTCAAAAACTACAGCTAGACGTTTTGCCAAAAAAGGGTCATTTTTCACTGCGAAATTGAGGTGTGACCACGTTACGTTTTGTGCCGTTTCCTGTCGCGGCCACTAGGCCGACCCACACAAGTGAGGTACCGTTTTTCTCGTAAGACTTTGGGGAATGCGGGGTGGGTGGACATTTGTGGATCCACGCAGATTCCGGAACTTTCCACGACAGAAATATGGGGAAAATGTGTATTTTTTGACAATTTGTTAGGTTTGCAAGGGATTCTGGGTAACAGACCCTGGTGGGAGGCAGTCAAGTCACCCCATCCTGCATTCCCCTGGGTGTCTAGTTTTCAAAAATGTATAGGTTTGCTAGGTTTCCCAAGGTGCCCGCAGAGCTAGGATTAAAAAACTACAGCTAGTCATTTTGCCAAAAAAGGGTAATTTTTCACTGCGAAATTTAGGTGTGACCACGTTGCGTTTTGCGCCATTTCCTGTCGCGTGCAGTAAGCCGACCCACACAAGTGAGTTACCATTTTTCTCATAAGACTTTGGGGAACGCGGGGTGGGTGGAAATTTGTGGATCCACGCAGATTCAGGAACTTTCCACGACAGAAATGTGGGGAAAATGTGTTTTTTTGGACAATTTTTTTAGGTTTGCAAGGGATTCTGGGTAACAGACCCTGGTGGGAGGCAGTCAAGTCACCCCATCCTGGATTCCCCTGGGTGTTTAGTTTTCAAAAATGTATGGGTTTGCTAGGTTTCCCAAGGTGCCCGCAGAGCTAGGGTTAAAAAACTACAGCTAGTCATTTTGCCAAAAAAGGGTCATTTTTCACTGCGAAATTGAGGTGTGACCACGTTGGGTTTTGCGCCGTTTCCTGTCGCGGGCACTAGGCGGACCCACACAAGTGAGGTACCGTTTTTCTTGTAAGACTTTGGGGAACACGGGGTGGGTGGAAATTTGTGGATCCACGCAGATTCCGGAACTTTCCACGACAGAAATGTGGGGAAAATGTGTTTTTTTTGACAATTTTTTAGGTTTGCAAGGGATTCTGGGTAACAGACCCTGGTGGGAGGCAGTCAAGTCACCCCATCCTGGATTCCCCTGGGTGTTTAGTTTTCAAAAATGTATAGGTTTGCTAGGTTTCCCAAGGTGCCCGCAGAGCTAGGGTTCAAAAACTACAGCTAGTCATTTTGCCAAAAAAGGGTCATTTTTCACTGCGAAATTGAGGTGTGACCACGTTGCGTTTTGCGCCGTTTCCTGTCGCGGGCACTAGGCCGACCCACACAAGTGAGGTACCATTTTTCTAGTAAGACGTTGGGGAACGCGTGGTGGGTGGAAATTTGTGGATCCACGCAGATTCCGGAACTTTCCACTACAGAAATGTGGGGAAAATGTGTTTTTTTGGACAATATTTTAGGTTTGCAAGGGATTCTGGGTAATAGACCCTGGTGGGAGGCAGTCAAGTCACCCCATCCTGGATTCCCCTGGGTGTCTAGTTTTCAAAAATGTATAGGTTTGCTAGGTTTCCCAAGGTGCCCGTAGAGCTAGGGTTCAAAAACTACAGCTAGACATTTTGCCAAAAAAGGGTCATTTTTCACTGCGAAATTGAGGTGTGACCACGTTACGTTTTGTGCCGTTTCCTGTCGCGGCCACTAGGCCGACCCACACAAGTGAGGTACCGTTTTTCTCGTAAGACTTTGGGGAATGCGGGGTGGGTGGACATTTGTGGATCCACGCAGATTCCGGAACTTTCCACGACAGAAATATGGGGAAAATGTGTATTTTTTGACAATTTGTTAGGTTTGCAAGGGATTCTGGGTAACAGACCCTGGTGGGAGGCAGTCAAGTCACCCCATCTTGGATTCCCCTGCGTGTCTAGTTTTCAAAAATGTATAGGTTTGCTAGGTTTTCCAAGGTGCCCGCAGAGGTAGGGTTAAAAAACTACAGCTAGTCATATTGCAAAAAAAGGGTCATTTTTCACTGCGAAATTGAGGTGTGACCACGTTGCGTTTTGCGCCATTTCCTGTTGCGGGCACTAGGCGGACCCACACAAGTGAGTTACCGTTTTTCTCGTAAGACTTTGGGGAACGCGGGGTGGATGGAAATTTGTGGATCCACACAGATTCCGGAACTTTCCACGACAGAAATGTGGGGAAAATGTGGTTTTTTTGACAATTCTATAGGTTTGCAAGGGATTCTGGGTAACAGACCCTGGTGGGAGGCAGTCAAGTCACCCCATCCTGGGTTCCCCTGGGTGTCTAGTTTTCAAAAATGTATAGGTTTGCTAGGTTTCCCAAGGTGCCCGCAGAGCTAGGGTTCAAAAACTACAGCTAGTCATTTTGCCAAAAAAGGGTCATTTTTCACTGCGAAATTGAGGTGTGACCACGTTGCGTTTTGCGCCGTTTCCTGTTGCGGGCAGTAGGCGGACCCACACAAGTGAGTTACCATTTTTCTCATAAGACTTTGGGGAACGCGGGGTGGGTGGAAATTTGTGGATCCACGCAGATTCAGGAACTTTCCACGACAGAAATGTGGGGAAAATGTGTTTTTTTTGACAATTTTTTTAGGTTTGCAAGGGATTCTGGGTAACAGACCCTGGTGGGAGGCAGTCAAGTCACCCCATCCTGGATTCCCCTGGGTGTCTAGTTTTCAAAAATGTATAGGTTTGCTAGGTTTCCCAAGGTGCCCGCAGAGCTAGGATTAAAAAACTACAGCTAGTCATTTTGCCAAAAAAGGGTAATTTTTCACTGCGAAATTTAGGTGTGACCACGTTGCGTTTTACGCTGTTTCCTGTCGCGTGCAGTAGGCCGACCCACACAAGTGAGTTACCATTTTTCTCATAAGACTTTGGGGAACGCGGGGTGGGTGGAAATTTGTGGATCCACGCAGATTCAGGAACTTTCCACGACAGAAATGTGGGGAAAATGTGTTTTTTTGGACAATTTTTTTAGGTTTGCAAGGGATTCTGGGTAACAGACCCTGGTGGGAGGCAGTCAAGTCACCCCATCCTGGATTCCCCTGGGTGTTTAGTTTTCAAAAATGTATATGTTTGCTAGGTTTCCCAAGGTGCCCGCAGAGCTAGGGTTAAAAAACTACAGCTAGTCATTTTGCCAAAAAAGGGTCATTTTTCACTGCGAAATTGAGGTGTGACCACGTTGGGTTTTGCGCCGTTTCCTGTCGCGGGCACTAGGCGGACCCACACAAGTGAGGTACCGTTTTTCTTGTAAGACTTTGGGGAACACGGGGTGGGTGGAAATTTGTGGATCCACGCAGATTCCGGAACTTTCCACGACAGAAATGTGGGGAAAATGTGTTTTTTTTGACAATTTTTTAGGTTTGCAAGGGATTCTGGGTAACAGACCCTGGTGGGAGGCAGTCAAGTCACCCCATCCTGGATTCCCCTGGGTGTCTGGTTTTCAAAAATGTATAGGTTTGGTAGGTTTCCGAAGGTGCCCGCAGATCTAGGGTTCAAAAACTACAGCTAGTCATTTTGCCAAAAAAGGGTCATTTTTCACTGCAAAATTGAGGTGTGACCACGTTGCGTTTTGCGCCGTTTACTGTCGCGGGCACTAGGCCGACCCACACAAGTGAGGTACCATTTTTCTAGTAAGACGTTGGGGAACGCGTGGTGGGTGGAAATTTGTGGATCCACGCAGATTCCAGAACTTTCCACTACAGAAATGTGGGGAAAATGTGTTTTTTTGGACAATCTTTTAGGTTTGCAAGGGATTCTGGGTAATAGACCCTGGTGGGAGGCAGTCAAGTCACCCCATCCTGGATTCCCCTGGGTGTCTAGTTTTCAAAAATGTATAGGTTTGCTAGGTTTCCCAAGGTGCCCGTAGAGCTAGGGTTCAAAAACTACAGCTAGACATTTTGCCAAAAAAGGGTCATTTTTCACTGCGAAATTGAGGTGTGACCACGTTGCGTTTTGTGCCGTTTCCTGTCGCGGCCACTAGGCCGACCCACACAAGTGAGGTACCGTTTTTCTCGTAAGACGTCGGGGAATGCGGGGTGGGTGGACATTTGTGGATCCACGCAGATTCCGGAACTTTCCACGACAGAAATATGGGGAAAATGTGTATTTTTTGACAATTTGTTAGGTTTGCAAGGGATTCTGGGTAACAGACCCTGGTGGGAGGCAGTCAAGTCACCCCATCCTGGATTCCCCTGGGTGTCTAGTTTTCAAAAATGTATAGGTTTGCTAGGTTTCCCAAGGTGCCCGCAGAGCTAGGATTAAAAAACTACAGCTAGTCATTTTGCCAAAAAAGGGTAATTTTTCACTGCGAAATTTAGGTGTGACCACGTTGCGTTTTGCGCCGTTTCCTGTCGCGTGCAGTAGGCCGACCCACACAAGTGAGTTACCATTTTTCTCATAAGACTTTGGGGAACGCGGGGTGGGTGGAAATTTGTGGATCCACGCAGATTCAGGGACTTTCCACGACAGAAATGTGGGGAAAATGTGTTTTTTTTGACAATTTTATTAGGTTTGCAAGGGATTCTGGGTAACAGACCCTGGTGGGAGGCAGTCAAGTCACCCCATCCTGGATTCCCCTGGGTGTTTAGTTTTCAAAAATGTATAGGTTTGCTAGGTTTCCCAAGGTGCCCGCAGAGCTAGGGTTAAAAAACTACAGCTAGTCATTTTGCCAAAAAAGGGTCATTTTTCACTGCGAAATTGAGGTGTGACCACGATGCGTTTTGCGCCGTTTCCTGTCGCGGGCACTAGGCCGACCCACACAAGTGAGGTACCATTTTTTTAGTAAGACGTTGGGGAACGCGTGGTGGGTGGAAATTTGTGGATCCACGCAGATTCCGGAACTTTCCACTACAGAAATGTGGGGAAAATGTGTTTTTTTGGACAATTTTTTAGGATTGCAAGGGATTCTGGGTAATAGACCCTGGTGGGAGGCAGTCAAGTCACCCCATCCTGGATTCCCCTGGGTGTCTAGTTTTCAAAAATGTATAGGTTTGCTAGGTTTCCCAAGGTGCCCGTAGAGCTAGGGTTCAAAAACTACAGCTAGACATTTTGCCAAAAAGGGTCATTTTTCACTGCGAAATTGAGGTGTGACCACGTTGCGTTTTGTGCCGTTTCCTGTCGCGGCCACTAGGCCGACCCACACAAGTGAGGTACCGTTTTTCTCGTAAGACTTTGGGGAATGCGGGGTGGGTGGACATTTGTGGATCCACGCAGATTCCGGAACTTTCCACGACAGAAATATGGGGAAAATGTGTATTTTTTGACAATTTGTTAGGTTTGCAAGGGATTCTGGGTAACCGACCCTGGTGGGAGGCAGTCAAGTCACCCCATCTTGGATTCCCCTGGGTGTCTAGTTTTAAAAAATGTATAGGTTTGCTAGGTTTTCCAAGGTGCCAGCAGAGGTAGGGTTAAAAAACTACAGCTAGTCATATTGCCAAAAAAGGGTCATTTTTCACGGCGAAATTGAGGTGTGACCACGTTGCGTTTTGCGCCGTTTCCTGTTGCGGGCACTAGGCGGACCCACACAAGTGAGTTACCGTTTTTCTCGTAAGACTTTGGGGAACGCGGGGTGGATGGAAATTTGTGGATCCACACAGATTCCGGAACTTTCCACGACAGAAATGTGGGGAAAATGTGTTTTTTTTGACAATTCTATAGGTTTGCAAGGGATTCTGGGTAACAGACCCTGGTGGGAGGCAGTCAAGTCACCCCATCCTGGGTTCCCCTGGGTGTCTAGTTTTCAAAAATGTATAGGTTTGCTAGGTTTCCCAAGGTGCCCGCAGAGCTAGGGTTCAAAAACTACAGCTAGTCATTTTGCCAAAAAAGGGTCATTTTTCACTGCGAAATTGAGGTGTGACCACGTTGCGTTTTGCGCCGTTTCCTGTCGCGGGCAGTAGGCCGACCCACACAAGTGAGTTACCGTTTTTCTCATAAGACTTTGGGGAACGCGGGGTAGGTGGAAATTTGTGGATCCACGCAGATTCAGGAACTTTCCACGACAGAAATGTGGGGAAAATGTGTTTTTTTTGACAATTTTTTTAGGTTTGCAAGGGATTCTGGGTAACAGACCCTGGTGGGAGGCAGTCAAGTCACCCCATCCTGGATTCCCCTGGGTGTCTAGTTTTCAAAAATGTATAGGTTTGCTAGGTTTCCCAAGGTGCCCGCAGAGCTAGGATTAAAAAACTACAGCTAGTCATTTTGCCAAAAAAGGGTAATTTTTCACTGCGAAATTTAGGTGCGACCACGTTGCGTTTTGCGCCGTTTCCTGTCGTGTGCAGTAGGCCGACCCACACAAGTGAGTTACCGTTTTTCTCATAAGACTTTGGGGAACGCGGGATGGGTGGAAATTTGTGGATCCACGCAGATTCAGGAACTTTCCACGACAGAAATGTTGGGAAAATGTGTTTTTTTGGACAATTTTTTTAGGTTTGCAAGGGATTCTGGGTAACAGACTCTGGTGGGAGGCAGTCAAGTCACCCCATCCTGGATTCCCCTGGGTGTTTAGTTTTCAAAAATGTATAGGTTTGCTAGGTTTCCCAAGGTGCCCGCAGAGCTAGGGTTAAAAAACTACAGCTAGTCATTTTGCCAAAAAAGGGTCATTTTTCACTGCGAAATTGAGGTGTGACCACGTTGGGTTTTGCGCCGTTTCCTGTCGCGGGCACTAGGCGGACCCACACAAGTGAGGTACCGTTTTTCTTGTAAGACTTTGGGGAACACGGGGTGGATGGAAATTTGTGGATCCACGCAGATTCCGGAACTTTCCACGACAGAAATGTGGGGAAAATGTGTTTTTTTTGACAATTCTTCAGGTTTGCAAGGGATTCTGGGTAACAGACCCTGGTGGGAGGCAGTCAAGTCACCCCATCCTGGATTCCCCTGGGTGTCTAGTTTTCAAAAATGTATAGGTTTGCTAGGTTTCCCAAGGTGCCCGCAGAGCTAGGGTTCAAAAACTACAGCTAGTCATTTTGCCAAAAAAGGGTCATTTTTCACTGCGAAATTGAGGCGTGACCACGATGCGTTTTGCGACATTTCCTGTCGCGGGCACTAGGCCGAACCACACAAGTGAGGTACCGTTTTTCTCGTAAGACTTTGGGGAACGCAGGGTGGTTAGAAATTTGTGGATCCACGCAGATTCCGGAACTTTCCACCACAGAAATGTGGGGAAAATGTGTTTTTTGGACAAATTTTTAGGTTTGCAAGGGATTCTGGGTAACAGAGCCTGGTGGGAGGCAGTCAAGTCACCCCATCCTGGATTCCCCTGGGTGTCTAGTTTTCAAAAATGTATAGGTTTGCTAGGTTTCCCAAGGTGCCCGCAGAGCTAGGATTAAAAAACTACAGCTAGTCATTTTGCCAAAAAAGGGTAAATTTTCACTGCGAAATTTAGGTGTGACCACGTTGCGTTTTGCGCCGTTTCCTGTCGCGTGCAGTAGGCCGACCCACACAAGTGAGTTACCATTTTTCTCATAAGACTTTGGGGAACGCGGGGTGGGTGGAAATTTGTGGATCCACGCAGATTCAGGAACTTTCCACGACAGAAATGTGGGGAAAATGTATTTTTTTGGACAATTTTTTTAGGTTTGCAAGGGATTCTGGGTAACAGACCCTGGTGGGAGGCAGTCAAGTCACCCCATCCTGGATTCCCCTGGGTGTTTAGTTTTCAAAAATGTATAGGTTTGCTAGGTTTCCCAAGGTGCCCGCAGAGCTAGGGTTCAAAAACTACAGCTAGTAATTTTGCCCAAAAAGGGTCATTTTTCACTGCGAAATTGAGGTGTGACCACGTTGCGTTTTGCGCCGTTTCCTGTCGCGGGCACTAGGCCGACCCACACAAGTGAGGTACCATTTTTCTCGTAAGACGTTGGGGAACGCGTGGTGGGTGGAAATTTGTGGATCCATGCAGATTCCGGAACTTTCCACTACAGAAATGTGGGGAAAATGTGTTTTTTTGGACAATTTTTTAGGTTTGCAAGGGATTCTGGGTAATAGACCCTGGTGGGAGGCAGTCAAGTCACCCCATCCTGGATTTCCCTGGGTGTCTAGTTTTAAAAAATGTATAGGTTTGCTAGGTTTCCCAAGGTGCCCGCTGAGCTAGGGTTCAAAAACTACAGCTAGTCATTTTGCCAAAAAAGGGTCATTTTTCTCTGCGAAATTGAGGTGTGACCACGTTGGGTTTTGCGCCGTTTCCTGTCGCGGGCACTAGGCGGACCCACACAAGTGAGGTACCGTTTTTCTTGTAAGACTTTGGGGAACGCGGGGTGGATGGAAATTTGTGGATCCACGCAGATTCCGGAACTTTCCACGGCAGAAATGTGAGGATAATGTGTTTTTTTGGACAATTTTTTAGGTTTGCAAGGGATTCTGGGTAACAGACCCTGGTGGGAGGCAGTCAAGTCACCCCATCCTGGATTCCCCTGGGTGTCTAGTTTTCAAAAATGTATAGGTTTGCTAGGTTTTCCAAGGTGCCCGCAGAGGTAGGGTTAAAAAACTACAGCTAGTCATTTTGCCAAAAAAGGGTAATTTTTCACTGCGAAATTGAGGTGTGACCACGTTGGGTTTTGCGCCTTTTCCTGTCGCGGGCACAAGGCGGACCCACACAAGTGAGGTACCGTTTTTCTTGTAAGACTTTGGGGAACACGGGGTGGGTGGAAATTTGTGGATCCACGCAGATTCCGGAACTTTCCACGACAGAAATGTGGGGAAAATGTGTTTTTTTTGACAATGTTTTAGGTTTGCAAGGGATTCTGGGTAACAGACCCTGGTGGGAGGCAGTCAAGTCACCCCATCCTGGATTCCCCTGGGTGTCTAGTTTTCAAAAATGTATAGGTTTGGTAGGTTTCCCAAGGTGCCCGCAGAGCTAGGGTTCAAAAACTACAGCTAGTCATTTTGCCCAAAAAGGGTCATTTTTCACTGCGAAATTGAGGTGTGACCACGTTGCGTTTTGCGCCGTTTCCTGTCAAGGGCACTAGGCCGACCCACACAAGTGAGGTACCATTTTTCTCGTAAGACGTTGGGGAACGCGTGGTGGGTGGAAATTTGTGGATCCATGCAGATTCCGGAACTTCCACTACAGAAATGTGGGGAAAATTTGTTTTTTTGGACAATTTTTTAGGTTTGCAAGGGATTCCGGGTAATAGACCCTGGTGGGAGGCAGTCAAGTCACCCCATCCTGGATTTCCCTGTGTGTCTAGTTTTAAAAAATGTTTAGGTTTGCTAGGTTTCCCAAGGTGCCCGCTGAGCTAGGGTTCAAAAACTACAGCTAGTCATTTTGCCAAAAAAGGGTCATTTTTCACTGCGAAATTGAGGTGTGACCACGTTGGGTTTTGCGCCGTTTCCTGTCGCGGGCACTAGGCGGACCCACACAAGTGAGGTACCGTTTTTCTTGTAAGACTTTGGGGAACGCGGGGTGGATGGAAATTTGTGGATCCACGCAGATTCCGGAACTTTCCACGGCAGAAATGTGAGGATAATGTGGTTTTTTTGACAATTTTTTAGGTTTGCAAGGGATTCTGGGTAACAGACCCTGGTGGGAGGCAGTCAAGTCACCCCATCCTGGATTCCCCTGGGTGTCTAGTTATCAAAAATGTATAGGTTTGCTAGGATGTGAGAAGTTGGCCTGGTATATGATGCTCACTAGTTAAAGTGATCACCTTGTACCATGCCAAGCAACCCTTATGGTGTGGTTGTAAGTCAACCTTTTCGGACTAGCTGCCCTAGTGGTAGCGTAGGCTAAGCAGTCTTTGAGGCTAAACTCGTGATGCGTGTTAAGCCAGCTGTTTTACCAAATGTAACCCCCTTTTATACCAATGAAAGGACACCACACAGATATATATTCAAAATATATGTGTATTTATTTCTCAAAGTAACCCCTAGTCTCTTTATGAGCACAGGAGCACAAATCGTCAAACAAGATTATCACAGAATACACAGAAGTTGCACGTTATATGGATAGGCCCTGGTGGCCACTCAAACCATATACTAAAATAGTGGTATAAGTACCACGAACAGAAAAGGGAAAAGGCCTAGGGCCTCTAGAATCGCTGGGCCTACAAGGAGCTAACGTCAGTTAGTGACCAGGAGGTCCACGGGTGGCGTGTGCAGAGCAAATAGTCACACGCGTGCTCCCATAGGTTTCAATGGGTGCGTAAAAAGTACAAAGTTACTGCAAAGGAGATCTTCCGGGTTGACTAGGAACTTAAGATTTGGAACACAGGCACTAGAGATGTATTATTACACATGGGCACCAGAGTACCAGCTTTACCTCACCCACAGGAAGCGGGTGCATAGGCCTCAAAGTGCGTCGGGTTTCTTCTATCTGTTCCGTGGAGCTTGAAGGCAAAGATGCTGCAGGCGGTCGGTCCGGGAGAGATGCAGTGGATCCAAGAGTGGATCGGAGATGTTGAAGACCTGTAAGCAGAGGGGACAGTGTTCACAGTCACTAGCCAGTGACCAGCGTGGCACCAGGTGGGTACCAGGCGATGTCGGGTGCAAACAGGTGATGATGGGTAGCTTGTCTCCGCAGCCACGTGGTCCCTGAAGGTCGACGACGTCCAGGAGTCGGCTCACGAGCTGTCCCACGCAGGCTCTCGCTGTCGGCGGTGTCGGCGACTTGATCGAAGCAAACAAGCCTTGGCAAAAGCAATTGTAGGAGGATTCGGAATTCAGCTGTTGGTTCTGACCAGCAAGGTCAGAGGGATTGCTCCTTTGGAGGGGAGCAAGGGCCAGTCTGGAGCAACCAGACCAGTGGTGTTTGTCATAGATTTCGTCGCCAAGATGGCCACTAGCCAGCGGGCCAGCAACCGGTTAGGCGCATCGAGTGGCAAAATGCAGAAGGGCCCCACGCAGATCGTGGAGATGCTGGAGGGCTCACCTTTGGTGCAGATGCTGCTCGAGGGTTGGGCTTCTCAGGACCCAAAGCACAACTTGGAGGGAGCCTCGGTTGTTGCACTTGTCAGCTTGTCGTAGTCGTTCCAAGATGGCTGGCTCCACGTGTCTCGGTGCCTCCACGGGTCTCCTCTTTTCAGGGACTGTGGATCGGGCGGTGAGAGGTCTGGAGGTCCAGGTCTTGTCAGTCTCTGGGCTCGGGCTCCGGCAGGAGGCGGCGGCAAAGCAGACGGTGATTCGCTGGATGGTGCTTGCGTTAGCAAGGTGGTCACTCCCTGACCACAGGGGAGATTTTCTTCAGTCTTCTGTGCAGCAGAATGTCGAAGTTCCCGTCTTCTTCTTAGTTTCAAGTTGATTCCAGGATGTCTGAAGTCTTAGGACACAGCTCCTACCTTTAAGCGGATTCTAGGGGCCGGACTACCTGCTAGGTCCCTCCCTATGGGTGGGACCAGGAAGGGGGGTGGTTACACCCCCAATCCTTTGTCCAGCTCGCCCCAGGCCCGGGACTGGTGTGCCCCAGGACCGGTTTGAACTGGCATATGCACCGAGGCTCCTTGTGAGCCACAGGCATGTCTGGTTTCTTTCAAGCCCTACCTGACCAATACACAAAATCCTGTCTGGGGTGGTGCATGCACCTCCCCTGGCAGGAAACCCTTTGTCCACACCTCCCAAGCTGGAAGGACTCCCAGCAGCAGGAGGGCAGACTTGTGTCTGTGGTGGCAGCATCCATTTTGTGGAGCTGAGGCTATGTCTGATTTTACCCGGGTTTCAGGCACTGTACATGTCGTGTCCCTCTAGAAGGGTGGAATGCTAACCCCGTCGCCAGAATTGGCGAGGGGTTAGTATTCCAATTCGTATGACACCTTACTCGACATGTTTTGATAAAGCCAAACCAAAGATAGCATTTAACCGCGAGGTTCATAATGCACTTAAGAGTATATGGTATGACGATATCTGGAAACAGTAGAAGGAAGTTGTTCCGACCACTGCAGACAGGCTCAGCTCATGCCAGAGCACCATCTCACATGGAACCACGCACTCTGCCTTCAGGATTGTTAAGGCCTGCCATAGGAGTGACTTATAGGTTACCAGGTGTCCCATTTAAGGTTAGGTATAGGTATACTACACCTAAGTAAGAGGTGATTACACCAACTTACCCCAGCTGAGTGATCAGCCAGTTGTGTCAAATTGTTAGGCCAAGCCTGGGGTGGCATAATACATGCTGCAGCCCTTGGCAGGCCTTGGGTACACCAATGCCCTGGGTACCTAGTGTACACTGGTACAGGGGCTGACAGGGTGATCCACTTCCAATTGGTTATGCACCTAGGGTGCATAGTTTTAATTTAGTAGAGAGAACAGCAGGCTGGGGGTCTGATTGGCAGGCCCACAGCCTCAATATGTCAAAAACCAGTGAAGCAAAAAGCAAAAATTTGGGGTGACCATAGGATAGCAGACCCTACTCTCCTACACAACCCCCCCCAAACGCTGGGACATTAAACTAGCCTTGACCAGTCTCGTCTTCATGTCCTAAGTGGAAGTACCTGGAGAGACCATCTGCATTCCCATGGTCAGTACCTGGCCGGTGCTCCACTGTAAAGTCCATCCCCTGTAGGGAAATGGACCACCTAAGCAGTTTGGGGTTTTCACCCTTCATCTGATTTAGCCACAAGAGGGGCTTATGGTCGGTCTGAATCTTGAAGTGAGTGCCAAACAAGTATGGCCTCAGCTTATTCAGGGCCCACACCACAGCAAAGGCCTCCCTCTCAATAGCTGACCAATTCTTCTCTCTGGGGGTCACCCTTCTGCTAATAAAAGCAATGGGTTGGTCTTGACCATCTACATTAAGTTGTGACAGCACAGCTCCCACACCCAACTCAGAAGCATCTGTTTGGACAATAAACTCTTTGGAGTAGTCAGGACTTTTCAGGATAGGTGCAGAGCACATGGCCTCCTTCAGGTCATCAAATGCCTTTTGACAGCTTACTGTCCACTGAACCTTTTTGGGCATCTTCTTGGATGTCAGATCATTAAGAGGAGTCACAATGGACCCATAGTTCTTAACAAACTTCCTGTAATACCCAGTCAAGCCCAAGAAAGCTCGAACTTGAGTCTGGGTGGTTGGAGGGGACCAGTCCTTGATGGATTGTATCTTACTCTCCAGTGGTTGAACTTGGCCTCCACCTACAAGGTGGCCCAAATATACAACCTTACTCTGCCCTATCTGGCACTTAGTAGCCTTGATAGTGAGGCCTGCCCTCTGCAGGGCCTCAAGAGCCTTCTTCAGGTGGATCAGGTGATCCTCCCAGGTGGAACTAAAGACAGCAATGTCATCAAGATATGCTGCGCAAAAGTCATCCAACCCAGTAAGGACTTGGTTCACCAGCCTTTGGAAGGTGGCAGGTGCATTCTTCAGACCAAAGGGCATCACCACAAACTGGTAGTGCCCACCTGGGGTTGAGAATGCTGTTTTGGCCTTAGACTCCTCAGCTAATCTGATTTGCCAATAGCCAGCTGTTAAGTCAAATGTGCTCAAAAACTTTGCAGAAGCTAGTTTGTCTATGAGCTCATCTGCCCTTGGAATAGGGTGTGCATCTGTCCTGGTGACAGCATTGAGTCCTCTGTAATCCACACAGAACCTCATCTCTCTCTTGCCATCTTTGGTGTGAGGTTTGGGGACCAGAACCACTGGGCTAGCCCAGGGGCTCTCTGAGGGTTCAATGACACCTAATTCCAGCATTTTATGTACCTCAGCCTTTATACAGTCCCTGACGTGGTCAGGTTGTCTGTAAAGTTTGTTCTTTACAGGCAGACTGTCACCAGTGTCCACAACATGGGTACACCAGTCAGTTTGACTAGGTATCAAGGAAAACATATGTGAAAATGATTGTAGAACCTGTCTACATTCAGTCTGCTGATGGGCAGTGAGGTTGCCTCCAAGGGTCACTCCTTCAACTGAGCCATCTTCAGGGTTCTGAGACAACAGGTCTGGGAGAGGGTCACTCTCTTCCTCCTGTCCCTCATCTGTAGCCATGAGCAAGCCCATGTCTGCCCTGTCAACATATGCTTTAAGCCTGTTAACATGGAGTACCCTGTGGGGACTCCTGGGAGTTCCTAGGTCCACCAAGTAGGTGACCTCTCCCTTCTTTTCCAGGATTGTATGGGGTCCAGACCATTTGTCTTGGAGTGCTGCTGGGGCCACTGGCTCCAACACCCATACCTTCTGTCCTGGCTGATACTCAACCAAGACAGCCTTTTGGTCATGCCAAGCTTTCTGTAAGGCCTGGCTTGCCTCAAGGTTTTTAGATGCCTTCTCCATATACTCAGCCATCCTGGAGCGGAGACCAAGTACATAGTCCACTATGTCTAGCTTAGGCTTTTTGAGAGGTAACTCCCATCCTTCCTTCACCAAACACAGTGGGCCTCTCACAGGGTGCCCAAACAACAATTCAAAGGGGCTGTAGCCAACTCCTTTTTGTGGGACCTCTCTGTAAGCAAACAGAAGGCAGGGTAGAAGGATGTCCCATCTTCGCCTGAGCTTTTCAGGTAATCCTTTGATCATACCCTTTAGGGTCTTGTTGAATCTCTCAACAAGCCCATTGCATTGTGGGTGATAAGGAGTGGTGAACTTGTAGTTGACACCACATTCCTTCCACATAGCTGTCAAGTATCCTGACATAAAGTTGGTACCTCTGTCGGATACTACCTCCTTAGGAAACCCCACTCTGGAGAATACTCCCAGCAGGGCCCTGGCCACAACAGGTGCTGTAGTGGTCCTAAGGGGAATTGCCTCTGGATACCTGGTGGCATGATCCACTACCACCAGTATAAATCTGTGCCCAGATGCAGTGGGAGGATCCATGGGACCCACTATGTCTATTCCCACTCTTTCAAAGGGGACCCCCACCACAGGTAGTGGTATTAGGGGGGCCTTTGTTGTGCCACCTGATTTGCCACTGGCTTGGCAGGTGACACAGGAGCGACAAAACTCCTTTGTATCTTCATTCATATGAGGCCAGTGAAAGTGAGGGACAAGTCTGTCCCAAGTCTTGTTCTGGCCTAAGTGTCCTGCTAAAGGAATGTCATGGGCCAAGGTAAGAAGGAAGCCCCTAAATTGCAGAGGTATGACCAACCTCCTGGTAGCACCAGGCTTGGGGTCTCTAGCCTCTGAATAAAGGAGCCCTTCATCCCAATACACTTTATGGGTACCTTGAGCATTCCCAGCAGCCTCAGCAGCAGCCTGCTGTCTGAGGGGTTCAAGAGAGGGACAGGATAACTGAGCCTGCCTCAAGTCAGCCCTTGAAGGTCCCCCTGTCCCCAGAAACTCAACCTGGTCAGGTTCAAGCTCTTCAGGGACAGTTCCTTCAGGGTCCTCTAGATCAGCTTCCTGGGAAGGCTGATCATCACTCTGAGGCAGGGGGGAAGGCACAGCCTTGACCCTCCTGTTCTTCTTCTTGGTAGGTGCTTGGTCCATTGTTCCAGGATCCAAGACCTGTGGTTCAGTGAGGCACTTTTTGGCCTGTGACCTGGTCACAGCAAGGACATGTGATGATATACCTAACATCTCTGCATGAGTCCTGTACTCCACTTCTGACCATAGAGAACTCTCTAGGTCATTGCCCAACAAACATTCTACTGGGAGGTCTGCACTAACCACAACCCTTTTGAGGCCAGTTACCCCTCCCCATGAGAAGTTAACAACTGCCACACTATGTGAAGTAGTGGCATTGCTGGCATTGGTCACCAGGTAGTTCTCACCTGGTATGTACTGTCCAGGGTCCACAAAGCCTGGTGTCACCATCGTGACACTGGCACATGTGTCCCTGTAGGCTTGAGCCACTTTGTCATTAATTAAAGGAGTCTGTCTGTACTTGCCCAGGTTACTGGGGCTCACAGTCAGGGACAAATCAATGTCCCCATCACAGATCAAGACTGCCTGTGTAAGGGTTCTGTCTAAGTCAGAATCTCCTTCAGTTCCCATAGTGATTCCCATTACACCCTTTGTCTGGGGACCAACACTGCTAACAGTAGTACTGGGAGCAGGTGCCTTAGGGGCAACAGTGTTGGGGGCTCCACCCTTTTTGCAATCACTAGTCCAGTGAGTTGTATTTTTACAATGATTGCACCAGGGTTTCTTCTGACCTTCTTTCTTCTTCTTGGACTGTTGGGACCCACCCTCCTTAGCAGTAGTTTGGGGCCCTGTTGAAGACTTCTGGTCTTTAGGTTTCTGATCTCCACCCTTTTGGTCTGTTTTCTTCTGATCACCCCCTTGGCCCTGGTTCTGGTTCTTTTGCTTAACCCTGGTTCTGACCCATTTGTCTGCCTTCTTTCCCAATTCTTGGGGAGAGGTCAGATCAGAGTCAACCAGGTGTTGATGCAGTTGCTGGTTTTGACAGTTATTTAAAATCTGTTCTCTCATCATCAAATTATACAATCCTGTAAAATCAGATACCTTACTTCCCAGCAACCAACCCTCCATAGCCTTAGTGGCACATTCAATGTATTCAGACCAGTCCTGAGTCTGTGTCTTTTGGGTGTCTCTGAACATTAACCTGTACTGCTCAGTGGTTAAGCCTAACCCATCAACTAGAACACTCTTCAGGACTCTGTAGTTTCTGACATCCTCTTCTCTAACAGTGAGTAGTCTGTCTCTGCCTCTTCCCTCAAAGGAGAGCCATAGGATTGCTGCCCACTGGTCTTCAGGAACCTGCTGTACTTTGCAGGCTCTCTCAAGAGCAGTTATCCACTTGTGGATGTCATCCCCACTTTTGTAGGGGGGCACAACCTTAGACAGGTTTCTATTATCGAAAACCCTATCTTTGTCCTTAGGGACAATGCTGCCACCAGTGGGTATAGACCCACTCTCTTTATGCTGTCTAGCCTTGCTCAGTTTCTCTTCCATCAGGGCTACTTCTAGCTCCTGCTTCCTGATCCTCAGCTGGGCTTCTTGCATCTTGGCCTCATGTTCCCTCCTCTGAGGGGTGGTCATCCTTCTCCTGGAGTGACCTTGAGAGCCTCTAGAGCCATGGGAAGCATTGGAGTCACCTGAGCGATTCCTTTGCCTTCCAAGCCCTGTGTTAAGTCCACTGGGGAGATCCAGTGGGGTGAACCCACTGTCAGTCCCCAATAGCCTTGGTTTAGCTGGGCCAAGTATAACACTTGGCACTGGGCTAGTTCTCCCTTCATCCTCACCACTGTCTGTATCCCCCTCACTTTCCTCCTCTGTAGTATGGTTTTCATCTAAGGGATGGCTATTGGAAAGGGGTACCTCAGTGGCATCTTCAGAAGGGGGGCCTCCTGTTCCTGTCCCTAAGGGGGCTAACTGGGAAGCTCTCTTGAGCTCTCTTTGATTCTCATCATCTTGCAAGAGTGCTCTGAGCACAGCAGAGGTAGGGTTCTTGGGCTGTTTAAGGCCTCTAAGAGTTGCCAACTGCCTGAGCTCATTCTGATTAAGGGTAGCAAAGATGGATGGTGCCCTCGGGGGGTCACTCTCAACAGAGATGGGTACAGTGGACCCCTCTGCCCCAGCCATTGCTCTTAAGTGTGGGTGGATGTGTTGCAATCTACCTACACTTGGGTTTACCTACTAAACCTATCTAGTAGTTGTAGTCAGGGTGTGCTACTCCCTTTGCTCTACAACAACTAAGTTCAGTAGAACTTAAGTATATCTAATCTTGTTTTATATGTACCTACAGGTACCTATGTGATCTTTCAATTGGTAACCAAGAGATTACAATGGTAAAACACAGCAAGCTCAAATCCAACCGCTGCTCACCAATGTGAGAAGTTGGCCTGGTATATGATGCTCACTAGTTAAAGTGATCACCTTGTACCATGCCAAGCAACCCTTATGGTGTGGTTGTAAGTCAACCTTTTCGGACTAGCTGCCCTAGTGGTAGCGTAGGCTAAGCAGTCTTTGAGGCTAAACTCGTGATGCGTGTTAAGCCAGCTGTTTTACCAAATGTAACCCCCTTTTATACCAATGAAAGGACACCACACAGATATATATTCAAAATATATGTGTATTTATTTCTCAAAGTAACCCCTAGTCTCTTTATGAGCACAGGAGCACAAATCGTCAAACAAGATTATCACAGAATACACAGAAGTTGCACGTTATATGGATAGGCCCTGGTGGCCACTCAAACCATATACTAAAATAGTGGTATAAGTACCACGAACAGAAAAGGGAAAAGGCCTAGGGCCTCTAGAATCGCTGGGCCTACAAGGAGCTAACGTCAGTTAGTGACCAGGAGGTCCACGGGTGGCGTGTGCAGAGCAAATAGTCACACGCGTGCTCCCATAGGTTTCAATGGGTGCGTAAAAAGTTCAAAGTTACTGCAAAGGAGATCTTCCGGGTTGACTAGGAACTTAAGATTTGGAACACAGGCACTAGAGATGTATTATTACACATGGGCACCGGAGTACCAGCTTTACCTCACCCACAGGAAGCGGGTGCATAGGCCTCAAAGTGCGTCGGGTTTCTTCTATCTGTTCCGTGGAGCTTGAAGGCAAAGATGCTGCAGGCGGTCGGTCCGGGAGAGATGCAGTGGATACAAGAGTGGATCGGAGATGTTGAAGACCTGTAAGCAGAGGGGACAGTGTTCACAGTCACTAGCCAGTGACCAGCGTGGCACCAGGTGGGTACCAGGCGATGTCGGGTGCAAACAGGTGATGAGGGGTAGCGTGTCTCCGCAGCCATGTGGTCCCTGAAGGTCGACGACGTCCAGGAGTCGGCTCACAAGCTGTCCCACGCAGGCTCTCACTGTCGGCGGTGTCGGCGACTTGATCGAAGCAAACAAGCCTTGGCAAAAGCAATTGTAGGAGGATTCGGAATTCAGCTGTTGGTTCTGACCAGCAAGGTCAGAGGGATTGCTCCTTTGGAGGGGAGCAAGGGCCAGTCTGGAGCAACCAGACCAGCGGTGTTTGTCGTAGATTTCGTCGCCAAGATGGCCACTAGCCAGCGGGCCAGCAACCGGTTAGGCGCGTCAAGTGGCAAAATGCAGAAGGGCCCCACGCAGATCGTGGAGATGCTGGAGGGCTCACCTTTTGTGCAGATGCTGCTCGAGGGTTGGGCTTCTCAGGAACCAAAGCACAACTTGGAGGGAGCCTCGGTTGTTGCACTTGTCAGCTTGTCGTAGTCGTTCCAAGATGGCTGGCTCCACGTGTCTCGGTGCCTCCACGGGTCTCCTCTTTTCAGGGACTGTGGATCGGGCGGTGAGAGGTCTGGAGGTCCAGGTCTTGTCAGTCTCTGGGCTCGGGCTCCGGCGGGAGGCGGCGGCAAAGCAGACAGTGATTCGCTGGATGGTGCTTGCGTTAGCAAGGTGGTCACTCCCTGACCACAGGGGAGATTTTCTTCAGTCTTCTGTGCAGCAGAATGTCGAAGTTCCCGTCTTCTTCTTAGTTTCAAGTTGATTCCAGGATGTCTGAAGTCTTAGGACACAGCTCCTACCTTTAAGCGGATTCTAGGGGCCGGACTACCTGCTAGGTCCCTCCCTATGGGTGGGACCAGGAAGGGGGGTGGTTACACCCCCAATCCTTTGTCCAGCTCGCCCCAGGCCCGGGACTGGTGTGCCCCAGGACCGGTTTGAACTGGCATATGCACCGAGGATCCTTGTGAGCCACAGGCATGTCTGGTTTCTTTCAAGCCCTACCTGACCAATACACAAAATCCTGTCTGGGGTGGTGCATGCACCTCCCCTGGCAGGAAACCCTTTGTCCACACCTCCCAAGCTGGAAGGACTCCCAGCAGCAGGAGGGCAGACTTGTGTCTGTGGTGGCAGCATCCATTTTGTGGAGCTGAGGCTATGTCTGATTTTACCCGGGTTTCAGGCACTGTACATGTCGTGTCCCTCTAGAAGGGTGGAATGCTAACCCCGTCGCCAGAATTGGCGAGGGGTTAGTATTCCAATTCGTATGACACCTTACTCGACATGTTTTGATAAAGCCAAACCAAAGATAGCATTTAACCGCGAGGTTCATAATGCACTTAAGAGTATATGGTATGACGATATCTGGAAACAGTAGAAGGAAGTTGTTCCGACCACTGCAGACAGGCTCAGCTCATGCCAGAGCACCATCTCACATGGAACCACGCACTCTGCCTTCAGGATTGTTAAGGCCTGCCATAGGAGTGACTTATAGGTTACCAGGTGTCCCATTTAAGGTTAGGTATAGGTATACTACACCTAAGTAAGAGGTGATTACACCAACTTACCCCAGCTGAGTGATCAGCCAGTTGTGTCAAATTGTTAGGCCAAGCCTGGGGTGGCATAATACATGCTGCAGCCCTTGGCAGGCCTTGGGTACACCAATGCCCTGGGTACCTAGTGTACACTGGTACAGGGGCTGACAGGGTGATCCACTTCCAATTGGTTATGCACCTAGGGTGCATAGTTTTAATTTAGTAGAGAGAACAGCAGGCTGGGGGTCTGATTGGCAGGCCCACAGCCTCAATATGTCAAAAACCAGTGAAGCAAAAAGCAAAAATTTGGGGTGACCATAGGATAGCAGACCCTACTCTCCTACATTTCCCAAGGTGCCCGTAGAGCTAGGGTTCAAAAACTACAGCTAGACATTTTGCCAAAAAAGGGTAATTTTTCACTGCGAAATTGAGGTGTGACCATGTTGCATTTTGTGCCGTTTCCTGTCGCGGGCACTAGGCCGACCCACACAAGTGAGGTACCGTTTTTCTCGTAAGACTTTGGGGAACGCGGGGTGAGTGGACATTTGTGGATCCACGCAGATTCCGGAACTTTCCACGACAGAAATGTTGGGAAAATGTGTTTTTTTTGACAATTTTTTTAGGTTTGCAAGGGATTCTGGGTAACAGACCCTGGTGGGAGGCAGTCAAGTCTCCCCATCCTGGATTCCCCTGGGTGTTTAGTTTTCAAAAATGTATAGGTTTGCTAGGGTTCCATAGGTGCCCGCAGAGCTAGTGTTAAAAAACTACAGCTAGTCATTTTGCCAAAAAAGGGTCATTTTTCACTGCGAAATTGAGGTGTGACCACGTTGGGTTTTGCGCCGTTTCCTGTCGCGGGCACTAGGCGGACCCACACAAGTGAGGTACCGTTTTTCTTGTAAGACTTTGGGGAACACGGGGTGGGTGGAAATTTGTGGATCCACGCAGATTCCGGAACTTTCCACGACAGAAATGTTGGGAAAATGTGTTTTTTTTGACAATTTTTTTAGGTTTGCAAGGGATTCTGGGTAACAGACCCTGGTGGGAGGCAGTCAAGTCACCCCATCCTGGATTCCCCTGGGTGTCTAGTTTTCAAAAATGTATAGGTTTGCTAGGTTTCCCAAGGTGCCCGCAGAGCTAGGATTAAAAAACTACAGCTAGTCATTTTGCCAAAAAAGGGTAATTTTTCACTGCGAAATTTAGGTGTGACCACGTTGCGTTTTGCGCCGTTTCCTGTCGCGTGCAGTAGGCCGACCCACACAAGTGAGTTACCGTTTTTCTCATAAGACTTTGGGGAACGCGGGATGGGTGGAAATTTGTGGATCCACGCAGATTCAGGAACTTTCCACGACAGAAATGTTGGGAAAATGTGTTTTTTTTGACAATTTTTTTAGGTTTGCAAGGGATTCTGGGTAACAGACCCTGGTGGGAGGCAGTCAAGTCACCCCATCCTGGATTCCCCTGGGTGTTTAGTTTTCAAAAATGTATAGGTTTGCTAGGGTTCCCAAGGTGCCCGCAGAGCTAGGATTAAAAAACTACAGCTAGTCATTTTGCCAAAAAAGGGTAATTTTTCACTGCGAAATTGAGGTGTGACCACGTTGCGTTTTGCGCCGTTTCCCGTTGCGGGCACTAGGCGGACCCACACAAGTGAGTTACCGTTTTTCTCGTAAGACTTTGGGGAACGCGGGGTGGATGGAAATTTGTGGATCCACGCAGATTCCGGAACTTTCCACGACAGAAATGTGGGGAAAATGTGGTTTTTTTGACAATTCTTTAGGTTTGCAAGGGATTCTGGGTAATAGACCCTGGTGGGAGGCAGTCAAGTCACCCCATCCTGGATTCCCCTGGGTGTCTAGTTTTCAAAAATGTATAGGTTTGCTAGGTTTCCCAAGGTGCCCGCAGAGCTAGGGTTCAAAAACTACAGCTAGTCATTTTGCCAAAAAAAGGTCATTTTTCACTGCGAAATTGAGGTGTGACCACGATGCGTTTTGCGACATTTCCTGTCGCGGGCACTAGGCCGAACCACACAAGTGAGGTACCGTTTTTCTCGTAAGACTTTGGGGAATGCAGGGTGGTTAGAAATTTGTGGATCCACGCAGATTCCGGAACTTTCCACCACAGAAATGTGGGGAAAATGTGTTTTTTTGGACAAATTTTTAGGTTTGCAAGGGATTCTGGGTAACAGAACCTGGTGGGAGGCAGTCAAGTCACCCCATCCTGGGTTCCCCTGGGTGTCTAGTTTTCAAAAATGTATAGGTTTGCTAGGTTTCCCAAGGTGCCCGCAGAGCTAGGGTTCAAAAACAACAGCTAGTCGTTTTGCCAAAAATGGGTAATTTTTCACTGCGAAATTTAGGTGTGACCACGTTGCGTTTTGCGCCGTTTCCTGTTGCGGGCACTAGGCGGACCCACACAAGTGAGGTACCATTTTTTTAGTAAGACGTTGGGGAACGCGTGGTGGGTGGAAATTTGTGGATCCACGCAGATTCCGGAACTTTCCACTACAGAAATGTGGGGAAAATGTGTTTTTTTGGACAATTTTTTAGAATTGCAAGGGATTCTGGGTAATAGACCCTGGTGGGAGGCAGTCAAGTCACCCCATCCTGGATTCCCCTGGGTGTCTAGTTTTCAAAAATGTATAGGTTTGCTAGGTTTCCCAAGGTGCCCGTAGAGCTAGGGTTCAAAAACTACAGCTAGACATTTTGCCAAAAAAGGGTCATTTTTCACTGCGAAATTGAGGTGTGACCACGTTGCGTTTTGTGCCGTTTCCTGTCGCGGCCACTAGGCCGACCCACACAAGTGAGGTACCGTTTTTCTCGTAAGACTTTGGGGAATGCGGGGTTGGTGGACATTTGTGGATCCACGCAGATTCTGGAACTTTCCACGACAGAAATATGGGGAAAATGTGTATTTTTTGACAATTTGTTAGGTTTGCAAGGGATTCTGGGTAACAGACCCTGGTGGGAGGCAGTCAAGTCACCCCATCTTGGATTCCCCTGGGTGTCTAGTTTTCAAAAATGTATAGGTTTGCTAGGTTTTCCAAGGTGCCAGCAGAGGTAGGGTTAAAAAACTACAGCTAGTCATATTGCCAAAAAAGGGTCATTTTTCACGGCGAAATTGAGGTGTGACCACGTTGCGTTTTGCGCCGTTTCCTGTTGCGGGCACTAGGCGGACCCACACAAGTGAGTTACCGTTTTTCTCGTAAGACTTAGGGGAACGCGGGGTGGATGGAAATTTGTGGATCCACACAGATT
Organism: Triturus cristatus; assembly: GCF_964204655.1. Classification (NCBI taxonomy): domain Eukaryota; kingdom Metazoa; phylum Chordata; class Amphibia; order Caudata; family Salamandridae; genus Triturus; species Triturus cristatus. The sequence continues at coordinate 933,951,948 of NC_140579.1, read as the reverse complement.
CCGGAACTTTCCACGACAGAAATGTGGGGAAAATGTGTTTTTTTTGACAATTTTTTTAGGTTTGCAAGGGATTCTGGGTAACAGACCCTGGTGGGAGGCAGTCAAGTCACCCCATCCTGGATTCCCCTGGGTGTCTAGTTTTCAAAAATGTATAGGTTTGCTAGGTTTCCCAAGGTGCCCGCAGAGCTAGGATTAAAAAACTACAGCTAGTCATTTTGCCAAAAAAGGGTAATTTTTCACTGCGAAATTTAGGTGCGACCACGTTGCGTTTTGCGCCGTTTCCTGTCGCGTGCAGTAGGCCGACCCACACAAGTGAGTTACCGTTTTTCTCATAAGACTTTGGGGAACGCGGGATGGGTGGAAATTTGTGGATCCACGCAGATTCAGGAACTTTCCACGACAGAAATGTTGGGAAAATGTGTTTTTTTGGACAATTTTTTTAGGTTTGCAAGGGATTCTGGGTAACAGACTCTGGTGGGAGGCAGTCAAGTCACCCCATCCTGGATTCCCCTGGGTGTTTAGTTTTCAAAAATGTATAGGTTTGCTAGGTTTCCCAAGGTGCCCGCAGAGCTAGGGTTAAAAAACTACAGCTAGTCATTTTGCCAAAAAAGGGTCATTTTTCACTGCTAAATTGAGGTGTGACCACGTTGGGTTTTGCGCCGTTTCCTGTCGCGGGCACTAGGCGGACCCACACAAGTGAGGTACCGTTTTTCTTGTAAGACTTTGGGGAACACGGGGTGGGTGGAAATTTGTGGATCCACGCAGATTCCGGAACTTTCCACGACAGAAATGTGGGGAAAATGTGTTTTTTTTGACAATTTTTTAGGTTTGCAAGCGATTCTGGGTAACAGACCCTGGTAGGAGGCAGTCAAGTCACCCCATCCTGGATTCCCCTGGGTGTCTAGTTTTCAAAAATGTATAGGTTTGCTAGGTTTCCCAAGGTGCCCGCAGAGCTAGGATTAAAAAACTACAGCTCGTCATTTTGCCAAAAAAGGGTAATTTTTCACGGCGAAATTGAGGTGTGACCAAGTTGCGTTTTGCGCCGTTTCCTGTTGCGGGCACTAGGCGGACCCACACAAGTGAGTTACCGTTTTTCTCGTAAGACTTTGGGGAACGCGGGGTGGATGGAAATTTGTGGATCCACGCAGATTCCGGAACTTTCCACGACAGAAATGTGGGGAAAATGTGGTTTTTTTGACAATTCTTCAGGTTTGCAAGGGATTCTGGGTAACAGACCCTGGTGGGAGGCAGTCAAGTCACCCCATCCTGGATTCCCCTGGGTGTCTAGTTTTCAAAAATGTATAGGTTTGCTAGGTTTCCCAAGGTGCCCGCAGAGCTAGGGTTCAAAAACTACAGCTAGTCATTTTGCCAAAAAAGGGTCATTTTTCACGGCGAAATTGAGGCGTGACCACGATGCGTTTTGCGACATTTCCTGTCGCGGGCACTAGGCCGAACCACACAAGTGAGGTACCGTTTTTCTCGTAAGACTTTGGGGAACGCAGGGTGGTTAGAAATTTGTGGATCCACGCAGATTCCGGAACTTTCCACCACAGAAATGTGGGGAAAATGTGTTTTTTGGACAAATTTTTAGGTTTGCAAGGGATTCTGGGTAACAGAGCCTGGTGGGAGGCAGTCAAGTCACCCCATCCTGGATTCCCCTGGGTGTCTAGTTTTCAAAAATGTATAGGTTTTCTAGGTTTCCCAAGGTGCCCGCAGAGCTAGGATTAAAAAACTACAGCTAGTCATTTTGCCAAAAAAGGGTAATTTTTCACTGCGAAATTTAGGTGTGACCACGTTGCGTTTTGCGCCGTTTCCTGTCGCGTGCAGTAGGCCGACCCACACAAGTGAGTTACCATTTTTCTCATAAGACTTTGGGGAACGCGGGGTGGGTGGAAATTTGTGGATCCACGCAGATTCAGGAACTGAAATGTGGGGAAAATATATTTTTTTTGACAATTTTTTTAGGTTTGCAAGGGATTCTGGGTAACAGACCCTGGTGGGAGGCAGTCAAGTCACCCCATCCTGGATTCCCCTGGGTGTTTAGTTTTCAAAAATGTATAGGTTTGCTAGGTTTCCCAAGGTGCCCACAGAGCTAGGGTTAAAAAACTACAGCTAGTCATTTTGCCAAAAAAGGGTCATTTTTCACTGCGAAATTGAGGTGTGACCACGTTGGGTTTTGCGCCGTTTCCTGTCGTGGGCACTAGGCGGACCCACACAAGTGAGGTACCGTTTTTCTTGTAAGACTTTGGGGAACACGGGGTGGGTGGAAATTTGTGGATCCACGCAGATTCCGGAACTTTCCACGACAGAAATGTGGGGAAAATGTGTTTTTTTTTACAATGTTTTAGGTTTGCAAGGGATTCTGGGTAACAGACCCTGGTGGGAGGCAGTCAAGTCACCCCATCCTGGATTCCCCTGGGTGTCTAGTTTTCAAAAATGTATAGGTTTGCTAGGTTTCCCAAGGTGCCCGCAGAGCTAGGATTAAAAAACTACAGCTAGTCATTTTGCCAAAAAAGGGTAATTTTTCACTGCGAAATTGAGGCGTGACCACGATGCGTTTTGCGACATTTCCTGTCGCGGGCACTAGGCCGAACCACACAAGTGAGGTACCGTTTTTCTCGTAAGACTTTGGGGAACGCAGGGTGGTTAGAAATTTGTGGATCCACGCAGATTCCGGAACTTTCCACCACAGAAATGTGGGGAAAATGTGTTTTTTGGACAAATGTTTAGGTTTGCAAGGGATTCGGGGTAACAGAGCCGGGTGGGAGACAGTCAAGTCACCCCATCCTGGATTCCCCTGGGAGTCTAGTTTTCAAAAATGTATAGGTTTGCTAGGTTTCCCAAGGTGCCCGCAGAGCTAGGATTAAAAAACTACAGCTAGTCATTTTGCCAAAAAAGGGTAATTTTTCACTGCGAAATTTAGGTGTGACCACGTTGCGTTTTGCGCCGTTTCCTGTCGCGTGCAGTAGGCCGACCCACACAAGTGAGTTACCATTTTTCTCATAAGACTTTGGGGAACGCGGGGTGGGTGGAAATTTGTGGATCCACGCAGATTCAGGAACTGAAATGTGGGGAAAATGTATTTTTTTTGACAATTTTTTTAGGTTTGCAAGGGATTCTGGGTAACAGACCCTGGTGGGAGGCAGTCAAGTCACCCCATCCTGGATTCCCCTGGGTGTTTAGTTTTCAAAAATGTATAGGTTTGCTAGGTTTCCCAAGGTGCCCACAGAGCTAGGGTTAAAAAACTACAGCTAGTCATTTTGCCAAAAAAGGGTCATTTTTCACCGCGAAATTGAGGTGTGACCACGTTGGGTTTTGCGCCGTTTCCTGTCGCGGGCACTAGGCGGACCCACACAACTGAGGTACCATTTTTTTAGTAAGACGTTGGGGAACGCGTGGTGGGTGGAAATTTGTGGATCCACGCAGATTCCGGAACTTTCCACTACAGAAATGTGGGGAAAATGTGTTTTTTTGGACAATTTTTTAGGATTGCAAGGGATTCTGGGTAATAGACCCTGGTGGGAGGCAGTCAAGTCACCCCATCCTGGATTCCCCTGGGTGTCTAGTTTTCAAAAATGTATAGGTTTGCTAGGTTTCCCAAGGTGCCCGTAGAGCTAGGGTTCAAAAACTACAGCTAGACATTTTGCCAAAAAAGGGTCATTTTTCACTGCGAAATTGAGGTGTGACCACGTTGCGTTTTGTGCCGTTTCCTGTCGCGGCCACTAGGCCGACCCACACAAGTGAGGTACCGTTTTTCTCGTAAGACTTTGGGGAATGCGGGGTGGGTGGACATTTGTGGATCCACGCAGAGTCCGGAACTTTCCACGACAGAAATATGGGGAAAATGTGTTTTTTTTGACAATTTTTTTAGGTTTGCAAGTGATTCTGGGTAACAGACCCTGGTGGGAGGCAGTCAAGTCACCCCATCTTGGATTCCCCTGGGTGTCTAGTTTTCAAAAATGTATAGGTTTGCTAGGTTTTCCAAGGTGCCAGCAGAGGTAGGGTTAAAAAACTACAGCTAGTCATATTGCCAAAAAAGGGTCATTTTTCACGGCGAAATTGAGGTGTGACCACGTTGCGTTTTGCGCCGTTTCCTGTTGCGGGCACTAGGCGGACCCACACAAGTGAGTTACCGTTTTTCTCGTAAGACTTTGGGGAACGCGGGGTGGATGGAAATTTGTGGATCCACACAGATTCCGGAACTTTCCACGACAGAAATGTGGGGAAAATGTGTTTTTTTTGACAATTTTTTTAGGTTTGCAAGGGATTCTGGGTAACAGACCCTGGTGGGAGGCAGTCAAGTCACCCCATCCTGGATTCCCCTGGGTGTCTAGTTTTCAAAAATGTATAGGTTTGCTAGGTTTCCCAAGGTGCCCGCAGAGCTAGGATTAAAAAACTACAGCTAGTCATTTTGCCAAAAAAGGGTAATTTTTCACTGCGAAATTGAGGCGTGACCACGATGCGTTTTGCGACATTTCCTGTCGCGGGCACTAGGCCGAACCACACAAGTGAGGTACCGTTTTTCTCGTAAGACTTTGGGGAACGCAGGGTGGTTAGAAATTTGTGGATCCACGCAGATTCAGGAACTTTCCACCACAGAAATGTGGGGAAAATGTGTTTTTTGGACAAATGTTTAGGTTTGCAAGGGATTCTGGGTAACAGAGCCTGGTGGGAGACAGTCAAGTCACCCCATCCTGGATTCCCCTGGGTGTCTAGTTTTCAAAAATGTATAGGTTTGCTAGGTTTCCCAAGGTGCCCGCAGAGCTAGGATTAAAAAACTACAGCTAGTCATTTTGCCAAAAAAGGGTAATTTTTCACTGCGAAATTTAGGTGTGACCACGTTGCGTTTTGCGCCGTTTCCTGTCGCGTGCAGTAGGCCGACCCACACAAGTGAGTTACCATTTTTCTCATAAGACTTTGGGGAACGCGGGGTGGGTGGAAATTTGTGGATCCACGCAGATTCAGGAACTGAAATGTGGGGAAAATGTATTTTTTTTGACAATTTTTTTAGGTTTGCAAGGGATTCTGGGTAACAGACCCTGGTGGGAGGCAGTCAAGTCACCCCATCCTGGATTCCCCTGGGTGTTTAGTTTTCAAAAATGTATAGGTTTGCTAGGTTTCCCAAGGTGCCCACAGAGCTAGGGTTAAAAAACTACAGCTAGTCATTTTGCCAAAAAAGGGTCATTTTTCACCGCGAAATTGAGGTGTGACCACGTTGGGTTTTGCGCCGTTTCCTGTCGCGGGCACTAGGCGGACCCACACAAGTGAGGTACCGTTTTTCTTGTAAGACTTTGGGGAACATGGGGTGGGTGGAAATTTGTGGATCCACGCAGATTCCGGAACTTTCCACGACAGAAATGTGGGGAAAATGTGTTTTTTTTTACAATGTTTTAGGTTTGCAAGGGATTCTGGGTAACAGACCCTGGTGGGAGGCAGTCAAGTCACCCCATCCTGGATTCCCCTGGGTGTCTAGTTTTCAAAAATGTATAGGTTTGGTAGGTTTCCCAAGGTGCCCGCAGAGCTAGGGTTCAAAAACTACAGCTAGTAATTTTGCCCAAAAAGGGTCATTTTTCACTGCGAAATTGAGGTGTGACCACGTTGCGTTTTGCGCCGTTTCCTGTCGCGGGCACTAGGCCGACCCACACAAGTGAGGTACCATTTTTCTCGTAAGACGTTGGGGAACGCGTGGTGGGTGGAAATTTGTGGATCCATGCAGATTCCGGAACTTTCCACTACAGAAATGTGGGGAAAATGTGTTTTTTTGGACAATTTTTTAGGTTTGCAAGGGATTCTGGGTAATAGACCCTGGTGGGAGGCAGTCAAGTCACCCCATCCTGGATTTCCCTGGGTGTCTAGTTTTAAAAAATGTATAGGTTTGCTAGGTTTCCCAAGGTGCCCGCTGAGCTAGGGTTCAAAAACTACAGCTAGTCATTTTGCCAAAAAAGGGCCATTTTTCACTACGAAATTGAGGTGTGACCACGTTGGGTTTTGCGCCGTTTCCTGTCGCGGGCACTAGGCGGACCCACACAAGTGAGGTACCGTTTTTCTTGTAAGACTTTGGGGAACGCGGGGTGGATGGAAATTTGTGGATCCACGCAGATTCCGGAACTTTCCACGGCAGAAATGTGAGGATAATGTGTTTTTTTGGACAATTTTTTAGGTTTGCAAGGGATTCTGGGTAACAGACCCTGGTGGGAGGCAGTCAAGTCACCCCATCCTGGATTCCCCTGGGTGTCTAGTTTTCAAAAATGTATAGGTTTGCTAGGTTTCCCAAGGTGCCCGTAGAGCTAGGGTTCAAAAACTACAGCTAGACATTTTGCCAAAAAAGGGTAATTTTTCACTGCGAAATTGAGGTGTGACCATGTTGCGTTTTGTGCCGTTTCCTGTCGCGGGCACTAGGCCGACCCACACAAGTGAGGTACCGTTTTTCTCGTAAGACTTTGGGGAACGCGGGGTGAGTGGACATTTGTGGATCCACGCAGATTCCGGAACTTTCCACGACAGAAATATGGGGAAAATGTGTATTTTTTGACAATTTGTTAGGTTTGCAAGGGATTCTGGGTAACAGACCCTGGTGGGAGGCAGTCAAGTCACCCCATCTTGGATTCCCCTGGGTGTCTAGTTTTCAAAAATGTATAGGTTTGCTAGGTTTTCCAAGGTGCCCGCAGAGGTAGGGTTAAAAAACTACAGCTAGTCATTTTGCCAAAAAAGGGTAATTTTTCACTGCGAAATTGAGGTGTGACCACGTTGGGTTTTGCGCCGTTTCCTGTCGCGGGCACAAGGCGGACCCACACAAGTGAGGTACCGTTTTTCTTGTAAGACTTTGGGGAACACGGGGTGGGTGGAAATTTGTGGATCCACGCGGATTCCGGAACTTTCCACGACAGAAATGTGGGGAAAATGTGTTTTTTTGGACAATTATTTAGGTTTGCAAGGGATTCCGGGTAATAGACCCTGGTGGGAGGCAGTCAAGTCACCCCATCCTGGATTTCCCTGTGTGTCTAGTTTTAAAAAATGTATAGGTTTGCTAGGTTTCCCAAGGTGCCCGCTGAGCTAGGGTTCAAAAAATACAGCTAGTCATTTTGCCAAAAAAGGGTCATTTTTCACTGCGAAATTGAGGTGTGACCACGTTGGGTTTTGCGCCGTTTCCTGTCGCGGGCACTAGGCGGACCCACACAAGTGAGGTACCGTTTTTCTTGTAAGACTTTGTGGAACGCGGGGTGGATGGAAATTTGTGGATCCACGCAGATTCCGGAACTTTCCACGGCAGAAATGTGAGGATAATGTGTTTTTTTTGACAATTTTTTAGGTTTGCAAGGGATTCTGGGTAACAGACCCTGGTGGGAGGCAGTCAAGTCACCCCATCCTGGATTCCCCTGGGTGTCTAGTTTTCAAAAATGTATAGGTTTGCTAGGTTTCCCAAGGTGCCCGTAGAGCTAGGGTTCAAAAACTACAGCTAGACATTTTGCCAAAAAAGGGTCATTTTTCACTGCGAAATTGAGGTGTGACCATGTTGCGTTTTGTGCCGTTTCCTGTCGCGGGCACTAGGCCGACCCACACAAGTGAGGTACCGTTTTTCTCGTAAGACTTTGGGGAACGCGGGGTGAGTGGACATTTGTGGATCCACGCAGATTCCGGAACTTTCCACGACAGAAATATGGGGAAAATGTGTATTTTTTGACAATTTGTTAGGTTTGCAAGGGATTCTGGGTAACAGACCCTGGTGGGAGGCAGTCAAGTCACCCCATCTTGGATTCCCCTGGGTGTCTAGTTTTCAAAAATGTATAGGTTTGCTAGGTTTCCCAAGGTGCCCGCAGAGCTAGGGTTCAAAAACTACAGCTAGTCATTTTGCCAAAAAAGGGTCATTTTTCACTGCGAAATTGAGGTGTGACCACGTTGCGTTTTGCGCCGTTTCCTGTCGCGGGCAGTAGGCCGACCCACACAAGTGAGTTACCGTTTTTCTCATAAGACTTTGGGGAACGCGGGGTGGGTGGAAATTTGTGGATCCACGCAGATTCAGGAACTTTCCATGACAGAAATGTGGGGAAAATGTGTTTTTTTGGACAATTTTTTTAGGTTTGCAAGGGATTCTGGGTAACTGACCCTGGTGGGAGGCAGTCAAGTCACCCCATCCTGGATTCCCCTGGGTGTCTAGTTTTCAAAAATGTATAGGTTTGCTAGGTTTCCCAAGGTGCCCGCAGAGCTAGGATTAAAAAACTACAGCTAGTCATTTTGCCAAAAAAGGGTAATTTTTCACTGCGAAATTTAGGTGTGACCACATTGCGTTTTGCGCCGTTTCCTGTGGCGTGCAGTAGGCCGACCCACACAAGTGAGTTACCGTTTTTCTCATAAGACTTTGGGGAACGTGGGATGGGTGGAAATTTGTGGATCCACGCAGATTCAGGAACTTTCCACGACAGAAATGTTGGGAAAATGTGTTTTTTTTGACAATTTTTTTAGGTTTGCAAGGGATTCTGGGTAACAGACCCTGGTGGGAGGCAGTCAAGTCACCCCATCCTGGATTCCCCTGGGTGTTTAGTTTTCAAAAATGTATAGGTTTGCTAGGTTTCCCAAGGTGCCCGCAGAGCTAGGGTTAAAAAACTACAGCTAGTCATTTTGCCAAAAAAGGGTCATTTTTCACTGCGAAATTGAGGTGTGACCACGTTGGGTTTTGCGCCGTTTCCTGTTGCGGGCACTAGGCGGACCCACACAAGTGAGGTACCGTTTTTCTTGTAAGACTTTGGGGAATACGGGGTGGGTGGAAATTTGTGGATCCACGCAGATTCCGGAACTTTCCACGACAGAAATGTGGGGAAAATGTGGTTTTTTGGACAATTTTTTAGGTTTGCAAGGGATTCTGGGTAACAGACCCTGGTTGGAGGCAGTCAAGTCACCCCATCCTGGATTCCCCTGGGTGTCTAGTTTTCAAAAATGTATAGGTTTGCTAGGTTTCCCAAGGTGCCCGCAGAGCTAGGATTAAAAAACTACAGCTAGTCATTTTGCCAAAAAAGGGTAATTTTTCACTGCGAAATTGAGGTGTGACCACGTTGCGTTTTGCGCCGTTTCCTGTTGCGGGCACTAGGCGGACCCACACAAGTGAGTTACCGTTTTTCTCGTAAGACTTTGGGGAACGCGGGGTGGATGGAAATTTGTGGATCCACGCAGATTCCGGAACTTTCCACGACAGAAATGTGGGGAAAATGTGTTTTTTTGACAATTCTTTAGGTTTGCAAGGGATTCTGGGTAATAGACCCTGGTGGGAGGCAGTCAAGTCACCCCATCCTGGATTCCCCTGGGTGTCTAGTTTTCAAAAATGTATAGGTTTGCTAGGTTTCCCAAGGTGCCCGCAGAGCTAGGGTTCAAAAACTACAGCTAGTCATTTTGCCAAAAAAGGGTCATTTTTCACTGCGAAATTGAGGTGTGACCACGTTGCGTTTTGCGCCGTTTCCTGTCGCGGGCAGTAGGCCGACCCACACAAGTGAGTTACCGTTTTTCTCATAAGACTTTGGGGAACGCGGGGTGGGTGGAAATTTGTGGATCCACGCAGATTCAGGAACTTTCCATGACAGAAATGTGGGGAAAATGTGTTTTTTTTGACAATTTTTTTAGGTTTGCAAGGGATTCTGGGTAACAGACCCTGGTGGGAGGCAGTCAAGTCACCCCATCCTGGATTCCCCTGGGTGTCTAGTTTTCAAAAATGTATAGGTTTGCTAGGTTTCCCAAGGTGCCCGCAGAGCTAGGATTAAAAAACTACAGCTAGTCATTTTGCCAAAAAAGGGTAATTTTTCACTGCGAAATTTAGGTGTGACCACGTTGCGTTTTGCGCCGTTTCCTGTCGCGTGCAGTAGGCCGACCCACACAAGTGAGTTACCATTTTTCTCATAAGACTTTGGGGAACGCGGGGTGGGTGGAAATTTGTGGATCCACGCAGATTCAGGAACTGAAATGTGGGGAAAATGTATTTTTTTTGACAATTTTTTTAGGTTTGCAAGGGATTCTGGGTAACAGACCCTGGTGGGAGGCAGTCAAGTCACCCCATCCTGGATTCCCCTGGGTGTTTAGTTTTCAAAAATGTATAGGTTTGCTAGGTTTCCCAAGGTGCCCACAGAGCTAGGGTTAAAAAACTACAGCTAGTCATTTTGCCAAAAAAGGGTCATTTTTCACCGCGAAATTGAGGTGTGACCACGTTGGGTTTTGCGCCGTTTCCTGTCGCGGGCACTAGGCGGACCCACACAAGTGAGGTACCGTTTTTCTTGTAAGACTTTGGGGAACACGGGGTGGGTGGAAATTTGTGGATCCACGCAGATTCCGGAACTTTCCACGACAGAAATGTGGGGAAAATGTGTTTTTTTTTACAATGTTTTAGGTTTGCAAGGGATTCTGGGTAACAGACCCTGGTGGGAGGCAGTCAAGTCACCCCATCCTGGATTCCCCTGGGTGTCTAGTTTTCAAACATGTATAGGTTTGGTAGGTTTCCCAAGGTGCCCGCAGAGCTAGGGTTCAAAAACTACAGCTAGTAATTTTGCCCAAAAAGGGTCATTTTTCACTGCGAAATTGAGGTGTGACCACGTTGCGTTTTGCGCCGTTTCCTGTCGCGGGCACTAGGCCGACCCACACAAGTGAGGTACCATTTTTCTCGTAAGACGTTGGGGAACGCGTGGTGGGTGGAAATTTGTGGATCCATGCAGATTCCGGAACTTTCCACTACAGAAATGTGGGGAAAATGTGTTTTTTTGGACAATTTTTTAGGTTTGCAAGGGATTCTGGGTAATAGACCCTGGTGGGAGGCAGTCAAGTCACCCCATCCTGGATTTCCCTGGGTGTCTAGTTTTAAAAAATGTATAGGTTTGCTAGGTTTCCCAAGGTGCCCGCTGAGCTAGGGTTCAAAAACTACAGCTAGTCATTTTGCCAAAAAAGGGTCATTTTTCACTACGAAATTGAGGTGTGACCACGTTGGGTTTTGCGCCGTTTCCTGTCGCGGGCACTAGGCGGACCCACACAAGTGAGGTACCGTTTTTCTTGTAAGACTTTGGGGAACGCGGGGTGGATGGAAATTTGTGGATCCACGCAGATTCCGGAACTTTCCACGGCAGAAATGTGAGGATAATGTGTTTTTTTGGACAATTTTTTAGGTTTGCAAGGGATTCTGGGTAACAGACCCTGGTGGGAGGCAGTCAAGTCACCCCATCCTGGATTCCCCTGGGTGTCTAGTTTTCAAAAATGTATAGGTTTGCTAGGTTTCCCAAGGTGCCCGTAGAGCTAGGGTTCAAAAACTACAGCTAGACATTTTGCCAAAAAAGGGTAATTTTTCACTGCGAAATTGAGGTGTGACCATGTTGCGTTTTGTGCCGTTTCCTGTCGCGGGCACTAGGCCGACCCACACAAGTGAGGTACCGTTTTTCTCGTAAGACTTTGGGGAACGCGGGGTGAGTGGACATTTGTGGATCCACGCAGATTCCGGAACTTTCCACGACAGAAATATGGGGAAAATGTGTATTTTTTGACAATTTGTTAGGTTTGCAAGGGATTCTGGGTAACAGACCCTGGTGGGAGGCAGTCAAGTCACCCCATCTTGGATTCCCCTGGGTGTCTAGTTTTCAAAAATGTATAGGTTTGCTAGGTTTTCCAAGGTGCCCGCAGAGGTAGGGTTAAAAAACTACAGCTAGTCATTTTGCCAAAAAAGGGTAATTTTTCACTGCGAAATTGAGGTGTGACCACGTTGGGTTTTGCGCCGTTTCCTGTCGCGGGCACAAGGCGGACCCACACAAGTGAGGTACCGTTTTTCTTGTAAGACTTTGGGGAACACGGGGTGGGTGGAAATTTGTGGATCCACGCGGATTCCGGAACTTTCCACGACAGAAATGTGGGGAAAATGTGTTTTTTTGGACAATTATTTAGGTTTGCAAGGGATTCCGGGTAATAGACCCTGGTGGGAGGCAGTCAAGTCACCCCATCCTGGATTTCCCTGTGTGTCTAGTTTTAAAAAATGTATAGGTTTGCTAGGTTTCCCAAGGTGCCCGCTGAGCTAGGGTTCAAAAACTACAGCTAGTCATTTTGCCAAAAAAGGGTCATTTTTCACTGCGAAATTGAGGTGTGACCACGTTGGGTTTTGCGCCGTTTCCTGTCGCGGGCACTAGGCGGACCCACACAAGTGAGGTACCGTTTTTCTTGTAAGACTTTGGGGAACGCGGGGTGGATGGAAATTTGTGGATCCACGCAGATTCCGGAACTTTCCACGGCAGAAATGTGAGGATAATGTGTTTTTTTTGACAATTTTTTAGGTTTGCAAGGGATTCTGGGTAACAGACCCTGGTGGGAGGCAGTCAAGTCACCCCATCCTGGATTCCCCTGGGTGTCTAGTTTTCAAAAATGTATAGGTTTGCTAGGTTTCCCAAGGTGCCCGTAGAGCTAGGGTTCAAAAACTACAGCTAGACATTTTGCCAAAAAAGGGTCATTTTTCACTGCGAAATTGAGGTGTGACCATGTTGCGTTTTGTGCCGTTTCCTGTCGCGGGCACTAGGCCGACCCACACAAGTGAGGTACCGTTTTTCTCGTAAGACTTTGGGGAACGCGGGGTGAGTGGACATTTGTGGATCCACGCAGATTCCGGAACTTTCCACGACAGAAATATGGGGAAAATGTGTATTTTTTGACAATTTGTTAGGTTTGCAAGGGATTCTGGGTAACAGACCCTGGTGGGAGGCAGTCAAGTCACCCCATCTTGGATTCCCCTGGGTGTCTAGTTTTCAAAAATGTATAGGTTTGCTAGGTTTCCCAAGGTGCCCGCAGAGCTAGGGTTCAAAAACTACAGCTAGTCATTTTGCCAAAAAAGGGTCATTTTTCACTGCGAAATTGAGGTGTGACCACGTTGCGTTTTGCGCCGTTTCCTGTCGCGGGCAGTAGGCCGACCCACACAAGTGAGTTACCGTTTTTCTCATAAGACTTTGGGGAACGCGGGGTGGGTGGAAATTTGTGGATCCACGCAGATTCAGGAACTTTCCATGACAGAAATGTGGGGAAAATGTGTTTTTTTGGACAATTTTTTTAGGTTTGCAAGGGATTCTGGGTAACAGACCCTGGTGGGAGGCAGTCAAGTCACCCCATCCTGGATTCCCCTGGGTGTCTAGTTTTCAAAAATGTATAGGTTTGCTAGGTTTCCCAAGGTGCCCGCAGAGCTAGGATTAAAAAACTACAGCTAGTCATTTTGCCAAAAAAGGGTAATTTTTCACTGCGAAATTTAGGTGTGACCACATTGCGTTTTGCGCCGTTTCCTGTGGCGTGCAGTAGGCCGACCCACACAAGTGAGTTACCTTTTTTCTCATAAGACTTTGGGGAACGCGGGATGGGTGGAAATTTGTGGATCCACGCAGATTCAGGAACTTTCCACGACAGAAATGTTGGGAAAATGTGTTTTTTTTGACAATTTTTTTAGGTTTGCAAGGGATTCTGGGTAACAGACCCTGGTGGGAGGCAGTCAAGTCACCCCATCCTGGATTCCCCTGGGTGTTTAGTTTTCAAAAATGTATAGGTTTGCTAGGTTTCCCAAGGTGCCCGCAGAGCTAGGGTTAAAAAACTACAGCTAGTCATTTTGCCAAAAAAGGGTCATTTTTCACTGCGAAATTGAGGTGTGACCACGTTGGGTTTTGCGCCGTTTCCTGTTGCGGGCACTAGGCGGACCCACACAAGTGAGGTACCGTTTTTCTTGTAAGACTTTGGGGAATACGGGGTGGGTGGAAATTTGTGGATCCACGCAGATTCCGGAACTTTCCACGACAGAAATGTGGGGAAAATGTGGTTTTTTGGACAATTTTTTAGGTTTGCAAGGGATTCTGGGTAACAGACCCTGGTTGGAGGCAGTCAAGTCACCCCATCCTGGATTCCCCTGGGTGTCTAGTTTTCAAAAATGTATAGGTTTGCTAGGTTTCCCAAGGTGCCCGCAGAGCTAGGATTAAAAAACTACAGCTAGTCATTTTGCCAAAAAAGGGTAATTTTTCACTGCGAAATTGAGGTGTGACCACGTTGCGTTTTGCGCCGTTTCCTGTTGCGGGCACTAGGCGGACCCACACAAGTGAGTTACCGTTTTTCTCGTAAGACTTTGGGGAACGCGGGGTGGATGGAAATTTGTGGATCCACGCAGATTCCGGAACTTTCCACGACAGAAATGTGGGGAAAATGTGTTTTTTTGACAATTCTTTAGGTTTGCAAGGGATTCTGGGTAACAGACCCTGGTGGGAGGCAGTCAAGTCACCCCATCCTGGATTCCCCTGGGTGTCTAGTTTTCAAAAATGTATAGGTTTGCTAGGTTTCCCAAGGTGCCCGCAGAGCTAGGATTAAAAAACTACAGCTAGTCATTTTGCCAAAAAAGGGTAATTTTTCACTGCGAAATTTAGGTGTGACCACATTGCGTTTTGCGCCGTTTCCTGTGGCGTGCAGTAGGCCGACCCACACAAGTGAGTTACCGTTTTTCTCATAAGACTTTGGGGAACGCGGGATGGGTGGAAATTTGTGGATCCACGCAGATTCAGGAACTTTCCACGACAGAAATGTTGGGAAAATGTGTTTTTTTTGACAATTTTTTTAGGTTTGCAAGGGATTCTGGGTAACAGACCCTGGTGGGAGGCAGTCAAGTCACCCCATCCTGGATTCCCCTGGGTGTTTAGTTTTCAAAAATGTATAGGTTTGCTAGGTTTCCCAAGGTGCCCGCAGAGCTAGGGTTAAAAAACTACAGCTAGTCATTTTGCCAAAAAAGGGTCATTTTTCACTGCGAAATTGAGGTGTGACCACGTTGGGTTTTGCGCCGTTTCCTGTTGCGGGCACTAGGCGGACCCACACAAGTGAGGTACCGTTTTTCTTGTAAGACTTTGGGGAATACGGGGTGGGTGGAAATTTGTGGATCCACGCAGATTCCGGAACTTTCCACGACAGAAATGTGGGGAAAATGTGGTTTTTTGGACAATTTTTTAGGTTTGCAAGGGATTCTGGGTAACAGACCCTGGTTGGAGGCAGTCAAGTCACCCCATCCTGGATTCCCCTGGGTGTCTAGTTTTCAAAAATGTATAGGTTTGCTAGGTTTCCCAAGGTGCCCGCAGAGCTAGGATTAAA
The DNA here is from genome assembly GCF_964204655.1 of Triturus cristatus. Lineage (NCBI taxonomy): Eukaryota > Metazoa > Chordata > Amphibia > Caudata > Salamandridae > Triturus > Triturus cristatus. Next base: position 933,936,846 of record NC_140579.1, on the reverse strand, counting down.
AAACTACAGCTAGTCATTTTGCCAAAAAAGGGTAATTTTTCACTGCGAAATTGAGGTGTGACCACGTTGCGTTTTGCGCCGTTTCCTGTTGCGGGCACTAGGCGGACCCACACAAGTGAGTTACCGTTTTTCTCGTAAGACTTTGGGGAACGCGGGGTGGATGGAAATTTGTGGATCCACGCAGATTCCGGAACTTTCCACGACAGAAATGTGGGGAAAATGTGTTTTTTTGACAATTCTTTAGGTTTGCAAGGGATTCTGGGTAATAGACCCTGGTGGGAGGCAGTCAAGTCACCCCATCCTGGATTCCCCTGGGTGTCTAGTTTTCAAAAATGTATAGGTTTGCTAGGTTTCCCAAGGTGCCCGCCGAGCTAGGGTTCAAAAACTACAGCTAGTCATTTTGCCAAAAAAGGGTCATTTTTCACTGCGAAATTGAGGTGTGACCACGATGCGTTTTGCGACATTTCCTGTCGCGGGCACTAGGCCGAACCACACAAGTGAGGTACCGTTTTTCTCGTAAGACTTTGGGGAACGCAGGGTGGTTAGAAATTTGTGGATCCACGCAGATTCCGGAACTTTCCACCACAGAAATGTGGGGAAAATGTGTTTTTTGGACAAATTTTTAGGTTTGCAAGGGATTCTGGGTAACAGACCCTGGTGGGAGGCAGTCAAGTCACCCCATCCTGGGTTCCCCTGGGTGTCTAGTTTTCAAAAATGTATAGGTTTGCTAGGTTTCCCAAGGTGCCCGCAGAGCTAGGGTTCAAAAACAACAGCTAGTCGTTTTGCCAAAAAAGGGTAATTTTTCACTGCGAAATTTAGGTGTGACCACGTTGCGTTTTGCGCCGTTTCCTGTTGCGGGCACTAGGCGGACCCACACAAGTGAGGTACCATTTTTTTAGTAAGACGTTGGGGAACGCGTGGTGGGTGGAAATTTGTGGATCCACGCAGATTCCGGAACTTTCCACTACAGAAATGTGGGGAAAATGTGTTTTTTTGGACAATTTTTTAGGATTGCAAGGGATTCTGGGTAATAGACCCTGGTGGGAGGCAGTCAAGTCACCCCATCCTGGATTCCCCTGGGTGCCTAGTTTTCAAAAATGTATAGGTTTGCTAGGTTTCCCAAGGTGCCCGTAGAGCTAGGGTTCAAAAACTACAGCTAGACATTTTGCCAAAAAAGGGTCATTTTTCACTGCGAAATTGAGGTGTGACCACGTTGCGTTTTGTGCCGTTTCCTGTCGCGGCCACTAGGCCGACCCACACAAGTGAGGTACCGTTTTTCTCGTAAGACTTTGGGGAATGCGGGGTGGGTGGACATTTGTGGATCCACGCAGATTCCGGAACTTTCCTCGACAGAAATATGGGGAAAATGTGTATTTTTTGACAATTTGTTAGGTTTGCAAGGGATTCTGGGTAACAGACCCTGGTGGGAGGCAGTCAAGTCACCCCATCTTGGATTCCCCTGGGTGTCTAGTTTTCAAAAATGTATAGGTTTGCTAGGTTTTCCAAGGTGCCAGCAGAGGTAGGGTTAAAAAACTACAGCTAGTCATATTGCCAAAAAAGGGTCATTTTTCACGGCGAAATTGAGGTGTGACCACGTTGGGTTTTGCGCCGTTTCCTGTCGCGGGCACTAGGCGGACCCACACAAGTGAGGTACCGTTTTTCTTGTAAGACTTTGGGGAACGCGGGGTGCATGGAAATTTGTGGATCCACGCAGATTCCGGAACTTTCCACGGCAGAAATGTGAGGATAATGTGTTTTTTTGGACAATTTTTTAGGTTTGCAAGGGATTCTGGGTAACAGACCCTGGTGGGAGGCAGTCAAGTCACCCCATCCTGGATTCCCCTGGGTGTCTAGTTTTCAAAAATGTATAGGTTTGCTAGGTTTCCCAAGGTGCCCGTAGAGCTAGGGTTCAAAAACTACAGCTAGACATTTTGCCAAAAAAGGGTAATTTTTCACTGCGAAATTGAGGTGTGACCATGTTGCGTTTTGTGCCGTTTCCTGTCGCGGGCACTAGGCCGACCCACACAAGTGAGGTACCGTTTTTCTCGTAAGACTTTGGGGAACGCGGGGTGAGTGGACATTTGTGGATCCACGCAGATTCCGGAACTTTCCACGACAGAAATATGGGGAAAATGTGTATTTTTTGACAATTTGTTAGGTTTGCAAGGGATTCTGGGTAACAGACCCTGGTGGGAGGCAGTCAAGTCACCCCATCTTGGATTCCCCTGGGTGTCTAGTTTTCAAAAATGTATAGGTTTGCTAGGTTTTCCAAGGTGCCCGCAGAGGTAGGGTTAAAAAACTACAGCTAGTCATTTTGCCAAAAAAGGGTAATTTTTCACTGCGAAATTGAGGTGTGACCACGTTGGGTTTTGCGCCGTTTCCTGTCGCGGGCACAAGGCGGACCCACTCAAGTGAGGTACCGTTTTTCTTGTAAGACTTTGGGGAACACGGGGTGGGTGGAAATTTGTGGATCCACGCGGATTCCGGAACTTTCCACGACAGAAATGTGGGGAAAATGTGTTTTTTTTGACAATGTTTTAGGTTTGCAAGGGATTCTGGGTAACAGACCCTGGTGGGAGGCAGTCAAGTCACCCCATCCTAGATTCCCCTGGGTGTCTAGTTTTCAAAAATGTATAGGTTTGGTAGGTTTCCCAAGGTGCCCGCAGAGCTAGGGTTCAAAAACTACAGCTAGTCATTTTGCCCAAAAAGGGTCATTTTTCACTGCGAAATTGAGGTGTGACCACGTTGCGTTTTGCGCCGTTTCCTGTCGCGGGCACTAGGCCGACCCACACAAGTGAGGTACCATTTTTCTCGTAAGACGTTGGGGAACGCGTGGTGGGTTGAAATTTGTGGATCCATGCAGATTCCGGAACTTCCACTACAGAAATGTGGGAAAAATGTGTTTTTTTGGACAATTATTTAGGTTTGCAAGGGATTCCGGGTAATAGACCCTGGTGGGAGGCAGTCAAGTCACCCCATCCTGGATTTCCCTGTGTGTCTAGTTTTAAAAAATGTATAGGTTTGCTAGGTTTCCCAAGGTGCCCGCTGAGCTAGGGTTCAAAAACTACAGCTAGTCATTTTGCCAAAAAAGGGTCATTTTTCACTGCGAAATTGAGGTGTGACCACGTTGGGTTTTGCGCCGTTTCCTGTCGCGGGCACTAGGCGGACCCACACAAGTGAGGTACCGTTTTTCTTGTAAGACTTTGGGGAACGCGGGGTGGATGGAAATTTGTGGATCCACGCAGATTCCGGAACTTTCCACGGCAGAAATGTGAGGATAATGTGTTTTTTTTGACAATTTTTTAGGTTTGCAAGGGATTCTGGGTAACAGACCCTGGTGGGAGGCAGTCAAGTCACCCCATCCTGGATTCCCCTGGGTGTCTAGTTTTCAAAAATGTATAGGTTTGCTAGGTTTCCCAAGGTGCCCGTAGAGCTAGGGTTCAAAAACTACAGCTAGACATTTTGCCAAAAAAGGGTCATTTTTCACTGCGAAATTGAGGTGTGACCATGTTGCGTTTTGTGCCGTTTCCTGTCGCGGGCACTAGGCCGACCCACACAAGTGAGGTACCGTTTTTCTCGTAAGACTTTGGGGAACGCGGGGTGAGTGGAAATTTGTGGATCCACGCAGATTCAGGAACTTTCCATGACAGAAATGTGGGGAAAATGTGTTTTTTTGGACAATTTTTTTAGGTTTGCAAGGGATTCTGGGTAACAGACCCTGGTGGGAGGCAGTCAAGTCACCCCATCCTGGATTCCCCTGGGTGTCTAGTTTTCAAAAATGTATAGGTTTGCTAGGTTTCCCAAGGTGCCCGCAGAGCTAGGATTAAAAAACTACAGCTAGTCATTTTGCCAAAAAAGGGTAATTTTTCACTGCGAAATTTAGGTGTGACCACATTGCGTTTTGCGCCGTTTCCTGTGGCGTGCAGTAGGCCGACCCACACAAGTGAGTTACCGTTTTTCTCATAAGACTTTGGGGAACGTGGGATGGGTGGAAATTTGTGGATCCACGCAGATTCAGGAACTTTCCACGACAGAAATGTTGGGAAAATGTGTTTTTTTTGACAATTTTTTTAGGTTTGCAAGGGATTCTGGGTAACAGACCCTGGTGGGAGGCAGTCAAGTCACCCCATCCTGGATTCCCCTGGGTGTTTAGTTTTCAAAAATGTATAGGTTTGCTAGGTTTCCCAAGGTGCCCGCAGAGCTAGGGTTAAAAAACTACAGCTAGTCATTTTGCCAAAAAAGGGTCATTTTTCACTGCGAAATTGAGGTGTGACCACGTTGGGTTTTGCGCCGTTTCCTGTTGCGGGCACTAGGCGGACCCACACAAGTGAGGTACCGTTTTTCTTGTAAGACTTTGGGGAATACGGGGTGGGTGGAAATTTGTGGATCCACGCAGATTCCGGAACTTTCCACGACAGAAATGTGGGGAAAATGTGGTTTTTTGGACAATTTTTTAGGTTTGCAAGGGATTCTGGGTAACAGACCCTGGTTGGAGGCAGTCAAGTCACCCCATCCTGGATTCCCCTGGGTGTCTAGTTTTCAAAAATGTATAGGTTTGCTAGGTTTCCCAAGGTGCCCGCAGAGCTAGGATTAAAAAACTACAGCTAGTCATTTTGCCAAAAAAGGGTAATTTTTCACTGCGAAATTGAGGTGTGACCACGTTGCGTTTTGCGCCGTTTCCTGTTGCGGGCACTAGGCGGACCCACACAAGTGAGTTACCGTTTTTCTCGTAAGACTTTGGGGAACGCGGGGTGGATGGAAATTTGTGGATCCACGCAGATTCCGGAACTTTCCACGACAGAAATGTGGGGAAAATGTGTTTTTTTGACAATTCTTTAGGTTTGCAAGGGATTCTGGGTAATAGACCCTGGTGGGAGGCAGTCAAGTCACCCCATCCTGGATTCCCCTGGGTGTCTAGTTTTCAAAAATGTATAGGTTTGCTAGGTTTCCCAAGGTGCCCGCAGAGCTAGGGTTCAAAAACTACAGCTAGTCATTTTGCCAAAAAAGGGTCATTTTTCACTGCGAAATTGAGGTGTGACCACGTTGCGTTTTGCGCCGTTTCCTGTCGCGGGCAGTAGGCCGACCCACACAAGTGAGTTACCGTTTTTCTCATAAGACTTTGGGGAACGCGGGGTGGGTGGAAATTTGTGGATCCACGCAGATTCAGGAACTTTCCATGACAGAAATGTGGGGAAAATGTGTTTTTTTTGACAATTTTTTTAGGTTTGCAAGGGATTCTGGGTAACAGACCCTGGTGGGAGGCAGTCAAGTCACCCCATCCTGGATTCCCCTGGGTGTCTAGTTTTCAAAAATGTATAGGTTTGCTAGGTTTCCCAAGGTGCCCGCAGAGCTAGGATTAAAAAACTACAGCTAGTCATTTTGCCAAAAAAGGGTAATTTTTCACTGCGAAATTTAGGTGTGACCACGTTGCGTTTTGCGCCGTTTCCTGTCGCGTGCAGTAGGCCGACCCACACAAGTGAGTTACCATTTTTCTCATAAGACTTTGGGGAACGCGGGGTGGGTGGAAATTTGTGGATCCACGCAGATTCAGGAACTGAAATGTGGGGAAAATGTATTTTTTTTGACAATTTTTTTAGGTTTGCAAGGGATTCTGGGTAACAGACCCTGGTGGGAGGCAGTCAAGTCACCCCATCCTGGATTCCCCTGGGTGTTTAGTTTTCAAAAATGTATAGGTTTGCTAGGTTTCCCAAGGTGCCCACAGAGCTAGGGTTAAAAAACTACAGCTAGTCATTTTGCCAAAAAAGGGTCATTTTTCACCGCGAAATTGAGGTGTGACCACGTTGGGTTTTGCGCCGTTTCCTGTCGCGGGCACTAGGCGGACCCACACAAGTGAGGTACCGTTTTTCTTGTAAGACTTTGGGGAACACGGGGTGGGTGGAAATTTGTGGATCCACGCAGATTCCGGAACTTTCCACGACAGAAATGTGGGGAAAATGTGTTTTTTTTTACAATGTTTTAGGTTTGCAAGGGATTCTGGGTAACAGACCCTGGTGGGAGGCAGTCAAGTCACCCCATCCTGGATTCCCCTGGGTGTCTAGTTTTCAAACATGTATAGGTTTGGTAGGTTTCCCAAGGTGCCCGCAGAGCTAGGGTTCAAAAACTACAGCTAGTAATTTTGCCCAAAAAGGGTCATTTTTCACTGCGAAATTGAGGTGTGACCACGTTGCGTTTTGCGCCGTTTCCTGTCGCGGGCACTAGGCCGACCCACACAAGTGAGGTACCATTTTTCTCGTAAGACGTTGGGGAACGCGTGGTGGGTGGAAATTTGTGGATCCATGCAGATTCCGGAACTTTCCACTACAGAAATGTGGGGAAAATGTGTTTTTTTGGACAATTTTTTAGGTTTGCAAGGGATTCTGGGTAATAGACCCTGGTGGGAGGCAGTCAAGTCACCCCATCCTGGATTTCCCTGGGTGTCTAGTTTTAAAAAATGTATAGGTTTGCTAGGTTTCCCAAGGTGCCCGCTGAGCTAGGGTTCAAAAACTACAGCTAGTCATTTTGCCAAAAAAGGGTCATTTTTCACTACGAAATTGAGGTGTGACCACGTTGGGTTTTGCGCCGTTTCCTGTCGCGGGCACTAGGCGGACCCACACAAGTGAGGTACCGTTTTTCTTGTAAGACTTTGGGGAACGCGGGGTGGATGGAAATTTGTGGATCCACGCAGATTCCGGAACTTTCCACGGCAGAAATGTGAGGATAATGTGTTTTTTTGGACAATTTTTTAGGTTTGCAAGGGATTCTGGGTAACAGACCCTGGTGGGAGGCAGTCAAGTCACCCCATCCTGGATTCCCCTGGGTGTCTAGTTTTCAAAAATGTATAGGTTTGCTAGGTTTCCCAAGGTGCCCGTAGAGCTAGGGTTCAAAAACTACAGCTAGACATTTTGCCAAAAAAGGGTAATTTTTCACTGCGAAATTGAGGTGTGACCATGTTGCGTTTTGTGCCGTTTCCTGTCGCGGGCACTAGGCCGACCCACACAAGTGAGGTACCGTTTTTCTCGTAAGACTTTGGGGAACGCGGGGTGAGTGGACATTTGTGGATCCACGCAGATTCCGGAACTTTCCACGACAGAAATATGGGGAAAATGTGTATTTTTTGACAATTTGTTAGGTTTGCAAGGGATTCTGGGTAACAGACCCTGGTGGGAGGCAGTCAAGTCACCCCATCTTGGATTCCCCTGGGTGTCTAGTTTTCAAAAATGTATAGGTTTGCTAGGTTTTCCAAGGTGCCCGCAGAGGTAGGGTTAAAAAACTACAGCTAGTCATTTTGCCAAAAAAGGGTAATTTTTCACTGCGAAATTGAGGTGTGACCACGTTGGGTTTTGCGCCGTTTCCTGTCGCGGGCACAAGGCGGACCCACACAAGTGAGGTACCGTTTTTCTTGTAAGACTTTGGGGAACACGGGGTGGGTGGAAATTTGTGGATCCACGCGGATTCCGGAACTTTCCACGACAGAAATGTGGGGAAAATGTGTTTTTTTGGACAATTATTTAGGTTTGCAAGGGATTCCGGGTAATAGACCCTGGTGGGAGGCAGTCAAGTCACCCCATCCTGGATTTCCCTGTGTGTCTAGTTTTAAAAAATGTATAGGTTTGCTAGGTTTCCCAAGGTGCCCGCTGAGCTAGGGTTCAAAAACTACAGCTAGTCATTTTGCCAAAAAAGGGTCATTTTTCACTGCGAAATTGAGGTGTGACCACGTTGGGTTTTGCGCCGTTTCCTGTCGCGGGCACTAGGCGGACCCACACAAGTGAGGTACCGTTTTTCTTGTAAGACTTTGGGGAACGCGGGGTGGATGGAAATTTGTGGATCCACGCAGATTCCGGAACTTTCCACGGCAGAAATGTGAGGATAATGTGTTTTTTTTGACAATTTTTTAGGTTTGCAAGGGATTCTGGGTAACAGACCCTGGTGGGAGGCAGTCAAGTCACCCCATCCTGGATTCCCCTGGGTGTCTAGTTTTCAAAAATGTATAGGTTTGCTAGGTTTCCCAAGGTGCCCGTAGAGCTAGGGTTCAAAAACTACAGCTAGACATTTTGCCAAAAAAGGGTCATTTTTCACTGCGAAATTGAGGTGTGACCATGTTGCGTTTTGTGCCGTTTCCTGTCGCGGGCACTAGGCCGACCCACACAAGTGAGGTACCGTTTTTCTCGTAAGACTTTGGGGAACGCGGGGTGAGTGGACATTTGTGGATCCACGCAGATTCCGGAACTTTCCACGACAGAAATATGGGGAAAATGTGTATTTTTTGACAATTTGTTAGGTTTGCAAGGGATTCTGGGTAACAGACCCTGGTGGGAGGCAGTCAAGTCACCCCATCTTGGATTCCCCTGGGTGTCTAGTTTTCAAAAATGTATAGGTTTGCTAGGTTTCCCAAGGTGCCCGCAGAGCTAGGGTTCAAAAACTACAGCTAGTCATTTTGCCAAAAAAGGGTCATTTTTCACTGCGAAATTGAGGTGTGACCACGTTGCGTTTTGCGCCGTTTCCTGTCGCGGGCAGTAGGCCGACCCACACAAGTGAGTTACCGTTTTTCTCATAAGACTTTGGGGAACGCGGGGTGGGTGGAAATTTGTGGATCCACGCAGATTCAGGAACTTTCCATGACAGAAATGTGGGGAAAATGTGTTTTTTTGGACAATTTTTTTAGGTTTGCAAGGGATTCTGGGTAACAGACCCTGGTGGGAGGCAGTCAAGTCACCCCATCCTGGATTCCCCTGGGTGTCTAGTTTTCAAAAATGTATAGGTTTGCTAGGTTTCCCAAGGTGCCCGCAGAGCTAGGATTAAAAAACTACAGCTAGTCATTTTGCCAAAAAAGGGTAATTTTTCACTGCGAAATTTAGGTGTGACCACATTGCGTTTTGCGCCGTTTCCTGTGGCGTGCAGTAGGCCGACCCACACAAGTGAGTTACCTTTTTTCTCATAAGACTTTGGGGAACGCGGGATGGGTGGAAATTTGTGGATCCACGCAGATTCAGGAACTTTCCACGACAGAAATGTTGGGAAAATGTGTTTTTTTTGACAATTTTTTTAGGTTTGCAAGGGATTCTGGGTAACAGACCCTGGTGGGAGGCAGTCAAGTCACCCCATCCTGGATTCCCCTGGGTGTTTAGTTTTCAAAAATGTATAGGTTTGCTAGGTTTCCCAAGGTGCCCGCAGAGCTAGGGTTAAAAAACTACAGCTAGTCATTTTGCCAAAAAAGGGTCATTTTTCACTGCGAAATTGAGGTGTGACCACGTTGGGTTTTGCGCCGTTTCCTGTTGCGGGCACTAGGCGGACCCACACAAGTGAGGTACCGTTTTTCTTGTAAGACTTTGGGGAATACGGGGTGGGTGGAAATTTGTGGATCCACGCAGATTCCGGAACTTTCCACGACAGAAATGTGGGGAAAATGTGGTTTTTTGGACAATTTTTTAGGTTTGCAAGGGATTCTGGGTAACAGACCCTGGTTGGAGGCAGTCAAGTCACCCCATCCTGGATTCCCCTGGGTGTCTAGTTTTCAAAAATGTATAGGTTTGCTAGGTTTCCCAAGGTGCCCGCAGAGCTAGGATTAAAAAACTACAGCTAGTCATTTTGCCAAAAAAGGGTAATTTTTCACTGCGAAATTGAGGTGTGACCACGTTGCGTTTTGCGCCGTTTCCTGTTGCGGGCACTAGGCGGACCCACACAAGTGAGTTACCGTTTTTCTCGTAAGACTTTGGGGAACGCGGGGTGGATGGAAATTTGTGGATCCACGCAGATTCCGGAACTTTCCACGACAGAAATGTGGGGAAAATGTGTTTTTTTGACAATTCTTTAGGTTTGCAAGGGATTCTGGGTAACAGACCCTGGTGGGAGGCAGTCAAGTCACCCCATCCTGGATTCCCCTGGGTGTCTAGTTTTCAAAAATGTATAGGTTTGCTAGGTTTCCCAAGGTGCCCGCAGAGCTAGGATTAAAAAACTACAGCTAGTCATTTTGCCAAAAAAGGGTAATTTTTCACTGCGAAATTTAGGTGTGACCACATTGCGTTTTGCGCCGTTTCCTGTGGCGTGCAGTAGGCCGACCCACACAAGTGAGTTACCGTTTTTCTCATAAGACTTTGGGGAACGCGGGATGGGTGGAAATTTGTGGATCCACGCAGATTCAGGAACTTTCCACGACAGAAATGTTGGGAAAATGTGTTTTTTTTGACAATTTTTTTAGGTTTGCAAGGGATTCTGGGTAACAGACCCTGGTGGGAGGCAGTCAAGTCACCCCATCCTGGATTCCCCTGGGTGTTTAGTTTTCAAAAATGTATAGGTTTGCTAGGTTTCCCAAGGTGCCCGCAGAGCTAGGGTTAAAAAACTACAGCTAGTCATTTTGCCAAAAAAGGGTCATTTTTCACTGCGAAATTGAGGTGTGACCACGTTGGGTTTTGCGCCGTTTCCTGTTGCGGGCACTAGGCGGACCCACACAAGTGAGGTACCGTTTTTCTTGTAAGACTTTGGGGAATACGGGGTGGGTGGAAATTGGTGGATCCACGCAGATTCCGGAACTTTCCACGACAGAAATGTGGGGAAAATGTGGTTTTTTGGACAATTTTTTAGGTTTGCAAGGGATTCTGGGTAACAGACCCTGGTTGGAGGCAGTCAAGTCACCCCATCCTGGATTCCCCTGGGTGTCTAGTTTTCAAAAATGTATAGGTTTGCTAGGTTTCCCAAGGTGCCCGCAGAGCTAGGATTAAAAAACTACAGCTAGTCATTTTGCCAAAAAAGGGTAATTTTTCACTGCGAAATTGAGGTGTGACCACGTTGCGTTTTGCGCCGTTTCCTGTTGCGGGCACTAGGCGGACCCACACAAGTGAGTTACCGTTTTTCTCGTAAGACTTTGGGGAACGCGGGGTGGATGGAAATTTGTGGATCCACGCAGATTCCGGAACTTTCCACGACAGAAATGTGGGGAAAATGTGTTTTTTTGACAATTCTTTAGGTTTGCAAGGGATTCTGGGTAATAGACCCTGGTGGGAGGCAGTCAAGTCACCCCATCCTGGATTCCCCTGGGTGTCTAGTTTTCAAAAATGTATAGGTTTGCTAGGTTTCCCAAGGTGCCCGCCGAGCTAGGGTTCAAAAACTACAGCTAGTCATTTTGCCAAAAAAGGGTCATTTTTCACTGCGAAATTGAGGTGTGACCACGATGCGTTTTGCGACATTTCCTGTCGCGGGCACTAGGCCGAACCACACAAGTGAGGTACCGTTTTTCTCGTAAGACTTTGGGGAACGCAGGGTGGTTAGAAATTTGTGGATCCACGCAGATTCCGGAACTTTACACCACAGAAATGTGGGGAAAATGTGTTTTTTGGACAAATTTTTAGGTTTGCAAGGGATTCTGGGTAACAGACCCTGGTGGGAGGCAGTCAAGTCACCCCATCCTGGGTTCCCCTGGGTGTCTAGTTTTCAAAAATGTATAGGTTTGCTAGGTTTCCCAAGGTGCCCGCAGAGCTAGGGTTCAAAAACAACAGCTAGTCGTTTTGCCAAAAAAGGGTAATTTTTCACTGCGAAATTTAGGTGTGACCACGTTGCGTTTTGCGCCGTTTCCTGTTGCGGGCACTAGGCGGACCCACACAAGTGAGGTACCATTTTTTTAGTAAGACGTTGGGGAACGCGTGGTGGGTGGAAATTTGTGGATCCACGCAGATTCCGGAACTTTCCACTACAGAAATGTGGGGAAAATGTGTTTTTTTGGACAATTTTTTAGGATTGCAAGGGATTCTGGGTAATAGACCCTGGTGGGAGGCAGTCAAGTCACCCCATCCTGGATTCCCCTGGGTGTCTAGTTTTCAAAAATGTATAGGTTTGCTAGGTTTCCCAAGGTGCCCGTAGAGCTAGGGTTCAAAAACTACAGCTAGACATTTTGCCAAAAAAGGGTCATTTTTCACTGCGAAATTGAGGTGTGACCACGTTGCGTTTTGTGCCGTTTCCTGTCGCGGCCACTAGGCCGACCCACACAAGTGAGGTACCGTTTTTCTCGTAAGACTTTGGGGAATGCGGGGTGGGTGGACATTTGTGGATCCACGCAGATTCCGGAACTTTCCACGACAGAAATATGGGGAAAATGTGTATTTTTTGACAATTTGTTAGGTTTGCAAGGGATTCTGGGTAACAGACCCTGGTGGGAGGCAGTCAAGTCACCCCATCTTGGATTCCCCTGGGTGTCTAGTTTTCAAAAATGTATAGGTTTGCTAGGTTTTCCAAGGTGCCAGCAGAGGTAGGGTTAAAAAACTACAGCTAGTCATATTGCCAAAAAAGGGTCATTTTTCACGGCGAAATTGAGGTGTGACCACGTTGCGTTTTGCGCCGTTTCCTGTTGCGGGCACTAGGCGGACCCACACAAGTGAGTTACCGTTTTTCTCGTAAGACTTTGGGGAACGCGGGGTGGATGGAAATTTGTGGATCCACACAGATTCCGGAACTTTCCACGACAGAAATGTGGGGAAAATGTGTTTTTTTTGACAATTCTATAGGTTTGCAAGGGATTCTGGGTAACAGACCCTGGTGGGAGGCAGTCAAGTCACCCCATCCTGGGTTTCCCTGGGTGTCTAGTTTTCAAAAATGTATAGGTTTGCTAGGTTTCCCAAGGTGCCCGCAGAGCTAGGGTTCAAAAACTACAGCTAGTCATTTTGCCAAAAAAGGGTCATTTTTCACTGCGAAATTGAGGTGTGACCACGTTGCGTTTTGCGCCGTTTCCTGTCGCGGGCAGTAGGCTGACCCACACAAGTGAGTTACCGTTTTTCTCATAAGACTTTGGGGAACGCGGGGTAGGTGGAAATTTGTGGATCCACGCAGATTCAGGAACTTTCCACGACAAAAATGTGGGGAAAATGTGTTTTTTTTGACAATTTTTTTAGGTTTGCAAGGGATTCTGGGTAACAGACCCTGGTGGGAGGCAGTCAAGTCACCCCATCCTGGATTCCCCTGGGTGTCTAGTTTTCTAAAATGTATAGGTTTGCTAGGTTTCCCAAGGTGCCCGCAGAGCTAGGATTAAAAAACTACAGCTAGTCATTTTGCCAAAAAAGGGTAATTTTTCACTGCGAAATTTAGGTGCGACCACGTTGCGTTTTGCGCCGTTTCCTGTCGCGTGCAGTAGGCCGACCCACACAAGTGAGTTACCGTTTTTCTCATAAGACTTTGGGGAACGCGGGATGGGTGGAAATTTGTGGATCCACGCAGATTCAGGAACTTTCCACGACAGAAATGTTGGGAAAATGTGTTTTTTTGGACAATTTTTTTAGGTTTGCAAGGGATTCTGGGTAACAGACTCTGGTGGGAGGCAGTCAAGTCACCCCATCCTGGATTCCCCTGGGTGTTTAGTTTTCAAAAATGTATAGGTTTGCTAGGTTTCCCAAGGTGCCCGCAGAGCTAGGGTTAAAAAACTACAGCTAGTCATTTTGCCAAAAAAGGGTCATTTTTCACTGCGAAATTGAGGTGTGACCACGATGCGTTTTGCGCCGTTTCCTGTCGTGGGCACTAGGCCGAACCACACAAGTGAGTTACCGTTTTTCTCGTAAGACTTTGAGGAACGCGGGTTGTGTGGAAATTTGTGGATCCACGCTGATTCAGGAACTTTCCACGACAGAAATGTGGGGAAAATGTGTTTTTTTTGACAATTTTTTAGGTTTGCAAGGGATTCTGGGTAACAGACTCTGGTGGGAGGCAGTCAAGTCACCCCATCCTGGATTCCCCTGGGTGTTTAGTTTTCAAAAATGTATAGGTTTGCTAGGTTTCCCAAGGTGCCCGCAGAGCTAGGATTAAAAAACTACAGCTCGTCATTTTGCCAAAAAAGGGTAATTTTTCACGGCGAAATTGAGGTGTGACCAAGTTGCGTTTTGCGCCGTTTCCTGTTGCGGGCACTAGGCGGACCCACACAAGTGAGTTACTGTTTTTCTCGTAAGACTTTGGGGAACGCGGGGTGGATGGAAATTTGTGGATCCACGCAGATTCCGGAACTTTCCACGACAGAAATGATGGGAAAATGTGTTTTTTTGGACAATTTTTTTAGGTTTGCAAGGGATTCTGGGTAACAGACCGTGGTGGGAGGCAGTCAAGTCACCCCATCCTGGATTCCCCTGGGTGTCTAGTTTTCAAAAATGTATAGGTTTGCTAGGTTTCCCAAGGTGCCCGCAGAGCTAGGGTTCAAAAACTACAGCTAGTCATTTTGCCAAAAAAGGGTCATTTTTCACTGCGAAATTGAGGCGTGACCACGATGCGTTTTGCGACATTTCCTGTCGCGGGCACTAGGCCGAACCACACAAGTGAGGTACCGTTTTTCTCGTAAGACTTTGGGGAACGCAGGGTGGTTAGAAATTTGTGGATCCACGCAGATTCCGGAACTTTCCACCACAGAAATGTGGGGAAAATGTGTTTTTTGGACAAATTTTTAGGTTTGCAAGGGATTCTGGGTAACAGAGCCTGGTGGGAGGCAGTCAAGTCACCCCATCCTGGATTCCCCTGGGTGTCTCGTTTTCAAAAATGTATAGGTTTGCTAGGTTTCCCAAGGTGCCCGCAGAGCTAGGATTAAAAAACTACAGCTAGTCATTTTGCCAAAAAAGGGTAATTTTTCACTGCGAAATTTAGGTGTGACCACGTTGCGTTTTGCGCCATTTCCTGTCGCGTGCAGTAGGCCGACCCACACAAGTGAGTTACCATTTTTCTCATAAGACTTTGGGGAACGCGGGGTGGGTGGAAATTTGTGGATCAACGCAGATTCAGGAACTTTCCACGACAGAAATGTGGGGAAAATGTATTTTTTTTGACAATTTTTTTAGGTTTGCAAGGGATTCTGGGTAACAGACCCTGGTGGGAGGCAGTCAAGTCACCCCATCCTGGATTCCCCTGGGTGTTTAGTTTTCAAAAATGTATAGGTTTGCTAGGTTTCCCAAGGTGCCCGCAGAGCTAGGGTTCAAAAACTACAGCTAGTAATTTTGCCCAAAAAGGGTCATTTTTCACTGCGAAATTGAGGTGTGACCACGTTGCGTTTTGCGCCGTTTCCTGTCGCGGGCACTAGGCCGACCCACACAAGTGAGGTACCATTTTTCTCGTAAGACGTTGGGGAACGCGTGGTGGGTGGAAATTTGTGGATCCATGCAGATTCCGGAACTTTCCACTACAGAAATGTGGGGAAAATGTGTTTTTTTGGACAATTTTTTAGGTTTGCAAGGGATTCTGGGTAATAGACCCTGGTGGGAGGCAGTCAAGTCACCCCATCCTGGATTCCCCTGGGTGTCTAGTTTTCAAAAATGTATAGGTTTGCTAGGTTTCCCAAGGTGCCCGTAGAGCTAGGGTTCAAAAACTACAGCTAGACATTTTGCCAAAAAAGGGTAATTTTTCACTGCGAAATTGAGGTGTGACCATGTTGCGTTTTGTGCCGTTTCCTGTCGCGGGCACTAGGCCGACCCACACAAGTGAGGTACCGTTTTTCTCGTAAGACTTTGGGGAACGCGGGGTGAGTGGACATTTGTGGATCCACGCAGATTCCGGAACTTTCCACGACAGAAATATGGGGAAAATGTGTATTTTTTGACAATTTGTTAGGTTTGCAAGGGATTCTGGGTAACAGACCCTGGTGGGAGGCAGTCAAGTCACCCCATCTTGGATTCCCCTGGGTGTCTAGTTTTCAAAAATGTATAGGTTTGCTAGGTTTTCCAAGGTGCCCGCAGAGGTAGGGTTAAAAAACTACAGCTAGTCATTTTGCCAAAAAAGGGTAATTTTTCACTGCGAAATTGAGGTGTGACCACGTTGGGTTTTGCGCCGTTTCCTGTCGCGGGCACAAGGCGGACCCACACAAGTGAGGTACCGTTTTTCTTTTAAGACTTTGGGGAACACGGGGTGGGTGGAAATTTGTGGATCCACGCAGATTCCGGAACTTTCCACGACAGAAATGTGGGGAAAATGTGTTTTTTTGACAATGTTTTAGGTTTGCAAGGGATTCTGGGTAACAGACCCTGGTGGGAGGCAGTCAAGTCACCCCATCCTGGATTCCCCTGGGTGTCTAGTTTTCAAAAATGTATAGGTTTGGTAGGTTTCCCAAGGTGCCCGCAGAGCTAGGGTTCAAAAACTACAGCTAGTCATTTTGCCCAAAAAGGGTCATTTTTCACTGCGAAATTGAGGTGTGACCACGTGGCGTTTTGCGCCGTTTCCTGTCGCGGGCACTAGGCCGACCCACACAAGTGAGGTACCATTTTTCTCGTAAGACGTTGGGGAACGCGTGGTGGGTGGAAATTTGTGGATCCATGCAGATTCCGGAACTTCCACTACAGAAATGTGGGGAAAATGTGTTTTTTTGACAATGTTTTAGGTTTGCAAGGGATTCTGGGTAACAGACCCTGGTGGGAGGCAGTCAAGTCACCCCATCCTGGATTCCCCTGGGTGTCTAGTTTTCAAAAATGTATAGGTTTGGTAGGTTTCCCAAGGTGCCCGCAGAGCTAGGGTTCAAAAACTACAGCTAGTCATTTTGCCCAAAAAGGGTCATTTTTCACTGCGAAATTGAGGTGTGACCACGTTGCGTTTTGCGCCGTTTCCTGTCGCGGGCACTAGGCCGACCCACACAAGTGAGGTACCATTTTTCTCGTAAGACGTTGGGGAACGCCTGGTGGGTGGAAATTTGTGGATCCATGCAGATTCCGGAACTTCCACTACAGAAATGTGGGGAAAATGTGTTTTTTTGGACAATTTTTTAGGTTTGCAAGGGATTCCGGGTAATAGACCCTGGTGGGAGGCAGTCAAGTCACCCCATCCTGGATTTCCCTGTGTGTCTAGTTTTAAAAAATGTATAGGTTTGCTAGGTTTCCCAAGGTGCCCGCTGAGCTAGGGTTCAAAAACTACAGCTAGTCATTTTGCCAAAAAAGGGTCATTTTTCACTGCGAAATTGAGGTGTGACCACGTTGCGTTTTGCGCCGTTTCCTGTCGCGGGCAGTAGGCCGACCCACACAAGTGAGGTACCATTTTTCTCGTAAGACTTTGGGGAACGCGGGGTGGATGGAAATTTGTGGATCCACGCAGATTCCGGAACTTTCCACGACAGAAATGTGGGGAAAATGTGTTTTTTTTGACAATTCTTTAGGTTTGCAAGGGATTCTGGGTAACAGACCCTGGTGGGAGGCAGTCAAGTCAACCCATCTTGGATTTTCCTGGGTGTCTAGTTTTCAAAAATGTATAGGTTTGCTAGGTTTCCCAAGGTGCCCGTAGAGCTAGGGTTCAAAAACTACAGCTAGACATTTTGCCAAAAAAGGGTAATTTTTCACTGCGAAATTGAGGTGTGACCATGTTGCGTTTTGTGCCGTTTCCTGTCACGGGCACTAGGCCGACCCACACAAGTGAGGTACTGTTTTTCTCGTAAGACTTTGGGGAACGCGGGGTGGGTGGAAATTTGTGGATCCACGCAGATTCAGGAACTTTCCACGACAGAAATGTGGGGAAAATGTGTTTTTTTTGACAATTTTTTTAGGTTTGCAAGGGATTCTGGGTAACAGACCCTGGTGGGAGGCAGTCAAGTCACCCCATCCTGGATTCCCCTGGGTGTTTAGTTTTCAAAAATGTATAGGTTTGCTAGGTTTCCCAAGGTGCCCGCAGAGCTAGGGTTAAAAAACTACAGCTAGTCATTTTGCCAAAAAAGGGTCATTTTTCACTGCGAAATTGAGGTGTGACCACGTTGGGTTTTGCGCCGTTTCCTGTCGTGGGCACTAGGCGGACCCACACAAGTGAGGTACCGTTTATCTTGTAAGACTTTGGGGAACACAGGGTGGGTGGAAATTTGTGGATCCACGCAGATTCCGGAACTTTCCACGACAGAAATGTGGGGAAAATGTGTTTTTTTTGACAATTTTTTAGGTTTGCAAGGGATTCTGGGTAACAGACCCTGGTGGGAGGCAGTCAAGTCACCCCATCCTGGATTCCCCTGGGTGTCTGGTTTTCAAAAACTGTATAGGTTTGGTAGGTTTCCGAAGGTGCCCGCAGAGCTAGGGTTCAAAAACTACAGCTAGTCATTTTGCCAAAAAAGGGTCATTTTTCACTACGAAATTGAGGTGTGACCACGTTGCGTTTTGCGCCGTTTCCTGTCGCGGGCACTAGGCCGACCCACACAAGTGAGGTACCATTTTTCTAGTAAGACGTTGGGGAACGCGTGGTGGATGGAAATTTGTGGATCCACGCAGATTCCAGAACTTTCCACTACAGAAATGTGGGTAAAATGTGT
Source organism: Triturus cristatus (assembly GCF_964204655.1). NCBI lineage: Eukaryota > Metazoa > Chordata > Amphibia > Caudata > Salamandridae > Triturus > Triturus cristatus. Next base: position 933,918,629 of record NC_140579.1, on the reverse strand, counting down.
TTTTTTGGACAATTTTTTAGGTTTGCAAGGGATTCTGGGTAATAGACCCTGGTGGGAGGCAGTCAAGTCACCCCATCCTGGATTCCCCTGGGTGTCTAGTTTTCAAAAATGTATAGGTTTGCTAGGTTTCCCAAGGTGCCCGTAGAGCTAGGGTTCAAAAACTACAGCTAGACATTTTGCCAAAAAAGGGTCATTTTTCACTGCGAAATTGAGGTGTGACCACGTTGCGTTTTGCGCCGTTTCCTGTCGCGTGCAGTAGGCCGACCCACACAAGTGAGTTACCATTTTTCTCATAAGACTTTGGGGAACGCGGGGTGGGTGGACATTTGTGGATCCACGCAGATTCCGGAACTTTCCACGACAGAAATATGGGGAAAATGTGTATTTTTTGACAATTTGTTAGGTTTGCAAGGGATTCTGGGTAACAGACCCTGGTGGGAGGCAGTCAAGTCACCCCATCCTGGATTCCCCTGGGTGTCTAGTTTTCAAAAATGTATAGGTTTGCTAGGTTTCCCAAGGTGCCCGCAGAGCTAGGATTAAAAAACTACAGCTAGTCATTTTGCCAAAAAAGGGTAATTTTTCACTGCGAAATTTAGGTGTGACCACGTTGCGTTTTGCACCGTTTCCTGTCGCGTGCAGTAGGCCGACCCACACAAGTGAGTTACCATTTTTCTCATAAGACTTTGGGGAACGCGGGGTGGGTGGAAATTTGTGGATCCACGCAGATTCAGGAACTTTCCACGACAGAAATGTGGGGAAAATGTGTTTTTTTTGACAATTTTTTTAGGTTTGCAAGGGATTCTGGGTAACAGACCCTGGTGGGAGGCAGTCAAGTCACCCCATCCTGGATTACCCTGGGTGTTTAGTTTTCAAAAATGTATAGGTTTGCTAGGTTTCCCAAGGTGCCCGCAGAGCTAGGGTTAAAAAACTACAGCTAGTCATTTTGCCAAAAAAGGGTCATTTTTCACTGTGAAATTGAGGTGTGACCACGTTGGGTTTTGCGCCGTTTCCTGTCGCGGGCACTAGGCGGACCCACACAAGTGAGGTACCGTTTTTCTTGTAAGACTTTGGGGAACACGGGGTGGGTGGAAATTTGTGGATCCACACAGATTCCGGAACTTTCCACGACAGAAATGTGGGGAAAATATGTTTTTTTTGACAATTTTTTAGGTTTGCAAGGGATTCTGGGTAACCGACCCTGGTGGGAGGCAGTCAAGTCACCCCATCCTAGATTCCCCTGGGTGTCTGGTTTTCAAAAATGTATAGATTTGGTAGGTTTCCAAAGGTGCCCGCAGAGCTAGGGTTCAAAAACTACAGCTAGTCATTTTGCCAAAAAAGGGTCATTTTTCACTGCGAAATTGAGGTGTGACCACGTTGCGTTTTGCGCCGTTTCCTGTCGCGGGCACTAGGCCGACCCACACAAGTGAGGTACCATTTTTCTAGTAAGACGTTGGGGAACGCGTGGTGGGTGGAAATTTGTGGATCCACGCAGATTCCGGAACTTTCCACTACAGAAATGTGGGGAAAATGTGTTTTTTTGGACAATTTTTTAGGTTTGCAAGGGATTCTGGGTAATAGACCCTGGTGGGAGGCAGTCAAGTCATCCCATCCTGGATTCCCCTGGGTGTCTAGTTTTCAAAAATGTATAGGTTTGCTAGGTTTCCCAAGGTGCCCGTAGAGCTAGGGTTCAAAAACTACAGCTAGACATTTTGCCAAAAAAGGGTCATTTTTCACTGCGAAATTGAGGTGTGACCACGTTGCGTTTTGTGCCGTTTCCTGTCGTGGCCACTAGGCCGACCCACACAAGTGAGGTACCGTTTTTCTCGTAAGACTTTGGGGAATGCGGGGTGGGTGGACATTTGTGGATCCACGCAGATTCCGGAACTTTCCACGACAGAAATATGGGGAAAATGTATATTTTTTGACAATTTGTTAGGTTTGCAAGGGATTCTGGGTAACAGACCGTGGTGGGAGGCAGTCAAGTCACCCCATCTTGGATTCCCCTGGGTGTCTAGTTTTCAAAAATGTATAGGTTTGCTAGGTTTTCCAAGGTGCCCGCAGAGGTAGGGTTAAAAAACTAAAGCTAGTCAAATTGCAAAAAAAGGGTAATTTTTCACGGCGAAATTGAGGTGTGACCACGTTGCGTTTTGCGCCGTTTCCTGTTGCGGGCACTAGGCGGACCCACACAAGTGAGTTACCGTTTTTCTCGTAAGACTTTGGGGAACACGGGGTGGGTGGAAATTTGTGGATCCACGCAGATTCCGGAACTTTCCACGACAGAAATGTGGGGAAAATTAGTTTTTTTTGACAATTTTTTAGGTTTGCAAGGGATTCTGGGTAACCGACCCTGGTGGGAGGCAGTCAAGTCACCCCATCCTGGATTCCCCTGGGTGTCTGGTTTTCAAAAATGTATAGGTTTGGTAGGTTTCCAAAGGTGCCCGCAGAGCTAGGGTTCAAAAACTACAGCTAGTCATTTTGCCAAAAAAGGGTCATTTTTCACTGCGAAATTGAGGTGTGACCACGTTGCGTTTTGCGCCGTTTCCTGTCGCGGGCACTAGGCCGACCCACACAAGTGAGGTACCATTTTTCTAGTAAGATGTTGGGGAACGCGTGGTGGGTGGAAATTTGTGGATCCACGCAGATTCCGGAACTTTCCACTACAGAAATGTGGGGAAAATGTGTTTTTTTGGACAATTTTTTAGGTTTGCAAGGGATTCTGGGTAATAGACCCTGGTGGGAGGCAGTCAAGTCATCCCATCCTGGATTCCCCTGGGTGTCTAGTTTTCAAAAATGTATAGGTTTGCTAGGTTTCCCAAGGTGCCCGTAGAGCTAGGGTTCAAAAACTACAGCTAGACATTTTGCCAAAAAAGGGTCATTTTTCACTGCGAAATTGAGGTGTGACCACGTTGCGTTTTGTGCCGTTTCCTGTCGCGGCCACTAGGCCGACCCACACAAGTGAGGTACCGTTTTTCTCGTAAGACGTTGGGGAATGCGGGGTGGGTGGACATTTGTGGATCCACGCAGATTCCGGAACTTTCCACGACAGAAATATGGGGAAAATGTGTATTTTTTGACAATTTGTTAGGTTTGCAAGGGATTCTGGGTAACAGACCGTGGTGGGAGGCAGTCAAGTCACCCCATCTTGGATTCCCCTGGGTGTCTAGTTTTCAAAAATGTATAGGTTTGCTAGGTTTTCCAAGGTGCCCGCAGAGGTAGGGTTAAAAAACTACAGCTAGTCATATTGCAAAAAAAGGGTAATTTTTCACGGCGAAATTGAGGTGTGACCACGTTGCGTTTTGCGCCATTTCCTGTTGCGGGCACTAGGCGGACCCACACAAGTGAGTTACCATTTTTCTCGTAAGACTTTGGGGAACGCGGGGTGGATGGAAATTTGTGGATCCACACAGATTCCGGAACTTTCCACGACAGAAATGTGGGGAAAATGTGGTTTTTTTGACAATTCTATAGGTTTGCAAGGGATTCTGGGTAACAGACCCTGGTGGGAGGCAGTCAAGTCACCCCATCCTGGGTTCCCCTGGGTGTCTAGTTTTCAAAAATGTATAGGTTTGCTAGGTTTCCCAAGGTGCCCGCAGAGCTAGGGTTAAAAAACTACAGCTAGTCATTTTGCCAAAAAAGGGTCATTTTTCACTGCGAAATTGAGGTGTGACCACGTTGTGTTTTGCGCCGTTTCCTGTCGCGGGCAGTAGGCCGACCCACACAAGTGAGTTACCGTTTTTCTCATAAGACTTTGGGGAACGCGGGGTGGGTGGAAATTTGTGGATCCACGCAGATTCAGGAACTTTCCACGACAGAAATGTGGGGAAAATGTATATTTTTTGACAATTTATTAGGTTTGCAAGGGATTCTGGGTAACAGACCGTGGTGGGAGGCAGTCAAGTCACCCCATCTTGGATTCCCCTGGGTGTCTAGTTTTCAAAAATGTATAGGTTTGCTAGGTTTTCCAAGGTGCCCGCAGAGGTAGGGTTAAAAAACTACAGCTAGTCATATTGCAAAAAAAGGGTAATTTTTCACGGCGAAATTGAGGTGTGACCACGTTGCGTTTTGCGCCGTTTCCTGTTGCGGGCACTAGGCGGACCCACACAAGTGAGTTACCGTTTTTCTCGTAAGACTTTGGGGAACACGGGGTGGGTGGAAATTTGTGGATCCACGCAGATTCCGGAACTTTCCACGACAGAAATGTGGGGAAAATTAGTTTTTTTTGACAATTTTTTAGGTTTGCAAGGGATTCTGGGTAACCGACCCTGGTGGGAGGCAGTCAAGTCACCCCATCCTGGATTCCCCTGGGTGTCTGGTTTTCAAAAATGTATAGGTTTGGTAGGTTTCCAAAGGTGCCCGCAGAGCTAGGGTTCAAAAACTACAGCTAGTCATTTTGCCAAAAAAGGGTCATTTTTCACTGCGAAATTGAGGTGTGACCACGTTGCGTTTTGCACCGTTTCCTGTCGCGGGCACTAGGCCGACCCACACAAGTGAGGTACCATTTTTCTAGTAAGACGTTGGGGAACGCGTGGTGGGTGGAAATTTGTGGATCCACGCAGATTCCGGAACTTTCCACGACAGAAATGTGGGGAAAATTAGTTTTTTTTGACAATTTTTTAGGTTTGCAAGGGATTCTGGGTAATAGACCCTGGTGGGAGGCAGTCAAGTCATCCCATCCTGGATTCCCCTGGGTGTCTAGTTTTCAAAAATGTATAGGTTTGCTAGGTTTCCCAAGGTGCCCGTAGAGCTAGGGTTCAAAAACTACAGCTAGACATTTTGCCAAAAAAGGGTCATTTTTCACTGCGAAATTGAGGTGTGACCACGTTGTGTTTTGTGCCGTTTCCTGTCGCGGCCACTAGGCCGACCCACACAAGTGAGGTACCGTTTTTCTCGTAAGACGTTGGGGAATGCGGGGTGGGTGGACATTTGTGGATCCACGCAGATTCCGGAACTTTCCACGACAGAAATATGGGGAAAATGTGTATTTTTTGACAATTTGTTAGGTTTGCAAGGGATTCTGGGTAACAGACCGTGGTGGGAGGCAGTCAAGTCACCCCATCTTGGATTCCCCTGGGTGTCTAGTTTTCAAAAATGTATAGGTTTGCTAGGTTTTCCAAGGTGCCCGCAGAGGTAGGGTTAAAAAACTACAGCTAGTCATATTGCAAAAAAAGGGTAATTTTTCACGGCGAAATTGAGGTGTGACCACGTTGCGTTTTGCGCCGTTTCCTGTTGCGGGCACTAGGCGGACCCACACAAGTGAGTTACCATTTTTCTCGTAAGACTTTGGGGAACGCGGGGTGGATGGAAATTTGTGGATCCACACAGATTCCGGAACTTTCCACGACAGAAATGTGGGGAAAATGTGGTTTTTTTGACAATTCTATAGGTTTGCAAGGGATTCTGGGTAACAGACCCTGGTGGGAGGCAGTCAAGTCACCCCATCCTGGGTTCCCCTGGGTGTCTAGTTTTCAAAAATGTATAGGTTTGCTAGGTTTCCCAAGGTGCCCGCAGAGCTAGGGTTCAAAAACTACAGCTAGTCATTTTGCCAAAAAAGGGTCATTTTTCACTGCGAAATTGAGGTGTGACCACGTTGTGTTTTGCGCCGTTTCCTGTCGCGGGCAGTAGGCCGACCCACACAAGTGAGTTACCGTTTTTCTCATAAGACTTTGGGGAACGCGGGGTGGGTGGAAATTTGTGGATCCACGCAGATTCAGGAACTTTCCACGACAGAAATGTGGGGAAAATGTATATTTTTTGACAATTTGTTAGGTTTGCAAGGGATTCTGGGTAACAGACCGTGGTGGGAGGCAGTCAAGTCACCCCATCTTGGATTCCCCTGGGTGTCTAGTTTTCAAAAATGTATAGGTTTGCTAGGTTTTCCAAGGTGCCCGCAGAGGTAGGGTTAAAAAACTACAGCTAGTCATATTGCAAAAAAAGGGTAATTTTTCACGGCGAAATTGAGGTGTGACCACGTTGCGTTTTGCGCCGTTTCCTGTTGCGGGCACTAGGCGGACCCACACAAGTGAGTTACCGTTTTTCTCGTAAGACTTTGGGGAACACGGGGTGGGTGGAAATTTGTGGATCCACGCAGATTCCGGAACTTTCCACGACAGAAATGTGGGGAAAATTAGTTTTTTTTGACAATTTTTTAGGTTTGCAAGGGATTCTGGGTAACCGACCCTGGTGGGAGGCAGTCAAGTCACCCCATCCTGGATTCCGCTGGGTGTCTGGTTTTCAAAAATGTATAGGTTTGGTAGGTTTCCAAAGGTGCCCGCAGAGCTAGGGTTCAAAAACTACAGCTAGTCATTTTGCCAAAAAAGGGTCATTTTTCACTGCGAAATTGAGGTGTGACCACGTTGCGTTTTGCGCCGTTTCCTGTCGCGGGCACTAGGCCGACCCACACAAGTGAGGTACCATTTTTCTAGTAAGACGTTGGGGAACGCGTGGTGGGTGGAAATTTGTGGATCCACGCAGATTCCGGAACTTTCCACTACAGAAATGTGGGGAAAATGTGTTTTTTTGGACAATTTTTTAGGTTTGCAAGGGATTCTGGGTAATAGACCCTGGTGGGAGGCAGTCAAGTCATCCCATCCTGGATTCCCCTGGGTGTCTAGTTTTCAAAAATGTATAGGTTTGCTAGGTTTCCCAAGGTGCCCGTAGAGCTAGGGTTCAAAAACTACAGCTAGACATTTTGCCAAAAAAGGGTCATTTTTCACTGCGAAATTGAGGTGTGACCACGTTGCGTTTTGTGCCGTTTACTGTCGTGGCCACTAGGCCGACCCACACAAGTGAGATACCGTTTTTCTCGTAAGACTTTGGGGAATGCGGGGTGGGTGGACATTTGTGGATCCACGCAGATTCCGGAACTTTCCACGACAGAAATATGGGGAAAATGTGTATTTTTTGACAATTTGTTAGGTTTGCAAGGGATTCTGGGTAACAGACCCTGGTGGGAGGCAGTCAAGTCACCCCATCTTGGATTCCCCTGGGTGTCTAGTTTTCAAAAATGTATAGGTTTGCTAGGTTTTCCAAGGTGCCCGCAGAGGTAGGGTTAAAAAACTACAGCTAGTCATATTGCAAAAAAAGGGTAATTTTTCACGGCGAAATTGAGGTGTGACCACGTTGCGTTTTGCGCCGTTTCCTGTTGCGGGCACTAGGCGGACCCACACAAGTGAGTTACCATTTTTCTCGTAAGACTTTGGGGAACGCGGGGTGGATGGAAATTTGTGGATCCACACAGATTCCGGAACTTTCCACGACAGAAATGTGGGGAAAATGTGGTTTTTTTGACAATTCTATAGGTTTGCAAGGGATTCTGGGTAACAGACCCTGGTGGGAGGCAGTCAAGTCACCCCATCCTGGGTTCCCCTGGGTGTCTAGTTTTCAAAAATGTATAGGTTTGCTAGGTTTCCCAAGGTGCCCGCAGAGCTAGGGTTCAAAAACTACAGCTAGTCATTTTGCCAAAAAAGGGTCATTTTTCACTGCGAAATTGAGGTGTGACCACGTTGTGTTTTGCGCCGTTTCCTGTCGCGGGCAGTAGGCCGACCCACACAAGTGAGTTACCGTTTTTCTCATAAGACTTTGGGGAACGCGGGGTGGGTGGAAATTTGTGGATCCACGCAGATTCAGGAACTTTCCACGACAGAAATGTGGGGAAAATGTGTTTTTTTCGACAATTTTTTTAGGTTTGCAAGGGATTCTGGGTAACAGACCCTGGTGGGAGGCAGTCAAGTCACCCCATCCTGGATTCCCCTCGGTGTCTAGTTTTCAAAAATGTATAGGTTTGCTAGGTTTCCCAAGGTGCCCGCAGAGCTAGGATTAAAAAACTACAGCTAGTCATTTTGCCAAAAAAGGGTAATTTTTCACTGCGAAATTTTGGTGTGACCACGTTGCGTTTTGCGCCGTTTCCTGTCGCGTGCAGTAGGCCGACCCACACAAGTGAGTTACCGTTTTTCTCATAAGACTTTGGGGAACGCGGGATGGGTGGAAATTTGTGGATCTGAGGAAATATGAATTTTGTGATCAGTTATGTCCCCTATCGTAGACCCCAACGGCTCCATGTGCATGCTATAAGTACATGTATGTTCCCTCCTATTCCAGTTTTGAAGACGCAAATATATGTGTGTCCACCGTCAACATGTCCTCTTTCAGATCCGCCATGAATGGGTCAGATATTCCATTCCTAAGTATGAAAGGCCACCGACTTTATATGGTTCACTTTCCACATTTTACAGATTCAGGCGAGTAGGCCCGAATTCTGTCATCAAGCCTTTTCCTGCCTTCTGCCTCTGAAAGCTCCAGTCTGAGCCCGCATCTGTGACCATGAACTTTGTCTTACTCCTTGCGCGGCTAACGGAGCCTGATCCAGCCTGTCGACTGCCAAAAACTGTATTTCACCTTCGAGATTATCTCCTTCGCTCCTCATCCGATGCATTCCTGTCTAGTAGTTTAGGTAAACATTCTTCCAGCTCCCGTGCAAAGGGCCAGGCTTCGCTGCCCTCATGCAAGTCATTCATAGCCCCGTTACCATGGAATATTCCTACCCCCTCGCATCTAGTGTAGACACTTAGACGCTTGTACACGCACTAACAGTCAGTATAGTCAGTATAGAATAAGATTCTATCCTAAGAGGCCTCTCTTTTTGGATAACACAGTTCTTTAAACATAGGATATTAGATATGATTCGGGATTAGGTTGACATAACCCCAGACTTCTGTCTCCACATGTAGAGCTAAATGTCAAGTCCCCTTCACCCTCTAGTTGCACGTCAATCACACGTCATGCGGCTGCGCGCGCATCTCTGCCAACTATTTCTGCTGACATTGCAGGATTCTCTTATGGATCCACCCACTTATGACGTCATGTATGATGACGTTTATTAAATTACGCCCTCTATTAGCTACGTATGCACCTTTTATCAGCTGTTACGCCTCTTGCATCTGTTTCACTGTAATGTATTTTCTATAAAACTACCTATCTGTCAATAATATATGTTCCTTCCTTCCTGAACTTTCGTGGTGATGGAATAGAAGGCCCACAATTCGAATTGTCTTCCTTTGTACAGGAATAAAGCATTTTAAAACCTCTAATACCACGGATTCTGCCTCTTATATTTACTGAGTTATTCTCAATAGATTTTACCGCATAAAAAATAGTACCGGTAACGAAATATTTACCACATAAATTGGCGCCCGAACAGGGACACTTTCTCATCTCACGCGCCGGCGGTGCGTTGCAGGCCCGGTCTCCTGCCACAGCTGAACGGACAAAAACGCGTACCCGCAGGATTTCCTGTGTCTCCTTCCGGCCAAGCGGGGACGACTGAGGCTGCGATCAACACCCAGACGAGGCGGTGAGAAGTGCGAAGTATCCCGACCAGAGCCTAGCTGAGAGAGCAAGATCCGAGGTATACAGAGACCCGCCAGGTTCCGAAGTTCCGAGTCCAGTCGAGTCGAATCCAGTCCGGTCCAGTTTCAAGTTCCGTTCCGAGGCCTTCCGTTCCGAGCTACCCGGTGAGTACCATTACCGGGGAGGCATTTAACGTGCACATAGTCTGTGCCGGTCAAGACGGGTTTGGGTACACAAATCCGGTCTGCACTGTTTTAGCAGTGTATCTGTACTGTTTAGCAGTATATATAGTATGTCTTGCATATAAATAAGTATTATCTAGTGTCAGTATTATGTCAGTAACCAGTTTCCTATTAGTTATCATTGTTCGTAAAACTGTTAAAGCGTTAAATGTTTTAAATACGTTCTATATACTGTGGTGTGAATGACTGTTCATTATTGTGTTTTTTTGTATAAAGTGTGTTCTAGTAATAAGGTCTAAAAATGCCGCTCTTTTCGAAACTAAAACAAATCAAAACTAGAAAAGGGGTACTCGAAGAAGCTGTTCCCATCCCACCGAGGGACACTCCAGGGTACTTTATGTATCATAAGCATGGCCTAGATGCCGTATTATTTCTTGATTTATGGGTGGACTACACCAAAGAATTACCAGAGAGTCAGAGATGGCCCGCAGCGGGGACCTGGGATGCAGATTGCATCATGCGAGTAGAAGAAGAATTATGGAAAAAGAAAGCCAGACAGTCACAGAAAGATGCCATTGAATTATGGCGTAAAGAATCATATAGACGTACAGAAAAAGCACTTAGACAGGAAGATAAGGGTAAGGAGAATTTAAATAAAGTCCGAGAAAATCTATTACTTGAGGAAGGTACCCGAGTAAAATCAGAACAAGTAGATAGACAAAGAAACGCCCTTATGAATGGTATGTATCCACTTCTGGCCGAAGGGTTACCTAAGGCTACTCCGGAAATACCAAAAGACTTGCCAACTCCATTGTTTCCGATAAAAGCACATCCCAAGGGACATCCCAGAACCGCAGAAGATGTTTTCCTTTCCCGCTATTTAGATGACGCAGCTCCCGAGTATGCTAATACCGCACCACATAGACTGCTTGCCGATGATGCTCATCGCCAAGAACATTCGTCTGTACCTCCGCAACAACACGCTTCGACACACATTCCGACAAGCACATCTGTTTCTACAGCTTTTCCCGCAACGACGGTTGCTGTCTCACCCTCAACCAATCCTTTCACGTCCAGCACCCCAGACGGTGCTACAGGAGGTACGACAGACATTTTTTCTACGCCACCCAGAGGAAATAAATTTTCCCTTAGAGAATTAGCACACCAACGTACGCCCAAACTAGCAACTCCCGACATGCTTAAGGAACTTCTAGTAGATTGTAGATATGATCCTGTACCCGGTAAACGGGACGAAATGCTGCTGTCATCATTACGTATTAGACGAGCTGCAATATATTTAACGAAGCTACCAGGAATGAATACACATTTAGAAAATATATATCACTTTGTCCAGTCAGGACGAGGTCCTGAAAGTATTAGCAGAGCCATGGAGTACCAGAAAGCGGAGGTACAGGGACAACTGTTACGTTTCCTCATAAACTGTGTAATTAGAAATCAAGACCGGCCTGGGGTAAATCCGGAAGAAATGCAAACACTTGTCACTTGGGGCCAGAATATATCAGAAGGAAGACATGATAAACAGTTATGTATAGTAGCTATGTACCGAAAGATCCGCAAAGAGGTAGAACGAATACACGAAGAAAGATTAGAGGTAGACGCCGCTGACCTAAACAGAGAGGAGGAGGAGCAAGAATCAGAGCAAGTAGACACGATAGCTTATGTAAGTAAAGGAAGACCCCATAATAATACCAGAGGTTTTAACGGCCCAATACGTCCAATACGTCCAGAATATAATAGACATCTTCCAAACCCTATGCTAAATACAAAATCCCCTGAACACCTATTCCAAGCCGCTGATAAATTACTCCGAGATCGAAGGGGGTACCACGTGCTCGATTCCATGGACGAACAAGAATTAGCCAGGTCAGCAGTACAATGGGCTGACAGTCCCGGCGAATACAATGATGATGTACTTGCACACACGTTTCTGAATCTAGACCCATATGAACAGCGTTTAGCTAGTATATACATGATTCAACACCTCCTTATATTATATAAAAGCCAACACTCTGATCCAGGACCCTTACCTGACATATTGACAGAACTACTCACCAACATATGGAGAGGGTCAGGTACTGATTTGATTAAGGAAATACTAGAATCCCGAAACCAATATTTAAATTTCGTATGCCCAGAACACGTTCCAGTTCCCATAATGGGAAGAAAAATGTATCACATAGATAGACAGAACCCGTTACGCGAAGTGCACCCGATCAGAGGTGCCGACGATAATTTCACACGTGTGTTTGTATACACGCCTATAACTAAACTGGAATTATTAGAAATGAAGAAAGTAGTACCCAGTCATGACAAAGATCCAGCAGGTTTCCACCGTGAGATAAAAGACATGTTACTCATGGGAGAGTATACCTACCCCGATATTATGAAAATATTAAAAGTCCTGTTACCCGCAGGTGTTTATGAAAAACTCAAAGAAAAAGAATGGGAGGTAGGAGACCAAAAGATAGATTGGACAGCATTAGAAAACGAAGAAAAGGCCCGAGCTGCAGGAGCAGGGCTTGGGGATAAGACTACAGCACTAGCAGGATTACTAATACAGGTACTGCCACGTTTATTAACTACGAAAAAGGAAGACTGGGGTGCAATCTCAGCCTGTAAACAAAAACCAGATGAAGACACTAGTGATTTCTATTCCCGATTTGAAAAATGTTTTAGTATAAATAGTGGCATAAAAGCCAGTAGTGAGTCATATCCACATCTGTTTGTGACAAAATTAGTTGAAAATTCTCTGCTACAAGTCAAGAATAGAGTATTGAAATTCGAAAGTACCTGGCAAGGTAATACCCCATCACAGATGTTACAGATGTTACAATATCATCACAATAGAATTAGAGAAGAACAAGAACACGAACAAAGACGTATGAAAGATACGAAAATGAAAATGCTTGTTGCACAGTCAGTTCCAGCTGATAGTCATCAAAAGGGTGATTCCGCAAATCCTGCGAAAGGGACATGCAACTATTGTAAACAACCAGGTCATTATATACACGATTGTCCAGTCCTGAAACATAATATTGCCACCGGTAGAACACATGAGAGACCACGTCCACCTAGACAGGATCAGAATCAACAGCAACTGCCTCAGCAGGCACAACCTAGGTTAGCTCCGCAACAATTAGCTCCGCAACAGGCAGCTCCACAACAGATCGTAGCACCACCACAAGCACAGCCTGTTGCTGCAACTCAAGCAACAACACAACAAATGTACCAGTATGCACAAACAGATTAGCCCGATTATCAGCGATACTCATGAGATAGCCTAGAGAGGGAAGCTGGCTTACCCCTTATAGAGGTTCCTGTAGACCAAGAGGGACCTTATGTACATAGTGAACTATTAGGGGAAGACAGAAAGTTTTTACTTGATACAGGGGCAAGCAGAACAACTATAAGATGCAGTGAAGTTCCAGGGGCACCCCTCTCAGGCTCACAGAATATTTCCCTTGGATTCTCAGGAAAACCTATAATTAATGACGTAACACAACCTCTTGCACTCACAGTAGGTTCATTAACGCGTACAACAGATTTGTTGCTTACTAAATCATGTCCGGAAAACTTGTTAGGTATAAAAACATTGAAAGCTCTAGGAGCCATAATATGTTGTTCTCCGGAAGGAGTACGACTATTTTTACGTGACTTTAAAGGTCACTACGTATCCAGAGACATGGATCACCGACTGCAGAATTTACCTACACATCTGTGGGCACAAGGCCCCACTGATGTTGGTTGCATGAACATTACACCATATCGAGTTACACTGAAATCAGGAATAGTACTACCACGAATGCGACAATACAAGTTACCACCAGATGCTGTAGTGGCTTTACTGCAAATCATTGACGAGCTCATTGCACAAGGAGTGGTTGTCGAAACCGACTCCAATGTATGTAATTCTCCGATAATTCCGATTCTTAAAAGAACGGATCCAAAAGCACCACCAGTATATCGATTAGTTATTGATCTGCGCGAATTAAATAAATGTATTGTACCACAATACCCTGTGGTCCCAGATATCTCTTCATTACTCACAGCTATTGACTCAGAAGCAACGTTTTTCACTGTAATTGATCTCAAGAATGCTTTCTTTAGTGTCCCAATCGATCCGGAAAGTCAATATTTGTTTGGTTTTAGTTTAAATGGACGAAGTTTTAAATTCACACGCGCACCTCAAGGATTTACAGAAAGCCCCAGCATCTATAGCCAAGCACTGAAACGAGAACTTGACAGTATCCATATGCCAGTTAACACTGCCTTGCTTCAATATGTCGATGATCTGCTGATCACCGCTCGAAGCGAACCTGAATGTGAAACAGCGTCACTGACGGTTCTGAAATTTCTGGCTGACAAGGGGCACAAGGTGTCCCCTTCTAAGCTGCAATTCTGTGTCCAGCGAGTTGTTTACCTTGGGCACTCGCTGTCCAAGGAGGGAAGGCAGCTTACACCCGACCGCATACAGTTAATTGCTAACATGCCACCACCCAAGACACAAAAGGAGGTACGGGCTTTTATAGGCCTCACTTCATACTGTAGGCAGTGGATCCCTCAATATGCATTTCTAGCAAAACCACTCATCCAGTTGACAACACAGGAGGCAGCCACATCGACTGTCCTCCCTTGGACTCCAGAACATACACACGCCTTTGAAAGCTTAAAGAAAGCTTTATGCCAAGCACCTGTCCTAGCAACACCATGTTACAGTAAACAGTTTACACTCTTTGTTACAGAACGCGAAGGTACTGCTTTGTCAGTACTCACTCAGGAACAAGCAGGATCGCACAAACCGTGTGCTTATTTCTCTAGTACATTAGATCCAGTAGCTCAGGCACTTCCAGCGTGCCTGAAATCAGTGGCAGCAACAGCTTTAGCAATCAGACAAAGCGATGCCATAGTGTTAGGACATCAATTAACAGTACAAGTACCACACGCAGTAGAGGTTCTCTTGAACCGCACACAAACACAACACTTGACTATAGCGAGACTTACTGGTTACGAATTAACATTGTTTCAGCCACATATAGAAATCAGACGTTGCAATACGTTAAATCCTGCCACACTGTTACCAGTGAGCGGAACAGATCCATTGGCACATGATTGTGTCGAAGTCATTACTATCACGACGAAACCCAGACAAGACTTGACAGATATCCCTTTGACAGATCCGGACTTGACATTGTATGTAGATGGGTCATGTATGAGAACAAGTACAGGAGAGTTAGTGGCCGCTTACGCAGTCACAACAGACACTGAAGTCATTGAAACAAATTGTATTAACACTTTGTCATCTCAAGCAGCAGAGCTCATCGCTCTGACACAAGCCTGTATTCAAGCCACAAACAAAAAAGTCAACATATACACAGATTCACGTTATGCATTCGGCGTCGTCCATGACTTCGGCGTACTGTGGCGAGAGAGAGGTTATTTAACTTCTCACGGTGCCCACATCCAACACGGACCCCTCATTCAAGCCCTATTAGACGCGATTCATTTACCTACTGCAATATCGATTATGAAATGCAAAGCCCACACAAAAGTTACCGATATCATTTCTCAGGGTAATGACCTAGCTGACAGAACAGCTAAACAGACTGTTCAGAATCAGACTCACACAACTGACATGACAAAGACAATAGTTCCGACACCAACACATTGCATGACAGTTAAGGATCCCGCCCTTGATGTAATTGATATACAGACACACGCTACACCAGAAGAAATAAAGAAATGGACTGAATTAGGAGGGATCCAAACAGATCAAGGATGGATGACGAAGGAAAAATCTATATGGTTTCTTCCCGACTCAATGGTCCAAGTCATCATTAACACTATACATAGTCCAGCGCACCTAGGAGAAAAAGCTATGCTAGACAGCATTCAACACATTTGGTTCAACAAACATTTACGAGCCGCAGCTAAACAAAAAGTTCGTACCTGTATGATATGTTGTCAGTTTAATCCAGGTAAAAGCATCCCCGTAGAACAGGGTGGATTCCAAACTCCCGATCATGCTTTTGAAGTCCTCCAGATGGATTATATCCAGATGGAACGATGTCGAGGATTCAAATATGTTCTCGTAGTTGTCTGTGCTCTTTCCCGTTGGACAGAAGCATACCCGGTCTCAGATTACACTGCCCCGACTACTGCCAAACAGTTAGTTCGAGAATTCTTCCCACGGTACGGTTTACCACGTGTTGTCTATTCAGATAACGGCCAGCCGTTCTCATCCGAACTAATGAAACACGTTTCCCTTCTATTAGGCTATCAATGGAAATTTCACTGTGTCCGACATCCCGAGGCAGCAGGTCTCGTAGAACGCCATAATCAAACTCTGAAAATTAGATTGTCCAAAATATGTAGAGAAAAAGGAGTCGATTGGATAGTAGCCTTACCAGTTGCGCTCTTTTACATGAGAATGGTAGCACATTCTCGAACAGGGCTATCCCCGTATGAGGTGATCTTCGGTAGACCACCAAATATGTGGGGGACGCCTATACCTCGCAAAATCACTGACGTTGACTGTAATATGCTGACAGATTACCTGGCTTCCTTGATGTCTGCACTACAATCTTGTCGTTCACAGGTATCCGCAGCTTTTCCCGACAATACTGAGGCGAAACCCCATGACGTGGTTCCTGGGGACTTGGTGTTGGTCAGGAATTTTGACCGGAAGACCCAACTGGATCCTAGGTGGAAGTCACCGAAGTTAGTTTTACTCACCACAAGGACAGCCGTGAAAATCGAAGGAAGAAAAGGGTGGTTGCACTCGAGTCATATCAAGAAATTTTATGGACTACCACCCAGTATAGAGACTCAACCCTGTATTCCCTCACAGACAGACTCAAAGCTCCCCTTGGTTGAGCAATCGAACTCAGAACTATATAAACTAAAATTGAGGTCCAGTAAGTCAGACAATTTGATTGTTTAAGTCCTCTCCAAGGTGAATTGGTTGAATTTGTCTCTGACATGTATCCTCTGGACCGGAATAGAGAAAGAAATAATCAAATGCTGCTCAAGAAGCAAGCGTATTGTAAATCATTTCGTAGTCATTGTACAGTAACATTATTAATTTTGTTTTTTCTAAGTCTTTTGATCATCATTGTCAGCATCCTATTGCACATGTATTACCCTATTCCTAAGCATGCTTACAATATAACTGCAGAACATTCTTTTAGTGAATTACCTCCACATGAATTGTCTTATAGATTTGCGCTGCGCAATAACACTTTCATTAGTATGTTACATCATTCCCATCAAACCAGCAATGCCACAAATTGTTGGATATGTGGCCAACTCCCTCCCTATCAGAACTATAAGGGAGTTTTGCCCCTCTTTCCCTATCCGTTTACACACAATGGCTCCTGTGGAGCATGGTTTAGTTTGATTAATTCCCTAGATTCGAATTCCGCAGTTTATCAAGACAACTGGGTATGGGGAAACCTGAACTTAGTTTTGCTTAAAGTCTGCTACCCCAACAAGGAGGGACTTCTCAAAAGAACAGGAACTGATCTAGAAAATGAAGTATATGGATTAGGTAATTTTACACTTAACCTCATGATCCTGAACGTTGAATCTGAAGCTACACCAATCTTGCCCGCCATGTCAGTATTCCCAGTAAAGGGGGAATTATGTATAAGAAAGAATAGCTCCATACACATGGGCCATAGTAAATGCACCACTGTAATAAAATTCAGTGATCAAGGCAAGTCTACATTTAGAGCTTCTCGTCATTCCTACTTTATATGTGACCAGACCGCATATATATGTCTACCTTTAGATTGGGATGGTACCTGTTACATAGCATTCCTTCTACCACCTGTTTTCCTAGCTCCTCCTGATTATCATAGAAATACCCATTTAGTACACAATAGACAGCAGAGAGATCTCCCAATTGTCGATTACACTGAAACAGCATGGGAGAAATACACAGATTTCAATAAAGGTTTCTTTCCCTATATAGGTACAGTCACTAATAGTAAGCTGATACGTAGATTAACTAGAACCCTTGAAGCCGTAGTGAATGAAACTATTTCCGCCTTAGGCAATTTAACAGAAGAGCAGTCTGCTATGCGGATTGTTGTGCTCCAAAATCGTCTTGTCCTTGACATCATCCTGGCCGATAGGGGCGGAGCTTGTAGGGTCATCGGATCAAGTTGCTGCATTTTCATCCCAGAAAATTCGCCGTCAGTATATAAAGCTATAACTCGCCTTCATAAGATTGTAAGCCAGATACACCAGAGTCCAGGCACCTGGACTTGGTCCGGTTGGTTCTGGGGCGTGTTGTCAGCCTGGGGATGGAGAATCCTATCCTTCCTAGGTATTGGCTTTCTCATACTATTCAGTTGCTGCTTATGTCTACAATGTGGGCCAGCGATTTGTGGTCTGTGTGCCACCTCGTGTATCCCACATCCAAGTATTCGTTCGAGATCCCGGAAGAAGAAAGAAGAACAAATGATGCTATATGAACAGATCGATGGATTGATGAAGATCGATATCTCCTAAGGGTCCGAAGGGGACAAGGAGGGAATGAGGAAATATGAATTTTGTGATCAGTTATGTCCCCTATCGTAGACCCCAACGGCTCCATGTGCATGCTATAAGTACATGTATGTTCCCTCCTATTCCAGTTTTGAAGACGCAAATATATGTGTGTCCACCGTCAACATGTCCTCTTTCAGATCCGCCATGAATGGGTCAGATATTCCATTCCTAAGTATGAAAGGCCACCGACTTTATATGGTTCACTTTCCACATTTTACAGATTCAGGCGAGTAGGCCCGAATTCTGTCATCAAGCCTTTTCCTGCCTTCTGCCTCTGAAAGCTCCAGTCTGAGCCCGCATCTGTGACCATGAACTTTGTCTTACTCCTTGCGCGGCTAACGGAGCCTGATCCAGCCTGTCGACTGCCAAAAACTGTATTTCACCTTCGAGATTATCTCCTTCGCTCCTCATCCGATGCATTCCTGTCTAGTAGTTTAGGTAAACATTCTTCCAGCTCCCGTGCAAAGGGCCAGGCTTCGCTGCCCTCATGCAAGTCATTCATAGCCCCGTTACCATGGAATATTCCTACCCCCTCGCATCTAGTGTAGACACTTAGACGCTTGTACACGCACTAACAGTCAGTATAGTCAGTATAGAATAAGATTCTATCCTAAGAGGCCTCTCTTTTTGGATAACACAGTTCTTTAAACATAGGATATTAGATATGATTCGGGATTAGGTTGACATAACCCCAGACTTCTGTCTCCACATGTAGAGCTAAATGTCAAGTCCCCTTCACCCTCTAGTTGCACGTCAATCACACGTCATGCGGCTGCGCGCGCATCTCTGCCAACTATTTCTGCTGACATTGCAGGAGTCTCTTATGGATCCACCCACTTATGACGTCATGTATGATGACGTTTATTAAATTACGCCCTCTATTAGCTACGTATGCACCTTTTATCAGCTGTTACGCCTCTTGCATCTGTTTCACTGTAATGTATTTTCTATAAAACTACCTATCTGTCAATAATATATGTTCCTTCCTTCCTGAACTTTCGTGGTGATGGAATAGAAGGCCCACAATTCGAATTGTCTTCCTTTGTACAGGAATAAAGCATTTTAAAACCTCTAATACCACGGATTCTGCCTCTTATATTTACTGAGTTATTCTCGATAGATTTTACCGCATAAAAAATAGTACCGGTAACGAAATATTTACCACAGATCCACGCAGATTCAGGAACTTTCCACGACAGAAATGTTGGGAAAATGTGTTTTTTTTGACAATTTTTTTAGGTTTGCAAGGGATTCTGGGTAACAGACCCTGGTGGGAGGCAGTCAAGTCACCCCATCCTGGATTCCCCTGGGTGTTTAGTTTTCAAAAATGTATAGGTTTGCTAGGTTTCCCAAGGTGCCCGCAGAGCTAGGGTTAAAAAACTACAGCTAGTCATTTTGCCAAAAAAGGGTCATTTTTCACT
The DNA here is from genome assembly GCF_964204655.1 of Triturus cristatus. Taxonomy (NCBI): domain Eukaryota; kingdom Metazoa; phylum Chordata; class Amphibia; order Caudata; family Salamandridae; genus Triturus; species Triturus cristatus. Next base: position 933,899,107 of record NC_140579.1, on the reverse strand, counting down.
GCGAAATTGAGGTGTGACCTCGTTGGGTTTTGCGCCGTTTCCTGTCGCGGGCACTAGGCGGACCCACACAAGTGAGGTACCGTTTTTCTTGTAAGACTTTGGGGAACACGGGGTGGGTGGAAATTTGTGGATCCACGCAGATTCCGGAACTTTCCACGACAGAAATGTGGGGAAAATGTGTTTTTTTGGACAATTTTTTAGGTTTGCAAGGGATTCTGGGTAACAGACCCTGGTAGGAGGCAGTCAAGTCACCCCATCCTGGATTCCCCTGGGTGTCTAGTTTTCAAAAATGTATAGGTTTGCTAGGTTTCCCAAGGTGCCCGCAGAGCTAGGATTAAAAAACTACAGCTAGTCATTTTGCCAAAAAAGGGTAATTTTTCACTGCGAAATTGAGGTGTGACCACGTTGCGTTTTGTGCCGTTTCCTGTTGCGGGCACTAGGCGGACCCACACAAATGAGTTACCGTTTTTCTCGTAAGACTTTGGGGAACGCGGGGTGGATGGAAATTTGTGGATCCACACAGATTCCGGAAATTTCCACGACAGAAATGTGGGGAAAATGTGGTTTTTTTGACAATTCTTTAGGTTTGCAAGGGATTCTGGGTAATAGACCCTGGTGGGAGGCAGTCAAGTCACCCCATCCTGGATTCCCCTGGGTGTCTAGTTTTCAAAAATGTATAGGTTTGCTAGGTTTCCCAAGGTGCCCGCAGAGCTAGGGTTCAAAAACTACAGCTAGTCATTTTGACAAAAAAGGGTCATTTTTCACTGCGAAATTGAGGTGTGACCACGATGCGTTTTGCGACATTTCCTGTCGCGGGCACTAGGCCGAACCACACAAGTGAGGTACCGTTTTTCTCGTAAGACTTTGGGGAACGTAGGGTGGTTAGAAATTTGTGGATCCACGCAGATTCCGGAACTTTCCACCACAGAAATGTGGGGAAAATGTGTTTTTTTGGACAAATTTTTAGGTTTGCAAGGGATTCTGGGTAACAGACCCTGGTGGGAGGCAGTCAAGTCACCCCATCCTGGGTTCCCCTGGGTGTCTAGTTTTCAAAAATGTATAGGTTTGCTAGGTTTCCCAAGGTGCCCGCAGAGCTAGGATTAAAAAACTACAGCTAGTCATTTTGCCAAAAAAGGGTAATTTTTCACTGCGAAATTTAGGTGTGACCACGTTGCGTTTTGCGCCGTTTCCTGTCGCGTGCAGTAGGCCGACCCACACAAGTGAGTTACCATTTTTCTCATAAGACTTTGGGGAACGCGGGGTGGGTGGAAATTTGTGGATCCACGCAGATTCAGGAACTTTCCACGACAGAAATGTGGGGAAAATGTGTTTTTTTTGACAATTTTTTTAGGTTTGCAAGGGATTCTGGGTAACAGACCCTGGTGGGAGGCAGTCAAGTCACCCCATCCTGGATTCCCCTGGGTGGTTAGTTTTCAAAAATGTATAGGTTTGCTAGGTTTCCCAACGTGCCCGCAGAGCTAGGGTTAAAAAACTACAGCTAGTCATTTTGCCAAAAAAGGGTCATTTTTCACTGCGAAATTGAGGTGTGACCACGTTGGGTTTTGCGCCGTTTCCTGTCGTGGGCACTAGGCGGACCCACACAAGTGAGGTACCGTTTATCTTGTAAGACTTTGGGGAACACGGGGTGGGTGGAAATTTGTGGATCCACGCAGATTCCGGAACTTTCCACGACAGAAATGTGGGGAAAATGTGTTTTTTTTGACAATTTTTTAGGTTTGCAAGGGATTCTGGGTAACAGACCCTGGTGGGAGGCAGTCAAGTCACCCCATCCTGGATTCCCCTGGGTGTCTGGTTTTCAAAAATGTATAGGTTTGGTAGGTTTCCGAAGGTGCCCGCAGAGCTAGGGTTCAAAAACTACAGCTAGTCATTTTGCCAAAAAAGGGTAATTTTTCACTGCGAAATTGAGGTGTGACCACGTTGCGTTTTGCGCCGTTTCCTGTTGCGGGCACTAGGCGGACCCACACAAGTGAGTTACCGTTTTTCTCGTAAGACTTTGGGGAACGCGGGGTGGATGGAAATTTGTGGATCCACACAGATTCCGGATCTTTCCACGACAGAAATGTGGGGAAAATGTGGTTTTTTTGACAATTCTTTAGGTTTGCAAGGGATTCTGGGTAATAGACCCTGGTGGGAGGCAGTCAAGTCACCCCATCCTGGATTCCCCTGGGTGTCTAGTTTTCAAAAATGTATAGGTTTGCTAGGTTTCCCAAGGTGCCCGCAGAGCTAGGGTTCAAAAACTACAGCTAGTCATTTTGCCAAAAAAGGGTCATTTTTCACTGCGAAATTGAGGTGTGACCACGATGCGTTTTGCGACATTTCCTGTTGCGGGCACTAGGCCGAACCACACAAGTGAGGTACCGTTTTTCTCGTAAGACTTTGGGGAACGCAGGGTGGTTAGAAATTTGTGGATCCACCCAGATTCCGGAACTTTCCACCACAGAAATGTGGGGAAAATGTGTTTTTTTGGACAAATTTTTAGGTTTGCAAGGGATTCTGGGTAACAGACCCTGGTGGGAGGCAGTCAAGTCACCCCATCCTGGGTTCCCCTGGGTGTCTAGTTTTCAAAAATGTATAGGTTTGCTAGGTTTCCCAAGGTGCCCGCAGAGCTAGGATTAAAAAACTACAGCTAGTCATTTTGCCAAAAAAGGGTAATTTTTCACTGCGAAATTTAGGTGTGACCACGTTGCGTTTTGCGCCGTTTCCTGTCGCGTGCAGTAGGCCGACCCACACAAGTGAGTTACCATTTTTCTCATAAGACTTTGGGGAACGCGGGGTGGGTGGAAATTTGTGGATCCACGCAGATTCAGGAACTTTCCACGACAGAAATGTGGGGAAAATGTGTTTTTTTTGACAATTTTTTTAGGTTTGCAAGGGATTCTGGGTAACAGACCCTGGTGGGAGGCAGTCAAGTCACCCCATCCTGGATTCCCCTGGGTGTTTAGTTTTCAAAAATGTATAGGTTTGCTAGGTTTCCCAAGGTGCCCGCAGAGCTAGGGTTAAAAAACTACAGCTAGTCATTTTGCCAAAAAAGGGTCATTTTTCACTGCGAAATTGAGGTTTGACCACGTTGGGTTTTGCGCCGTTTCCTGTCGTGGGCACTAGGCGGACCCACACAAGTGAGGTACCGTTTATCTTGTAAGACTTTGGGGAACACGGGGTGGGTGGAAATTTGTGGATCCACGCAGATTCCGGAACTTTCCACGACAGAAATGTGGGGAAAATGTGGTTTTTTTGACAATTTTTTAGGTTTGCAAGGGATTCTGGGTAACAGACCCTGGTGGGAGGCAGTCAAGTCACCCCATCCTGGATTCCCCTGGGTGTCTGGTTTTCAAAAATGTATAGGTTTGGTAGGTTTCCGAAGGTGCCCGCAGAGCTAGGGTTCAAAAACTACAGCTAGTCATTTTGCCAAAAAAGGGTCATTTTTCACTGCGAAATTGAGGTGTGACCACGTTGCGTTTTGCGCCGTTTCCTGTCGCGGGCACTAGGCCGACCCACACAAGTGAGGTACCATTTTTCTAGTAAGACGTTGGGGAACGCGTGGTGGATGGAAATTTGTGGATCCACGCAGATTCCAGAACTTTCCACTACAGAAATGTGGGGAAAATGTGTTTTTTTGGATAATTTTTTAGGTTTGCAAGGGATTCTGGGTAATAGACCCTGGTGGGAGGCACTCAAGTCACCCCATCCTGGATTCCCCTGGGTGTCTAGTTTTCAAAAATGTATAGGTTTGCTAGGTTTCCCAAGGTGCCCGTAGAGCTAGGGTTCAAAAACTACAGCTAGACATTTTGCCAAAAAAGGGTCATTTTTCACTGCAAAATTGAGGTGTGACCACGTTGCGTTTTGTGCCGTTTCCTGTCGTGGCCACTAGGCCGACCCACACAAGTGAGGTACCGTTTTTCTCGTAAGACTTTGGGGAATGCGGGGTGGGTGGACATTTGTGGATCCACGCAGATTCCGGAACTTTCCACGACAGAAATATGGGGAAAATGTGTATTTTTTGACAATTTGTTAGGTTTGCAAGGGATTCTGGGTAACAGACCCTGGTGGGAGGCAGTCAAGTCACCCCATCCTGGATTCCCCTGGGTGTCTGGTTTTCAAAAATGTATAGGTTTGGTAGGTTTCCGAAGGTGCCCGCAGAGCTAGGGTTCAAAAACTACAGCTAGTCATTTTGCCAAAAAAGGGTCATTTTTCACTGCGAAATTGAGGTGTGACCACGTTGCGTTTTACGCCGTTTCCTGTCGCGGGCACTAGGCCGACCCACACAAGTGAGGTACCATTTTTCTAGTAAGACGTTGGGGAACGCGTGGTGGATGGAAATTTGTGGATCCACGCAGATTCCGGAACTTTCCACGACAGAAATATGGGGAAAATGTGTATTTTTTGACAATTTGTTAGGTTTGCAAGGGATTCTGGGTAACAGACCCTGGTGGGAGGCAGTCAAGTCACCCCATCCTGGATTCCCCTGGGTGTCTTGTTTTCAAAAATGTATAGGTTTGCTAGGTTTCCCAAGGTGCCCGCAGAGCTAGGATTAAAAAACTACAGCTAGTCATTTTGCCAAAAAAGGGTAATTTTTCACTGCGAAATTTAGTTGTGACCACGTTGCGTTTTGCGCCGTTTCCTGTCGCGTGCAGTAGGCCGACCCACACAAGTGAGTTACAATTTTTCTCATAAGACTTTGGGGAACGCGGGGTGGGTGGAAATTTGTGGATCCACGCAGATTCAGGAACTTTCCACGACAGAAATGTGGGGAAAATGTGTTTTTTTTGACAATTTTTTTAGGTTTGCAAGGGATTCTGGGTAACAGACCCTGGTGGGAGGCAGTCAAGTCACCCCATCCTGGGTTCCCCTGGGTGTCTAGTTTTCAAAAATGTATAGGTTTGCTAGGTTTCCCAAGGTGCCCGCAGAGCTAGGGTTCAAAAACTACAGCTAGTCATTTTGCCAAAAAAGGGTCATTTTTCACTGCGAAATTGAGGTGTGACCACGTTGCGTTTTGCGCCGTTTCCTGTCGCGGGCACTAGGCCGACCCACACAAGTGAGGTACCATTTTTCTAGTAAGACATTGGGGACCGCGTGGTGGGTGGAAATTTGTGGATCCACGCAGATTCCGGAACTTTCCACGACAGAAATGTGGGGAAAATGTGTTTTTTTTGACAATTTTTTAGGTTTGCAAGGGATTCTGGGTAACAGACCCTGGTGGGAGGCAGTCAAGTCACCCCATCCTGGATTCCCCTGGGTGTCTGGTTTTCAAAAATGTATAGGTTTGGTAGGTTTCCAAAGGTGCCCGCAGAGCTAGGGTTCAAAAACTACAGCTAGTCATTTTGCCAAAAAAGGGTCATTTTTCACTGCGAAATTGAGGTGTGACCACGTTGCGTTTTGCGCCGTTTCCTGTCGCGGGCACTAGGCCGACCCACACAAGTGAGGTACCATTTTTCTAGTAAGACATTGGGGACCGCGTGGTGGGTGGAAATTTGTGGATCCACGCAGATTCCGGAACTTTCCACTACAGAAATGTGGGGAAAATGTGTTTTTTTGGACAATTTTTTAGGTTTGCAAGGGATTCTGGGTAATAGACCCTGGTGGGAGGCAATCAAGTCATCCCATCCTGGATTCCCCTGGGTGTCTAGTTTTCAAAAATGTATAGGTTTGCTAGGTTTCCCAAGGTGCCCGTAGAGCTAGGGTTCAAAAACTACAGCTAGACATTTTGCCAAAAAAGGGTCATTTTCCACTGCGAAATTGAGGTGTGACCACGTTGCGTTTTGTGCCGTTTCCTGTCGCGGCCACTAGGCCGACCCACACAAGTGAGGTACCGTTTTTCTCGTAAGACTTTGGGGAATGCGGGGTGGGTGGACATTTGTGGATCCACGCAGATTCGGAACTTTCCACGACAGAAATATGGGGAAAATGTGTATTTTTTGACAATTTGTTAGGTTTGCAAGGGATTCTGGGTAACAGACCCTGGTGGGAGGCAGTCAAGTCACCCCATCCTGGGTTCCCCTGGGTGTCTAGTTTTCAAAAATGTATAGGTTTGCTAGGTTTCCCAAGGTGCCCGCAGAGCTAGGGTTCAAAAACTACAGCTAGTCATTTTGCCAAAAAAGGGTCATTTTTCACTGCGAAATTGAGGTGTGACCACGTTGCGTTTTGCGCCGTTTCCTGTCGCGGGCAGTAGGCCGACCCACACAAGTGAGTTACCGTTTTTCTCATAAGACTATGGGGAACGCGGGTTGGGTGGAAATTTGTGGATCCACGCAGATTCAGGAACTTTCCACGACAGAAATGTTGGGAAAATGTGTTTTTTTGGACAATTTTTTTAGGTTTGCAAGGGATTCTGGGTAACAGACTCTGGTGGGAGGCAGTCAAGTCACCCCATCCTGGATTCCCCTGGGTGTTTAGTTTTCAAAAATATATAGGTTTGCTAGGTTTCCCAAGGTGCCCGCAGAGCTAGGGTTCAAAAACTACAGCTAGACATTTTGCCAAAAAAGTGTCATTTTTCACTGCGAAATTGAGGTGTGACCACGTTGCGTTTTGTGCCGTTTCCTGTCGCGGCCACTAGGCCGACCCACACAAGTGAGGTACCGTTTTTCTCGTAAGACTTTGGGGAATGCGGGGTGGGTGGACATTTGTGGATCCACGCAGATTCCGGAACTTTCCACGACAGAAATATGGGGAAAATGTGTATTTTTTGACAATTTGTTAGCTTTGCAAGGGATTCTGGGTAACAGACCCTGGTGGGAGGCAGTCAAGTCACCCCATCTTGGATTCCCCTGGGTGTCTAGTTTTCAAAAATGTATAGGTTTGCTAGGTTTTCCAAGGTGCCCGCAGAGGTAGGGTTAAAAAACTACAGCTAGTCATATTGCCAAAAAAGGGTCATTTTTCACGGCGAAATTGAGGTGTGACCACGTTGCGTTTTGCGCCGTTTCCTGTTGCGGGCACTAGGCGGACCCACACAAGTGAGTTACCATTTTTCTCGTAAGACTTTGGGGAACGCGGGGTGGGTGGAAATTTGTGGATCCACACAGATTCCGGAACTTTCCACGACAGAAATGTGGGGAAAATGTGGTTTTTTTGACAATTCTAGAGGTTTGCAAGGGATTCTGGGTAACAGACCCTGGTGGGAGGCAGTCAAGTCACCCCATCCTGGGTTCCCCTGGGTGTCTAGTTTTCAAAAATGTATAGGTTTGCTAGGTTTCCCAAGGTGCCCGCAGAGCTAGGGTTCAAAAACTACAGCTAGTCATTTTGCCAAAAAAGGGTCATTTTTCACTGCGAAATTGAGGTGTGACCACGTTGCGTTTTGCGCCGTTTCCTGTCGCGGGCAGTAGGCCGACCCACACAAGTGAGTTACCGTTTTTCTCATAAGACTTTGGGGAACGCGGGGTGGGTGGAAATTTGTGGATCCACGCAGATTCAGGAACTTTCCACGACAGAAATGTGGGGAAAATGTGTTTTTTTTGACAATTTTTTTAGGTTTGCAAGGGATTCTGGGTAACAGACCCTGGTGGGAGGCAGTCAAGTCACCCCATCCTGGATTCCCCTGGGTGTCTAGTTTTCAAAAATGTATAGGTTTGCTAGGTTTCCCAAGGTGCCCGCAGAGCTAGGATTAAAAAACTACAGCTAGTTATTTTGCCAAAAAAGGGTAATTTTTCACTGCGAAATTTAGGTGCGACCTCGTTGCGTTTTGCGCCGTTTCCTGTCGCGTGCAGTAGGCCGACCCACACAAGTGAGTTACCGTTTTTCTCATAAGACTTTGGGGAACGCGGGATGGGTGGAAATTTGTGGATCCACGCAGATTCAGGAACTTTCCACGACAGAAATGTGGGGAAAATGTGTTTTTTTTGACAATGTTTTAGGTTTGCAAGGGATTCTGGGTAACAGACCCTGGTGGGAGGCAGTCAAGTCACCCCATCCTGGATTCCCCTGGGTGTCTAGTTTTCAAAAATGTATAGGTTTGGTAGGTTTCCCAAGGTGCCCGCAGAGCTAGGGTTTAAAAACTACAGCTAGTCATTTTGCCCAAAAAGGGTCATTTTTCACTGCGAAATTGAGGTGTGACCACGTTGCGTTTTGCGCCGTTTCCTGTCGCGGGCACTAGGCCGACCCACACAAGTGAGTTACCATTTTTCTCGTAAGACGTTGAGGAACGCGTGGTGGGTGGAAATTTGAGGATCCATGCAGATTCCGGAACTTTCCACTACAGAAATGTGGGGAAAATGTGTTTTTTTTGACAATTTTTTAGGTTTGCAAGGGATTCTGGGTAATAGACCCTGGTGGGAGGCAGTCAAGTCACCCCATCCTGGATTCCCCTGGGTGTCTAGTTTTAAAAAATGTATAGGTTTGCTAGGTTTCCCAAGGTGCCCGTAGAGCTAGGGTTCAAAAACTACAGCTAGACATTTTGCCAAAAAAGGGTCATTTTTCACTGCGAAATTGAGGTGTGACCACGTTGCGTTTTGTGCCGTTTCCTGTCGCGGCCACTAGGCGGACCCACACAAGTGAGGTACCGTTTTTCTCATAAGACTTTGGGGAATGCGGGGTGGGTGGACATTTGTGGATCCACGCAGATTCCGGAACTTTCCACGACAGAAATATGGGGAAAATGTGTATTTTTTGACAATTTGTTAGGTTTGCAAGGGATTCTGGGTAACAGACCCTGGTGGGAGGCAGTCAAGTCACCCCATCTTGGATTCCCCTGGGTGTCTAGTTTTCAAAAATGTATAGGTTTGCTAGGTTTTCCAAGGTGCCCGCAGAGGTAGGGTTAAAAAACTACAGCTAGTCATATTGCCAAAAAAGGCTCATTTTTCACGGCGAAATTGAGGTGTGACCACGTTGCGTTTTGCGCCGTTTCCTGTTGCGGGCACTAGGCGGACCCACACAAGTGAGTTACCGTTTTTCTCATAAGACTTTGGGGAACGCGGGGTGGGTGGAAATTTGTGGATCCACGCAGATTCAGGAACTTTCCACGACAGAAATGTGGGGAAAATGTGTTTTTTTTGACAATTTTTTTAGGTTTGCAAGGGATTCTGGGTAACAGACCCTGGTGGGAGGCAGTCAAGTCACCCCATCCTGGATTCCCCTGGGTGTCTAGTTTTCAAAAATGTATAGGTTTGCTAGGTTTCCCAAGGTGCCCGCAGAGCTAGGATTAAAAAACTACAGCTAGTTATTTTGCCAAAAAAGGGTAAGTTTTCACTGCGAAATTTAGGTGCGACCTCGTTGCGTTTTGCGCCGTTTCCTGTCGCGTGCAGTAGGCCGACCCACACAAGTGAGTTACCGTTTTTCTCATAAGACTTTGGGGAACGCGGGATAGGTGGAAATTTGTGGATCCACGCAGATTCAGGAACTTTCCACGACAGAAATGTGGGGAAAATGTGTTTTTTTTTACAATGTTTTAGGTTTGCAAGGGATTCTGGGTAACAGACCCTGGTGGGAGGCAGTCAAGTCACCCCATCATGGATTTCCCTGGGTGTCTAGTTTTCAAAAATGTATAGGTTTGGTAGGTTTCCCAAGGTGCCCGCAGAGCTAGGGTTCAAAAACTACAGCTAGTCATTTTGCCCAAAAAGGGTCATTTTTCAATGCGAAATTGAGGTGTGACCACGTTGCGTTTTGCGCCGTTTCCTGTCGCGGGCACTAGGCCGACCCACACAAGTGAGTTACCATTTTTCTCGTAAGACGTTGAGGAACGCGTGGTGGGTGGAAATTTGAGGATCCATGCAGATTCCGGAACTTTCCACTACAGAAATGTGGGGAAAATGTGTTTTTTTTGACAATTTTTTAGGTTTGCAAGGGATTCTGGGTAGTAGACCCTGGTGGGAGGCAGTCAAGTCACCCCATCCTGGATTCCCCTGGGTGTCTAGTTTTCAAAAATGTATAGGTTTGGTAGGTTTCCCAAGGTGCCCGCAGAGCTAGGGTTCAAAAACTACAGCTAGTCATTTTGCCCAAAAAGGGTCATTTTTCACTGCGAAATTGAGGTGTGACCACGTTGCGTTTTGCGCCGTTTCCTGTCGCGGGCACTAGGCCGACCCACACAAGTGAGTTACCATTTTTCTCGTAAGACGTTGAGGAACGCGTGGTGGGTGGAAATTTGAGGATCCATGCAGATTCCGGAACTTTCCACTACAGAAATGTGGGGAAAATGTGTTTTTTTTGACAATTTTTTAGGTTTGCAAGGGATTCTGGGTAATAGACCCTGGTGGGAGGCAGTCAAGTCACCCCATCCTGGATTCCCCTGGGTGTCTAGTTTTAAAAAATGTATAGGTTTGCTAGGTTTCCCAAGGTGCCCGTAGAGCTAGGGTTCAAAAACTACAGCTAGACATTTTGCCAAAAAAGGGTCATTTTTCACTGCGAAATTGAGGTGTGACCACGTTGCGTTTTGTGCCGTTTCCTGTCGCGGCCACTAGGCGGACCCACACAAGTGAGGTACCGTTTTTCTCGTAAGACTTTGGGGAATGCGGGGTGGGTGGACATTTGTGGATCCACGCAGATTCCGGAACTTTCCACGACAGAAATATGGGGAAAATGTGTATTTTTTGACAATTTGTTAGGTTTGCAAGGGATTCTGGGTAACAGACCCTGGTGGGAGGCAGTCAAGTCACCCCATCTTGGATTCCCCTGGGTGTCTAGTTTTAAAAAATGTATAGGTTTGCTAGGTTTTCCAAGGTGCCCGCAGAGGTAGGGTTAAAAAACTACAGCTAGTCATATTGCCAAAAAAGGGTCATTTTTCACGGCGAAATTGAGGTGTGACCACGTTGCGTTTTGCGCCGTTTCCTGTTGCGGGCACTAGGCGGACCCACACAAGTGAGTTACCGTTTTTCTCGTAAGACTTTGGGGAACGCGGGGTGGATGGAAATTTGTGGATCCACACAGATTCCGGAACTTTCCACGACAGAAATGTGGGGAAAATGTGTTTTTTTTGACAATTTTTTTAGGTTTGCAAGGGATTCTGGGTAACAGACCCTGGTGGGAGGCAGTCAAGTCACCCCATCCTGGATTCCCCTGGGTGTCTAGTTTTCAAAAATGTATAGGTTTGCTAGGTTTCCCAAGGTGCCCGCAGAGCTAGGATTAAAAAACTACAGCTAGTCATTTTGCCAAAAAAGGGTAATTTTTCACTGCGAAATTTAGGTGCGACCTCGTTGCGTTTTGCGCCGTTTCCTGTCGCGTGCAGTAGGCCGACCCACACAAGTGAGTTACCGTTTTTCTCATAAGACTTTGGGGAACGCGGGATGGGTGGAAATTTGTGGATCCACGCAGATTCAGGAACTTTCCACGACAGAAATGTTGGGAAAATGTGTTTTTTTGGACAATTTTTTTAGGTGTGCAAGGGATTCTGGGTAACAGACCCTGGTGGGAGGCAGTCAAGTCAACCCATCTTGGATTCCCCTGGGTGTCTAGTTTTCAAAAATGTATAGTTTTGCTAGGTTTCCCAAGGTGCCCGCAGAGCTAGGGTTAAAAAACTACAGCTAGTCATTTTGCCAAAAAAGGGTCATTTTTCACTGCGAAATTGAGGTGTGACCACGATGCGTTTTGCGACATTTCCTGTCGCGGGCACTAGGCCGAACCACACAAGTGAGGTACCGTTTTTCTCGTAAGACTTTGGGGAACGCAGGGTGGTTAGAAATTTGTGGATCCACGCAGATTCCGGAACTTTCCACCACAGAAATGTGGGGAAAATGTGTTTTTTTGGACAAATGTTTAGGTTTGCAAGGGATTCTGGGTAACAGACCCTGGTGGGAGGCAGTCAAGTCAACCCATCCTGGGTTCCCCTGGGTGTCTAGTTTTCAAAAATGTATAGGTTTGCTAGGTTTCCCAAGGTGCCCGCAGAGCTAGGGTTAAAAAACTACAGCTAGTCATTTTGCCAAAAAAGGGTCATTTTTCACTGCGAAATTGAGGTGTGACCATGTTGCGTTTTGCGCCGTTTCCTGTCGCGGGCACTAGGCCGCCCACACAAGTGAGGTACCATTTTTCTCGTAAGACGTTGGGGAACGCGGGGTGGGTGGAAATTTGTGGATCCACGCAGATTCCGGAACTTTCCACCACAGAAATGTGGGGAAAATGTGTTTTTTTTGACAACTTTTTAGGTTTGCAAGGGATTCTGGGTAACAGACCCTGGTGGGAGGCAGTCAAGTCACCCCATCCTGGATTCCCCTGGGTGTCTAGTTTTCAAAAATGTATAGGTTTGCTAGGTTTCCCAAGGTGCCCGCAGAGCTAGGATTAAAAAACTACATCTAGTCATTTTGCCAAAAAAGGGTAATTTTTCACTGCGAAATTTAGGTGTGACCACGTTGCGTTTTGCGCCGTTTCCTGTCGCGTGCAGTAGGCCGACCCACACAAGTGAGTTACCATTTTTCTCATAAGACTTTGGGGAACGCGGGGTGGGTGGAAATTTGTGGATCCACGCAGATTCAGGAACTTTCCACGACAGAAATGTGGGGAAAATGTGTATTTTTTGATAATTTTTTTAGGTTTGCAAGGGATTCTGGGTAACAGACCCTGGTGGGAGGCAGTCAAGTCACCCCATCCTGGATTCCCCTGGGTGTTTAGTTTTCAAAAATGTATAGGTTTGCTAGGTTTCCCAAGGTGCCCGCAGAGCTAGGGTTAAAAAACTACAGCTAGTCATTTTGCCACAAAAGGGTCATTTTTCACTGCGAAATTGAGGTGTGACCACGTTGGGTTTTGCGCCGTTTCCTGTCGCGGGCACTAGGCGGACCCACACAAGTGAGGTACCGTTTTTCTTGTAAGACTTTGGGGAACACGGGGTGGGTGGAAATTTGTGGATCCACGCAGATTCCGGAACTTTCCACGACAGAAATGTGGGGAAAATGTGTTTTTTTTGATAATTTTTTAGGTTTGCAAGGGATTCTGGGTAACAGACCTTGGTGGGAGGCAGTCAAGTCACCCCATCCTGGATTCCCCTGGGTGTCTGGTTTTCAAAAATGTATAGGTTTGGTAGGTTTCCGAAGGTGCCCGTAGAGCTAGGGTTCAAAAACTACAGCTAGTCATTTTGCCAAAAAAGGGTCATTTTTCACTGCGAAATTGAGGTGTGACCACGTTGCGTTTTGCGCCGTTTCCTGTCGCGGGCACTAGGCCGACCCACACAAGTGAGGTACCATTTTTCTAGTAAGACGTTGGGGAACGCGTGGTGGGTGGAAATTTGTGGATCCACGCAGATTCCGGAACTTTCCACTACAGAAATGTAGGGAAAATGTGTTTTTTTGGACAATTTTTTAGGTTTGAAAGGGATTCTGGGTAATAGACCCTGGTGGGAGGCAGTCAAGTCACCCCATCCTGGATTCCCCTGGGTGTCTAGTTTTCAAAAATGTATAGGTTTGCTAGGTTTCCCAAGGTGCCCGTAGAGCTAGGGTTCAAAAACTACAGCTAGACATTTTGCCAAAAAAGGGTCATTTTTCACTGCGAAATTGAGGTATGACCACGTTGCGTTTTGTGCCGTTTCCTGTCGCGGCCACTAGGCCGACCCACACAAGTGAGGTACCGTTTTTCTCGTAAGACTTTGGGGAATGCGGGGTGGGTGGACATTTGTGGATCCACGCAGATTCCGGAACTTTCCACGACAGAAATATGGGGAAAATGTGTATTTTTTGACAATTTGTTAGGTTTGCAAGGGATTCTGGGTAACAGACCCTGGTGGGAGGCAGTCAAGTCACCCCATCTTGGATTCCCCTGGGTGTCTAGTTTTCAAAAATGTATAGGTTTGCTAGGTTTTCCAAGGTGCCCGCAGAGGTAGGATTAAAAAACTACAGCTAGTCATATTGCCAAAAAAGGGTCATTTTTCACGGCGAAATTGAGGTGTGACCACGTTGCGTTTTGCGACGTTTCCTGTTGTGGGCACTAGGCGGACCCACACAAGTGAGTTACCGTTTTTCTCGTAAGACTTTGGGGAACGCGGGATGCATGGAAATTTGTGGATCCACACAGATTCCGGAACTTTCCACGACAGAAATGTGGGGAAAATGTGTTTTTTTTGACAATTCTATAGGTTTGCAAGGGATTCTGGGTAACAGACCCTGGTGGGAGGCAGTCAAGTCACCCCATCCTGGGTTCCCCTGGGTGTCTAGTTTTCAAAAATGTATAGGTTTGCTAGGTTTCCCAAGGTGCCCGCAGAGCTAGGGTTCAAAAACTACAGCTAGTCATTTTGCCAAAAAAGGGTCATTTTTCACTGCGAAATTGAGGTGTGACCACGTTGCGTTTTGCACCGTTTCCTGTCGTGGGCAGTAGGCCGACCCACACAAGTGAGTTACCGTTTTTTTCATAAGACTTTGGGGAACGCGGGGTGGGTGGAAATTTGTGGATCCACGCAGATTCAGGAACTTTCCACGACAGAAATGTGGGGAAAATGTGTTTTTTTTGACAATTTTTTTAGGTTTGCAAGGGATTCTGGGTAACAGACCCTGGTGGGAGGCAGTCAAGTCACCCCATCCTGGATTCCCCTGGGTGTCTAGTTTTCAAAAATGTATAGGTTTGCTAGGTTTCCCAAGGTGCCCGCAGAGCTAGGATTAAAAAACTACAGCTAGTCATTTTGCCAAAAAAGGGTAATTTTTCACTGCGAAATTTAGGTGCGACCACGTTGCGTTTTGCGCCGTTTCCTGTCGCGTGCAGTAGGCGGACCCACACAAGTGAGTTACCGTTTTTCTCATAAGACTTTTGGGAACGCGGGATGGGTGGAAATTTGTGGATCCACGCAGATTCCAGAACTTTCCACTACAGAAATGTTGGGAAAATGTGTTTTTTTGGACAATTTTTTTAGGTTTGCAAGGGATTCTGGGTAACAGACTCTGGTGGGAGGCAGTCAAGTCACCCCATCCTGGATTCCCCTGGGTGTTTAGTTTTCAAAAATGTATAGGTTTGCTAGGTTTCCCAAGGTGCCCGCAGAGCTAGGGTTAAAAAACTACAGCTAGTCATTTTGCCAAAAAAGGGTAATTTTTCACTGCGAAATTGAGGTGTGACCACGTTGCGTTTTGCGCCGTTTCCTGTTGCGGGCACTAGGCGGACCCACACAAGTGAGTTACCGTTTTTCTCGTAAGACTTTGGGGAACGCGGGGTGGATGGAAATTTGTGGATCCACGCAGATTCCGGAACTTTCCACGACAGAAATGTGGGGAAAATGTGGTTTTTTTGACAATTCTTTAGGTTTGCAAGGGATTCTGGGTAACAGACCCTGGTGGGAGGCAGTCAAGTCACCCCATACTGGATTCCCCTGGGTGTCTAGTTTTCAAAAATGTATAGGTTTGCTAGGTTTCCCAAGGTGCCCGCAGAGCTAGGGTTCAAAAACTACAGCTAGTCATTTTGCCAAAAAAGGGTCATTTTTCACTGCGAAATTGAGGTGTGACCACGATGCGTTTTGCGACATTTCCTGTTGCGGGCACTAGGCCGAACCACACAAGTGAGGTACTGTTTTTCTCGTAAGACTTTGGGGAACGCAGGGTGGTTAGAAATTTGTGGATCCACGCAGATTCCGGAACTTTCCACCACAGAAATGTGGGGAAAATGTGTTTTTTTGGACAAATTTTTAGGTTTGCAAGGGATTCTGGGTAACAGACCCTGGTCCGAGGCAGTCAAGTCAACCCATCCTGGGTTCCCCTGGGTGTCTAGTTTTCAAAAATGTATAGGTTTGCTAGGTTTCCCAAGGTGCCCGCAGAGCTAGGGTTAAAAAACTACAGCTAGTCATTTTGCCAAAAAAGGGTCATTTTTCACTGCGAAATTGAAGTGTGACCATGTTGCGTTTTGCGCCGTTTCCTGTCGCGGGCACTAGGCCGCCCACACAAGTGAGGTACCATTTTTCTCGTAAGACGTTGGGGAACGCGGGGTGGGTGGAAATTTGTGGATCCACGCAGATTCCGGAACTTTCCACCACAGAAATGTGGGGAAAATGTGTTTTTTTGACAACTTTTTAGGTTTGCAAGGGATTCTGGGTAACAGACCCTGGTGGGAGGCAGTCAAGTCACCCCATCCTGGATTCCCCTGGGTGTCTAGTTTTCAAAAATGTATAGGTTTGCTAGGTTTCCCAAGGTGCCCGCAGAGCTAGGATTAAAAAACTACAGCTAGTCATTTTGCCAAAAAAGGGTAATTTTTCACTGCGAAATTTAGGTGTGACCACGTTGCGTTTTGCACCGTTTCCTGTCGCGTGCAGTAGTCCGACCCACACAAGTGAGTTACCATTTTTCTCATAAGACTTTGGGGAACGCGGGGTGGGTGGAAATTTGTGGATCCACGCAGATTCAGGAACTTTCCACGACAGAAATGTGGGGAAAATGTGTTTTTTTGACAATTTTTTTAGGTGTGCAAGGGATTCTGGGTAACAGACCCTGGTGGGAGGCAGTCAAGTCACCCCATCCTGGATTCCCCTGGGTGTCTGGTTTTCAAAAATGTATAGGTTTGGTAGGTTTCCGAAGGTGCCCGCAGAGCTAGGGTTCAAAAACTACAGCTAGTCATTGTGAGAAGTTGGCCTGGTATATGATGCTCACTAGTTAAAGTGATCACCTTGTACCATGCCAAGCAACCCTTATGGTGTGGTTGTAAGTCAACCTTTTCGGACTAGCTGCCCTAGTGGTAGCGTAGGCTAAGCAGTCTTTGAGGCTAAACTCGTGAAGCGTGTTAAGCCAGCTGTTTTACCAAATGTAACCCCCTTTTATACCAATGAAAGGACACCACACAGATATATATTCAAAATATATATGTATTTATTTCTCAAAGTAACCCCTAGTCTCTTTATGAGCACAGGAGCACAAATCGTCAAACAAGATTACAGTAGAATACACAGAAGTTGCACTTTATATGGATAGGCCCTGGTGGCCACTCAAACCATATACTAAAATAGTGGTATAAGTACCACGAACAGAAAAGGGAAAAGGCCTAGGGCCTCTAGAATCGCTGGGCCTACAAGGAGCTAACGTCAGTTAGTGACCAGGAGGTCCACGGGTGGCGTGTGCAGAGCAAATAGTCACACGCGTGCTCCCATAGGTTTCAATGGGTGCGTAAAAAGTACAAAGTTACTGCAAAGAGGATCTTCCGGATGGACTAGGAACTCAAGATTTGGAACACAGGCACTAGAGATGTAATACTACACTTGGGCACAGGTGTGCCAGCTTTACCTCACCCACAGGAAGCGGGTGCATAGGCCTCGAAGTGCGTCGGGTTTCTTCTATCTGTTCCGTGGAGCCTGAAGACAAAGATGCTGCAGGCGGTCGGTCCGGGAGAGATGCAGTGGATCCAAGAGTGGATCGGAGATGTTGAAGACCTGTAAGCAGAGGGGACAGTGTTCACAGTCACTAGCCAGTGACCGGCGTGGCACCAGGTGGGTACCAGGCAATGTCGGGTGCAAACAGGGAGAAAGGTGTAGCTTGCCTCTGCAGCCACGTGGTCCCTGGAGGTCGACGACGTCCAGGAGTCGAGTCACGAGCTGTCCCATGCAGGCTCTCGCTGTCGGCGGTGTCGGCCACTTGATCGAAGCAAACAAGCCTTGGCAAAAGCAATTGTTGTAGGAAAAGGAAATAAGCTGATGGTTCTGACCAGCAAGGTCAGAAGGACTGCTCCTTTGGAGGGGAGCAAGGGCCAGTCTGGAGCAACCAGACCAGCGGTGTATTTCTTGAAGTTCGTCGCCAAGATGGCTACTAGCCAGCGGGCCAGCAACCGGTTAGGCGCGTCGAGTGGCAAAATGCAGAAGGGCCCCACGCAGATCGTGGAGATGCTGGAGGGCTCACCTTTGTTGCAGATGCTGCTCGGGTGTTGGGCTTCTCAGATCCCAAAGCACAACTTGGAGAAAGCCTCGGTTGTTGCACTTGTCAGCTTGTCGTAGTCGTTCCAAGATGGCCGGCTCCACGTGTCTCGGTGCCTCCACGGGTCTCCTCTTTTCAGGGACTGTGGATCGGGCGGTGAGAGGTCTGGAGGTCCAGGTCTTGTCAGTCTCTGGGCTCGGGCTCCGGCGGGAGGCGGCGGCAAAGCAGACGTTGATTCGCTGGATGGTGCTTGCGTTAGCAAGGTGGTCACTCCCTGACCACAGGGGAGATTGGCTTCAGTCCTCTGTGCAGCAGAGCATCGAAGTTCCCGTCTTCTTCTTAGTGTTAAGTTGATTCCAGGATGTCTGAAGTCTTAGGACACAGCTCCTACCTTTAAGCGGATTCTAGGGGCCGGACTACCTGCTAGGTCCCTCCCTATGGGTGGGACCAGGAAGGGGGGTGGTTACACCCCCAATCCTTTGTCCAGCTCGCCCCAGGCCCGGGACTGGTGTGCCCCAGGACCGGTTTGAACTGGCATATGCACCGAGGCTCCTTGTGAGCCACAGGCATGTCTGGTTTCTTTCAAGCCCTACCTGACCAATACACAAAATCCTGTCTGGGGTGGTGCACGCACCTCCCCTGGCAGGAAACCCTTTGTCCACACCTCCCAAGCTGGAAGGACTCCCAGCAGCAGGAGGGCAGACTTGTGTCTGTGGTGGCAGCATCCATTTTGTGGAGCTGAGGCTATGTCTGATTTTACCCGGGTTTCAGGTACTGTACATGTCGTGTCCCTCTAGAAGGGTGGAATGCTAACCCCGTCGCCAGAATTGGCGAGGGGTTAGTATTCCAATTTGTATGACACCTTACTCGACATGTTTTGATAAAGCCAAACCAAAGATAGCATTTAACCGCGAGGTTCATAATGCACTTAAGAGTATATGGTATGACGATATCTGGAAACAGTAGAAGGAAGTTGTTCCGACCACTGCAGACAGGCTCAGCTCATGCCAGAGCACCATCTCACATGGAACCACGCACTCTGCCTTCAGGATTGTTAAGGCCTGCCATAGGAGTGACTTATAGGTTACCAGGTGTCCCATTTAAGGTTAGGTATAGGTATACTACACCTAAGTAAGAGGTGATTACACCAACTTACCCCAGCTGAGTGATCAGCCAGTTGTGTCAAATTGTTAGGCCAAGCCTGGGGTGGCATAATACATGCTTCAGCCCCTGGCAGGCCTTGGGTACACCAATGCCCTGGGTACCTAGTGTACACTGGTACAGGGGCTGACAGGGTGATCCACTTCCAATTGGTTATGCACCTAGGGTGCATAGTTTTAATTTAGTAGAGAGAACAGCAGGCTGGGGGTCTGATTGGCAGGCCCACAGCCTCAATATGTCAAAAACCAGTGAAGCAAAAAGCAAAAATTTGGGGTGACCATAGGATAGCAGACCCTACTCTCCTACACAACCCCCCCCCAAACGCTGGGACATTAAACTAGCCTTGACCAGTCTCGTCTTCATGTCCTAAGTGGAAGTACCTGGAGAGACCATCTGCATTCCCATGGTCAGTACCTGGCCGGTGCTCCACTGTAAAGTCCATCCCCTGTAGGGAAATGGACCACCTAAGCAGTTTGGGGTTTTCACCCTTCATCTGATTTAGCCACAAGAGGGGCTTATGGTCAGTCTGAATCTTGAAGTGAGTGCCAAACAAGTATGGCCTCATCTTCTTCAGGGCCCACACCACAGCAAAGGCCTCCCTCTCAATAGCTGACCAATTCTTCTCTCTGGGGGTCAACCTTCTGCTAATAAAAGCAATGGGTTGGTCTTGACCATCTACATTAAGTTGTGACAGCACAGCTCCCACACCCAACTCAGAAGCATCTGTTTGGACAATAAACTCTTTGGAGGAGTCAGGACTTTTCAGGATAGGTGCAGAGCACATGGCCTCCTTCAGGTCATCAAATGCCTTTTGACAGCTTACTGTCCACTGAACCTTTTTGGGCATCTTCTTGGATGTCAGATCATTAAGAGGAGTCACAATGGACCCATAGTTCTTAACAAACTTCCTGTAGTACCCAGTCAAGCCCAAGAAAGCTCAAACTTGAGTCTGGGTGGTTGGAGGGGACCAGTCCTTGATGGATTGTATCTTACTCTCCAGTGGTTGAACTTGGCCTCCACCTACAAGGTGGCCCAAATATACAACCTTACTCTGCCCTATCTGGCACTTTGTAGCCTTGATAGTGAGGCCTGCCCTTTGCAGAGCCTCAAGAGCCTTCTTCAGGTGGATCAGGTGATCCTCCCAGGTGGAGCTAAAGACAGCAATGTCATCCAGATATGCTGCGCAAAAGTCATCCAACCCAGTAAGGACTTGGTTCACCAGCCTTTGGAAGGTGGCAGGTGCATTCTTCAGACCAAAGGGCATCACCACAAACTGGTAGTGCCCACCTGGGGTTGAGAATGCTGTTTTGGCCTTAGACTCCTCAGCTAATCTGATTTGCCAATAGCCAGCTGTTAAGTCAAATGTGCTCAAAAACTTTGCAGAAGCTAGTTTGTCTATGAGCTCATCTGCCCTTGGAATAGGGTGTGCATCTGTCCTGGTGACAGCATTGAGTCCTCTGTAATCCACACAGAACCTCATCTCTCTCTTGCCATCCTTGGTGTGAGGTTTGGGGACCAGAACCACTGGGCTAGCCCAGGGGCTCTCTGAGGGTTCAATGACACCTAATTCCAGCATTTTATGTACCTCAGCCTTTATACAGTCCCTGACGTGGTCAGGTTGTCTGTAAAGCTTGTTCTTTACAGGCAGACTGTCACCAGTGTCCACCACATGGGTACACCAGTCAGTTTGACTAGGTATCAAGGAAAACATATGTGAAAATGATTGTAGAACCTGTCTACATTCATTCTGCTGATGGGCAGTGAGGTTGCCTCCAAGGGTCACTCCTTCAACTGAGCCATCTTCAGGGTTCTGAGACAACAGGTCTGGGAGAGGGTCACTCTCTTCCTCCTGTCCCTCATCTGTAGCCATGAGCAAGCCCATGTCTGCCCTGTCAACATATGCTTTAAGCCTGTTAACATGGAGTACCCTGTGGGGACTCTTGGGAGTTCCTAGGTCGACCAAGTAGGTGACTTCTCCCTTCTTTTCCAGGATTGTATGGGGTCCAGACCATTTGTCTTGGAGTGCTGCTGGGGCCACTGGCTCCAACACCCATACCTTCTGTCCTGGCTGAAACTCAACCAAGACAGCCTTTTGGTCATGCCAAGCTTTCTGTAAGGCCTGGCTTGCCTCAAGGTTTTTGGATGCCTTCTCCATATACTCAGCCATCCTGGAGCGGAGACCAAGTACATAGTCCACTATGTCTAGCTTAGGCTTTTTGAGAGGTAACTCCCATCCTTCCTTCACCAAACACAGTGGGCCTCTCACAGGGTGCCCAAACAACAATTCAAAGGGGCTGTAGCCAACTCCTTTTTGTGGGACCTCTCTGTAAGCAAACAGAAGGCAGGGTAGAAGGATGTCCCATCTTCGCCTGAGCTTTTCAGGTAATCCTTTGATCATACCCTTTAGGGTCTTGTTGAATCTCTCAACAAGCCCATTGCATTGTGGGTGATAAGGGGTGGTGAACTTGTAGTTGACACCACATTCCTTCCACATAGCTGTCAAGTATCCTGACATAAAGTTGGTACCTCTGTCAGATACTACCTCCTTAGGAAACCCCACTCTGGAGAATACTCCTAGCAGGGCCCTGGCCACAACAGGAGCTGTAGTGGTCCTAAGGGGAATTGCCTCTGGATACCTGGTGGCATGATCCACTACCACCAGTATAAATCTGTGCCCAGATGCAGTGGGAGGATCCATGGGACCCACTATGTCTATTCCCACTCTTTCAAAGGGGACCCCCACCACAGGTAGTGGTATTAGGGGGGCCTTTGTTGTGCCACCTGATTTGCCACTGGCTTGGCAGGTCACACAGGAGCGACAAAACTCCTTTGTATCTTCATTCATATGAGGCCAGTGAAAGTGAGGGACAAGTCTGTCCCAAGTCTTGTTCTGGCCTAAGTGTCCTGCTAAAGGAATGTTATGGGCCAAGGTAAGAAGGAAGCCCCTAAATTGCAGAGGTATAACCAACCTCCTGGTAGCACCAGGCTTGGGGTCTCTAGCCTCTGAATAAAGGAGCCCTTCATCCCAATACACTTTATGGGTACCTTGAGCATTCCCAGCAGCCTCAGCAGCAGCCAGCTGTCTGAGGGGTTCCAGAGAGGGACAGGATAACTGAGCCTGCCTCAAGTCAGCCCTTGAAGGTCCCCCTGTCCCCAGAAACTCAACCTGATCAGGTTCAAGCTCTTCAGGGACAGTTCCTTCAGGGTCCTCTAGATCAGCTTCCTGGGAAGGCTGATCATCACTCTGAGGCAGGGGGGAAGGCACAGCCTTGACCCTCCTGTTCTTCTTCTTGGTAGGTGCTTGGTCCATTGTTCCAGGATCCAAGTCCTGAGGTTCAGTGAGGCACTTTTTGGCCTGTGACCTGGTCACAGCAAGGACATGTGATGATATACCTAACATCTCTGCATGAGTCCTGTACTCCACTTCTGACCATAGAGAACTCTCTAGGTCATTGCCCAACAAACATTCTACTGGGAGGTCTGCACTAACCACAACCCTTTTGAGGCCAGTTACCCCTCCCCATGAGAAGTTAACAACTGCCACACTGTGTGAAGTAGTGGCATTGCTGGCATTGGTCACCAGGTAGTTCTCACCTGGTATGTACTGTCCAGGGTCCACAAAGCCTGGTGTCACCATAGTGACACTGGCACATGTGTCCCTGTAGGCTTGAGCCACTTTGTCATTAATTAAAGGAGTCTGTCTGTACTTGCCCAGGTTACTGGGGCTCACAGTCAGGGACAAATCAATGTCCCCATCACAGTTCAAGACTGCCTGTGTCAGGGTTCTGTCTAAGTCAGAATCTCCTTCAGTTCCCATAGTGATTCCCACTACACCCTTTGTCTGGGGACCAACACTGCTAACAGTAGTACTGGGAGCAGGTGCCTTAGGGGCAACAGTGTTGGGGGCTCCACCCTTTTTGCAATCACTAGTCCAGTGAGTTGTATTTTTGCAATGATTGCACCAGGGTTTCTTTTGACCTTCTTTCTTCTTTTTGGACTGTTGTTGGGACCCACCCTCCTTAGCAGTAGTTTGGGGCCCTGTTGAAGACTTCTGGTCTTTAGATTTCTGATCTCCACCCTTTTGGTCTGTTTTCTTCTGATCACCCCCTTGGCCCAGGTTCTGGTTCTTTTGCTTAACCCTGGTTCTGACCCATTTGTCTGCCTTCTTTCCCAATTCTTGGGGAGAGGTCAGATCAGAGTCAACCAAGTGTTGATGCAGTTGCTGGTTTTGACAGTTATTTAAAATCTGTTCTCTCATCATCAAATTATACAATCCTGTAAAATCAGATACCTTACTTCCCAGCAACCAACCCTCCAAAGCCTTAGTGGCACATTCAACATATTCAGACCAGTCCTGAGTCTGTGTCTTTTGGGTGTCTCTGAACATTAACCTGTACTGTTCAGTGGTTAAGCCTAACCCATCTACCAGAACACTCTTCAGGACTCTGTAGTTTCTGACATCCTCTTCTCTAACAGTGAGGAGTCTGTCTCTGCCTCTTCCTTCAAAGGAGAGCCAGAGGATTGCTGCCCACTGGTCTTCAGGAACCTGCTGTACTTTGCAGGCTCTCTCAAGAGCAATTATCCATTTGTGGATGTCATCCCCACTTTTGTAGGGGGGCACAACCTTAGACAGGTTCCTATTATCAAAGACCCTATCTTTGTCCTTAGGGACAATGCTGCCACCAGTGGGTATAGACCCACTCTCTCTAGGTTGCCTAGCCTTGTTCAGTTTTTCTTCCATCAGGGCTACTTCTAGCTCCTGCTTCCTGATCCTCAGCTGGGCTTCCTGCATTCTGGCCTCATGTTCCCTCCTCTGAGGGGTGGTCATCCTTTTCCTGGAGTGACCTTGAGAGCCTCTAGAGCCATGAGAAGCATTGGAGTCACCTGAGCGATTCCTTTGCCTCCCAAGCCCTGTGTTAAGTCCACTGGGGAGATCCAATGGGGTAAACCCACTGTCAATCCCCAATAGCCTTAGTTTAGCTGGGCCAAGTATAACACTTGGCACTGGGCTAGTTCTCCCTTCATCATCACTACTTTCTGTATCCTCACCACTTTCCTCCCCTGTAGTATGATTCTCATCTAAGGGATGGCTATTGGAACTGGGTACCTCTGTAGCATCTTCAGAAGGGGGGCCTCCTGTTCCTGACCCTAAGGGGGCTAACTGGGAAGCTTTCTTGAGTTCTCTCTGATTCTCATCATTCTGTAAGAGTTCTCTGAGCTCAGCAGAGGTAGGGTTCTTGGGCTGTTTAAGGCCTCTAAGAGTTGCCAAATGCCTGAGCTCATTCTGATTAAGGGTAGCAAAGCTGGATGGTGCCCTCTGGGGGTCACTCTCAACAGAGATGGGTACAGTGGACCCCTCTGCCCCGGCCATTGCTCTTAAGTGTGGGTGGATGTGTTGCAATCTACCTACACTTGGGTTTGCCTACTAAACCTATCTAGTAGTTGTAGTCAGGGTGTGCTACTCCCTTTGCTCTACAACAACTAAGTTCAGTAGAACTTATGTATATCTAATCTTGTTTTATATGTACCTACAGGTACCTATGTGATCTTTCAACTGGTAACCAAGAGATTACAATGGTAAAACACAGCAAGCTCAAATCCAACCGCTGCTCACCAATGTGAGAAGTTGGCCTGGTATATGATGCTCACTAGTTAAAGTGATCACCTTGTACCATGCCAAGCAACCCTTATGGTGTGGTTGTAAGTCAACCTTTTCGGACTAGCTGCCCTAGTGGTAGCGTAGGCTAAGCAGTCTTTGAGGCTAAACTCGTGAAGCGTGTTAAGCCAGCTGTTTTACCAAATGTAACCCCCTTTTATACCAATGAAAGGACACCACACAGATATATATTCAAAATATATATGTATTTATTTCTCAAAGTAACCCCTAGTCTCTTTATGAGCACAGGAGCACAAATCGTCAAACAAGATTACAGTAGAATACACAGAAGTTGCACTTTATATGGATAGGCCCTGGTGGCCACTCAAACCATATACTAAAATAGTGGTATAAGTACCACGAACAGAAAAGGGAAAAGGCCTAGGGCCTCTAGAATCGCTGGGCCTACAAGGAGCTAACGTCAGTTAGTGACCAGGAGGTCCACGGGTGGCGTGTGCAGAGCAAATAGTCACACGCGTGCTCCCATAGGTTTCAATGGGTGCGTAAAAAGTACAAAGTTACTGCAAAGAGGATCTTCCGGATGGACTAGGAACTCAAGATTTGGAACACAGGCACTAGAGATGTAATACTACACTTGGGCACAGGTGTGCCAGCTTTACCTCACCCACAGGAAGCGGGTGCATAGGCCTCGAAGTGCGTCGGGTTTCTTCTATCTGTTCCGTGGAGCCTGAAGACAAAGATGCTGCAGGCGGTCGGTCCGGGAGAGATGCAGTGGATCCAAGAGTGGATCGGAGATGTTGAAGACCTGTAAGCAGAGGGGACAGTGTTCACAGTCACTAGCCAGTGACCGGCGTGGCACCAGGTGGGTACCAGGCAATGTCGGGTGCAAACAGGGAGAAAGGTGTAGCTTGCCTCTGCAGCCACGTGGTCCCTGGAGGTCGACGACGTCCAGGAGTCGAGTCACGAGCTGTCCCATGCAGGCTCTCGCTGTCGGCGGTGTCGGCGACTTGATCGAAGCAAACAAGCCTTGGCAAAAGCAATTGTTGTAGGAAAAGGAAATAAGCTGATGGTTCTGACCAGCAAGGTCAGAAGGACTGCTCCTTTGGAGGGGAGCAAGGGCCAGTCTGGAGCAACCAGACCAGCGGTGTATTTCTTGAAGTTCGTCGCCAAGATGGCTACTAGCCAGCGGGCCAGCAACCGGTTAGGCGCGTCGAGTGGCAAAATGCAGAAGGGCCCCACGCAGATCGTGGAGATGCTGGAGGGCTCACCTTTGTTGCAGATGCTGCTCGGGTGTTGGGCTTCTCAGATCCCAAAGCACAACTTGGAGGAAGCCTCGGTTGTTGCACTTGTCAGCTTGTCGTAGTCGTTCCAAGATGGCCGGCTCCACGTGTCTCGGTGCCTCCACGGGTCTCCTCTTTTCAGGGACTGTGGATCGGGCGGTGAGAGGTCTGGAGGTCCAGGTCTTGTCAGTCTCTGGGCTCGGGCTCCGGCGGGAGGCGGCGGCAAAGCAGACGTTGATTCGCTGGATGGTGCTTGCGTTAGCAAGGTGGTCACTCCCTGACCACAGGGGAGATTGGCTTCAGTCCTCTGTGCAGCAGAGCATCGAAGTTCCCGTCTTCTTCTTAGTGTTAAGTTGATTCCAGGATGTCTGAAGTCTTAGGACACAGCTCCTACCTTTAAGCGGATTCTAGGGGCCGGACTACCTGCTAGGTCCCTCCCTATGGGTGGGACCAGGAAGGGGGGTGGTTACACCCCCAATCCTTTGTCCAGCTCGCCCCAGGCCCGGGACTGGTGTGCCCCAGGACCGGTTTGAACTGGCATATGCACCGAGGCTCCTTGTGAGCCACAGGCATGTCTGGTTTCTTTCAAGCCCTACCTGACCAATACACAAAATCCTGTCTGGGGTGGTGCACGCACCTCCCCTGGCAGGAAACCCTTTGTCCACACCTCCCAAGCTGGAAGGACTCCCAGCAGCAGGAGGGCAGACTTGTGTCTGTGGTGGCAGCATCCATTTTGTGGAGCTGAGGCTATGTCTGATTTTACCCGGGTTTCAGGTACTGTACATGTCGTGTCCCTCTAGAAGGGTGGAATGCTAACCCCGTCGCCAGAATTGGCGAGGGGTTAGTATTCCAATTTGTATGACACCTTACTCGACATGTTTTGATAAAGCCAAACCAAAGATAGCATTTAACCGCGAGGTTCATAATGCACTTAAGAGTATATGGTATGACGATATCTGGAAACAGTAGAAGGAAGTTGTTCCGACCACTGCAGACAGGCTCAGCTCATGCCAGAGCACCATCTCACATGGAACCACGCACTCTGCCTTCAGGATTGTTAAGGCCTGCCATAGGAGTGACTTATAGGTTACCAGGTGTCCCATTTAAGGTTAGGTATAGGTATACTACACCTAAGTAAGAGGTGATTACACCAACTTACCCCAGCTGAGTGATCAGCCAGTTGTGTCAAATTGTTAGGCCAAGCCTGGGGTGGCATAATACATGCTTCAGCCCCTGGCAGGCCTTGGGTACACCAATGCCCTGGGTACCTAGTGTACACTGGTACAGGGGCTGACAGGGTGATCCACTTCCAATTGGTTATGCACCTAGGGTGCATAGTTTTAATTTAGTAGAGAGAACAGCAGGCTGGGGGTCTGATTGGCAGGCCCACAGCCTCAATATGTCAAAAACCAGTGAAGCAAAAAGCAAAAATTTGGGGTGACCATAGGATAGCAGACCCTACTCTCCTACACAACCCCCCCCCAAACGCTGGGACATTAAACTAGCCTTGACCAGTCTCGTCTTCATGTCCTAAGTGGAAGTACCTGGAGAGACCATCTGCATTCCCATGGTCAGTACCTGGCCGGTGCTCCACTGTAAAGTCCATCCCCTGTAGGGAAATGGACCACCTAAGCAGTTTGGGGTTTTCACCCTTCATCTGATTTAGCCACAAGAGGGGCTTATGGTCAGTCTGAATCTTGAAGTGAGTGCCAAACAAGTATGGCCTCATCTTCTTCAGGGCCCACACCACAGCAAAGGCCTCCCTCTCAATAGCTGACCAATTCTTCTCTCTGGGGGTCAACCTTCTGCTAATAAAAGCAATGGGTTGGTCTTGACCATCTACATTAAGTTGTGACAGCACAGCTCCCACACCCAACTCAGAAGCATCTGTTTGGACAATAAACTCTTTGGAGGAGTCAGGACTTTTCAGGATAGGTGCAGAGCACATGGCCTCCTTCAGGTCATCAAATGCCTTTTGACAGCTTACTGTCCACTGAACCTTTTTGGGCATCTTCTTGGATGTCAGATCATTAAGAGGAGTCACAATGGACCCATAGTTCTTAACAAACTTCCTGTAGTACCCAGTCAAGCCCAAGAAAGCTCAAACTTGAGTCTGGGTGGTTGGAGGGGACCAGTCCTTGATGGATTGTATCTTACTCTCCAGTGGTTGAACTTGGCCTCCACCTACAAGGTGGCCCAAATATACAACCTTACTCTGCCCTATCTGGCACTTTGTAGCCTTGATAGTGAGGCCTGCCCTTTGCAGAGCCTCAAGAGCCTTCTTCAGGTGGATCAGGTGATCCTCCCAGGTGGAGCTAAAGACAGCAATGTCATCCAGATATGCTGCGCAAAAGTCATCCAACCCAGTAAGGACTTGGTTCACCAGCCTTTGGAAGGTGGCAGGTGCATTCTTCAGACCAAAGGGCATCACCACAAACTGGTAGTGCCCACCTGGGGTTGAGAATGCTGTTTTGGCCTTAGACTCCTCAGCTAATCTGATTTGCCAATAGCCAGCTGTTAAGTCAAATGTGCTCAAAAACTTTGCAGAAGCTAGTTTGTCTATGAGCTCATCTGCCCTTGGAATAGGGTGTGCATCTGTCCTGGTGACAGCATTGAGTCCTCTGTAATCCACACAGAACCTCATCTCTCTCTTGCCATCCTTGGTGTGAGGTTTGGGGACCAGAACCACTGGGCTAGCCCAGGGGCTCTCTGAGGGTTCAATGACACCTAATTCCAGCATTTTATGTACCTCAGCCTTTATACAGTCCCTGACGTGGTCAGGTTGTCTGTAAAGCTTGTTCTTTACAGGCAGACTGTCACCAGTGTCCACCACATGGGTACACCAGTCAGTTTGACTAGGTATCAAGGAAAACATATGTGAAAATGATTGTAGAACCTGTCTACATTCATTCTGCTGATGGGCAGTGAGGTTGCCTCCAAGGGTCACTCCTTCAACTGAGCCATCTTCAGGGTTCTGAGACAACAGGTCTGGGAGAGGGTCACTCTCTTCCTCCTGTCCCTCATCTGTAGCCATGAGCAAGCCCATGTCTGCCCTGTCAACATATGCTTTAAGCCTGTTAACATGGAGTACCCTGTGGGGACTCTTGGGAGTTCCTAGGTCGACCAAGTAGGTGACCTCTCCCTTCTTTTCCAGGATTGTATGGGGTCCAGACCATTTGTCTTGGAGTGCTGCTGGGGCCACTGGCTCCAACACCCATACCTTCTGTCCTGGCTGAAACTCAACCAAGACAGCCTTTTGGTCATGCCAAGCTTTCTGTAAGGCCTGGCTTGCCTCAAGGTTTTTGGATGCCTTCTCCATATACTCAGCCATCCTGGAGCGGAGACCAAGTACATAGTCCACTATGTCTAGCTTAGGCTTTTTGAGAGGTAACTCCCATCCTTCCTTCACCAAACACAGTGGGCCTCTCACAGGGTGCCCAAACAACAATTCAAAGGGGCTGTAGCCAACTCCTTTTTGTGGGACCTCTCTGTAAGCAAACAGAAGGCAGGGTAGAAGGATGTCCCATCTTCGCCTGAGCTTTTCAGGTAATCCTTTGATCATACCCTTTAGGGTCTTGTTGAATCTCTCAACAAGCCCATTGCATTGTGGGTGATAAGGGGTGGTGAACTTGTAGTTGACACCACATTCCTTCCACATAGCTGTCAAGTATCCTGACATAAAGTTGGTACCTCTGTCAGATACTACCTCCTTAGGAAACCCCACTCTGGAGAATACTCCTAGCAGGGCCCTGGCCACAACAGGAGCTGTAGTGGTCCTAAGGGGAATTGCCTCTGGATACCTGGTGGCATGATCCACTACCACCAGTATAAATCTGTGCCCAGATGCAGTGGGAGGATCCATGGGACCCACTATGTCTATTCCCACTCTTTCAAAGGGGACCCCCACCACAGGTAGTGGTATTAGGGGGGCCTTTGTTGTGCCACCTGATTTGCCACTGGCTTGGCAGGTCACACAGGAGCGACAAAACTCCTTTGTATCTTCATTCATATGAGGCCAGTGAAAGTGAGGGACAAGTCTGTCCCAAGTCTTGTTCTGGCCTAAGTGTCCTGCTAAAGGAATGTTATGGGCCAAGGTAAGAAGGAAGCCCCTAAATTGCAGAGGTATAACCAACCTCCTGGTAGCACCAGGCTTGGGGTCTCTAGCCTCTGAATAAAGGAGCCCTTCATCCCAATACACTTTATGGGTACCTTGAGCATTCCCAGCAGCCTCAGCAGCAGCCAGCTGTCTGAGGGGTTCCAGAGAGGGACAGGATAACTGAGCCTGCCTCAAGTCAGCCCTTGAAGGTCCCCCTGTCCCCAGAAACTCAACCTGATCAGGTTCAAGCTCTTCAGGGACAGTTCCTTCAGGGTCCTCTAGATCAGCTTCCTGGGAAGGCTGATCATCACTCTGAGGCAGGGGGGAAGGCACAGCCTTGACCCTCCTGTTCTTCTTCTTGGTAGGTGCTTGGTCCATTGTTCCAGGATCCAAGTCCTGAGGTTCAGTGAGGCACTTTTTGGCCTGTGACCTGGTCACAGCAAGGACATGTGATGATATACCTAACATCTCTGCATGAGTCCTGTACTCCACTTCTGACCATAGAGAACTCTCTAGGTCATTGCCCAACAAACATTCTACTGGGAGGTCTGCACTAACCACAACCCTTTTGAGGCCAGTTACCCCTCCCCATGAGAAGTTAACAACTGCCACACTGTGTGAAGTAGTGGCATTGCTGGCATTGGTCACCAGGTAGTTCTCACCTGGTATGTACTGTCCAGGGTCCACAAAGCCTGGTGTCACCATAGTGACACTGGCACATGTGTCCCTGTAGGCTTGAGCCACTTTGTCATTAATTAAAGGAGTCTGTCTGTACTTGCCCAGGTTACTGGGGCTCACAGTCAGGGACAAATCAATGTCCCCATCACAGTTCAAGACTGCCTGTGTCAGGGTTCTGTCTAAGTCAGAATCTCCTTCAGTTCCCATAGTGATTCCCACTACACCCTTTGTCTGGGGACCAACACTGCTAACAGTAGTACTGGGAGCAGGTGCCTTAGGGGCAACAGTGTTGGGGGCTCCACCCTTTTTGCAATCACTAGTCCAGTGAGTTGTATTTTTGCAATGATTGCACCAGGGTTTCTTTTGACCTTCTTTCTTCTTTTTGGACTGTTGTTGGGACCCACCCTCCTTAGCAGTAGTTTGGGGCCCTGTTGAAGACTTCTGGTCTTTAGATTTCTGATCTCCACCCTTTTGGTCTGTTTTCTTCTGATCACCCCCTTGGCCCTGGTTCTGGTTCTTTTGCTTAACCCTGGTTCTGACCCATTTGTCTGCCTTCTTTCCCAATTCTTGGGGAGAGGTCAGATCAGAGTCAACCAAGTGTTGATGCAGTTGCTGGTTTTGACAGTTATTTAAAATCTGTTCTCTCATCATCAAATTATACAATCCTGTAAAATCAGATACCTTACTTCCCAGCAACCAACCCTCCAAAGCCTTAGTGGCACATTCAACATATTCAGACCAGTCCTGAGTCTGTGTCTTTTGGGTGTCTCTGAACATTAACCTGTACTGTTCAGTGGTTAAGCCTAACCCATCTACCAGAACACTCTTCAGGACTCTGTAGTTTCTGACATCCTCTTCTCTAACAGTGAGGAGTCTGTCTCTGCCTCTTCCTTCAAAGGAGAGCCAGAGGATTGCTGCCCACTGGTCTTCAGGAACCTGCTGTACTTTGCAGGCTCTCTCAAGAGCAATTATCCATTTGTGGATGTCATCCCCACTTTTGTAGGGGGGCACAACCTTAGACAGGTTCCTATTATCAAAGACCCTATCTTTGTCCTTAGGGACAATGCTGCCACCAGTGGGTATAGACCCACTCTCTCTAGGTTGCCTAGCCTTGTTCAGTTTTTCTTCCATCAGGGCTACTTCTAGCTCCTGCTTCCTGATCCTCAGCTGGGCTTCCTGCATTCTGGCCTCATGTTCCCTCCTCTGAGGGGTGGTCATCCTTTTCCTGGAGTGACCTTGAGAGCCTCTAGAGCCATGAGAAGCATTGGAGTCACCTGAGCGATTCCTTTGCCTCCCAAGCCCTGTGTTAAGTCCACTGGGGAGATCCAATGGGGTAAACCCACTGTCAATCCCCAATAGCCTTAGTTTAGCTGGGCCAAGTATAACACTTGGCACTGGGCTAGTTCTCCCTTCATCATCACTACTTTCTGTATCCTCACCACTTTCCTCCCCTGTAGTATGATTCTCATCTAAGGGATGGCTATTGGAACTGGGTACCTCTGTAGCATCTTCAGAAGGGGGGCCTCCTGTTCCTGACCCTAAGGGGGCTAACTGGGAAGCTTTCTTGAGTTCTCTCTGATTCTCATCATTCTGTAAGAGTTCTCTGAGCTCAGCAGAGGTAGGGTTCTTGGGCTGTTTAAGGCCTCTAAGAGTTGCCAAATGCCTGAGCTCATTCTGATTAAGGGTAGCAAAGCTGGATGGTGCCCTCTGGGGGTCACTCTCAACAGAGATGGGTACAGTGGACCCCTCTGCCCCGGCCATTGCTCTTAAGTGTGGGTGGATGTGTTGCAATCTACCTACACTTGGGTTTGCCTACTAAACCTATCTAGTAGTTGTAGTCAGGGTGTGCTACTCCCTTTGCTCTACAACAACTAAGTTCAGTAGAACTTATGTATATCTAATCTTGTTTTATATGTACCTACAGGTACCTATGTGATCTTTCAACTGGTAACCAAGAGATTACAATGGTAAAACACAGCAAGCTCAAATCCAACCGCTGCTCACCAATGTGAGAAGTTGGCCTGGTATATGATGCTCACTAGTTAAAGTGATCACCTTGTACCATGCCAAGCAACCCTTATGGTGTGGTTGTAAGTCAACCTTTTCGGACTAGCTGCCCTAGTGGTAGCGTAGGCTAAGCAGTCTTTGAGGCTAAACTCGTGAAGCGTGTTAAGCCAGCTGTTTTACCAAATGTAACCCCCTTTTATACCAATGAAAGGACACCACACAGATATATATTCAAAATATATATGTATTTATTTCTCAAAGTAACCCCTAGTCTCTTTATGAGCACAGGAGCACAAATCGTCAAACAAGATTACAGTAGAATACACAGAAGTTGCACTTTATATGGATAGGCCCTGGTGGCCACTCAAACCATATACTAAAATAGTGGTATAAGTACCACGAACAGAAAAGGGAAAAGGCCTAGGGCCTCTAGAATCGCTGGGCCTACAAGGAGCTAACGTCAGTTAGTGACCAGGAGGTCCACGGGTGGCGTGTGCAGAGCAAATAGTCACACGCGTGCTCCCATAGGTTTCAATGGGTGCGTAAAAAGTACAAAGTTACTGCAAAGAGGATCTTCCGGATGGACTAGGAACTCAAGATTTGGAACACAGGCACTAGAGATGTGATACTACACTTGGGCACAGGTGTGCCAGCTTTACCTCACCCACAGGAAGCGGGTGCATAGGCCTCGAAGTGCGTCGGGTTTCTTCTATCTGTTCCGTGGAGCCTGAAGACAAAGATGCTGCAGGCGGTCGGTCCGGGAGAGATGCAGTGGATCCAAGAGTGGATCGGAGATGTTGAAGACCTGTAAGCAGAGGGGACAGTGTTCACAGTCACTAGCCAGTGACCGGCGTGGCACCAGGTGGGTACCAGGCAATGTCGGGTGCAAACAGGGAGAAAGGTGTAGCTTGCCTCTGCAGCCACGTGGTCCCTGGAGGTCGACGACGTCCAGGAGTCGAGTCACGAGCTGTCCCATGCAGGCTCTCGCTGTCGGCGGTGTCGGCGACTTGATCGAAGCAAACAAGCCTTGGCAAAAGCAATTGTTGTAGGAAAAGGAAATAAGCTGATGGTTCTGACCAGCAAGGTCAGAAGGACTGCTCCTTTGGAGGGGAGCAAGGGCCAGTCTGGAGCAACCAGACCAGCGGTGTATTTCTTGAAGTTCGTCGCCAAGATGGCTACTAGCCAGCGGGCCAGCAACCGGTTAGGCGCGTCGAGTGGCAAAATGCAGAAGGGCCCCACGCAGATCGTGGAGATGCTGGAGGGCTCACCTTTGTTGCAGATGCTGCTCGGGTGTTGGGCTTCTCAGATCCCAAAGCACAACTTGGAGGAAGCCTCGGTTGTTGCACTTGTCAGCTTGTCGTAGTCGTTCCAAGATGGCCGGCTCCACGTGTCTCGGTGCCTCCACGGGTCTCCTCTTTTCAGGGACTGTGGATCGGGCGGTGAGAGGTCTGGAGGTCCAGGTCTTGTCAGTCTCTGGGCTCGGGCTCCGGCGGGAGGCGGCGGCAAAGCAGACGTTGATTCGCTGGATGGTGCTTGCGTTAGCAAGGTGGTCACTCCCTGACCACAGGGGAGATTGGCTTCAGTCCTCTGTGCAGCAGAGCATCGAAGTTCCCGTCTTCTTCTTAGTGTTAAGTTGATTCCAGGATGTCTGAAGTCTTAGGACACAGCTCCTACCTTTAAGCGGATTCTAGGGGCCGGACTACCTGCTAGGTCCCTCCCTATGGGTGGGACCAGGAAGGGGGGTGGTTACACCCCCAATCCTTTGTCCAGCTCGCCCCAGGCCCGGGACTGGTGTGCCCCAGGACCGGTTTGAACTGGCATATGCACCGAGGCTCCTTGTGAGCCACAGGCATGTCTGGTTTCTTTCAAGCCCTACCTGACCAATACACAAAATCCTGTCTGGGGTGGTGCACGCACCTCCCCTGGCAGGAAACCCTTTGTCCACACCTCCCAAGCTGGAAGGACTCCCAGCAGCAGGAGGGCAGACTTGTGTCTGTGGTGGCAGCATCTATTTTGTGGAGCTGAGGCTATGTCTGATTTTACCCGGGTTTCAGGTACTGTACATGTCGTGTCCCTCTAGAAGGGTGGAATGCTAACCCCGTCGCCAGAATTGGCGAGGGGTTAGTATTCCAATTTGTATGACACCTTACTCGACATGTTTTGATAAAGCCAAACCAAAGATAGCATTTAACCGCGAGGTTCATAATGCACTTAAGAGTATATGGTATGACGATATCTGGAAACAGTAGAAGGAAGTTGTTCCGACCACTGCAGACAGGCTCAGCTCATGCCAGAGCACCATCTCACATGGAACCACGCACTCTGCCTTCAGGATTGTTAAGGCCTGCCATAGGAGTGACTTATAGGTTACCAGGTGTCCCATTTAAGGTTAGGTATAGGTATACTACACCTAAGTAAGAGGTGATTACACCAACTTACCCCAGCTGAGTGATCAGCCAGTTGTGTCAAATTGTTAGGCCAAGCCTGGGGTGGCATAATACATGCTTCAGCCCCTGGCAGGCCTTGGGTACACCAATGCCCTGGGTACCTAGTGTACACTGGTACAGGGGCTGACAGGGTGATCCACTTCCAATTGGTTATGCACCTAGGGTGCATAGTTTTAATTTAGTAGAGAGAACAGCAGGCTGGGGGTCTGATTGGCAGGCCCACAGCCTCAATATGTCAAAAACCAGTGAAGCAAAAAGCAAAAATTTGGGGTGACCATAGGATAGCAGACCCTACTCTCCTACAGTCATTTTGTCAAAAAAGGGTCATTTTTCACTGCGAAATTTAGGTGTGACCACGTTGCGTTTTGCGCCGTTTCCTGTCGCGGGCACTAGGCCGACCCACACAAGTGAGGTACCATTTTTCTAGTAAGACGTTGGGGAACGCGTGGTGGGTGGAAATTTGTGGATCCACGCAGATTCCGGAACTTTCCACTACAGAAATGTGGGGAAAATGTGTTTTTTTGGACAATTTTTTAGGTTTGCAAGGGATTCTGGGTAATAGACCCTGGTGGGAGACAGTCAAGTCACCCCATCCTGGATTCCCCTGGGTGTCTAGTTTTCAAAAATGTATAGGTTTGCTAGGTTTCCCAAGGTGCCCGTAGAGCTAGGGTTCAAAAAGTACAGCTAGACATTTTGCCAAAAAGGGTCATTTTTCACTGCGAAATTGAGGTGTGACCACGTTGCGTTTTGTGCCGTTTCCTGTCGCGGCCACTAGGCCGACCCACACAAGTGAGGTACCGTTTTTCTCGTAAGACTTTGGGGAATGCGGGGTGGGTGGACATTTATGGATCCACGCAGATTCCGGAACTTTCCACGACAGAAATATGGGGAAAATGTGTTTTTTTGGACAATTTTTTAGGTTTGCAAGGGATTATGGGTAATAGACCCTGGTGGGAGGCAGTCAAGTCACCCCATCCTGGATTCCCCTGGGTGTCTAGTTTTCAAAAATGTATAGGTTTGCTAGGTTTCCCAAGGTGCCCGCAGAGCTAGGATTAAAAAACTACAGCTAGTCATTTTGCCAAAAAAGGGTAATTTTTCACTGTGAAATTTAGGTGTGACCACGTTGCGTTTTGCGCCGTTTTCTGTCGCGTGCAGTAGGCCGACCCACACAAGTGAGTTACCATTTTTCTCATAAGACTTTGGGGAACGCGGGGTGGGTGGAAATTTGTGGATCCACGCAGATTCAGGAACTTTCCACGACAGAAATGTGGGGAAAATGTGTTTTTTTTGACAATTTTTTTAGGTTTGCAAGGGATTCTGGGTAACAGACCCTGGTGGGAGGCAGTCAAGTCACCCCATCCTGGATTCCCCTGGGTGTTTAGTTTTCAAAAATGTATAGGTTTGCTAGGTTTCCCAAGGTGCCCGCAGAGCTAGGGTTCAAAAACTACAGCTAGTCATTTTGCCAAAAAAGGGTCATTTTTCACTGCGAAATTGAGGTGTGACCACGTTGCGTTTTGCGCCATTTCCTGTCGCGGGCACTAGGCCGACCCACACAAGTGAGGTACCATTTTTCTAGTAAGACGTTGGGGAACGCGTGGTGGGTGGAAATTTGTGGATCCACGCAGATTCGGGAACTTTCCACTACAGAAATGTGGGGAAAATGTGTTTTTTTGGACAATTTTTTAGGTTTGCAAGGGATTCTGGGTAATAGACCCTGGTGGGAGGCAGTCAAGTCACCCCATCCTGGATTCCCCTGGGTGTCTAGTTTTCAAAAATGTATAGGTTTGATAGGTTTCCCAAGGTGCCCGTAGAGCTAGGGTTAAAAAACTACAGCTAGTCATATTGCCAAAAAAGGGTCATTTTTCACGGCGAAATTGAGGTGTGACCACGTTGCGTTTTGCGCCGTTTCCTGTTGCGGGCACTAGGCGGACCCACACAAGTGAGTTACCGTTTTTTTTGTAAGACTTTGGGGAACGCGGGGTGGGTGGAAATTTGTGGATCCACGCAGATTCAGGAACTTTCCACGACAGAAATGTGGGGAAAATGTGTTTTTTTTGACAATTTTTTTAGGTTTGCAAGGGATTCTGGGTAACAGACCCTGGTGGGAGGCAGTCAAGTCACCCCATACTGGATTCCCCTGGGTGTCTAGTTTTCAAAAATGTATAGGTTTGCTAGGTTTCCCAAGGTGCCCGCAGAGCTAGGATTAAAAAACTACAGCTAGTCATTTTGCCAAAAAAGGGTAATTTTTCACTGCGAAATTTAGGTGCGACCACGTTGCGTTTTGCGCCGTTTCCTGTCGCGTGCAGTAGGCCGACCCACACAAATGAGTTACCGTTTTTCTCATAAGACTTTGGGGAACGCGGGATGGGTGGAAATTTGTGGATCCACGCAGATTCAGGAACTTTCCACGAGAGAAATGTTGGGAAAATGTGTTTTTTTGGACAATTTTTTTAGGTTTGCAAGGGATTCTGGGTAACAGACCTTGGTGGCAGGCAGTCAAGTCAACCCATCTTGGATTCCCCTGGGTGTCTAGTTTTCAAAAATGTATAGTTTTGCTAGGTTTCCCAAGGTGCCCGCAGAGCTAGGGTTAAAAAACTACAGCTAGTCATTTTGCCAAAAAAGTGTCATTTTTCACTGCGAAATTGAGGTGTGACCACGTTGGGTTTTGCGCCGTTTCCTGTCGCGGGCACTAGGCGGACCCACACAAGTGAGGTACCGTTTTTCTTGTAAGACTTTGGGGAACACGGGGTGGGTGGAAATTTGTGGATCCACGCAGATTCCGGAACTTTCCACGACAGAAAAGTGGGGAAAATGTGTTTTTTTTGACAATTCTTTAGGTTTGCAAGGGATTCTGGGTAACAGACCCTGGTGGGAGGCAGTCAAGTCACCCCATCCTGGATTCCCCTGGGTGTCTAGTTTTCAAAAATGTATAGGTTTGGTAGGTTTCCCAAGGTGCCCGCAGAGCTAGGGTTCAAAAACAACAGCTAGTCGTTTTGCCAAAAAAGGGTCATTTTTCACTGCAAACTTGAGGTGTGACCACGATGCGTTTTGCGCCGTTTCCTGTCGCGGGCACTAGGCCGACCCACACAAGTGAGTTACCGTTTTTCTTGTAAGACCTTGGGGAACGCGGGGTGGGTGGAAATTTGTGGATCCACGCAGATTCCGGAACTTTCTACCACAGAAATGTGGGGAAAATGGGGTTTTCTTGGATAATTTTTTAGGTTTGCAAGGGATTCTGGGTATCAGACCCTGGTGGGAGGTAGTCAAGTCACCCCATCCTGGATTCCCCTGGGCGTCTAGTTTTTAAAAATGTATAGGTTTGCTAGGTTTCCCAAGGTGCCCGCAGAGCTAGGGTTAAAAAACACCAGCTAGTCGTTTTGCCAAAAAAGGGTCATTTTTCACTGTGAATTTGAGGTGTGACCACGATGCGTTTTGCGCCGTTTCCTGTCGCGGGCACTAGGCCGACCCACACAAGTGAGTTACCGTTTTTCTTGTAAGACTTTGGGGAACGCGGGGTGGATGGAAATTTGTGGATCCACGCAGATTCCGGAACTTTCCACGGCAGAAATGTGAGGAAAATGTGTTTTTTTTGACAATTTTTTAGGTTTGCAAGGGATTCTGGGTAACAGACCCTGGTGGGAGGCAGTCAAGTCACCCCATCCTGGATTCCCCTGGGTGTCTAGTTTTCAAAAATGTATAGGTTTGCTAGGTTTCCCAAGGTGCCCGTAGAGCTAGGGTTCAAAAACTACAGCTAGACATTTTGCCAAAAAAGGGTCATTTTTCACTGCGAAATTGAGGTGTGACCACGTTGCGTTTTGTGCCGTTTCCTGTCGCGGGCACTAGGCCGACCCACACAAGTGAGGTACCGTTTTTCTCGTAAGACTTTGGGGAACGCGGGGTGGGTGGGCATTTGTGGATCCACGCAGATTCCGGAACTTTCCACGACAGAAATATGGGGAAAATGTGTATTTTTTGACAATTTGTTAGGTTTGCAAGGGATTCTGGGTAACAGACCCTGGTGGGAGGCAGTCAAGTCACCCCATCTTGGATTCCCCTGGGTGTCTAGTTTTCAAAAATGTATAGGTTTGCTAGGTTTTCCAAGGTGCCCGCAGAGGTAGGGTTAAAAAACTACAGCTAGTCATTTTGCCAAAAAAGGGTCATTTTTCACTGCGAAATTGAGGTGTGACCACGTTGCGTTTTGCGCCGTTTCCTGTTGCGGGCACTAGGCGGACCCACACATGTGAGTTACCGTTTTTCTCGTAAGACTTTGGGAAACGCGGAGTGGATGGAAATTTGTGGATCCACGTAGATTCCGGAACTTTCCACGACAGAAATATGGGGAAAATGTGTTTTTTTTGACAATTCTTTAGGTTTGCAAGTGATTCTGGGTAACAGACCCTGGTGGGAGGCAGTCAAGTCACCCCATCCTGGGTTCCCCTGGGTGTCTAGTTTTCAAAAATGTATAGGTTTGCTAGGTTTCCCAAGGTGCCCGCAGAGCTAGGGTTCAAAAACTACAGCTAGTCATTTTGCCAAAAAAGGGTCATTTTTCACTGCAAAATTGAGGTGTGACCACGTTGGGTTTTGCGCCGTTTCCTGTCGCGGGCACTAGGCGGACCCACACAAGTGAGGTACCGTTTTTCTTGTAAGACTTTGTGGAACACGGGGTGGGTGGAAATTTGTGGATCCACGCAGATTCCGGAACTTTCCACGACAGAAATGTGGGGAAAATGTGTTTTTTTTGACAATTTTTTAGGTTTGCAAGGGATTCTGGGTAACAGACCCTGGTAGGAGGCAGTCAAGTCACCCCATCCTGGATTCCCCTGGGTGTCTAGTTTTCAAAAATGTATAGGTTTGCTAGGTTTCCCAAGGTGCCCGCAGAGCTAGAATTAAAAAACTACAGCTAGTCATTTTGCCAAAAAAGGGTAATTTTTCACTGCGAAATTGAGGTGTGACCACGTTGCGTTTTGCGCCGTTTCCTGTTGCGGGCACTAGGCGGACCCACACAAGTGAGTTACCGTTTTTCTCGTAAGACTTTGGGGAATGCGGGGTGGATGGAAATTTGTGGATCCACGCAGATTCCGGAACTTTCCACGACAGAAATGTGGGGAAAATGTGGGTTTTTTGACAATTCTTTAGGTTTGCAAGGGATTCTGGGTAACAGACCCTGGTGGGAGGCAGTCAAGTCACCCCATCCTGGATTCCCCTGGGTGTCTAGTTTTCAAAAATGTATAGGTTTGCTAGGTTTCCCAAGGTGCCCGCAGAGCTAGGGTTCAAAAACTACAGCTAGTCATTTTGCCAAAAAAGGGTCATTTTTCACTGTGAAATTGAGGTGTGACCATGTTGCGTTTTGCGCCGTTTACTGTCGCGGGCACTAGGCCGCCCACACAAGTGAGGTACCATTTTTCTCGTAAGACGTTGGGGAACGCGGGGTGGGTGGAAATTTGTGGATCCACGCAGATTCCGGAACTTTCCACCACAGAAATGTGGGGAAAATGTGTTTTTTTGACAACTTTTTAGGTTTGCAAGGGATTCTGGGTAACAGACTCTGGTGGGAGGCAGTCAAGTCACCCCATCCTGGATTCCCCTGGGTGTCTAGTTTTCAAAAATGTATAGGTTTGCTAGGTTTCCCAAGGTGCCCGCAGAGCTAGGATTAAAAAACTACAGCTAGTCATTTTGCCAAAAAAGGGTCATTTTTCACTGCGAAATTTAGGTGTGACCACGTTGCGTTTTGCGCCGTTTCCTGTCGCGTGCAGTAGGCCGACCCACACAAGTGAGTTACGATTTTTCTCATAAGACTTTGGGGAACGCGGGGTGGGTGGAAATTTGTGGATCCACGCAGATTCAGGAACTTTCCACGACAGAAATGTGGGGAAAATGTGTTTTTTTTGACAATTTTTTTAGGTTTGCAAGGGATTCTGGGTAACAGACCCTGGTGGGAGGCAGTCAAGTCACCCCATCCTGGATTCCCCTGGGTGTTTAGTTTTCAAAAATGTATAGGTTTGCTAGGTTTCCCAAGGTGCCCGCAAAGCTAGGGTTAAAAAACTACAGCTAGTCATTTTGCCAAAAAAGGGTCATTTTTCACTGCGAAATTGAGGTGTGACCACGTTGGGTTTTGCGCCGTTTCCTGTCGCGGGCACTAGGCGGATCCACACAAGTGAGGTACCGTTTTTCTTGTAAGACTTTGGGGAACACGGGGTGGGTGGAAATTTGTGGATCCACGCAGATTCCGGAACTTTCCACGACAGAAATGTGGGGAAAATGTGGTTTTTTTGACAATTTTTTAGGTTTGCAAGGGATTCTGGGTAACAGACCCTGGTGGGAGGCAGTCAAGTCACACCATCCTGGATTCCCCTGGGTGTCTGGTTTTCAAAAATGTATAGGTTTGGTAGGTTTCCGAAGGTGCCCGCAGAGCTAGGGTTCAAAAACTACAGCTAGTCATTTTGCCAAAAAAGGGTCATTTTTCACTGCGAAATTGAGGTGTGACCACGTTGCGTTTTGCGCCGTTTCCTGTCGCGGGCACTAGGCCGACCCACACAAGTGAGGTACCATTTTTCTAGTAAGACGTTGGGGAACGCGTGGTGGGTGGAAATTTGTGGATCCACGCAGATTCCGGAACTTTCCACTACAGAAATGTGGGGAAAATGTGTTTTTTTGGACAATTTTTTAGGTTTGCAAGGGATTCTGGGTAATAGACCCTGGTGGGAGGCAGTCAAGTCACCCCATCCTGGATTCCCCTGGGTGTCTAGTTTTCAAAAATGTATAGGTTTGCTAGGTTTCCCAAGGTGCCCGTAGAGCTAGGGTTCAAAAACTACAGCTAGACATTTTGCCAAAAAAGGGTCATTTTTCACTGCGAAATTGAGGTGTGACCACGTTGCGTTTTGTGCCGTTTCCTGTCGCGACCACTAGGCCGACCCACACAAGTGAGGTACCGTTTTTCTCGTAAGACTTTGGGGAATGCGGGGTGGGTGGACATTTGTGGATCCACGCAGATTCCGGAACTTTCCACGACAGAAATATGGGGAAAATGTGTATTTTTTGACAATTTGTTAGGTTTGCAAGGGATTCTGGGTAACAGACCCTGGTGGGAGGCAGTCAAGTCACCCCATCTTGGATTCCCCTGGGTGTCTAGTTTTCAAAAATGTATAGGTTTGCTAGGTTTTCCAAGGTGCCCGCAGAGGTAGGGTTAAAAAACTACAGCTAGTCATATTGCCAAAAAAGGGTCATTTTTCACGGCGAAATTGAGGTGTGACCACGTTGCGTTTTGCGCCGTTTCCTGTTGCGGGCACTAGGCGGACCCACACAAGTGAGTTACCATTTTTCTCGTAAGACTTTGGGGAACGCGGGGTGGATGGAAATTTGTGGATCCACACAGATTCCGGAACTTTCCACGACAGAAATGTGGGGAAAATGTGGTTTTTTTGACAATTCTATAGGTTTGCAAGGGATTCTGGGTAACAGACCCTGGTGGGAGGCAGTCAAGTCACCCCATCCTGGGTTCCCCTGGGTGTCTAGTTTTCAAAAATGTATAGGTTTGCTAGGTTTCCCAAGGTGCCCGCAGAGCTAGGGTTCAAAAACTACAGCTAGTCATTTTGCCAAAAAAGGGTCATTTTTCACAGCGAAATTGAGGTGTGACCACGTTGCGTTTTGCGCCGTTTCCTGTCACGGGCACTAGGCCGACCCACACAAGTGAGGTACCGTTTTTCACATAAGACTTTGGGGAACGTTTGGTGGGTGGAAATTTGTGGATCCACGCAGATTCCGGAACTTTCCACGTCAGAAATATGGGGAAAATGTGTTTTTTTTGACAATTTTTTAGGTTTGCAAGGGATTCTGGGTAACAGACCCTGGTGGGAGGCAGTCAAGTCAACCCATCTTGGATTCCCCTGGGTGTCTAGTTTTAAAAAATGTATAGTTTTGCTAGGTTTCCTGTTAGACCTGGCATCATTGGCATGAGTCTCTCCTCCATTTTTTTCTGTTTGCCTCCTCTGTTTACGATGTTTTTGCTGGTTTATTGCTTTGGGCACTGTGCCACTGCTGATCAGTGCCACAGTGCAAGTGCTCCCTATGTTAAATTGTTACATTGATTGGTGTTACCATGATTGGCTTGGTTGACTTACTGTTCAGACCCTAGTCTAGTGCACTGCGTGTGTCAAGGGCGTGTCAGTTAACTGCTGCTGGTGGGCTTGCAGCACTGGTTGTGCCACCCACAGAAGCAGCGTGTAAAATGTGTCTCAGGCCTGCCACCGCAGCGCCTGCGTGCAGTCCCTGACTGCCATGTCGACTTGGTAAGGAAACCTACTTACCAGTCTCTAAACCTTCACTTTGCCACATTTCAGACACCTCTATGGTAGGCCCTAGGGCAGGGTGCATTGTTGGTAAAAGGTAGGTCATGCCCTGATGTGTGTGGCATGACCTAATAGTGAATTACAGCCATTTTCGTTGTTCACTATTGAAGGGCTACCTGCCTCCAATAGGCCAGACTGGGCAGACTGATTATTAACTTCATTATAATCTATCTGACTCAGGGAGCATGGTAGCAAGTCGAGTTTAGTATCCCTGAACTCAGAATTTAATAACACACCCTTTAGGATGGATGGTTTTTAAATTCTATGTTTGAAAATAGCACTTTTAGAAAGTGGCTATTTTCTTGTCCAACTATCTACCGGTCTCTGCTGGTTTGGTGTGTGTGTCAGGGGCTGGGTGGCTCCAGAGGTCTGAATGAGTCAGTGTGGGGTGAATGGGGCGTTTACACATAGAGTGAGGGAAGAGTAGCCTGCCCTGCCTGACACAATACTGGCTCCGCCTCCTGCTGGGCGACTGATAGCC
The DNA here is from genome assembly GCF_964204655.1 of Triturus cristatus. Taxonomy (NCBI): domain Eukaryota; kingdom Metazoa; phylum Chordata; class Amphibia; order Caudata; family Salamandridae; genus Triturus; species Triturus cristatus. Next base: position 933,855,263 of record NC_140579.1, on the reverse strand, counting down.
CTGCTCCTGCCAGTGACAATACTGGCTCCGCCTCCTGCTGGGCGGCTGAGGACCCTGCCCTGCTCAGTGAATAGGCCAGGTGCCTCTGCCTGGCAACACCCACAACAAACCTGAGATGGTGGGAATTTCCCTGCTTGGACAAAGGGAACAAAGGAGAAATGGGGTATAAGAGAAGGACCCCTGAACCAAGAACTCAGATCACTTCTGACAAGGAAACCTGTACCAAGGACAAGAAGCCTGCTGATCTAAGGACTTGCCTCCCTTTCTGCCAGAGTGCTGTTTTGCTGTGGAGGAACCGGAAAGCTGCTTCTTTATTTTTGCCAAGGAACAAGGAGAGAGGAACTTGGTGTGTACTCTCTGAACACTTGCTAGGAAATCTCCAAGGGCTGGAAGAGTGCCAGTCTCCTGCTGAAGTCACAGGGCCAAAGGACTTCACCATTTTGCTGAATTGCTGGAAAGTGTTGTTTCCAGTACACAAGGGAAAATCTGCAGTCTCGACACCGCCGACGCCGCTGAATCCAGCTCGACATCGTGAGTAACGGCTCCAGTGTCCCGAGCCTTCGACGCCGGCCGCCGGGCCCGATCGACGCCAGCAGCAACGCCAGTGAGCAGTGGGTATCGGCCCCGGCTCCAAGTGACCCCGTCTCGACGCCGGTATCGACGCCAGTGAGGAGTGAGTATCGGCTCCACCTCCAAGCGACCCCATCCCGACGCCGCTGCTGATCGCATCGACTCGACGCCCTTCTCGACGCCGTGAGCGCTGCTCCGGCCCGACATCCCTCGACGCCGCTGCAGATCGACCCGATTCCGAGGCACGATCGACGCCGACCTCGACGCCGACATCTTGACGCCGTGGATCCTCGTTTTCTTCGTTTCTCAAGGTACTGTACTTGTGGGGTCTGTTGCAACTCCAGGCTCGACGTAGCGCTCCTCGCGGTCGACGCCGAACCTTGGGAATCTTGTAGACTCGACGTCGTGTGACTCCTGTGGGGGTTACATTGTTGCCAAAGAACTGTGTTCAGAAGAATACTTTGCTAAAGAACTATTTGCCAAGAAGAAACCTTACTTGAACTATTATTTTTCCTTACAAAGAGTATTTATTAAGACTGTGGTATATTTTTGGCGTTATTTGGTCTTGTGCTAAGCCTTATATAAAAATCCTATTTTTATAATAACTTCTGTGTCGTGTCCATCTGTAGTGTATTCACTTATTACTGTATTTGGTCATAAATGCTTAACACACTGCCTCTGAGATAAGCCCGTCTGCTCTGCCAAGCTACCAAGGGGGTAGCAGGGGTTATCTGAGTGTGTAATCCCCTTTCCCTGACTAGAGTTGGTTGGTCCCTATTTGTCAGAAGTGTATACCTCTGCCAACTAGAGACCGCCGGTTCTAACATTGGTGGCAGCGGTGGGATTTGAACTTTGCATTTATGACTCATGTGCAGTGATTAGTGTACGCTACATAGTGAAAGCAGACCATAACGCAGCCACAATCTGTTTTTGGTAGGATATTCTATTTTTGTTCTCCGCTTTCCTGGAGCTTATTTTTTTAAACACTGCCAGTTTTGACCATGGAGAATGCCGGAGCTACTACACCTGTGGAGATTGTTGTGGGGGAATTTGATAAGGAGAAGATAGATTCCTACACGCTAAAAGATCTAAAAGGATTTTGCAAGCAGTTTAAAGTTCCTACCACAGGTGTCTCAAAGAAAGAGGGCTTCCTCAAAGCGCTGAAGGCCTGGTTAGCGGCCAGAGATCCCTCTGACCCGGTGGTGGTACCGGAAGAGGAAGAAGAAGAGGAAGAGAAAGAGCCCACAGGTGGGCCAGTGTCATCTCCAGGCAGCAGTGTTTCCTCTAAGAGCCTTTCTCCTGAAGAGTTGGAAGACAGGGAGAAGGAGAGGGAATACAAGTTAGAGATGGCAAAACTTAAATTAGGAGGGCAGTTGGAATTAGAGAATGCAAGAAGCAAGAGAGAAGCTGAAATGGAGAGCAAAAGATTAGATTTTGAGAGAGAGAAATTAGCGTTTGAACGTGAGAAGATGGTGAGGGAGATGGAGCTTAAAACTAAGAGTTTAGAGTTGAATCCCTCTGGTGGCAGCACTCCATCTGTGCCTGCAGAAAGTAGGTTTTATTTTCCTAAGGATGTGATCAAAGATTACAGTAGGAATGAAGATATTAGCCAATGGTTTAAAGCGTATGAGTTAGCATTGTTGGCCCACCGGGTCCCTGAGAAAGATTGGGGAACGGGGTTGTGGAGCCGCTTTACAAATGAAGGGAGAGATACCTTGTTGAGCCTTCCTGCTGAGGATAGGATGTCTTATACTCATATGAAAGATGCTTTAATGCTGAGATATGGCTTAACTCCAGAAAAGTACAGACAAACCTTTAGAGAATGTAAGAAGTTGCCTGGTACTACGTGGGTTGAATATGTGTCTTTTTTCTGCAGAACCATGGATGGTTGGATAAAGGGTAGCAAGGTTGATAGTTATGATGCTCTTTATGATTTATTTGCTTGGGAGCACTTGTCTAATAACTGTTTTCCAGAGCTACGCCAGCACCTTGTTGATAGCAAGATATCTAACCCTAGAAAACCTGCTGAGGAGGCGGACCGCTGGGTCAGTACCAGGGTCCACAAGGGTCCAGTGGGAGACTCAGCCAAAGGTGGGCAGGGTCCCCAGCAGAAGAGTGGGGGGGACAGGGGTAAACAGAGGGAGTTTCAGAAAGGGCCCCAAAGTAGTCCCCAAGGGAACCAAGGGAAGGGTTCCCAGCCTCCCCCTGTAAAGAAGCCAGAGGCCCCGACAGGTAAACCTGTTCACAGGGGCCCCATGACCTGCTATGCCTGTAAGCAGGTGGGACACCGTTATTATGATCCCCAGTGTCCCATGAAGGATTTGAATGCACCGCCGCGTGCACCCCCTCGTCAGGTAGCGAGTGTAGCCCTGGGAGGGGATGAGATGGGTGCCCCCGGTGGGTGGGGTCCCGCAGGAATGTCCCTGGTCTCTTTAGGAGATGTGGAAATGGTCCCTCCAACCCCTCTGCCTAGTAACACTAAGAAATATAGGCAGTGGGTGACCATTAATGGCCATAGGGTGGAAGCTCTCAGAGACACCGGAGCGAGTGTGACAGCTGTCAAGTGTCACTTGGTGTCCAGAGAGCAGGTGGTCCCTCATGCATTCTACCCCGTTGTAGCTGCTGACAACTCGCAGAGTCAGTGTGAGGTAGCTCAAGTTCCTTTTGAGTGGGGGGGGTCTCAGGTACTCTTCAGGTTGCTGTGAGGCCCGCCATGCCTGTTGATTGTCTCCTGGGCAACGATTTGGAGGACTCCCCTTGGGCTAAGGTGGAGAGAAAATCGCATCTGGAAATGTTGGGTCTGCCTGAGTGGGTGTGTGCGACCACCCGGTCCATGTCAGTCAGTAAGGGTGTTGAGGGGGCCCTGGAGCCTGAAAGTATGGCCCAGATCCCAACCGTGAAGAGAAGAGGCAGGGGGCGCGGGAAACCGTCCCCCATCGTTCCCACGGTCCAGGAGGGAGCAGACCCTGAGGGGGATGCCCTGGAACCGACAGGAGAACAAGTGGCCGAACTGGGAGACCTGCCCGAGCTGACCCATTGGCAGCAGGATGGTGGTCCCTCCAGGGAGGAATTTTGTGCTGAACAGAAAGTGTGCCCTTCTCTTGTGGGTATGAGGCAGCAGGCCTCAGCCCAAACGACAGGTGATCAGTCAGGATCACATTGGGTCTACTGGGAGAATGACCTCCTGTATAGCGAGCCTAAGGCTGCTGAGCCTGGGTCAGCCCGTGTGCTGGTGGTACCCCAGCGCTTCACAGCCTTCCTACTGGGGTTGGCTCATGATGTTCCGTTAGCTGGACATCTGGGGCAGGACAAGACCTATGACAGGCTTGTCACCCATTTTTATTGGCCCCAGATGAGAAGGGATTCAGATATCCATTGTAGGACCTGTCAAACTTGCCAGGCAAGTGGGAAAAGTGGGCGGAAGCAGAAGGCTCCCCTCCAACCTTTTCCCGTCGTCAGTACCCCCTTTGAGCGAGTGGGAATTGACATTGTGGGGCCACTGGACCACAAGACAGCCATGGGCAACAGGTTTATCCTGGTCTTGGTGGACCATGCCACCCGGTACCCGGAAGCCATCCCTCTCCGAACAGTGACGGCCCCCGTGGTGGGACGGGCACTGATGGGTGTTTTCTCCCGCATGGGGTTCCCCAGATAGGTGGTGTCAGACCGGGGCACCAACTTCATTTCGAATTATATGAAGTCTCTGTGGAAGGAGTGTGGGGTAACCTACAAGTTTACCACTCCTTACCACCCTCAAGGTAATGGGCTGGTTGAGAGATTCAACCGGACCCTAAAAGGCATGATCATGGGTCTTGAAGAACCAATGAGGTGTAAATGGGACGTCCTCTTGCCATGCCTGCTGTTTGCTTAACGTGAGGTGCCACAGAAGTCTCTAGGGTTCAGCCCCTTTGAGCTTTTGTATGGTCACCCGGTAAGAGGACCTTTGAGTCTGGTCAAAGAAGGCTGGGAGCAATCTCCCAGGAAACCTCCCCAGGATGTATATAGTTACATGCTGGCCTTTAGGAACCAGACTCGGCGCTTCAGAGATCTTGCTCAGGCAAATCTGGAGGCCAGCCAGGAAGAGATGAAGCGGTGGTACGATCAGAATGCCACTCTGGTTGAGCTTCAACCTGGTCAGAAAGTTTGGGTCATGGCCCCTGTGGAACCTTGTGCGCTCAAGGACAGGTGGACCGGACCATTTGAGGTTGTGGAGAAAAAGAGCGATGTCACCTACTTGGTGGACTTGAAGTCTCCCAGGAACCCCTTAAGGGTCCTGCATGTCAACCGGTTAAAGCCCCACTTAGAAAGGTCCGAAGTGGGCATGCTCCTTGCCACAGATGCTGGGATGGAGGAGGAGAGTGAGCCTCTTCCTGACCTCCTGTGTGCAAAAGAAAAAGATGGGTCAGTGGATGGTGTTGTCCTCTCTGACACACTGACCCCTGAGCAGCAGCAAGATTGTCGCCATCTGTTGGTACAATTCCCTGATCTGTTCTCCTTAATCCCTGGTGTCACTCAGTGGTGTGTCCATGATGTGGACACTGGGGACAGCACTCCTGTGAGGCACAAGGCCTACAGGGTGACTGACAAGGTCAGAGCATATATCAAGGAGGAGGTCTCCAAGATGTTTGCCTTAGGGGTGGTTGAGTCCTCTAGCAGTCCTTGGGCCAGCCCAGTGGTCTTGGTCCCAAAGGCTGCGGCGCCTGGTGCTTCACCAGAACTTCGGTTCTGAGTGGATTACCGAGGACTCAATTCGGTCACCAAGACTGACGCGCACCCCATCCCCAGAGCTGATGAGCTCATCGATCGGTTGGGGGCTGCCCGGTACCTTAGTACGTTTGATCTAACGTCTGGGTACTGGCAGATCGCCTTGACTGATGGGGCAAAAGAGAGGTCTGCATTCTCCACACCAGATGGGCACTACCAGTTCCGTGTGATGCCCTTTGGGATGAAGAATGCCCCTGCCACATTCCAGAGGTTGGTTAACCAGGTATTGGCCGGGCTGGAAGATTTCAGCGCCGCCTACCTGGACGACATAGCAGTGTTCAGCGCCAGCTGGGAGGAACACTTGCGCCACCTCCACGAAGTGTTGTTGGCCCTGCGCAGAGCAGGCCTCACAATCAAGGCTAGTAAGTGCCAGATTGGGCAGGGTTCAGTGGTGTACTTGGGGCACCAAGTAGGGAGCGGCAAGGTGGCCCCCCTGCAACCCAAGATAGATACCATCCTGGCTTGGGAACCGCCCAAAACCCAGACTCAGGTGAGAGCCTTCTTGGGTCTCACGGGTTACTACAGGAGGTTTGTCAAGGGGTATGGCAACATTGTGCACCCCTTGACCTCGCTGACTTCCAGGAAGCAGCCGAGACTTGTGATCTGGACTGACGCCTGTCAGAACGCCTTTGACACCCTGAAAACTGCAATGTGTACAGCACCGGTCCTCCAGGCACCCGACTTTTCAAAAGAATTCATTGTCCAGACAGACGCTTCAGAGCATGGTGTGGGGGCTGTTCTAGCACAGATGAATGAGGAGGGCCGAGACTTACCTGTAGCCTTCATCAGCCGGAGGTTACTTCCCAGGGAACAAAGGTGGAGTGCGATAGAGCGTGAGGCATTTGCTGTGGTCTGGGCGCTGAAGAAGCTAAGACCCTACCTGTTTGGGACTCACTTCCGGGTTCAGACAGACCACAGGCCCCTCAGATGGTTAATGCAGATGAGGGGTGAGAACCCAAAACTGTTGAGGTGGTCCATTTCCCTACAGGGGATGGACTTTACGGTGGAACACCGCCCTGGTACAGATCACGCCAATGCTGATGGTCTGTCCAGATTTTTCCGCCTTAGTGATGAGGACTCCCTGGGTGAAGGGTAGTTCTCCCCACATTTCAGCTGGAGGGGACACGTGTTAGACCTGGCATCATTGGCATGAGTCTCTCCTCCATTTTTTTCTGTTTGCCTCCTCTGTTTACGATGTTTTTGCTGGTTTATTGCTTTGGGCACTGTGCCACTGCTGATCAGTGCCACAGTGCAAGTGCTCCCTATGTTAAATTGTTACATTGATTGGTGTTACCATGATTGGCTTGGTTGACTTACTGTTCAGACCCTAGTCTAGTGCACTGCGTGTGCCAAGGGCGTGTAAGTTAACTGCTGCTGGTGGGCTTGCAGCACTGGTTGTGCCACCCACAGAAGCAGCGTGTAAAATGTGTCTCAGGCCTGCCACCGCAGCGCCTGCGTGCAGTCCCTGACTGCCATGTCGACTTGGTAAGGAAACCTACTTACCAGTCTCTAAACCTTCACTTTGCCACATTTCAGACACCTCTATGGTAGGCCCTAGGGCAGGGTGCATTGTTGGTAAAAGGTAGGTCATGCCCTGATGTGTGTGGCATGACCTAATAGTGAATTACAGCCATTTTCGTTGTTCACTATTGAAGGGCTACCTGCCTCCAATAGGCCAGACTGGGCAGACTGATTATTAACTCCATTATAATCTATCTGACTCAGGGAGCATGGTAGCAAGTCGAGTTTAGTATCCCTGAACTCAGAATTTAATAACACACCCTTTAGGATGGATGGTTTTTAAATTCTATGTTTGAAAATAGCACTTTTAGAAAGTGGCTATTTTCTTGTCCAACTATCTACCGGTCTCTGCTGGTTTGGTGTGTGTGTCAGGGGCTGGGTGGCTCCAGAGGTCTGAATGAGTCAGTGTGGGGTGAATGGGGCGTTTACACATAGAGTGAGGGAAGAGTAGCCTGCCCTGCCTGACACAATACTGGCTCCGCCTCCTGCTGGGCGACTGATAGCCCTGCTCCTGCCAGTGACAATACTGGCTCCGCCTCCTGCTGGGCGGCTGAGGACCCTGCCCTGCTCAGTGAATAGGCCAGGTGCCTCTGCCTGGCAACACCCACAACAAACCTGAGATGGTGGGAATTTCCCTGCTTGGAGAAAGGGAACAAAGGAGAAATGGGGTATAAGAGAAGGACCCCTGAACCAAGAACTCAGATCACTTCTGACAAGGAAACCTGTACCAAGGACAAGAAGCCTGCTGATCTAAGGACTTGCCTCCCCTTTCTGCCAGAGTGCTCTTTTGCTGTGGAGGAACCTGAAAGCTGCTTCTTTATTTTTGCCAAGGAACAAGGAGAGAGGAACTTGGTGTGTACTCTCTGAACACTTGCTAGGAAATCTCCAAGGGCTGGAAGAGTGCCAGTCTCCTGCTGAAGTCACAGGGCCAAAGGACTTCACCATTTTGCTGAATTGCTGGAAAGTGTTGTTTCCAGTACACAAGGGAAAATCTGCAGTCTCGACGCCACCGAATCCAGCTCGACATCGTGAGTAACGGCTCCAGTGTCCCGAGCCTTCGACGCCGGCCGCCGGGCCCGATCGACGCCAGCAGCAACGCCAGTGAGCAGTGGGTATCGGCCCCGGCTCCAAGTGACCCCGTCTCGACGCCGGTATCGACGCCAGTGAGGAGTGAGTATCGTCTCCACCTCCAAGCGACCCCGTCCCGACGCCGCTGCTGATCGCATCGACTCGACGCCCTTCTCGACGCCGTGAGCGCTGCTCCGGCCCGACATGCCTCGACGCCGCTGCAGATCGACCCGATTCCGAGGCACGATCGACGCCGACCTCGACGCCGACATCTTGACGCCGTGGATCCTCGTTTTCTTCGTTTCTCAAGGTACTGTACTTGTGGGGTCTGTTGCAACTCCAGGCTCGACGTAGCGCTCCTCGCGGTCGACGCCGAACCTTGGGAATCTTGTAGACTCGACGTCTTGTGACTCCTGTGGGGGTTACATTGTTGCCAAAGAACTGTGTTCAGAAGAATACTTTGCTAAAGAACTATTTGCCAAGAAGAAACCTTACTTGAACTATTATTTTTCCTTCCAAAGAGTATTTATTAAGACTGTGGTATATTTTTGTCGTTATTTGGTCTTGTGCTAAGCCTTATATAAAAATCCTATTTTTATAATAACTTCTGTGTCGTGTCCATCTGTAGTGTATTCACTTATTACTGTATTTGGTCATAAATGCTTAACACACTGCCTCTGAGATAAGCCCGTCTGCTCTGCCAAGCTACCAAGGGGGTAGCAGGGGTTATCTGAGTGTGTAATCCCCTTTCCCTGACTAGAGTTGGTTGGTCCCTATTTGTCAGAAGTGTATACCTCTGCCAACTAGAGACCGCCGGTTCTAACATTTCCCAAGGTGCCCGCAGAGCTAGGGTTAAAAAACTACAGCTAGTCATTTTGCCAAAAAAGTGTCATTTTTCACTGCGAAATTGAGGTGTGACCACGTTGGGTTTTGCGCCTTTTCCTGTCGCGGGCACTAGGCGGACCCACACAAGTGAGGTACCGTTTTTCTTGTAAGACTTTGGGGAACACGGGGTGGGTGGAAATTTGTGGATCCACGCAGATTCCGGAACTTTCCACGACAGAAATGTGGGGAAAATGTGTTTTTTTTGACAATTTTCTAGGTTTGCAAGGGATTCTGGGTAACAGACCCTGGTGGGAGGCAGTCAAGTCACCCCATCCTGGATTCCCCTGGGTGTCTAGTTTTCAAAAATGTATAGGTTTGGTAGGTTTCCCAAGGTGCCCGCAGAGCTAGGGTTCAAAAAGAACAGCTAGTCGTTTTGCCAAAAAAGGGTCATTTTTCACTGCAAACTTGAGGTGTGACCACGATGCGTTTTGCGCCGTTTCCTGTCGCGGGCACTAGGCCGACTCACACAAGTGAGTTACCGTTTTTCTTGTAAGACTTTGGGGAACGCGGGGTGGGTGGAAATTTGTGGATCCACGCAGATTCCGGAACTTTCTACCACAGAAATGTGGGGAAACTGTGTTTTTTTGGACAATTTTTTAGGTTTGCAAGGGATTCTGGGTAACAGACCCTGGTGGGAGGCAGTCAACTCACCCCATCCTGGACTCCCCTTGGTGTCTGGTTTAAAAAAATGTATAGGTTTGGTAGGTTTCCCAAGGTGCCCGCAGAGCTAGGGTTCAAAAACTACAGCTAGTCATTTTGCCCAAAAAGGGTCATTTTTCACTTCGAAATTGAGGTGTGACCACGTTGCGTTTTGCGCCGTTTCCTGTCGCGGGCACTAGGCCGACCCACACAAGTGAGGTACCATTTTTCTCGTAAGACGTTGGGGAACGCGTGGTGGGTGGAAATTTGTGGATCCATGCAGATTCCGGAACTTTCCACTACAGAAATGTGGGGAAAATGTGTTTTTTTGGACAATTTTTTAGGTTTGCAATGGATTCTGGGTAATAGACCCTGGTGGGAGGCAGTCAAGTCACCCCATCCTGGATTTCCCTGGGTGTCTAGTTTTAAAAAATGTATAGGTTTGCTAGGTTTCCCAAGGTGCCCGCTGAGCTAGGGTTCAAAAACTACAGCTAGTCATTTTGCCAAAAAAGGGTCATTTTTCACTGCGAAATTGAGGTGTGACCACGTTGGGTTTTGCGCCGTTTCCTGTCGCGGGCACTAGGCGGACCCACACAAGTGAGGTACCGTTTTTCTAGTAAGACTTTGGGGAACGCGGGGTGGATGGAAATTTGTGGATCCACGCAGATTCCGGAACTTTCCACGGCAGAAATGTGAGGAAAATGTGTTTTTTTTGTACAATTTTTTAGGTTTGCAAGGGATTCTGGGTAACAGACCCTGGTGGGAGGCAGTCTAGTAACCCCATCCTGGATTCCCCTGGGTGTCTAGTTTTCAAAAATGTATAGGTTTGCTAGGTTTCCCAAGGTGCCCGTAGAGCTAGGGTTCAAAAACTACAGCTAGACATTTTGCCAAAAAAGGGTCATTTTTCACTGCGAAATTGAGGTGTGACCACGTTGCGTTTTGTGCCGTTTCCTGTCGCGGGCACTAGGCCGACCCACACAAGTGAGGTACCGTTTTTCTCGTAAGACTTTGGGGAACGCGGGGTGGGTGGACATTTGTGGATCCACGCAGATTCCGGAACTTTCCACGACAGAAATATGGGGAAAATGTATATTTTTGACAATTTGTTAGGTTTGCAAGGGATTCTGGGTAACAGACCCTGGTGGGAGGCAGTCAAGTCACCCCATCTTGGATTCCCCTGGGTGTCTAGTTTTCAAAAATGTATAGGTTTGCTAGGTTTTCCAAGGTGCCCGCAGAGGTAGGGTTAAAAAACTACAGCTAGTCATTTTGCCAAAAAAGGGTAATTTTTCACTGCGAAATTGAGGTGTGACCACGTTGCGTTTTGCGCCGTTTCCTGTTGCGGGCACTAGGCGGACCCACACATGTGAGTTACCGTTTTTCTCGTAAGACTTTGGGGAACGCGGGGTGGATGGAAATTTGTGGATCCACGTAGATTCCGGAACTTTCCACGACAGAAATATGGGGAAAATGTGTTTTTTTTGACAATTCTTTAGGTTTGCAAGGGATTCTGGGTAACAGACCCTGGTGGGAGGCAGTCAAGTCACCCCATCCTGGGTTCCCCTGGGTGTCTAGTTTTCAAAAATGTATAGGTTTGCTAGGTTTCCCAAGGTGCCCGCAGAGCTAGGGTTCAAAAACTACAGCTAGTCATTTTGCCAAAAAAGGGTCATTTTTCACTGTGAAATTGAGGTGTGACCACGTTGCGTTTTGCGCCGTTTCCTGTCGCGGGCAGTAGGCCGACCCACACAAGTGAGTTACCGTTTTTCTCATAAGACTTTGGGGAACGCGGGGTGGGTGGAAATTTGTGGATCCACGCAGATTCAGGAACTTTCCACGACAGAAATGTGGGGAAAATGTGTTTTTTTTGACAATTTTTTTAGGTTTGCAAGGGATTCTGGGTAACAGACCCTGGTGGGAGGCAGTCAAGTCACCCCATCCTGGATTCCCCTGGGTGTCTAGTTTTCAAAAATGTATAGGTTTGCTAGGTTTCCCAAGGTGCCCGCAGAGCTAGGATTAAAAAACTACAGCTAGTCATTTTGCCAAAAAAGGGTAATTTTTCACTGCGAAATTTAGGTGTGACCATGTTGCGTTTTGCGCCGTTTCCTGTCGCGTGCAGTAGGCTGACCCACACAAATGAGTTACCGTTTTTCTCATAAGACTTTGGGGAATGCGGGGTGGGTGGAAATTTGTGGATCCACGCAGATTCAGGAACTTTCCACGACAGAAATGTTGGGAAAATGTGTTTTTTTTGACAATTTTTTTAGGTTTGCAAGGGATTCTGGGTAACAGACCCTGGTGGGAGGCAGTCAAGTCACCCCATCCTGGATTCCCCTGGGTGTCTAGTTTTCAAAAATGTATAGGTTTGCTAGGTTTCCCAAGGTGCCCGCAGAGCTAGGGTTCAAAAACTACAGCTAGTCATTTTGCCAAAAAAGGGTCATTTTTCACTGCGAAATTGAGGTGTGACCACGTTGCGTTTTGCGCCGTTTTCTGTCGCGGGCACTAGGCCGCCCACACAAGTGAGGTACCATTTTTCTCGTAAGACCTTGGGGAATGCGGGGTGGGTGGAAATTTGTGGATCCACGCAGATTCAGGAACTTTCCACGACAGAAATGTGGGGAAAATGTGTTTTTTTTGACAATTTTTTTAGGTTTGCAAGGGATTCTGGGTAACAGACCCTGGTGGGAGGCAGTCAAGTCACCCCATCCTGGATTCCCCTGGGTGTTTAGTTTTCAAAAATGTATAGGTTTGCTAGGTTTCCCAAGGTGCCCGCAGAGCTAGGGTTAAAAAACTACAGCTAGTCATTTTGCCAAAAAAGGGTCATTTTTCACTGCGAAATTGAGGTGTGACCACGTTGGGTTTTGCGCCGTTTCCTGCCGCGGGCACTAGGCGGACCCACACAAGTGAGGTACCGTTTTTCTTGTAAGACTTTGGGGAACACGGGGTGGGTGGAAATTTGTGGATCCACACAGATTCCGGAACTTTCCACGACAGAAATGTGGGGAAAATGTGTTTTTTTGGACAATTTTTTAGGTTTGCAAGGGATTCTGGGTAACAGACCCTGGTGGGAGGCAGTCAACTCACCCCATCCTGGACTCCCCTTGGTGTCTGGTTTTAAAAAATGTATAGGTTTGGTAGGTTTCCCAAGGTGCCCGCAGAGCTAGGGTTCAAAAACTACAGCTAGTCATTTTGCCCAAAAAGGGTCATTTTTCACTTCGAAATTGAGGTGTGACCACGTTGCGTTTTGCGCCGTTTCCTGTCGCGGGCACTAGGCCGACCCACACAAGTGAGGTACCATTTTTCTCGTAAGACGTTGGGGAACGCGTGGTGGGTGGAAATTTGTGGATCCATGCAGATTCCGGAACTTTCCACTACAGAAATGTGGGGAAAATGTGTTTTTTTGGACAATTTTTTAGGTTTGCAAGGGATTCTGGGTAATAGACCCTGGTGGGAGGCAGTCAAGTCACCCCATCCTGGATTTCCCTGGGTGTCTAGTTTTAAAAAATGTATAGGTTTGCTAGGTTTCCCAAGGTGCCCGCTGAGCTAGGGTTCAAAAACTACAGCTAGTCATTTTGCCAAAAAAGGGTCATTTTTCACTGCGAAATTGAGGTGTGACCACGTTGGGTTTTGCGCCGTTTCCTGTCGCGGGCACTAGGCGGACCCACACAAGTGAGGTACCGTTTTTCTTGTAAGACTTTGGGGAACGCGGGGTGGATGGAAATTTGTGGATCCACGCAGATTCCGGAACTTTCCACGGCAGAAATGTGAGGAAAATGTGTTTTCTTTTGACAATTTTTTAGGTTTGCAAGGAATTCTGGGTAACAGACCCTGGCGGGAGGCAGTCTAGTAACCCCATCCTGGATTCCCCTGGGTGTCTAGTTTTCAAAAATGTATAGGTTTGCTAGGTTTCCCACGGTGCCCGTAGAGCTAGGGTTCAAAAACTACAGCTAGACATTTTGCCAAAAAAGGGTCATTTTTCACTGCGAAATTGAGGTGTGACCACGTTGCGTTTTGTGCCGTTTCCTGTCGCGGGCACTAGGCCGACCCACACAAGTGAGGTACCGTTTTTCTCGTAAGACTTTGGGGAACGCGGGGTGGGTGGACATTTGTGGATCCACGCAGATTCCGGAACTTTCCACGACAGAAATATGGGGAAAATGTGTATTTTTGACAATTTGTTAGGTTTGCAAGGGATTCTGGGTAACAGACCCTGGTGGGAGGCAGTCAAGTCACCCCATCTTGGATTCCCCTGGGTGTCTAGTTTTCAAAAATGTATAGGTTTGCTAGGTTTTCCAAGGTGCCCGCAGAGGTAGGGTTAAAAAACTACAGCTAGTCATTTTGCCAAAAAAGGGTAATTTTTCACTGCGAAATTGAGGTGTGACCACGTTGCGTTTTGCGCCGTTTCCTGTTGCGGGCACTAGGCGGACCCACACATGTGAGTTACCGTTTTTCTCGTAAGACTTTGGGGAACGCGGGGTGGATGGAAATTTGTGGATCCACGTAGATTCCGGAACTTTCCACGACAGAAATATGGGGAAAATGTGTTTTTTTTGACAATTCTTTAGGTTTGCAAGGGATTCTGGGTAACAGACCCTGGTGGGAGGCAGTCAAGTCACCCCATCCTGGGTTCCCCTGGGTGTCTAGTTTTCAAAAATGTATAGGTTTGCTAGGTTTCCCAAGGTGCCCGCAGAGCTAGGGTTCAAAAACTACAGCTAGTCATTTTGCCAAAAAAGGGTCATTTTTCACTGTGAAATTGAGGTGTGACCACGTTGCGTTTTGCGCCGTTTCCTGTCGCGGGCAGTAGGCCGACCCACACAAGTGAGTTACCGTTTTTCTCATAAGACTTTGGGGAACGCGGGGTGGGTGGAAATTTGTGGATCCACGCAGATTCAGGAACTTTCCACGACAGAAATGTGGGGAAAATGTGTTTTTTTTGACAATTTTTTTAGGTTTGCAAGGGATTCTGGGTAACAGACCCTGGTGGGAGGCAGTCAAGTCACCCCATCCTGGATTCCCCTGGGTGTCTAGTTTTCAAAAATGTATAGGTTTGCTAGGTTTCCCAAGGTGCCCGCAGAGCTAGGATTAAAAAACTACAGCTAGTCATTTTGCCAAAAAAGGGTAATTTTTCACTGCGAAATTTAGGTGTGACCATGTTGCGTTTTGCGCCGTTTCCTGTCGCGTGCAGTAGGCTGACCCACACAAATGAGTTACCGTTTTTCTCATAAGACTTTGGGGAATGCGGGGTGGGTGGAAATTTGTGGATCCACGCAGATTCAGGAACTTTCCACGACAGAAATGTTGGGAAAATGTGTTTTTTTTGACAATTTTTTTAGGTTTGCAAGGGATTCTGGGTAACAGACCCTGGTGGGAGGCAGTCAAGTCACCCCATCCTGGATTCCCCTGGGTGTCTAGTTTTCAAAAATGTATAGGTTTGCTAGGTTTCCCAAGGTGCCCGCAGAGCTAGGGTTCAAAAACTACAGCTAGTCATTTTGCCAAAAAAGGGTCATTTTTCACTGCGAAATTGAGGTGTGACCACGTTGCGTTTTGCGCCGTTTTCTGTCGCGGGCACTAGGCCGCCCACACAAGTGAGGTACCATTTTTCTCGTAAGACCTTGGGGAATGCGGGGTGGGTGGAAATTTGTGGATCCACGCAGATTCAGGAACTTTCCACGACAGAAATGTGGGGAAAATGTGTTTTTTTTGACAATTTTTTTAGGTTTGCAAGGGATTCTGGGTAACAGACCCTGGTGGGAGGCAGTCAAGTCACCCCATCCTGGATTCCCCTGGGTGTTTAGTTTTCAAAAATGTATAGGTTTGCTAGGTTTCCCAAGGTGCCCGCAGAGCTAGGGTTAAAAAACTACAGCTAGTCATTTTGCCAAAAAAGGGTCATTTTTCACTGCGAAATTGAGGTGTGACCACGTTGGGTTTTGCGCCGTTTCCTGCCGCGGGCACTAGGCGGACCCACACAAGTGAGGTACCGTTTTTCTTGTAAGACTTTGGGGAACACGGGGTGGGTGGAAATTTGTGGATCCACACAGATTCCGGAACTTTCCACGACAGAAATGTGGGGAAAATGTGTTTTTTTGGACAATTTTTTAGGTTTGCAAGGGATTCTGGGTAACAGACCCTGGTGGGAGGCAGTCAACTCACCCCATCCTGGACTCCCCTTGGTGTCTGGTTTTAAAAAATGTATAGGTTTGGTAGGTTTCCCAAGGTGCCCGCAGAGCTAGGGTTCAAAAACTACAGCTAGTCATTTTGCCCAAAAAGGGTCATTTTTCACTTCGAAATTGAGGTGTGACCACGTTGCGTTTTGCGCCGTTTCCTGTCGCGGGCACTAGGCCGACCCACACAAGTGAGGTACCATTTTTCTCGTAAGACGTTGGGGAACGCGTGGTGTGTGGAAATTTGTGGATCCATGCAGATTCCGGAACTTTCCACTACAGAAATGTGGGGAAAATGTGTTTTTTTGGACAATTTTTTAGGTTTGCAAGGGATTCTGGGTAATAGACCCTGGTGGGAGGCAGTCAAGTCACCCCATCCTGGATTTCCCTGGGTGTCTAGTTTTAAAAAATGTATAGGTTTGCTAGGTTTCCCAAGGTGCCCGCTGAGCTAGGGTTCAAAAACTACAGCTAGTCATTTTGCCAAAAAAGGGTCATTTTTCACTGCGAAATTGAGGTGTGACCACGTTGGGTTTTGCGCCGTTTCCTGTCGCGGGCACTAGGCGGACCCACACAAGTGAGGTACCGTTTTTCTTGTAAGACTTTGGGGAACGCGGGGTGGATGGAAATTTGTGGATCCACGCAGATTCCGGAACTTTCCACGGCAGAAATGTGAGGAAAATGTGTTTTCTTTTGACAATTTTTTAGGTTTGCAAGGAATTCTGGGTAACAGACCCTGGCGGGAGGCAGTCTAGTAACCCCATCCTGGATTCCCCTGGGTGTCTAGTTTTCAAAAATGTATAGGTTTGCTAGGTTTCCCACGGTGCCCGTAGAGCTAGGGTTCAAAAACTACAGCTAGACATTTTGCCAAAAAAGGGTCATTTTTCACTGCGAAATTGAGGTGTGACCACGTTGCGTTTTGTGCCGTTTCCTGTCGCGGGCACTAGGCCGACCCACACAAGTGAGGTACCGTTTTTCTCGTAAGACTTTGGGGAACGCGGGGTGGGTGGACATTTGTGGATCCACGCAGATTCCGGAACTTTCCACGACAGAAATATGGGGAAAATGTGTATTTTTGACAATTTGTTAGGTTTGCAAGGGATTCTGGGTAACAGACCCTGGTGGGAGGCAGTCAAGTCACCCCATCTTGGATTCCCCTGGGTGTCTAGTTTTCAAAAATGTATAGGTTTGCTAGGTTTTCCAAGGTGCCCGCAGAGGTAGGGTTAAAAAACTACAGCTAGTCATTTTGCCAAAAAAGGGTAATTTTTCACTGCGAAATTGAGGTGTGACCACGTTGCGTTTTGCGCCGTTTCCTGTTGCGGGCACTAGGCGGACCCACACATGTGAGTTACCGTTTTTCTCGTAAGACTTTGGGGAACGCGGGGTGGATGGAAATTTGTGGATCCACGTAGATTCCGGAACTTTCCACGACAGAAATATGGGGAAAATGTGTTTTTTTTGACAATTCTTTAGGTTTGCAAGGGATTCTGGGTAACAGACCCTGGTGGGAGGCAGTCAAGTCACCCCATCCTGGGTTCCCCTGGGTGTCTAGTTTTCAAAAATGTATAGGTTTGCTAGGTTTCCCAAGGTGCCCGCAGAGCTAGGGTTCAAAAACTACAGCTAGTCATTTTGCCAAAAAAGGGTCATTTTTCACTGCGAAATTGAGGTGTGACCACGTTGCGTTTTGCGCCGTTTCCTGTCGCGGGCAGTAGGCCGACCCACACAAGTGAGGTACCATTTTTCTCGTAAGACTTTGGGGAACGTGGGGTGGGTGGAAATTTGTGGATCCACGCAGATTCCGGAACTTTCCACCACAGAAATGTGGGGAAAATGGGGTTTTCTTGGACAATTTTTTAGGTTTGCAAGGGATTCTGGGTAACAGACCCTGGTGGGAGGTAGTCAAGTCACCCCATCCTGGATTCCCCTGGGCGTCTAGTTTTTAAAAATGTATAGGTTTGCTAGGTTTCCCAAGGTGCCCGCAGAGCTAGGGTTAAAAAACAACAGCTAGTTGTTTTGCCAAAAAAGGGTCATTTTTCACTGTGAACTTGAGGTGTGACCATGATGCGTTTTGCGCCGTTTCCTGTCGCGGGCACTAGGCCGACCCACACAAGTGAGTTACCGTTTTTCTCGTAAGACTTTGGGGAACGCGGGGTGGGTGGAAATTTGTGGATCCACACAGATTCCGGAACTTTCCACTACAGAAATGTAAGGAAAATGTGTTTTTTTGGACAATTTTTTAGGTTTGCAAGGGATTCTGGGTAACAGACCCTGGTGGGAGGCAGTCAAGTCACCCCATCCTGGGTTCCCCTGGGTGTCTAGTTTTCAAAAATGTATAGGTTTGCTAGGTTTCCCAAGGTGCCCGCAGAGCTAGGGTTCAAAAACTACAGCTAGACATTTTGCCAAAAAAGGGTCATTTTTCACTGCGAAATTGAGGTGTGACCACGTTGCGTTTTGCGCCGTTTCCTGTCGCGGGCACTAGGCCGACCCACACAAGTGAGGTACCATTTTTATCGTAAGACTTTGAGGAACGCGGGTTGTGTGGAAATTTGTGGATCCACGCTGATTCAGGAACTTTCCACGACAGAAATGTGGGGAAAATGTGTTTTTTTTGGACAATTTTTTAGGTTTGCAAGGGATTCTGGGTAACAGACCCTGGTGGGAGGCAGTCAAGTCACCCCATCCTGGATTCCCCTGGGTGTCTAGTTTTCAAAAATGTATAGGTTTGCTAGGTTTCCCAAGGTGCCCGTAGAGCTAGGGTTCAAAAACTACAGCTAGACATTTTGCCAAAAAAGGGTCATTTTTCACTGCGAAATTGAGGTGTGACCACGTTGCGTTTTGTGCCGTTTCCTGTCGCGGGCACTAGGCCGACCCACACAAGTGAGGTACCGTTTTTCTCGTAAGACTTTGGGGAACGCGGGGTGGGTGGACATTTGTGGATCCACGCAGATTCCGGAACTTTCCACGACAGAAATATGGGGAAAATGTGTATTTTTGACAATTTGTTAGGTTTGCAAGGGATTCTGGGTAACAGACCCTGGTGGGAGGCAGTCAAGTCACCCCATCTTGGATTCCCCTGGGTGTCTAGTTTTCAAAAATGTATAGGTTTGCTAGGTTTTCCAAGGTGCCCGCAGAGGTAGGGTTAAAAAACTACAGCTAGTCATTTTGCCAAAAAAGGATAATTTTTCACTGCGAAATTGAGGTGTGACCACGTTGCGTTTTGCGCCGTTTCCTGTTGCGGGCACTAGGCGGACCCACACATGTGAGTTACCGTTTTTCTCGTAAGACTTTGGGGAACGCGGGGTGGATGGAAATTTGTGGATCCACGTAGATTCCGGAACTTTCCACGACAGAAATATGGGGAAAATGTGTTTTTTTTGACAATTCTTTAGGTTTGCAAGGGATTCTGGGTAACAGACCCTGGTGGGAGGCAGTCAAGTCACGCCATCCTGGGTTCCCCTGGGTGTCTAGTTTTCAAAAATGTATAGGTTTGCTAGGTTTCCCAAGGTGCCCGCAGAGCTAGGGTTCAAAAACTACAGCTAGTCATTTTGCCAAAAAAGGGTCATTTTTCACTGCGAAATTGAGGTGTGACCACGTTGGGTTTTGCGCCGTTTCCTGTCGCGGGCAGTAGGCTGACCCACACAAGTGAGTTACCGTTTTTCTCATAAGACTTTGGGGAACGCGGGGTGGGTGGAAATTTGTGGATCCACGCAGATTCAGGAACTTTCCACGACAGAAATGTGGGGAAAATGTGTTTTTTTGACAATTTTTTTAGGTTTGCAAGGGATTCTGGGTAACAGACCCTGGTGGGAGGCAGTCAAGTCACCCCATGCTGGATTCCCCTGGGTGTCTAGTTTTCAAAAATGTATAGGTTTGCTAGGTTTCCCAAGGTGCCCGCAGAGCTAGGATTAAAAAACTACAGCTAGTCATTTTGCCAAAAAAGGGTAATTTTTCACTGCGAAATTTAGGTGTGACCACGTTGCGTTTTGCGCCGTTTCCTGTCACGTGCAGTAGGCCGACCCACACAAATGGGTTACCGTTTTTCTCATAAGACTTTGGGGAACGCGGGGTGGGTGGAAATTTGTGGATCCACGCAGATTCAGGAACTTTCCACGACAGAAATGTTGGGAAAATGTGTTTTTTTTGACAATTTTTTTAGGTTTGCAAGGGATTCTGGGTAACAGACCATGGTGGGAGGCAGTCAAGTCACCCTATCCTGGATTCCCCTGGGTGTCTAGTTTTCAAAAATGTATAGGTTTGCTAGGTTTCCCAAGGTGCCCGCAGAGCTAGGGTTCAAAAACTACAGCTAGTCATTTTGCCAAAAAAGGGTCATTTTTCACTGCGAAATTGAGGTGTGACCACGATGCGTTTTGCGACGTTTCCTGTCTCGGGCACTAGGCCGAACCACACAAGTGAGGTACCGTTTTTCTCGTAAGACTTTGGGGAACGCAGAGTGGTTAGAAATTTGTGGATCCACGCAGATTCCGGAACTTTCCACCACAGAAATGTGGGGAAAATGTGTTTTTTTGGACACATTTTTAGGTTTGCAAGGGATTCTGGGAAACAGACCCTGGTGGGAGGCAGTCAAGTCACCCCATCCTGGGTTCCCCTGGGTGTCTAGTTTTCAAAAATGTATAGGTTTGCTAGGTTTCCCAAGGTGCCCGCAGAGCTAGGGTTCAAAAACTACAGCTAGTCATTTTGCCAAAAAAGGGTCATTTTTCACTGCGAAATTGAGGTGTGACCATGTTGCGTTTTGCGCCGTTTCCTGTCGCGGGCACTAGGCCGCCCACACAAGTGAGGTACCATTTTTCTCGTAAGACGTTGGGGAACGCGGGGTGGGTGGAAATTTGTGGATCCACGCAGATTCCGGAACTTTCCACCACAGAAATGTGGGGAAAATGTGTTTTTTTTGACAACTTTTTAGGTTTGCAAGGGATTCTGGGTAACAGACCCTGGTGGGAGGCAGTCAAGTCACCCCATCCTGGATTCCCCTGGGTGTCTCGTTTTCAAAAATGTATAGGTTTGGTAGGTTTCCCAAGGTGCCCGCAGAGCTAGGGTTCAAAAACAACAGCTAGTCGTTTTGCCAAAAAAGGGTCATTTTTCACTGGAAACTTGAGGTGTGACCACAATGCGTTTTGCGCCGTTTCCTGTCGCGGGCACTAGGCCGACCCACACAAGTGAGTTACCGTTTTTCTTGTAAGACTTTGGGGAACGCGGGGTGGGTGGAAATTTGTGGATCCACGCAGATTCCGGAACTTTCTACCACAGAAATGTGGGGAAAATGGGGTTTTCTTGGATAATTTTTTAGGTTTGCAAGGGATTCTGGGTATCAGACCCTGGTGGGAGGTAGTCAAGTCACCCCATCCTGGATTCCCCTGGGCGTCTAGTTTTTAAAAATGTGTAGGTTTGCTAGGTTTCCCAAGGTGCCCGCAGAGCTAGGGTTAAAAAACACCAGCTAGTCGTTTTGCCAAAAAATGGTCATTTTTCACTGTGAATTTGAGGTGTGACCACGATGCGTTTTGCGCCTTTTCCTGTCGCGGGCACTAGGCCGACCCACACAAGTGAGTTACCGTTTTTCTCGTAAGACTTTGGGGAATGCGGGGTGGGTAGAAATTTGTGGATCCACACAGATTCCGGAACTTTCCACAACAGAAATGTGGGGAAAATTAGGTTTTTTTTACAATTTTTTAGGTTTGCAAGGGATTCTGGGTAACAGACCATGGTGGGAGGCAGTCAAGTCACCCCATCCTGGATTCCCCTGGGTGTCTAGTTTTCAAAAATGTATATGTTTGCTAGGTTTCCCAAGGTGCCCGCTGAGCTAGGGTTCAAAAACTACAGCTAGTCATTTTGCCAAAAAAGGGTCATTTTTCACTGCGAAATTGAGGTGGGACCACGTTGCGTTTTGCGCCGTTTCCTGTCGCGGGCACTAGGCCGACCCACACAAGTGAGTTACCGTTTTTCTCGTAAGACTTTGAGGAACGCGGGTTGTGTGGAAATTTGTGGATCCACGCTGATTCAGGAACTTTCCACGACAGAAATGTGGGGAAAATGTGTTTTTTTGGGACAATTTTTTAGGTTTGCAAGGGATTCTGGGTAACAGACCCTGGTGGGAGGCAGTCAAGTCACCCCATCCTGGATTCCCCTGGGTGTCTAGTTTTCAAAAATGTATAGGTTTGCTAGGTTTCCCAAGGTGCCCGTAGAGCTAGGGTTCAAAAACTACTGCTAGACATTTTGCCAAAAAAGGGTCATTTTTCACTGCGAAATTGAGGTGTGACCACGTTGCGTTTTGTGCCGTTTCCTGTCGCGGGCACTAGGCCGACCCACACAAGTGAGGTACCGTTTTTCTCGTAAGACTTTGGGGAACGCGGGGTGGGTGGACATTTGTGGATCCACGCAGATTCCGGAACTTTCCACGACAGAAATATGGGGAAAATGTGTATTTTTTGACAATTTGTTAGGTTTGCAAGGGATTCTGGGTAACAGACCCTGGTGGGAGGCAGTCAAGTCACCCCATCCTGGGTTCCCCTGGGTGTCTAGTTTTCAAAAATGTATAGGTTTGCTAGGTTTCCCAAGGTGCCCGCAGAGCTAGGATTAAAAAACTACAGCTAGTCATTTTGCCAAAAAAGGGTAATTTTTCACTGCGAAATTTAGGTGTGACCACGTTGCGTTTTGCGCCGTTTCCTGTCACGTGCAGTAGGCCGACCCACACAAATGGGTTACCGTTTTTCTCATAAGACTTTGGGGAACGCGGGGTGGGTGGAAATTTGTGGATCCACGCAGATTCAGGAACTTTCCACGACAGAAATGTTGGGAAAATGTGTTTTTTTTTACTATTTTTTTAGGTTTGCAAGGGATTCTGGGTAACAGACCCTGGTGGGAGGCAGTCAAGTCACCCTATCCTGGATTCCCCTGGGTGTCTAGTTTTCAAAAATGTATAGGTTTGCTAGGTTTCCCAAGGTGCCCGCAGAGCTAGGGTTCAAAAACTACAGCTAGTCATTTTGCCAAAAAAGGGTCATTTTTCACTGCGAAATTGAGGTGTGACCACGATGCGTTTTGCGACGTTTCCTGTCGCGGGCACTAGGCCGAACCACACAAGTGAGGTACCGTTTTTCTCGTAAGACTTTGGGGAACGCAGAGTGGTTAGAAATTTGTGGATCCACGCAGATTCCGGAACTTTCCACCACAGAAATGTGGGGAAAATGTGTTTTTTTGGACACATTTTTAGGTTTGCAAGGGATTCTGGGAAACAGACCCTGGTGGGAGGCAGTCAAGTCACCCCATCCTGGGTTCCCCTGGGTGTCTAGTTTTCAAAAATGTATAGGTTTGCTAGGTTTCCCAAGGTGCCCGCAGAGCTAGGGTTCAAAAACTACAGCTAGTCATTTTGCCAAAAAAGGGTCATTTTTCACTGCGAAATTGAGGTGTGACCATGTTGCGTTTTGCGCCGTTTCCTGTCGCGGGCACTAGGCCGCCCACACAAGTGAGGTACCATTTTTCTCGTAAGACGTTGGGGAACGCGGGGTGGGTGGAAATTTGTGGATCCACGCAGATTCCGGAACTTTCCACCACAGAAATGTGGGGAAAATGTGTTTTTTTTGACAACTTTTTAGGTTTGCAAGGGATTCTGGGTAACAGACCCTGGTGGGAGGCAGTCAAGTCACCCCATCCTGGATTCCCCTGGGTGTCTCGTTTTCAAAAATGTATAGGTTTGGTAGGTTTCCCAAGGTGCCCGCAGAGCTAGGGTTCAAAAACAACAGCTAGTCGTTTTGCCAAAAAAGGGTCATTTTTCACTGGAAACTTGAGGTGTGACCACAATGCGTTTTGCGCCGTTTCCTGTCGCGGGCACTAGGCCGACCCACACAAGTGAGTTACTGTTTTTCTTGTAAGACTTTGGGGAACGCGGGGTGGGTGGAAATTTGTGGATCCACGCAGATTCCGGAACTTTCTACCACAGAAATGTGGGGAAAATGGGGTTTTCTTGGATAATTTTTTAGGTTTGCAAGGGATTCTGGGTATCAGACCCTGGTGGGAGGTAGTCAAGTCACCCCATCCTGGATTCCCCTGGGCGTCTAGTTTTTAAAAATGTGTAGGTTTGCTAGGTTTCCCAAGGTGCCCGCAGAGCTAGGGTTAAAAAACACCAGCTAGTCGTTTTGCCAAAAAATGGTCATTTTTCACTGTGAATTTGAGGTGTGACCACGATGCGTTTTGCGCCTTTTCCTGTCGCGGGCACTAGGCCGACCCACACAAGTGAGTTACCGTTTTTCTCGTAAGACTTTGGGGAATGCGGGGTGGGTAGAAATTTGTGGATCCACACAGATTCCGGAACTTTCCACAACAGAAATGTGGGGAAAATTAGGTTTTTTTTACAATTTTTTAGGTTTGCAAGGGATTCTGGGTAACAGACCATGGTGGGAGGCAGTCAAGTCACCCCATCCTGGATTCCCCTGGGTGTCTAGTTTTCAAAAATGTATAGGTTTGCTAGGTTTCCCAAGGTGCCCGCTGAGCTAGGGTTCAAAAACTACAGCTAGTCATTTTGCCAAAAAAGGGTCATTTTTCACTGCGAAATTGAGGTGGGACCACGTTGCGTTTTGCGCCGTTTCCTGTCGCAGGCACTAGGCCGACCCACACAAGTGAGTTACCGTTTTTCTCGTAAGACTTTGAGGAACGCGGGTTGTGTGGAAATTTGTGGATCCACGCTGATTCAGGAACTTTCCACGACAGAAATGTGGGGAAAATGTGTTTTTTTGGGACAATTTTTTAGGTTTGCAAGGGATTCTGGGTAACAGACCCTGGTGGGAGGCAGTCAAGTCACCCCATCTTGGATTCCCCTGGGTGTCTAGTTTTCAAAAATGTATAGGTTTGCTAGGTTTCCCAAGGTGCCCGCAGAGCTAGGGTTCAAAAACTACAGCTAGTCATTTTGCCAAAAAAGGGTCATTTTTCACTGCGAAATTGAGGTGTGACCACGTTGCGTTTTGCGCCGTTTCCTGTCGCGGGCAGTAGGCCGACCCACACAAGTGAGTTACCATTTTTCTCATAAGACTTTGGGGAACGCGGGGTGGGTGGAAATTTGTGGATCCACGCAGATTCAGGAACTTTCCACGACAGAAATGTGGGGAAAATGTGGTTTTTTTGACAATTTTTTTAGGTTTGCAAGGGATTCTGGGTAACAGACCCTGGTGGGAGGCAGTCAAGTCACACCATCCTGGATTCCGCTGGGTGTCTAGTTTTCAAAAATGTATAGGTTTGCTAGGTTTTCCAAGGTGCCCGCAGAGCTAGGATTAAAAAACTACAGCTAGTCATTTTGCCAAAAAAGGGTAATTTTTCCCTGCGAAATTTAGGTGTGACCACATTGCGTTTTGCGCCGTTTCCTGTCGCGTGCAGTAGGCCGACCCACACAAGTGAGTTACCGTTTTTCTCATAAGACTTTGGGGAACGCGGGGTGGGTGGAAATTTGTGGATCCACGCAGATTCAGGAACTTTCCACGACAGAAATGTTGGGAAAATGTGTTTTTTTTGACAATTGTTTTTAGATTTGCAAGGGATTCTGGGTAACAGACCCTGGTGGGAGGCAGTCAAGTCACCCCATCCTGGATTCCCCTGGGTGTTTAGTTTTCAAAAATGTATAGGTTTGCTAGGTTTCCCATGTTGCCCTCAGAGCTAGGGTTAAAAAACTACAGCTAGTCATTTTGCCAAAAAAGGGTCATTTTTCACTGCGAAATTGAGGTGTGACCACGTTGGGTTTTGCGCCGTTTCCTGTCGCGGGCACTAGGCGGACCCACACAAGTGAGGTACCGTTTTTCTTGTAAGACTTTGGGGAACACGGGGTGGGTGGAAATTTGTGGATCCACGCAGATTCCGGAACTTTCCACGACAGAAATGTGGGGAAAATGTGGTTTTTTTGACAATTTTTTAGGTTTGCAAGGGATTCTGGGTAACAGACCCTGGTAGGAGGCAGTCAAGTCACCCCATCCTGGATTCCCCTGGGTGTCTAGTTTTCAAAAATGTATAGGTTTGCTAGGTTTCCCAAGGTGCCCGCAGAGCTAGGATTAAAAAACTACAGCTAGTCATTTTGCCAAAAAAGGGTAATTTTTCACTGCGAAATTGAGGTGTGACCACTTTGCGTTTTGCGCCGTTTCCTGTTGCGGGCACTAGGCGGACCCACACAAGTGAGTTACCGTTTTTCTCGTAAGACTTTGGGGAACGCGGGGTGGATGGAAATTTGTGGATCCACGCAGATTCCGGAACTTTCCACGACAGAAATGTGGGGAAAATGTGGTTTTTTTGACAATTCTTTAGGTTTGCAAGGGATTCTGGGTAACAGACCCTGGTGGGAGGCAGTCAAGTCACCCCATCCTGGATTCCCCTGGGTGTCTAGTTTTCAAAAATGTATAGGTTTGCTAGGTTTCCCAAGGTGCCCGCAGAGCTAGGGTTCAAAAACTACAGCTAGTCATTTTGCCAAAAAAGGGTCATTTTTCACTGCGAAATTGAGGTGTGACCACGATGCGTTTTGCGACGTTTCCTGTCGCGGGCACTAGGCCGAACCACACAAGTGAGGTACCGTTTTTCTCGTAAGACTTTGGGGAACGCAGGGTGGTTGGAAATTTGTGGATCCACGCAGATTCCGGAACTTTCCACCACAGAAATGTGGGGAAAATGTGTTTTTTTGGACAAATTTTTAGGTTTGCAAGGGATTCTGGGTAACAGACCCTGGTGGGAGGCAGTCAAGTCACCCCATCCTGGGTTCCCCTGGGTATCTAGTTTTCAAAAATGTATAGGTTTGCTAGGTTTCCCAAGGTGCCCGCAGAGCTAGGGTTCAAAAACTACAGCTAGTCATTTTGCCAAAAAAGGGTCATTTTTCACTGCGAAATTGAGGTGTGACCATGTTGCGTTTTGCGTCGTTTCCTGTCGCGGGCACTAGGCCGCCCACACAAGTGAGGTACCATTTTTCTCGTAAGACGTTGGGGAACGCGGGGTGGGTGGAAATTTGTGGATCCACGTAGATTCCGGAACTTTCCACCACAGAAATGTGGGGAAAATGTGTTTTTTTTGACAACTTTTTAGGTTTGCAAGGGATTCTGGGTAACAGACCCTGGTGGGAGGCAGTCAAGTCACCCCATCCTGGATTCCCCTGGGTGTCTAGTTTTCAAAAATGTATAGGTTTGCTAGGTTTCCCAAGGTGCCCGCAGAGCTAGGATTAAAAAACTACAGCTAGTCATTTTGCCAAAAAAGGGTAATTTTTCACTGCGAAATTTAGGTGTGACCACGTTGCGTTTTGCGCCATTTCCTGTCGCGTGCAGTAGGCCGACCCACACAAGTGAGTTACCATTTTTCTCATAAGACTTTGGGGAACGCGGGGTGGGTGGAAATTTGTGGATCCACGCAGATTCAGGAACTTTCCACGACAGAAATGTGGGGAAAATGTGTTTTTTTTGACAATTTTTTTAGGTTTGCAAGGGATTCTGGGTAACAGACCCTGGTGGGAGGCAGTCAAGTCACCCCATCCTGGATTCCCCTGGGTGTTTAGTTTTCAAAAATGTATAGGTTTGCTAGGTTTCCCACGGTGCCCGCAGAGCTAGGGTTAAAAAACTACAGCTAGTCATTTTGCCAAAAAAGGGTCATTTTTCACTGCGAAATTGAGGTGTGACCACGTTGGGTTTTGCGCCGTTTCCTGTCGCGGGCACTAGGCAGACCCACACAAGTGAGGTACCGTTTTTCTTGTAAGACTTTGGGGAACACGGGGTGGGTGGAAATTTGTGGATCCACGCAGATTCCGGAACTTTCCACGACAGAAATGTGGGGAAAATGTGTTTTTTTTGACAATTTTTTAGGTTTGCAAGGGATTCTGGGTAACAGACCCTGGTGGGAGGCAGTCAAGTCACCCCATCCTGGATTCCCCTGGGTGTCTGGTTTTCAAAAATGTATAGGTTTGGTAGGTTTCCCAAGGTGCCCGCAGAGCTAGGGTTCAAAAACTACAGCTAGTCATTTTGCCAAAAAAGGGTCATTTTTCACTGCGAAATTGAGGTGTGACCACGTTGCGTTTTGCGCCGTTTCCTGTCGCGGGCACTAGGCCGACCCACACAAGTGAGGTACCATTTTTCTCGTAAGACGTTGGGGAACGCGGGGTGGGTGGAAATTTGTGGATCCACGCAGATTCCGGAACTTTCCACCACAGAAATGTGGGGAAAATGTGTTTTTTTTGACAACTTTTTAGGTTTGCAAGGGATTCTGGGTAACAGACCCTGGTGGGAGGCAGTCAAGTCACCCCATCCTGGATTCCCCTGGGTGTCTAGTTTTAAAAAATGTATAGGTTTGCTAGGTTTCCCAAGGGGCCCACAGAGCTAGGATTAAAAAACTACAGCTAGTCATTTTGCCAAAAAAGGGTAATTTTTCACTGCGAAATTTAGGTGTGACCACGTTGCGTTTTGCGCCGTTTCCTGTCGCGTGCAGTAGGCCGACCCACACAAGTGAGTTACCATTTTTCTCATAAGACTTTGGGGAACGCGGGGTGGGTGGAAATTTGTGGATCCACGCAGATTCAGGAACTTTCCACGACAGAAATGTGGGGAAAATGTGTTTTTTTTGACAATTTTTTTAGGTTTGCAAGGGATTCTGGGTAACAGACCCTGGTGGGAGGCAGTCAAGTCACCCCATCCTGGATTCCCCTGGGTGTCTAGTTTTCAAAAATGTATAGGTTTGCTAGGTTTCCCAAGGTGCCCGCTGAGCTAGGGTTCAAAAACTACAGCTAGTCATTTTGCCAAAAAAGGGTCATTTTTCACTGCGAAATTGAGGTGTGACCACGTTGCGTTTTGTGCCGTTTCCTGTCGCGGGCACTAGGCCGACCCACACAAGTGAGGTACCGTTTTTCTTGTAAGACTTTGGGGAACGCGGGGTGGGTGGACATTTGTGGATCCACGCAGATTCCGGAACTTTCCACGACAGAAATATGGGGAAAATGTGTATTTTTTGACAATTTGTTAGGTTTGCAAGGGATTCTGGGTAACAGACCCTGGTGGGAGGCAGTCAAGTCACCCCATCTTGGATTCCCCTGGGTGTCTAGTTTTCAAAAATGTATAGGTGTGCTAGGTTTTCCAAGGTGCCCGCAGAGGTAGGGTTAAAAAACTACAGCTAGTCATTTTGCCAAAAAAGGGTCATTTTTCACTGCGAAATTGAGGTGTGACCACGTTGCGTTTTGCGCCGTTTCCTGTTGCGGGCACTAGGCGGACCCACACATGTGAGTTACCGTTTTTCTCGTAAGACTTTGGGGAACGCGGGGTGGATGGAAATTTGTGGATCCACGTAGATTCCGGAACTTTCCACGACAGAAATATGGGGAAAATGTGGTTTTTTTGACAATTCTTTAGGTTTGCAAGGGATTCTGGGTAACAGACCCTGGTGGGAGGCAGTCAAGTCACCCCATCCTGGGTTCCCCTGGGTGTCTAGTTTTCAAAAATGTATAGGTTTGCTAGGTTTCCCAAGGTGCCCGCAGAGCTAGGGTTCAAAAACTACAGCTAGTCATTTTGCCAAAAAAGGGTCATTTTTCACTGCGAAATTGAGGTGTGACCACGTTGCGTTTTGCGCCGTTTCCTGTCGCAGGCAGTAGGCCGACCCACACAAGTGAGTTACCGTTTTTCTCATAAGACTTTGGGGAACGCGGGGTGGGTGGAAATTTGTGGATCCACGCAGATTCAGGAACTTTCCACGACAGAAATGTGGGGAAAATGTGGTTTTTTTGACAATTTTTTTAGGTTTGCAAGGGATTCTGGGTAACAGACCCTGGTGGGAGGCAGTCAAGTCACCCCATCCTGTATTCCCCTGGGTGTCTAGTTTTCAAAAATGTATAGGTTTGCTAGGTTTCCCAAGGTGCCCGCAGAGCTAGGATTAAAAAACTACAGCTAGTCATTTTGCCAAAAAAGGGTAATTTTTCAATGCGAAATTTAGGTGTGACCACGTTGCGTTTTGCGCCGTTTCCTGTCGCGTGCAGTAGGCCGACCCACACAAGTGAGTTACCGTTTTTCTCATAAGACTTTGGGGAACGCGGGGTGGGTGGAAATTTGTGGATCCACGCAGATTCAGGAACTTTCCACGACAGAAATGTTGGGAAAATGTGTTTTTTTTGACAATTTTTTTTAGGTTTGCAAGGGATTCTGGGTAACAGACCCTGGTGGGAGGCAGTCAAGTCACCCCATCCTGGATTCCCCTGGGTGTTTAGTTTTCAAAAATGTATTGGTTTGCTAGGTTTCCCAAGGTGCCCTCAGAGCTACGGTTAAAAAACTACAGCTAGTCATTTTGCCAAAAAAGGGTCATTTTTCACTGCGAAAGTGAGGTGTGACCACGTTGGGTTTTGCGCCGTTTCCTGTCGCGGGCACTAGGCGGACCCACACAAGTGAGGTACCGTTTTTCTTGTAAGACTTTGGGGAACACGGGGTGGGTGGAAATTTGTGGATCCACGCAGATTCCGGAACTTTCCACGACAGAAATGTGGGGAAAATGTGTTTTTTTTGACAATTTTTTAGGTTTGCAAGGGATTCTGGGTAACAGACCCTGGTAGGAGGCAGTCAAGTCACCCCATCCTGGATTCCCCTGGGTGTCTAGTTTTCAAAAATGTATAGGTTTGCTAGGTTTCTCAAGGTGCCCGCAGAGCTAGGATTAAAAAACTACAGCTAGTCATTTTGCCAAAAAAGGGTAATTTTTCACTGCGAAATTGAGGTGTGACCACGTTGCGTTTTGCGCCGTTTCCTGTTGCGGGCACTAGGCGGACCCACACAAGTGAGTTACCGTTTTTCTCGTAAGACTTTGGGGAACGCGGGGTGGATGGAAATTTGTGGATCCACGCAGATTCCGGAACTTTCCACGACAGAAATGTGGGGAAAATGTGGTTTTTTTGACAATTCTTTAGGTTTGCAAGGGATTCTGGGTAACAGACCCTGGTGGGAGGCAGTCAAGTCACCCCATCCTGGATTCCCCTGGGTGTCTAGTTTTCAAAAATGTATAGGTTTGCTAGGTTTCCCAAGGTGCCCGCAGAGCTAGGGTTCAAAAACTACAGCTAGTCATTTTGCCAAAAAAGGGTCATTTTTCACTGCGAAATTGAGGTGTGACCACGATGCGTTTTGCGCCGTTTCCTGTCGCCGGCACTAGGCGGACCCACACAAGTGAGGTACCGTTTTTCTTGTAAGACTTTGGGGAACACGGGGTGGGTGGAAATTTGTGGATCCACGCAGATTTCGGAACTTTCCACGACAGAAATGTGGGGAAAATGTGTTTTTTTTGACAATTTTTTAGGTTTGCAAGGGATTCTGGGTAACAAACCCTGGTGGGAGGCAGTCAAGTCACCCCATCCTGGATTCCCCTGGGTGTCTGGTTTTCAAAAATGTATAGGTTTGGTAGGTTTCCCAAGGTGCCCGCAGAGCTAGGGTTCAAAAACTACAGCTAGTCATTTTGCCAAAAAAGGGTCATTTTTCACTGCGAAATTGAGGTGTGACCACGTTGCGTTTTGCGCCGTTTCCTGTCGCGGGCACTAGGCCGACCCACACAAGTGAGGTACCATTTTTCTCGTAAGACGTTGGGGAACGCGGGGTGGGTGGAAATTTGTGGATCCACGCAGATTCCAGAACTTTCCACCACAGAAATGTGGGGAAAATGTGTTTTTTTTGACAACTTTTTAGGTTTGCAAGGGATTCTGGGTAACAGACCCTGGTGGGAGGCAGTCAAGTCACCCCATCCTGGATTCCCCTGGGTGTTTAGGTTTCAAAAATGTATAGGTTTGCTAGGTTTCCCAAGGTGCCCGCAGAGCTAGGGTTAAAAAACTACAGCTAGTCATTTTGCCAAAAAAGGGTCATTTTTCACTGCGAAATTGAGGTGTGACCACGTTGGGTTTTGCGCCGTTTCCTGTCGCGGGCACTAGGCGGACCCACACAAGTGAGGTACCGTTTTTCTTGTAAGACTTTGGGGAACACGGGGTGGGTGGAAATTTGTGGATCCACGCAGATTCCGGAACTTTCCACGACAGAAATGTGGGGAAAATGTGTTTTTTTTGACAATTTTTTAGGTTTGCAAGGGATTCTGGGTAACAGACCCTGGTGGGAGGCAGTCAAGTCACCCCATCCTGGATTCCCCTGGGTGTCTGGTTTTCAAAAATGTATAGGTTTGGTAGGTTTCCCAAGGTGCCCGCAGAGCTAGGGTTCAAAAACTACAGCTAGTCATTTTGCCAAAAAAGGGTCATTTTTCACTGCGAAATTGAGGTGTGACCACGTTGCGTTTTGCGCCGTTTCCTGTCGCGGGCACAAGGCCGACCCACACAAGTGAGGTACCATTTTTCTCGTAAGACGTTGGGGAACGCGGGGTGGGTGGAAATTTGTGGATCCACGTAGATTCCGGAACTTTCCACCACAGAAATGTGGGGAAAATGTGTTTTTTTTGACAACTTTTTAGGTTTGCAAGGGATTCTGGGTAACAGACCCTGGTGGGAGGCAGTCAAGTCACCCCATCCTGGATTCCCCTGGGTGTCTAGTTTTAAAAAATGTATAGGTTTGCTAGGTTTCCCAAGGTGCCCGCAGAGCTAGGATTAAAAAACTACAGCTAGTCATTTTGCCAAAAAAACGTAATTTTTCACTGTGAAATTTAGGTGTGACCACGTTGCGTTTTGCGCCGTTTCCTGTCGCGTGCAGTAGGCCGACCCACACAAGTGAGTTACCATTTTTCTCATAAGACTTTGGGGAACGCGGGGTGGGTGGAAATTTGTGGATCCACGCAGATTCAGGAACTTTCCACGACAGAAATGTGGGGAAAATGTGTTTTTTTTGACAATTTTTTTAGGTTTGCAAGGGATTCTGGGTAACAGACCCTGGTGGGAGGCAGTCAAGTCACCCCATCCTGGATTCCCCTGGGTGTTTAGTTTTCAAAAATGTATAGGTTTGCTAGGTTTCCCAAGGTGCCCGCAGAGCTAGTGTTAAAAAACTACAGCTAGTCATTTTGCCAAAAAAGGGTCATTTTTCACTGCGAAATTGAGGTGTGACCACGTTGGGTTTTGCGCCGTTTCCTGTTGCGGGCACTAGGCGGACCCACACAAGTGAGGTACCGTTTTTCTTGTAAGACTTTGGGGAACACGGGGTGGGTGGAAATTTGTGGATCCACGTAGATTCCGGAACTTTCCACGACAGAAATGTGGGGAAAATGTGTTTTTTTTGACAATTTTTTAGGTTTGCAAGGGATTCTGGGTAACAGACCCTGGTGGGAGGCAGTCAAGTCACCCCATCCTGGATTCCCCTGGGTGTCTGGTTTTCAAAAATGTATAGGTTTGGTAGGTTTCCCAAGGTGCCCGCAGAGCTAGGGTTCAAAAACTACAGCTAGTCATTTTGCCAAAAAAGGGTAATTTTTCACTGCGAAATTTAGGTGTGACCACGTTGCGTTTTGCGCCGTTTCCTGTCGCGTGCAGTAGGCCGACCCACACAAGTGAGTTTCCATTTTTCTCATAAGACTTTGGGGAACGCGGGGTGGGTGGAAATTTGTGGATCCACGCAGATTCAGGAACTTTCCACGACAGAAATGTGGGGAAAATGTGTTTTTTTTGACAATTTTTTTAGGTTTGCAAGGGATTCTGGGTAACAGACCCTGGTGGGAGGCAGTCAAGTCACCCCATCCTGGATTCCCCTGGGTGTTTAGTTTTCAAAAATGTATAGGTTTGCTAGGTTTCCCAAGGTGCCCGCAGAGCTAGTGTTAAAAAACTACAGCTAGTCATTTTGCCAAAAAAGGGTCATTTTTCACTGCGAAATTGAGGTGTGACCACGTTGGGTTTTGCGCCGTTTCCTGTCGCGGGTACTAGGCGGACCCACACAAGTGAGGTACCGTTTTTCTTGTAAGACTTTGGGGAACACGGGGTGGGTGGAAATTTGTGGATCTACGTAGATTCCGGAACTTTCCACGACAGAAATGTGGGGAAAATGTGTTTTTTTTGACAATTTTTTAGGTTTGCAAGGGATTCTGGGGCACAGACCCTGGTGGGAGGCAGTCAAGTCACCCCATCCTGGATTCCCCTGGGTGTCTGGTTTTAAAAAATGTATAGGTTTGGTAGGTTTCCCAAGGTGCCCGCAGAGCTAGGGTTCAAAAACTACAGCTAGTCATTTTGCCAAAAAAGGGTCATTTTTCACTGCGAAATTGAGGTGTGACCACGTTGCGTTTTGCGCCGTTTCCTGTCGCGGGCACTAGGCCGACCCACACAAGTGAGGTACCATTTTTCTAGTAAGACGTTGAGGAACGCGTGGTGGGTGGAAATTTGTGGATCCACGCAGATTCCGGAACTTTCCACCACAGAAATGTGGGGAAAATGTGTTTTTTGGGACAAATGTTTAGGTTTGCAAGGGATTCTGGGTAACAGACCCTGGTGGGAGGCAGTCAAGTCACCCCATCCTGGGTTCCCCTGGGTGTCTAGTTTTCAAAAATGTATAGGTTTGCTAGGTTTCCCAAGGTGCCCGCAGAGCTAGGGTTCAAAAACTACAGCTAGTCATTTTGCCAAAAAAGAGTCATTTTTCACTGCGAAATTGAGGTGTGACCACGTTGCGTTTTGCGCCGTTTCCTGTCGCGGGCACTAGGCGGACCCACACAAGTGAGTTACCGTTTTTCTCATAAGACTTTGGGGAAGGCGGGGTGGGTGGAAATTTGTGGATCCACGCAGATTCAAGAACTTTCCACGACAGAAATGTGGGGAAAATGTGTTTTTTTTGACAATTTTTTAGGTTTGCAAGGGATTCTGGGTGACAGACCCTGGTGGGAGGCAGTCAAGTCACCCCATCCTGGATTCCCCTGGGTGTCTAGTTTTCAAAAATGTATAGGTTTGGTAGGTTTCCCAAGGTGCCCGCAGAGCTAGGGTTCAAAAACTACAGCTAGTCATTTTGCCAAAAAAGGGTCATTTTTCACTGCGAAATTGAGGTGTGACCACGTTGCGTTTTGCGCCGTTTCCTGTCGCGGGCACTAGGCCGACCCACACAAGTGAGGTACCATTTTTCTAGTAAGACGTTGGGGAACGCGTGGTGGGTGGAAATTTGTGGATCCACGCAGATTCCGGAACTTTCCACTACAGAAATGTGGGGAAAATGTGTTTTTTGGACAATTTTTTAGGTTTGCAAGGGATTCTGGGTAATAGACCCTGGTGGGAGGCAGTCAAGTAACCCCATCCTGGATTTCCCTGGGTGTCTAGTTTTAAAAAATGTATAGGTTTGCTAGGTTTCCCAAGGTGCCCGCTGAGCTAGGGTTCAAAAACCACAGCTAGTCATTTTGCCAAAAAAGGGTCATTTTTCACTGCGAAATTGAGGTGGGACCACGTTGCGTTTTGCGCCGTTTCCTGTCGCGGGCACTAGGCCGACCCACACAAGTGAGTTACCGTTTTTCTCGTAAGACTTTGAGGAACGCGGGTTGTGTGGAAATTTGTGGATCCACGCTGATTCAGGAACTTTCCACGACAGAAATGTGGGGAAAATGTGTTTTTTTTGGACAATTTTTTAGGTTTGCAAGGGATTCTGGGTAACAGACCCTGGTGGGAGGCAGTCAAGTCACCCCATCCTGGATTCCCCTGGGTGTCTAGTTTTCAAAAATGTATAGGTTTGCTAGGTTTCCCAAGGTGCCCGCAGAGCTAGGGTTCAAAAACAACAGCTAGTCGTTTTGCCAAAAAAGGGTCATTTTTCACTGTGAATTTGAGGTGTGACCACGATGCGTTTTGCGCCGTTTCCTGTCGCGGGCACTAGGCCGACCCACACAAGTGAGTTACCGTTTTTCTCATAAGACTTTGGGGAACGCGGGGTGGGTAGAAATTTGTGGATCCACACAGATTCCGGAACTTTCCACGACAGAAATGTGGGGAAAATGTGTTTTTTTTGACAATTTTTTAGGTTTGCAAGGGATTCTGGGTAACAGACCCTGGTGGGAGGCAGTCAAGTCACCCCATCCTGGATTCCCCTGGGTGTCTAGTTTTCAAAAATGTATAGGTTTGGTAGGTTTCCCAAGGTGCCCGCAGAGCTAGGGTTCAAAAACAACAGCTAGTCGTTTTGCCAAAAAAGGGTCATTTTTCACTGTGAATTTGAGGTGTGACCACGATGCGTTTTGCGCCGTTTCCTGTCGCGGGCACTAGGCCGACCCACACAAGTGAGTTACCGTTTTTCTCGTAAGACGTTGGGGAACGCGGGGTGGGTAGAAATTTGTGGATCCACACAGATTCCGGAACTTTCCACAACAGAAATGTGGGGAAAATGTGGGTTTTTTTACAATTTTTTAGGTTTGCAAGGGATTCTGGGTAACAGACCATGGTGGGAGGCAGTCAAGTCACCCCATCCTGGATTCCCCTGGGTGTCTAGTTTTGAAAAATGTATAGGTTTGCTAGGTTTCCCAAGGTGCCCGCAGAGCTAGGGTTCAAAAACTACAGCTAGACATTTTGCCAAAAAAGGGTCATTTTTCACTGCGAAATTGAGGTGTGACCACGTTGCGTTTTGCGCCGTTTCCTGTCGCGGGCACTAGGCCGACCCACACAAGTGAGGTACCGTTTTTATTGTAAGACTTTGAGGAACGCGGTTTGTGTGGAAATTTGTGGATCCACGCTGATTCAGGAACTTTCCACGACAGAAATGTGTGGAAAATGTGTTTTTTTTGGACAATTTTTTAGGTTTGCAAGGGATTCTGGGTAACAGACCCTGGTGGGAGGCAGTCAAGTCACCCCATACTGGATTCCCCTGGGTGTCTAGTCTTCAAAAATGTATAGGTTTGCTAGGTTTCCCAAGGTGCCCGTAGAGCTAGGGTTCAAAAACTACAGCTAGACATTTTGCCAAAAAAGGGTCATTTTTCACTGCGAAATTGAGGTGTGACCACGTTGCGTTTTGCGCCGTTTCCTGTCGCGGGCACTAGGCCGCCCACACAAGTGAGGTCCCATTTTTCTCGTAAGACTTTGGGGAACGCAGGGTGGTTGGAAATTTGTGGATCCACGCAGATTCCGGAACTTTCCACCACAGAAATGTGGGGAAAATGTGTTTTTTTGGACAAATTTTTAGGTTTGCAAGGGATTCTGGGTAACAGACCCTGGTGGGAGGCAGTCAAGTCACCCCATCCTGGGTTCCCCTGGGTGTCTAGTTTTCAAAAATGTATAGGTTTGCTAGGTTTCCCAAGGTGCCCGCAGAGCTAGGGTTAAAAAACTACAGCTAGTCATTTTGCCAAAAAAGGGTCATTTTTCACTGCGAAATTGAGGTGTGACCATGTTGCGTTTTGCGCCGTTTCCTGTCGCGGGCACTAGGCCGCCCACACAAGTGAGGTACCATTTTTCTCGTAAGACGTTGGGGAACGCGGGGTGGGTGGAAATTTGTGGATCCACGCAGATTCCGGAACTTTCCACCACAGAAATGTGGGGAAAATGTGTTTTTTTTGACAATTTTTTTAGGTTTGCAAGGGATTCTGGGTAACAGACCCTGGTGGGAGGCAGTCAAGTCACCCCATCTTGGATTCCCCTGGGTGTTTAGTTTTCAAAAATGTATAGGTTTGCTAGGTTTCCCAAGGTGCCCGCAGAGCTAGGGTTAAAAAACTACAGCCAGTCATTTTGCCAAAAAAGGGTCATTTTTCACGGCGAAATTGAGGTGTGACCACGTTGGGTTTTGCGCCGTTTCCTGTCGCGGGCACTAGGCGGACCCACACAAGTGAGGTACCGTTTTTCTTGTAAGACTTTGGGGAACACGGGGTGGGTGGAAATTTGTGGATCCACGCAGATTCCGGAACTTTCCACGACAGAAATGTGGGGAAAATGTGTTTTTTTTGACAATTTTTTAGGTTTGCAAGGGATTCTGGGTAACAGACCCTGGTGGGAGGCAGTCAAGTCACCCCATCCTGGATTCCCCTGGGTGTCTAGTTTTCAAAAATGTATAGGTTTGGTAGGTTTCCCAAGGTGCCCGCAGAGCTAGGGTTCAAAAACAACAGCTAGTCGTTTTGCCAAAAAAGGGTCATTTTTCACTGTGAATTTGAGGTGTGACCACGATGCGTTTTGCGCCGTTTCCTGTCGCGGGCACTAGGCCGACCCACACAAGTGAGTTACCGTTTTTCTCGTAAGACTTTGGGGAATGCGGGGTGGGTAGAAATTTGTGGATCCACACAGATTCCGGAACTTTCCACAACAGAAATGTGGGGAAAATGTGTTTTTTTTTACAATTTTTTAGGTTTGCAAGGGATTCTGGGTAACAGACCATGGTGGGAGGCAGTCAAGTCACCCCATCCTAGATTCCCCTGGGTGTCTAGTTTTCAAAAATGTATAGGTTTGCTAGGTTTCCCAAGGTGCCCGCAGAGCTAGGGTTCAAAAACTACAGCTAGACATTTTGCCAAAAAAGGGTCATTTTTCACTGCGAAATTGAGGTGTGACCACGTTGCGTTTTGCGCCGTTTCCTGTTGCGGGCACTAGGCCGACCCACACAAGTGAGGTACCGTTTTTATCGTAAGACTTTGAGGAACGCGGTTTGTGTGGAAATTTGTGGATCCACGCTGATTCAGGAACTTTCCATGACAGAAATGTGGGGAAAATGTGTTTTTTTTGGACAATTTTTTAGGTTTGCAAGGGATTCTGGGTAACAGACCCTGGTGGGAGGCAGTCAAGTCACCCCATACTGGATTCCCCTGGGTGTCTAGTTTTCAAAAATGTATAGGTTTGCTAGGTTTCCCAAGGTGCCCGTAGAGCTAGGGTTCAAAAACTACAGCTAGACATTTTGCCAAAAAAGGGTCATTTTTCACTGCGAAATTGAGGTGTGACCACGTTGCGTTTTGCGCCGTTTCCTGTCGTGGGCACTAGGCCGCCCACACAAGTGAGGTCCTATTTTTCTCGTAAGACTTTGGGGAACGCAGGGTGGTTGGAAATTTGTGGATCCACGCAGATTCCGGAACTTTCCACCACAGAAATGTGGGGAAAATGTGTTTTTTTGGACACATTTTTAGGTTTGCAAGGGATTCTGGGTAACAGACCCTGGTGGGAGGCAGTCAAGTCACCCCATTCTGGGTTCCCCTGGGTGTCTAGTTTTCAAAAATGTATAGGTTTGCTAGGTTTCCCAAGGTGCCCGCAGAGCTAGGGTTCAAAAACTACAGCTAGTCATTTTGCCAAAAAAGGGTCATTTTTCACTGCGAAATTGAGGTGTGACCATGTTGCGTTTTGCGCCGTTTCCTGTCGCGGGCACTAGGCCGCCCACACAAGTGAGGTACCATTTTTCTCGTAAGACGTTGGGGAACGCGGGGTGGGTGGAAATTTGTGGATCCACGCAGATTCCGGAACTTTCCACCACAGAAATGTGGGGAAAATGTGTTTTTTTTGACAACTTTTTAGGTTTGCAAGGGATTCTGGGTAACAGACCCTGATGGGAGGCAGTCAAGTCACCCCATCCTGGATTCCCCTGGGTGTCTAGTTTTAAAAAATGTATAGGTTTGCTAGGTTTCCCAAGGTGCCCGCAGAGCTAGGATTAAAAAACTACAGCTAGTCATTTTGCCAAAAAAGGGTAATTTTTCACTGCGAAATTTAGGTGTGACCACGTTGCGTTTTGCGCCGTTTCCTGTCGCGTGCAGTAGGCCGACCCACACAAGTGAGTTACCATTTTTCTCATAAGACTTTGGGGAACGCAGGGTGGGTGGAAATTTGTGGATCCACGCAGATTCAGGAACTTTCCACGACAGAAATGTGGGGAAAATGTGTTTTTTTTGACAATTTTTTTAGGTTTGCAAGGGATTCTGGGTAACAGACCCTGGTGGGAGGCAGTCAAGTCACCCCATCCTGGATTCCCCTGGGTGTTTAGTTTTCAAAAATGTATAGGTTTGCTAGGTTTCCCAAGGTGCCCGCAGAGCTAGGGTTAAAAAACTACAGCCAGTCATTTTGCCAAAAAAGGGTCATTTTTCACTGCGAAATTGAGGTGTGACCACGTTGGGTTTTGCGCCGTTTCCTGTCGCGGGCACTAGGCGAACCCACACAAGTGAGGTACCGTTTTTCTTGTAAGACTTTGGGGAACACGGGGTGGGTGGAAATTTGTGGATCCACGCAGATTCCGGAACTTTCCACGACAGAAATGTGGGGAAAATGTGTTTTTTTTGACAATTTGTTAGGTTTGCAAGGGATTCTGGGTAACAGACCCTGGTGGGAGGCAGTCAAGTCACCCCATCCTGGATTCCCCTGGGTGTCTGGTTTTCAAAAATGTATAGGTTTGGTAGGTTTCCCAAGGTGCCCGCAGAGCTAGGGTTCAAAAACTACAGCTAGTCATTTTGCCAAAAAAGGGTCATTTTTCACTGCGAAATTGAGGTGTGACCACGTTGCGTTTTGCGCCGTTTCCTGTCGCGGGCACTAGGTCGCCCACACAAGTGAGGTACCATTTTTCTAGTAAGACGTTGGGGAACGCGTGGTGGGTGGAAATTTGTGGATCCACGCTGATTCAGGAACTTTCCACGACAGAAATGTGGGGAAAATGAGTTTTTTTTGGACAATATTTTAGGTTTGCAAGGGATTCTGGGTAACAGACCCTGGTGGGAGGCAGTCAAGTCACCCCATCCTGGGTTCCCCTGGGTGTCTAGTTTTCAAAAATGTATAGGTTTGCTAGGTTTCCTGTTAGAAATGAGGGGGCTCTGG
Source organism: Triturus cristatus (assembly GCF_964204655.1). Taxonomy (NCBI): domain Eukaryota; kingdom Metazoa; phylum Chordata; class Amphibia; order Caudata; family Salamandridae; genus Triturus; species Triturus cristatus. The sequence goes on along the minus strand of NC_140579.1, from coordinate 933,815,063 downwards.
TTGACGCAGGTGTAAACCCTTTACTTCTTGTCAGGGCGAAGGATGACTCCCCAGAATAACCCCTGCTCACCCTCTAGGTGCGTGGCGCGAGCAGTCTAGGCTAAGTCTCAGGTGTATACGGTTAAGCAAATGCAATTACACATACAGTAAACCCTTGCATGCACCACAAATGGACACCAATCTGGACAGACCGTCAGCATTGGCGTGATCTGTACCAGGGCGATGTTCCACCGTGAAATCCATACCCTGTAGGGAAATGGACCACCTCAACAGTTTTGGGTTCTCACCCCTCATCTGCATTAACCATCTGAGGGGCCTGTGGTCTGTCTGAACCCGGAAGTGAGTCCCAAACAGGTAGGGTCTTAGCTTCTTCAGCGCCCAGACCACAGCAAATGCCTCACGCTCAATAGCACTCCACCTTTGTTCCCGTGGAAGTAACCTCCTGCTAAGAAAGGCTACGGGTTGATCTAGGCCCTCCTCATTAATCTGTGAAAGAACAGCCCCCACACCATGCTCTGAAGCGTCTGTCTGAACGATAAACTCTTTGGAGAAGTTGGGAGCCAAGAGCACGGGCGCCGTGCACATAGCAGTTTTCAAGGCCTCAAAAGCTTTCTGACAGGTGTCAGTCCAAATCACTTTCCTGGGCTGCTTCTTCGAAGTCAGCGCTGTCAAGGGGGCAACCATGTTGCCATACCCCTTGACAAACCTCCTGTAGTACCCGGTGAGACCTAGGAAGGCTCTCACCTCCGTCTGGGTTTTGGGTGCCTCCCAATTCAGGATGGTTTCTATCTTGGGCTGAAGGGGTGCCACCTGGCCACTCCCAACTTGGTGTCCCAAGTACACCACGGAACCCTGCCCGATCTGGCACTTACTCGCCTTGATCGTGAGGCCTGCCTTGCGCAGCGCCATCAACACTTCCCAGAGGTGACGCAAGTGTTCCTCCCAAGTGGAGCTGAACACTGCGATGTCATCCAGGTAGGCTGCACTGAACGAATCCAGCCCAGCCAACACCTGGTTGACCAATCTCTGGAAGGTGGCAGGGGCATTCTTCATCCCAAATGGCATAACCCGGAACTGGTAGTGCCCATCTGGGGTGGAAAATGCTGACCTCTCTTTGGCCCCCTCGGTCAAGGCGATCTGCCAATACCCAGACGTTAAATCAAACGTGCTGAGGTAGTTGGCAGCCCCTAGCCGATCGATGAGCTCATCAGCTCTGGGGATGGGGTGGGCGTCTGTCCTAGTGACCGAATTGAGTCCTCTGTAGTCCACACAGAACCGGAGTTTGGGTGTGGCTCCCGGCGCTGCAGCCTTTGGGACCAAGACCACGGGGCTGGCCCAAGGACTGCTAGAAGACTCAATTACCCCGAGTGCAAACATCTTGGAGACCTCCTCCTTGATGCATGTCCTCACCCTGTCAGTCACCCTGTAGGCCTTGTGCCGCACAGGTGGACTATCCCCAGTGTCCACATCATGGACGCACCAATCAGTGACACCAGGGACCAGGGAAAACAGGTCAGAAAACTGTCCCAGCAACTGGCGACAATCATTCTGTTGCTCAGGGGTCAGGGTGGAAGAGAGGATGACACCATCCACTGACCCATCTTGCTCCTTGGCTGACAGGAGGTCAGGAAGAGGTTCTGTCTCCTCTTCCATTCCAGCATCTGTTGCCAAGAGCATGCCCACTTGGGACCTCTCCAAGTGGGGCTTGAGGCGGTTGACATGTAGGACCCTTAAGGGGTTCCTAGGAGACTTCAGGTCCACCACATAGGTAACAGGACTCTTGCGCTCCACCACCTCAAAGGGACCGGTCCACTTATCCTGGAGCGCACACGGCTCCACGGGGGCCAAGACCCATACTTTCTGTCCAGGCTGAAGCTCTACCAGAGTGGCATTCTGGTCGTACCACCGCTTCATCTCCTCCTGGCTGGCTTCCAGATTTGCCTCAGCAAGTTGCCTGAATCGCCTAGTCTGATTCCTGAAGGCCAGCATGTAACTATATACATTCTGGGGAGGCTTCCTGGGAGATTGCTCCCAGCCTTCTTTGACCAGACTTAGAGGTCCTCTGACTGGGTGGCCATACAGAAGCTCAAAGGGACTGAACCCCAGAGACTTCTGTGGCACCTCACGGTAAGCGAAGAGAAGGCATGGTAAGAGGACGTCCCACTTACGCCTCATGGCTCCTTCTAGGCCCATTATCATGCCTTTGAGGGTTCGGTTGAATCTCTCAACCAACCCGTTTCCTTGGGGGTGGTAAGGGGTGGTGAACTTGTAGGTTACACCACACTCTTGCCAAAGAGATTTCATGTACTTGGACATGAAATTGGTACCTCGGTCAGACACCACTTCTAGAGGGAATCCCACTCGGGAGAAAATTCCCATCAGTGCCCGTCCCACCACGGGGGCCGTCACTGTCCTTAGAGGAATGGCTTCCGGGTACCGGGTGGCATGGTCCACCAGGACCAGGATGAACCTATTGCCCATCGCTGTCCTGGGGTCCAGTGGCCCTACAATGTCAATCCCCACTCGCTGGAATGGGGTACCGACCACAGGGAATGGCTGGAGTGGAGCCTTCTGCTTCCTTCCACTCTTTCCACTGGCCTGGCAAGTCTGGCATGTCCTGCAGTGAGTATCTGAACTCCTGCGCATTTGAGGCCAATAAAAGTGGGTGACAAGCCTTTCAAAGGTCTTGTCCTGCCCCAAATGCCCTGCCAATGGCACATCGTGAGCCAGCCCCAGTAGGAAGGCTCTGAAGTCCTGGGGTACCACCAGCGCACGGGCTGACCCAGGCTCAGCAACCTTAGGCTCTGTATATAGGAGGTCGTTCTCCCAGTAAACGAAATGTGATCCTGACTGATCACCTGCGGCCTGGTCTGCAGCCTGCTGCCGCATACCCACGAGAGAAGGGCACTCCTTCTGTGCCTTGCAAAAGTCCTCCCTGGTGGGACCCCCTTCCTGCTGCCAATGGGTCAGCTCCGGCAGGTCTCCCAGTTCAGCTATCTGCTCCCCTGTAGGCTCCAGGGCATCCCCCTCAAGGTCTGCTCCCTCCTGGACCGTGGGAACTTCAGGGGCCGGCTTCCCACGCCCCTTGCTCCTTCTCTCTGAGGCCGGTTCCTGGGCCTCCCTCTCAGGCTCCAGGACCTCTTGAGTACCTCTACTGGCTGCCATGGACCGTGTGGTGACACACGCCCAATCCGGCATACCCAACATCTCCAGGTGAGCACTCCGCTCCACCTTAGCCCAAGGTGAGCTCTCCAAATCGTTCCCTAACAAACAGTCTACAGGCATGGCGGGCCTCACAGCTACCTGAAGAGTACCAGAGACCCCCCCCCACTCAAAGGGAACCTGAGCCACCTTGCAGTGTCTCTCTGTGTTGTCAGCGGCAACAACGGGATAGAATGCATTGGGGACCACCTGCTCCTGAGACACCAGGTGACACCTGACAGCTGTCACACTGGCTCCTGTATCCCTAAGAGCTTCCACTCTATGGCCATTTATGGTCACCCACTGCCTGTACTTCTTAGTGTTCTCAGGCAGCTGGGTTGGAGGGACCACTTCACGGTCTCCTAGCGAGACCAGGGACATCTCTGCGGGACCCCACCCACCTTGGACATCCCTCTCCTCCCCCAAGGCTACACTAGTCACCTGCCGGGATGGAGCACCAGTGGGTGCTGGTTTACCAAACAATGGACACTTTACATCAGAGGCAAAATGCCCCAAATTGTTACACCTGTAACATCTTACGGGCCCCTTTTGAACAGGAGGACCTGTCGGGGCCCCGGTCGGTTTCTGGGGTGGGGGAGGCTGAGAACCCTTCCCTTGGTTCCCTTGGGAACTATTTTGGGCCCTTTTTGGAACTGTTTCTGTTTACCCCTGTCCCCCCCACTCTTCTGCTGGGGACCCTGCCCACCTTTGGCGGAATCTCCCACGGTACCCTTGTGGACCCTGGTACTGACCCAGCGGTCCGCCTCCTCAGCAAGCTTCCTAGGGTTAGTCAGCCTACTATCGATCAGGTGCTGGCGTAGCTCAGGAAAACAATTACTGGACAAGTGCTCCCATGCCATTAAATCAAGAAGCCCTTGATAATCATTCACCTTACTACCCTTTACCCAACCATCCAGCGCTCTGCAAAAGAAAGTCACATACTCCACATACGTACTATTGGGAATCTTAGTGCAACCCCTGAACCTCTGTCTATATAACTCAGGGGTCAACCCATACCTAGCCATCAATGCTTCCTTCATATAGGCATAAGAATTATGAACATCAGCAGGTAAATCTAACAGTGTGTCCCGCCCTTCACTCAGGAACCGTCCCCACAACCCCGCTCCCCAATCTTTCTCAGGGACCCGGTGGGAAGACATGGCTACCTCGTAGGCTCTGAACCACTGCCCGATGTCGTCATTCTTGAAGAACTCCTTCACCACATCCTTGGGAATATAAACTCTTGGTTCCGCCGGTACTGGCGGTGTGCTGCCACCAGAGGGATTAAGCTCCAAACTTTTTGCTTTCAGCTCCAGCTCCCTCAGCTTCATGTCATGCTCTAATTGTAGTTTCTTTTCTTCCATGGCTAGTCTTTGTTTCTCCATATCCATCTGCCCATGAAGTTTTGCCATCTCCACCTCGTGTGCCCGGGTTGCTGCCCTGTCTGCCAATTCTTCTGGCGACAGGCCTCTGCCAAACTCATGGACACTTTCTGGTGGAACCACTTCCACCTGATTCTCTGGTGCCTTTGACTCATACCAGGCCCTCAGCGCCTTCACGAATTGGGTCTTGTTTTTCAATCCAGTTTGGGCAATCCTGAACTTGGAGCAAAGACCTTTCAAGTCTTCATTGGTACGATTCAGAAGCGCGTCTTCTTCCCAATCTACGTCTTCAAATCCAGAGATTATGGAAGCCGCCCTTCCGGCGGAAAGTGAACCAGGCATGGCTCTAACAACGGAGACTCTTGGCAAAACAAAAACAAATGCTAGCCTTGTGGCTGTGTTACTGGTCTGCTCTCACTACGTGGTGATCAGTGATTCACTATACGCAAACCACAAATGCAAATCCGTAAATCCCACCGCTGCCACCAATGTTAGAAATGAGGGGGCTCTGGTTGACGCAGGTGTGAACCCACAACAAGCAGGGACCCTTTACTTCTTGTCAGGGCGAAGGATGACTCCCCAGAATAACCCCTGCTCACCCTCTAGGTGCGTGGCGCGAGCAGTCTAGGCTAAGTCTCAGGTGTACACGGTTAAGCAAATGCAATTACACATACAGTAAACCCCTTGCATGCACCACAAATGGACACCAATCAGGAAGTATATAAAAATAAGCTTTTATGTAGATTCAGCAGATTCAAATACAAGGCCCAGTAACGTTGAACTGATGGGGCCACAATTCTTGGAAATACGGTAAAGTTCTCTTTGTTTTACGTAAAGTTCTTTAGGCGGGCACAAGGTAACTGTAGGCCTCAGCGTACTTTGTGCTGAGGCAGCGCCCCGGAAGCACACAGCAGATGACAGGGAAATAAGAACGTTGCGGACCCTGGATCCGATGCGAGCTCGCGGTCGAGTTCGTAAGTACAGTACCTTGTTTCTTGACGCAAAGGCGGGTGCGGGATTTCAGCGGCTCTTCGACAGAAGAGCGAGGCGGTGTCCGGGGCTCCCACACTTCACGAGGGTGTCTGATCCTCAGGCTCACGACAAGAGCGGGGTGTTGTAGGTGGCGGGTGAACAAAGCGGGGCAGCCGGGCACGCAGATGCGTCCGGGCCGTCCGAGGCTTGGAGATGCTCACACGCCGATTCCGGCGGGAGGGTGAAGGTGCACAGCGAGCCTCCACGAGCGAGGTGACGGGGCAGCCCTGCACAGCGTAGGGGGAGCGGCTCCGATCGAGCGAGGCTCTTCCCAAGGCGGGGGCGGCTAAGCAGTCCTGGTCACGGCTCAGGGAGGGACTGGGCACGAGGGTCACAGCTCCGGCGAGGGAAAGGACACCACAGTCCAGCAGCAGGCGAGTGAAGATCAGGTGGAGCCCAATGGTCCTGGGGCTCAGTTCAGGGGGCAAGCTCAGTTCCAAGCCCTTGGAGATCGTTTTGGAAAAGCACAAGTCTTGAAAGTAAAAGTAAAGTAAAGTTTTCAGCAACAGTTTCTCTTCTCTCCTTTGGCAGCAAGGTCACCACTGCAGGCCAATCCCCCAGGATAGGGACAGTCTTCCTCCTACAGCTTTGCCGGTGCCTCCTCCTCAGGCAGAGATTCTTCTTGGTCAAAAGCGGATCTAGTTTCTTAGGAGCAGGGCTCCTCCATTTATACCACAAATCTTTTATTCTCCCAGGCCAGGGGGGCCCTTGCCTAGTTCAGTCCGGTTTCTGAGCACTTTGTTTACGTGATGCAGGCTTCTTCTTTCAGAGTGCAGGGCAGAGTCATCAGACGCTCCACAGGGGGTGGAGCCGGCATCGAGGTAGCGGAGCACTGTCCTATTCAGAACCTAGGAGCACTCCTCCCACCCATCTACCTGTCGATCGTCCTATTCATACCAGGCTACCTGGCCCTGCCCATCTGGGTTCCCCCAGCCCTGTCACTCACACCAGCCAGACATCAGATACACATCACGCAGAGGCGGCTGAAATGTTTAGGCAAGCAAAGGCCGACTTTCTAAAAGCGGCATTTGCAAACCCGGAATATTAAAATAAACCTTGCGAAAAGATGTACCTTATTATTCCGAGTTCAGGCATACTAAACTCGATCTTCTACCATGTTCCCTGGGTCGGTTAGGATCATAGGGTGTAATAATCCAGGCCGCCCATACTGGCCTATGAGAACAGGGTAGCCTTGCAGTAGTGAACAACAAGATGGCGGTAATTCACTACTAGGACATGCCACGCATCCGGGCTTGTCCTACCTTAGGCTTACAACGCACCCTGCCCGTGGGCCTACCAGAGGGGTGACTAACATGCAGCTAAGGGAAGGTTTTAGGGACTGGCAAGTGTGGGCACTTGCCGGTCAGCATGTCAGTACCAGACTGCACGCAGGTTCTGCGGTGGCAGACCTCAGACATATTTTACCGGCCGCTCCTGTGGGTGGCACAACCAGTGCTGCAAGCCCACCAGCGGTGTTCGCATTTACATGCCCTGGCGCCCCTGGCGCACTTTACTGGGGTCTGACAGTAAATCAAACAATCCAATCATGGAATCCAACCAACATATACAATTTACATAGGGAGCACTCGCACCGCGACACTGGTTGGCAGTGGCACAGCGCGCTGAGCGGCCAACACCATAAAAACACATGAGGCACAGCGACAAAAAGAGGAAGGGAGACTCACGCCAAGGGGCCAGGTCTAACATTTCCCAAGGTGCCCGCAGAGCTAGGGTTCAAAAACTACAGCTAGTCATTTTGCCAAAAAAGGGTCATTTTTCACTGCGAAATTGAGGTGTGACCATGTTGCGTTTTGCGCCGTTTCCTGTCGCGGGCACTAGGCCGCCCACACAAGTGAGGTACCATTTTTCTCGTAAGACGTTGGGGAACGCGGGGTGGGTGGAAATTTGTGGATCCACGCAGATTCCGGAACTTTCCACAACAGAAATGTGGGGAAAATGTGTTTTTTTTGACAAATGTTTAGGTTTGCAAGGGATTCTGGGTAACAGACCCTGGTGGGAGGCAGTCAAGTCACCCCATCCTGGGTTACCCTGGGTGTCTAGTTTTAAAAAATGTATAGGTTTTCTAGGTTTCCCAAGGTGCCCGCAGAGCTAGGGTTCAAAAACTACAGCTAGTCATTTTGCCAAAAAAGGGTCATTTTTCACTGCGAAATTGAGGTGTGACCATGTTGCGTTTTGCGCCTTTTCCTGTCGCGGGCACTAGGCCGCCCACACAAGTGAGGTACCATTTTTCTTGTAAGACGTTGGGGAACGCGGGGTGGGTGGAAATTTGTGGATCCACGCAAATTCCGGAACTTTCCACCACAGAAATGTGGGGAAAATGTGTTTTTTTGGACAACTTTTTAGGTTTGCAAGGGATTCTGGGTAACAGACCCTGGTGGGAGGCAGTCAAGTCACCCCATACTGGATTCCCCTGGGTGTCTAGTTTTCAAAAATGTATAGGTTTGCTAGGTTTCCCAAGGTGCCCGTAGAACTAGGGTTCAAAAACTACAGCTAGACATTTTGCCAAAAAAGGGTCATTTTTCACTGCGATATTGAGGTGTGACCACGTTGCGTTTTGCGCCGTTTCCTGTCCCGGGCACTAGGCCGCCCACACAAGTGAGGTACCATTTTTCTCGTAAGACGTTGGGGAACGTGTGGTGGGTGGAAATTTGTGGATCCATGCAGATTCAGGAACTTTCCACGCCAGAAATGTGGGGAAAATGTGTTTTTTTTGACAATTTTTTTAGGTTTGCAAGGGATTCTGGGTAACAGACCCTGGTGGGAGGCAGTCAAGTCACCCCATCCTGGATTCCCCTGGGTGTTTAGTTTTCAAAAATGTATAGGTTTGCTAGGTTTCCCAAGGTGCCCGCAGAGCTAGGGTTAAAAAACTACAGCTAGTCATTTTGCCAAAAAAGGGTCATTTTTCACTGCGAAATTGAGGTGTGACCACGTTGGGTTTTGCGCCGTTTCCTGTCGCGGGCACTAGGCGGACCCACACAAGTGAGGTACCGTTTTTCTTGTAAGACTTTGGGGAACACGGGGTGGGTGGAAATTTGTGGATCCACGCAGATTCCGGAACTTTCCACGACAGAAATGTGGGGAAAATGTGTTTTTTTGGACAATTTTTTAGGTTTGCAAGGGATTCTGGGTAACAGACCCTGGTGGGAGGCAGTCAAGTCACCCCATCCTGGATTCCCCTGGGTGTCTGGTTTTCAAAAATGTATAGGTTTGGTAGGTTTCCCAAGGTGCCGGCAGAGCTAGGGTTCAAAAACTACAGCTAGTCATTTTGCCCAAAAAGGGTCATTTTTCACTGCGAAATTGAGGTGTGATCACGTTGCGTTTTGCGCCGTTTCCTGTCGCGGGCACTAGGCCGACCCACACAAGTGAGGTACCATTTTTCTTTTAAGACGTTGGGGAACGCGTGGTGGGTGGAAATTTGTGGATCCATGCAGATTCCGGAACTTTCCACTACAGAAATGTGGGGAAAATGTGTTTTTTTGGACAATTTTTTAGGTTTGCAAGGGATTCTGGGTAATAGACCCTGGTGGGAGGCAGTCAAGTCACCCCATCCTGGATTTCCCTGGGTGTCTAGTTTTAAAAAATGTATAGGTTTGCTAGGTTTCCCAAGGTGCCCGCTGAGCTAGGGTTCAAGAACTACAGCTAGTCATTTTGCCAAAAAAGGGTCATTTTTCACTGCGAAATTGAGGTGGGACCACGTTGCGTTTTGCGCCGTTTCCTGTCGCGGGCACTAGGCCGACCCACACAAGTGAGTTACCGTTTTTCTCGTAAGACTTTGAGGAACGCGGGTTGTGTGGAAATTTGTGGATCCACGCTGATTCAGGAACTTTCCACGACAGAAATGTGGGGAAAATGTGGTTTTTTTAGACAATTTTTTAGGTTTGCAAGGGATTCTGGGTAACAGACCCTGGTGGGAGGCAGTCAAGTCACCCCATCCTGGATTCCCCTGGGTGTCTAGTTTTCAAAAATGTATAGGTTTGCTAGGTTTCCCAAGGTGCCCGTAGAGCTAGGGTTCAAAAACTACAGCTAGACATTTTGCCAAAAAAGGGTCATTTTTCACTGCGAAATTGAGGTGTGACCACGTTGCGTTTTATGCCGTTTCCTGTCGCGGGCACTAGGCCGACCCACAGAAGTGAGGTACCGTTTTTCTCGTAAGACTTTGGGGAACGCGGGGTGGGTGGACATTTGTGGATCCACGCAGATTCCGGAACTTTCCACGACAGTAATATGGTGAAAATGTGTATTTTTTGACAATTTGTTAGGTTTGCAAGGGATTCTGGGTAACAGACCCTGGTGGGAGGCAGTCAAGTCACCCCATCCTGGATTCCCCTGGGTGTCTAGTTTTCAAAAATGTATAGGTTTGCTAGGTTTCCCAAGGTGCCCGCAGAGCTAGGATTAAAAAACTACAGCTAGTCATTTTGCCAAAAAAGGGTAATTTTTCACTGCGAAATTTAGGTGTGACCACGTTGCGTTTTGCGCCGTTTCCTGTCGCGTGCAGTAGGCCGACCCACACAAGTGAGTTACCATTTTTCTCATAAGACTTTGGGGAACGCGGGGTGGGTGGAAATTTGTGGATCCACGCAGATTCAGGAACTTTCCACGACAGAAATGTGGTGAAAATGTGTTTTTTTTGACAATTTTTTTAGGTTTGCAAGGGATTCTGGGTAACAGACCCTGGTGGGAGGCAGTCAAGTCACCCCATCCTGGATTCCCCTGGGTGTTTAGTTTTCAAAAATGTATAGGTTTGCTAGGTTTCCCAAGGTGCCTGCAGAGCTAGGGTTAAAAAACTACAGCTAGTCATTTTGCCAAAAAAGGGTCATTTTTCACTGCGAAATTGAGGTGGGACCACGTTGCGTTTTGCGCCGTTTCCTGTCGCGGGCAATAGGCCGACCCACACAAGTGAGTTACCGTTTTTCTCGTAAGACTTTGAGGAACGCGGGTTGTGTGGAAATTTGTGGATCCACGCTGATTCAGGAACTTTCCACGACAGAAATGTGGGGAAAATGTGGTTTTTTTGGACAATTTTTTAGGTTTGCAAGGGATTCTGGGTAACAGACCCTGGTGGGAGGCAGTCAAGTCACCCCATCCTGGATTCCCCTTGGTGTCTAGTTTTCAAAAATGTATAGGTTTGCTAGGTTTCCCAAGGTGCCCGTAGAGCTAGGGTTCAAAAACTACAGCTAGTCATTTTGCCAAAAAAGTGTCATTTTTCACTGCGAAATTGAGGTGTGACCACGTTGGGTTTTGCGCCGTTTCCTGTCGCGGGCACTAGGCGGACCCACACAAGTGAGGTACCGTTTTTCTTGTAAGACTTTGGGGAACACGGGGTGGGTGGAAATTTGTGGATCCACGCAGATTCCGGAATTTTCCACGACAGAAATGTGGGGAAAATGTGTTTTTTTTGACAATTTTTTAGGTTTGCAAGGGATTCTGGGTAACAGACCCTGGTGGGAGGCAGTCAAGTCACCCCATCCTGGATTCCCCTGGGTGTCTAGTTTTCAAAAATGTATAGGTTTGGTAGGTTTCCCAAGGTGCCCGCAGAGCTAGGGTTCAAAAACAACAGCTAGTCGTTTTGCCAAAAAAGGGTCATTTTTCACTGCAAACTTGAGGTGTGACCACGATGCGTTTTGCGCCGTTTCCTGTCACGGGCACTAGGCCGACCCACACAAGTGAGTTACCATTTTTCTTGTAAGACTTTGGGTAACGCGGGGTGGGTGGAAATTTGTGGATCCACGCAGATTCCGGAACTTTCTAAAACAGAAATGTGGGGAAAATGGGGTTTTCTTGGACAATTTTTTAGGTTTGCAAGGGATTCTGGGTATCAGACCCTGGTGGGAGGTAGTCAAGTCACCCCATCCTGGATTCCCCTGGGTGTCTAGTTTTAAAAAATGTAGAGGTTTGCTAGGTTTCCCAAGGTGCCCGCAGAGCTAGGATTAAAAAACTACAGCTAGTCATTTTGCCAAAAAAGGGTAATTTTTCACTGCGAAATTTAGGTGTGACCACGTTGCGTTTTGCGCCGTTTCCTGTCGCGTGCAGTAGGCCGACCCACACAAGTGAGTTACCATTTTTCTCATAAGACTTTGGGGAACGCGGGGTGGGTGAAAATTTGTGGATCCACGCAGATTCAGGAACTTTCCACGACAGAAATGTGGGGAAAATGTGTTTTTTTTTACAATTTGTTTAGGTTTGCAAGGGATTCTGGGTAACAGACCCTGGTGGGAGGCAGTCAAGTCACCCCATCCTGGATTCCCCTGGGTGTTTAGTTTTCAAAAATGTATAGGTTTGCTAGGTTTCCCAAGGTGCCCGCAGAGCTAGGGTTAAAAAACTACAGCCAGTCATTTTGCCAAAAAAGGGTCATTTTTCACTGCGAAATTGAGGTGTGACCACGTTGGGTTTTGCGCCGTTTCCTGTCGCGGGCACTAGGCGGACCCACACAAGTGAGGTACCGTTTTTCTTGTAAGACTTTGGGGAACACGGGGTGGGTGGAAATTTGTGGATCCACGCAGATTCCGGAACTTTCCACGACAGAAATGTGGGGAAAATGTGTTTTTTTTGACAATTTGTTAGGTTTGCAAGGGATTCTGGGTAACAGACCCTGGTGGGAGGCAGTCAAGTCACCCCATCCTGGATTCCCCTGGGTGTCTGGTTTTCAAAAATGTATAGGTTTGGTAGGTTTCCCAAGGTGCCCGCAGAGCTAGGGTTCAAAAACTACAGCTAGTCATTTTGCCAAAAAAGGGTCATTTTTCACTGCGAAATTGAGGTGTGACCACAATGCGTTTTGCGCCGTTTCCTGTCGCGGGCACTAGGCCGACCCACACAAGTGAGGTACCATTTTTCTAGTAAGACGTTGGGGAACGCGTGGTGGGTGGAAATTTGTGGATCCACGCTGATTCAGGAACTTTCCACGACAGAAATGTGGGGAAAATGTGTTTTTTTTGGACAATTTTTTAGGTTTGCAAGGGATTCTGGGTAACAGACCCTGGTGGGAGGCAGTCAAGTCACCCCATACTGGATTCCCCTGGGTGTCTAGTATTCAAAAATGTATAGGTTTGCTAGGTTTCCCAAGGTGCCCGTAGAGCTAGGGTTCAAAAACTACAGCTAGTCATTTTGCCAAAAAAGTGTCATTTTTCACTGCGAAATTGAGGTGTGACCACGTTGCGTTTTGCGCCGTTTCCTGTCGCGGGCACTAGGTCGCCCACACAAGTGAGGTCCCATTTTTCTCGTAAGACTTTGGGGAACGCAGGGTGGTTGGAAATTTGTGGATCCACGCAGATTCCGGAACTTTCCACCACAGAAATGTGGGGAAAATGTGTTTTTTTGGACAAATTTTTAGGTTTGCAAGGGATTCTGGGTAACAGACCCTGGTGGGAGGCAGTCAAGTCACCCCATCCTGGGTTCCCCTGGGTGTCTAGTTTTCAAAAATGTATAGGTTTGCTAGGTTTCCCAAGGTGCCCGCAGAGCTAGGGTTCAAAAACTACAGCTAGTCATTTTGCCAAAAAAGGGTCATTTTTCACTGCGAAATTGAGGTGTGACCATGTTGCGTTTTGCGCCGTTTCCTGTCGCGGGCACTAGGCCGCCCACACAAGTGAGGTACCATTTTTCTCGTATGACGTTGGGGAACGCGGGGTGGGTGGAAATTTGTGGATCCACGCAGATTCCGGAACTTTCCACCACAGAAATGTGGGGAAAGTGTATTTTTTTGAACACTTTTTAGGTTTGCAAGGGATTCTGGGTAACAGACCCTGGTGGGAGGCAGTCAAGTCACCCCATCCTGGGTTCCCCTGGGTGTCTAGTTTTCAAAAATGTATAGGTTTGCTAGGTTTCCCAAGGTGCCCGCAGAGCTAGGGTTCAAAAACTACAGCTAGTCATTTTGCCAAAAAAGGGTCATTTTTCACTGCGAAATTGAGGTGTGACCATGTTGCGTTTTGCGCCGTTTCCTGTCGCGGGCACTAGGCCGCCCACACAAGTGAGGTACAATTTTTCTCGTAAGACGTTGGGGAACGCGGGGTGGGTGGAAATTTGTGGATCCACGCAGATTCCGGAACTTTCCACCACAGAAATGTGGGGAAAATGTGTTTTTTGGACAAATTTTTAGGTTTGCAAGGGATTCTGGGTAACAGACCCTGGTGGGAGGCAGTCAAGTCACCCCATCCTGGGTTCCCCTGGGTGTCTAGTTTTCAAAAATGTATAGGTTTGCTAGGTTTCCCAAGGTGCCCGCAGAGCTAGGGTTCAAAAACTACAGCTAGTCATTTTGCCAAAAAAGGGTCATTTTTCACTGCGAAATTGAGGTGTGACCATGTTGCGTTTTGCGCCGTTTCGTGTCGCGGGCACTAGGCCGACCCACACAAGTGAGTTACCGTTTTTCTCGTAAGACTTTGAGGAACGCGGGTTGTGTGGAAATTTGTGGATCCACGCTGATTCAGGAACTTTCCACAACAGAAATGTGGGTAAAATGTGGTTTTTTTGGACAATTTTTTAGGTTTGCAAGGGATTCTGGGTAACAGACCCTGGTGGGAGGCAGTCAAGTCACCCCATCCTGGATTCCCCTGGGTGTCTAGTTTTCAAAAATGTATAGGTTTGCTAGGTTTCCTGTTAGACCTGGCACCTTGGCGTGAGTTTCCCTTCCACTTTTTGATAGTGTGCCTCGATTGTTTTGCTGGTGTTGTCCGCTCAGGGCACTGCGCCACGGCTAATCCGTGCCGCAGTGCAAGTGCTCCCTAAGTAAAGTGTACCTGTAATTGATGTCCATGATTGGTTGATTGGATTCACTGTCAGTCCCCAGTAAAGTGCACCAGGGGTGCCAGGGCTTGTGAATGCCAATGCTGCTGGTGGGCTTGCAGCGCTGGTTGCGCCACCCACGGAAGCGGCCTTGTAAAATGTGTCTAGGGTCTGCCACCGCAGACCCTGTGCGCGGTCCGGGACCGTCGCGCTGACTGCGCAAGTGCCCCCACTTGCCAGTCCCTAAACCTTCCCTTACCTACATATTAGCCACCCCTCTGGTAGGCCCAAGGGCAGGGTGCATTGTAGGCATAAGGTAGGACATGCCCTGATGTGTGTGGCATGTCTTAGTAGTGAATTACAGCCATTTTCGTTCTTCACTATTGAAGGCTACCTGCTCTCCATAGGCCAGAATGGGCTGCCGGGATCACACCAACGCTGTGACCCCAGTGGACTCAGGGAGCATGGTAGAAGTGTCAAGTTTAGTATGCCTGAACTCAGGATAATAAAATACTTCTTGTAGTCAAGTTTATTTTAGTATCCTGGGTTTGTAAATACTACTTTTAGAAAGTTAGTATTTACTGACCTGACCATCTCAGTCCGCCTCTGCTGTGTGTGTGTGTTCTGCCTGGCAACAGTAAGGAGCAGGGTGGGGGGATCCCCAGAGACAGGTTGACTGCCAGGTGGTGGGTAGAGAGGTGACACCAGGATGGGTGGGAGGAGTACACCTTGACTCTTGAATAGACCTGTGCTCTGCCACCACAAAGCCGGCGCCGCCCCCTGTGGAGCGGCTGATGTCTCTGCCCTGCTGCTGAAAAGAAAGAGCAGAGTCACCATAACAAAGTGCTCCAGAACTGGACTGAGCCAGGCCCAGGCCCCCTGGCGCTAAAGAACAAAAGAATCATGGTATAAAAGTAGGAGCCTGGCTCCTAAGAAATCAGAATCCTGTTTACCACAAAGAACCTCTGCCCGACTAGAAGGAGAAGAAGACGCTGGAGGAGCTGGCCTGCTGCTTGCCTTGCTGAGAAAGGAGAGGAAGAGACTTACTGAAAAGACTTTGCTACTTTGTGCTTGAACATTCTCCAAGGGCTTGATCTGAGCTTGCCCCCTGAACTGAACCCCAGGAACAGTGGGTTCTCTGTGCTTTTGCTCGTCCTCCAATTCGAGCCGTGTGTGCATCCCGCTGGAAAGAGACTGCGCCCCTCATCGCCCCTCCTAGGGCCGTGACACTCAGAAGCTCGCCTGCCTCCAACCCGTGAGAGCCCCGCTCCGTCCCGAGCCGCTCTCTGTTCCCGGGCCAGGCCGCCTGCATCCCGGTCACCGCCTGCCATTGGAGTGCGCTGAACGCGCTATCACCCCTCCTGCCGGAAGCCGTCCGACGACTGTGATCTACGCCGGGTCATCCAGCTGCACTGACTGTGCCCTGTGACCCCGCTTCGCTATCCCCGGACATCTCAGGCCGCGCCGCCCCCGCTGTGGAGACCCTCCTGCACCGCCGTGCCAAAGGGTCGCGGGCCGCGCCTGCCTACTTGCCCACACCTGCTGATTGAGGACCCAAGAACACTTCCCGAAGTTAAGAGTCGCACCGACCTGTGCCGACTCTCCTAATCACGAAAGAAGTCCAGTATCGGGCTCGGGGCCCGCAACGCCTTATTTCCCCGTTCGCAGGAACTGATCTCTGTGAGTACTGGAACTACAAGTAACATTTGCGAGAGAACTACAAAGTATCTATTTGAAGCTACGAACAAGAACATTTGCCTGCTGTATAACCTGGTGGCATAGCGAAAACGTTATTGGTCTTGTGATAAGTCTGTTGAGATATATATACCTTATTTTTCCATAAAGAATCGTATTTTTATATATATCCAAGTCTGGTGTCCGTTTCTGGGGGGATTGATGTATTTACTGTGTGTACGATTGTAAGTGCTTAACCAACAACGCCTGAGGAATCGCCTTGGCTGCTCACGCCACGCACCTAGAGGGTGAGCAAGGGTCATTCGCGAGGGGTTATCCTGCGCCCTGACGTGGAGGAGAGGGTTCCTGCTTGACACAAGGGCAACCTTGCGGCAACCAGAGATCCCCGACTCTAACATTGTTGGCAGCGGCTGGGATTTCGGATTTGCACTTGTAATTTGCATACAGTGAATTATTAATCACCAGATAGTGAGAGCAGACCAAATAACGCAGCCACAGGTTTGTAATTGTTGAACTTTGTTGAGACATCTGCCATTACTGCAACCATGCCTGGCTCGCACTCCGCTGGAAGAGCACTCTCTGTGATTTCTGGAATAGATGAGGTGGATTGGGAGAGACTGGAAGGCTACACGATGGAGCAATTGAAAGGCTACAGTGTAAAATTCAGAGTCCCCCATGCTGGATGCAAGAGGAAGCCCCAGTACACCAAGGCGTTGAGAGCCTGGAAGGAGTCACGAGACCTACGGAATGCGGGGGACATCGTTCCACCCGACAACCTTGAGGAGCCCAGCAGAGTCCGGTCGCCAGAGGAGCTGGCAGACAGGGCAGCAGACAGGGCGCATGCAATGGAGATGGCAAAGTTGGCAGGACAAATGGAAATGGAAAAGCAGAAGTTGGCCCTGGAGGCACAACAACGCCAAATGGATCATGATATCAGATTGAAGGAGTTGGAGCTGAAGGCGAAAAGTTTGGACACCGCTCCTTCTGGTGGCAGCACTCCACCAGTGCAGGTAGAGTCCAAGGTGTACATCCCCAAAGATGTAGTAAAGGAGTATTTCAGAAAGGAGGACATAGGGCAGTGGTTTAGGGCCTACGAGGTGGCCATGTCCTCACACCGGGTCCCTGAGAAAGACTGGGGAGCGGGGTTGTGGGGAAGGTTCCTTGCTGAAGGGCGTGACACACTGTTAGATTTACCATTAGATCTCCAAACCTCATACCCCCATATGAAGGAAGCTTTAATGACCAGGTATGGGTTAACTCCTGAGCTATATCGACAGAGGTTCAGGGAGACCAAGAAGATCCCTGAGAGTACGTATGTGGAGTATGTGACCTTTTTCTGCAGAGCGCTGGATGGTTGGGTGAAGGGTAGCAAAGTGAATGATTATCAAGGGCTGCTTGATTTAATTGCATGGGAGCACTTGTCCAGTCAATGTTTTCCTGAGCTACGCCAGCACCTGATTGATAGCAAGCTGTCCAACCCGAGGAAGCTTGCTGAGGAGGCGGACCGCTGGCTCAGCACCAGGGTCCACAAGGGTCAAGTGGGAGACTCCGCCAAAGGTGGGCAGGGTCCCCAGCAGAAGAGTGGGGGGGACAAGGGTAAACAGAAGGGGTTCCAAAAAGGCCCCCAAAGTAATTCCCAAGGGAACCAGCAGAAGGGTTCTCAGCCTCCCCCACCCCCGCAGCAGAACGGGGCCCCGACAGGTAGACCTGTTCCAAAGGGGCCCTTCAATTGTTATAAGTGTGGTGACCCGGGTCACATTGCCTCTGATCCTAAGTGTCGCCTGTTTGGTAAGACCGCACCCACTGGTGCTCCACCCCGGCAAGTAGCTAGTGTTAACTTTGGGGAGGAGGTAGCAGTCCAGGAGGGTGGGGGTCCCGGGCAGATGACCCTAGTCTCGCTAGGAGACAGTGAGATGGTCCCTGTAACCTACCTACCCTCTAACACTAAGAAATATGGGCAGGTGGTGACCATCAATGGAAAGAAGGTGGAGGCTCTTAGAGATACAGGAGCCAGCGTGACCTCGGTGAGGCAACACCTGGTGTCTCAAGAGCAAATTGTACCCAATGCCTACTGTAGGGTTGTCAATGCTGACAACGTAGAGAGTCGTTGTCCAATGGCTCAAGTTCCCTTTGAGTGGGGGGAGGTCTCTGGTACTCTACAAGTCGCTGTGAGAACTGACATGCCTGTAGACTGTCTGCTGGGGAACGACCTGGAGAGTTCCCCTTGGGAAAAGGTGGAGAAGACCACACATCTGAGGATGGTAGGTCTACCCGACTGGGCGTGCGTGACCACCCGGTCCATGGCAGCCAGTAGGGGTGTTGAGAGGGTCCTGGAGCCTGAGGGAGAGGTCCAGGAACCGGCCTTAGGGAGAAGGCGCAGGAGGCGCGGGAAACCGGCCCCCGAAGTTCCCACGGCCCAGGAGGAAGTAGACCCTGAGGGGGATGCTCTGGAGCCTACCGGGGAACAGATTGCCGAACTGGGAGATCTGCCTGAGCTGACCCATTGCCAGCAAGAAGGAGGTCCCTCCAGGGAGGAATTCTGCAGGGAGCAGAAAGAATGCCCTTCTCTCGTGGGTATGCGGCAGCAGGCTGCAGACCAGGCCAACGGTGTTCAGGCCAAAACACACTACGTGTACTGGGAGAGTGACCTCCTGTATTCCGAGCCTAAGGCTGCTGAACCTGGGTCAGCCCGTGTGCTGGTGGTACCCCAGAAGTTCAGAACCTTCCTACTGGGGCTGGCTCACGATGTGCCTTTAGCAGGACATTTGGGGATGGACAAGACCTATGACAGGCTTGTCACCCACTTTTACTGGCCCCAAATGCATAAGAATTCCGATTCCTACTGCAGAACCTGTCAGACTTGCCAGGCAAGTGGTAAGAGCGGAGGGAAGCACAAGGCTCCTCTGCAACCTTTCCCTGTGGTCGGTACGCCATTCCAACGAGTGGGTATTGACATTGTGGGGCCTCTGGACCCCAAGACAGCCCTGGGCAACAGGTTCATCCTGGTCTTGGTGGACCATGCCACCCGGTACCCTGAAGCCATCCCTCTGAGGACAGTGACGGCCCCCGTGGTGGGACGGGCACTGATGGGAATTTTCTCCCGAGTGGGATTCCCTCTAGAGGTGGTGAGCGACAGGGGGACCAATTTCATATCCACATATATGAAATCCCTGTGGAAGGAGTGTGGGGTAACTTACAAGTTCACCACTCCTTACCACCCCCAAGGAAATGGGTTGGTGGAGAGATTCAACCGAACCCTCAAAGGCATGATCATGGGCCTGGACGGTCCAATGAGGCGTAAGTGGGACGTCCTCTTGCCATGCCTGCTCTTCGCTTACCGAGAGGTGCCACAGAAGTCTCTAGGGTTCAGCCCCTTTGAGCTCCTGTATGGCCACCCGGTAAGAGGACCTCTGAGTTTGGTAAAGGAAGGCTGGGAGCAATCTCCCAGGAAACCTCCCCAGAATGTATATAGTTACATGCTGGCCTTCCGAAACCAGACTCGGCGTTTCAGGCAACTTGCTGAGGCAAATCTGGAAGCCAGCCAGGAGGAGATGAAGCGGTGGTACGACCGGAATGCCACTCTGGTAGAGCTTCAACCTGGACAAAAGGTGTGGGTCTTGGCCCCAGTGGAGCCTTGTGCACTTCAGGATAAGTGGACAGGTCCATTTGAGGTTGTGGAGCGCAAAAGTCCTATCACCTACTTGGTGGACATGCAGACTCCCAGGAACCCTTTTAGGGTCCTACATGTTAACCGCCTTAAGCCCCACTTAGAGAGGACCGAAGTGGGCATGCTGCTGGCCACTGATGATGGAATGGAAGAGGAGACCGAGCCTCTTCCTGACCTCTTAGTGGCCTCTGAGAAAGATGGGTCAGTGGATGGAGTTAACCTCTCACCCACCCTGACGCCAGAACAACAGGAAGATTGCCGCCACTTGCTGGGACAGTTTTCCGACCGATTCTCCCTGGTTCCTGGTGTCACAGATTGGTGCGTCCATGATGTGGACACAGGAGACAGCTTACCTGTAAAGCACAAGGCTTACAGGGTAACTGACAGGGTCAGAGCTTGCATTAAGGAGGAGGTCTCCAAAATGCTTGCGCTAGGGGTGGTTGAGTCCTCCAGCAGTCCTTGGTCCAGCCCCGTGGTCTTGGTCCCCAAAGCTGCTGCGCCGGGAGCCACACCTGAACTCCGGTTCTGTGTGGACTACAGAGGACTCAATTCAGTAACGAAGACTGACGCGCACCCCATCCCCAGAGCTGACGAGCTCATTGATCGGCTGGGGGCTGCCCGGTTCCTCAGCACGTTTGATTTAACGTCTGGGTACTGGCAGATCGCCTTGACCGATGGGGCCAAAGAGAGGTCCGCATTCTCTACACCAGATGGGCACTTCCAGTTCCGAGTCATGCCATTTGGGATGAAGAATGCCCCTGCCACCTTTCAGAGGTTGGTCAACCAGGTACTGGTTGGGCTGGATGCGTTCAGCGCCGCCTACCTGGATGACATCGCAGTGTTCAGTGCCACCTGGCCCGAACACCTGCGCCACCTCTGGGAAGTGTTGATGGCTCTGCGCCGAGCAGGCCTCACGATCAAGGCAAGCAAGTGCCAGATCGGGCAGGGTTCCGTGGTGTACTTGGGACACCAAGTGGGGAGTGGCAAGGTGGCACCCTTGCAACCCAAAATTGAAACCATCCTGGCTTGGGAACCCCCCAAGACGCAGACCGCAGTGAGGGCCTTCCTGGGGCTCACTGGGTACTACAGGAGGTTTGTCAAGGGCTGTAGGAGAGTAGGGTCTGCTATCCTATGGTCACCCCAAATTTTTGCTTTTTGCTTCACTGGTTTTTGACATATTGAGGCTGTGGGCCTGCCAATCAGACCCCCAGCCTGCTGTTCTCTCTACTAAATTAAAACTATGCACCCTAGGTGCATAACCAATTGGAAGTGGATCACCCTGTCAGCCCCTGTACCAGTGTACACTAGGTACCCAGGGCATTGGTGTACCCAAGGCCTGCCAAGGGCTGCAGCATGTATTATGCCACCCCAGGCTTGGCCTAACAATTTGACACAACTGGCTGATCACTCAGCTGGGGTAAGTTGGTGTAATCACCTCTTACTTAGGTGTAGTATACCTATACCTAACCTTAAATGGGACACCTGGTAACCTATAAGTCACTCCTAGGGCAGGCCTTAACAATCCTGAAGGCAGAGTGCTTGGTTCCATGTGAGATGGTGCTCTGGCATGAGCTGAGCCTGTCTGCAGTGGTCGGAACAACTTCCTTCTACTGTTTCCAGATATCGTCATACCATATACTCTTAAGTGCATTATGAACCTCGCGGTTAAATGCTATCTTTGGTTTGGCTTTATCAAAACATGTCGAGTAAGGTGTCATACGAATTGGAATACTAACCCCTCGCCAATTCTGGCGACGGGGTTAGCATTCCACCCTTCTAGAGGGACACGACATGTACAGTGCCTGAAACCCGGGTAAAATCAGACATAGCCTCAGCTCCACAAAATGGATGCTGCCACCACAGACACAAGTCTGCCCTCCTGCTGCTGGGAGTCCTTCCAGCTTGGGAGGTGTGGACAAAGGGTTTCCTGCCAGGGGAGGTGCGTGCACCACCCCAGACAGGATTTTGTGTATTGGTCAGGTAGGGCTTGAAAGAAACCAGACATGCCTGTGGCTCACAAGGAGCCTCGGTGCATATGCCAGTTCAAACCGGTCCTGGGGCACACCAGTCCCGGGCCTGGGGCGAGCTGGACAAAGGATTGGGGGTGTAACCACCCCCCTTCCTGGTCCCACCCATAGGGAGGGACCTAGCAGGTAGTCCGGCCCCTAGAATCCGAATAAAGGTAGGAGCTGTGTCCTAAGACTTCAGACATCCTGGAATCAACTTAAAACTAAGAAGAAGACGGGAACTTCGACGCTCTGCTGCACAGAGGACTGAAGCCAATCTCCCCTGTGGTCAGGGAGTGACCACCTTGCTAACGCAAGCACCATCCAGCGAATCAACGTCTGCTTTGCCGCCGCCTCCCGCCGGAGCCCGAGCCCAGAGACTGACAAGACCTGGACCTCCAGACCTCTCACCGCCCGATCCACAGTCCCTGCAAAGAGGAGACCCGTGGAGGCACCGAGACACGTGGAGCCAGCCATCTTGAAACGACTACGACAAGCTGACCAGTGCAACAACCGAGGCTCCCTCCAAGTTGTGCTTTGGGTCCTGAGAAGCCCAAACCTCGAGCAGCATCTGCACCAAAGGTGAGCCCTCCAGCATCTCCACGATCTGCGTGGGGCCCTTCTGCATTTTGCCACTCGACGCGCCTAACCGGTTGCTGGCCCGCTGGCTAGTGGCCATCTTGGCGACGAAATCTACGACAAACACCGCTGGTCTGGTTGCTCCAGACTGGCCCTTGCTCCCCTCCAAAGGAGCAGTTCCTCTGACCTTGCTGGTCAGAACCATCAGCTTAAACTCCTTGCCTACAACAATTGCTTTTGCCAAGGCTTGTTTGCTTCGATCAAGTCGCCGACACCGCCGACAGCGAGAGCCTGCATGGGACAGCTCGTGACTCGACTCCTGGACGTCGTCGACCTTCAGGGACCACGTGGCTGCAGAGTCAAGCTACACCTTCCTTCCTGTTTGCACCCGACATCGCCTGGTACCCACCTGGTGCCACGCTGGTCACTGGCTAGTGACTGTGAACACTGTCCCCTCTGCTTTCAGGTCTTCAACATCTCCGATCCACTCTTGGATCCACTGCATCTCTTCCCGACCGACCGCCTGCAGCCCTTTTGTCTACAGGCCCCACGGAACAGATAGAAGAAACCCGACGCACTTCGAGGCCTATGCACCCGCTTCCTGTGGGTGAGGTAAAGCTGGCACACCTGTGCCCAAGTGTAGTATTACATCTCTAGTGCCTGTGTTCCAAATCTTAAGTTCCTAGGTCATCCGGAAGATTCCTTTTGCAGTAACTTTGTACTTTTTACGCACCTATTGAAACCTATGGGAGCACGCGTGTGACTATTTGCTCTGCACACGCCACCCGTGGACCTCCTGGTCACTAACTGACGTTAGCTCCTTGTAGGCCCAGCGATTCTAGAGGCCCTAGGCCTTTTCCCTTTTCTGTTCGTGGTACTTATACCACTATTTTAGTATATGGTTCGAGTGGCCACCAGGGCCTATCCATATAAAGTGCAACTTCTGTGTATTCTGTGATAATCTTGTTTGACGATTTGTGCTCCTGTGCTCATAAAGAGACTAGGGGTTACTTTGAGAAATAAATACATATATATTTTGAATATATATCTGTGTGGTGTCCTTTCATTGGTATAAAAGGGGGTTACTATTGGTAAAACAGCTTGCTTAACACGCATCACGAGTTTAGCCTCAAAGACTGCTTAGCCTACGCTACCACTAGGGCAGCTGGTCCGAAAAGGTTGACTTACAACCACACCATAAGGGTTGCTTGGCATGGTACAAGGTGATCACTTTAACTAGTGAGCATCATATACCAGGCCAACTTCTCACATTGGTGAGCAGCGGTTGGATTTGAGCTTGCTGTGTTTTACCATTGTAATCTCTTGGTTACCAATTGAAAGATCACATAGGTACCTGTAGGTACATATAAAACAAGATTAGATATACTTAAGTTCTACTGAACTTAGTTGTTGTAGAGCAAAGGGAGTAGCACACCCTGACTACAACTACTAGATAGGTTTAGTAGGTAAACCCAAGTGTAGGTAGATTGCAACACATCCACCCACACTTAAGAGCAATGGCTGGGGCAGAGGGGTCCACTGTACCCATCTCTGTTGAGAGTGACCCCCCGAGGGCACCATCCATCTATGCTACCCTTAATCAAAATGAGCTCAGGCAGCTGGCAACTCTTAGAGGCCTTAAACAGCCCAAGAACCCTACCTCTGCTTTGCTCAGAGAGCTCTTGCAAGAAGATGAAAATCAAAAAGAGCTCAGGAAAGCTTCCCAGTTAGCCCCCTTAGGGACAGGAACAGGAGGCCCCCCTTCTGAAGATGCCACTGAAGTACCCCTTCCCAATAGTCACCCCTTAGATGGGATGCCTACCACAGAGGATGAGAGTGAAAAGGATACTGACAGTAGTGAGGATGAAGGGAGAACTAGCCCAGTGCCAAGTGTTATACTTGGCCCAGCTAAACTAAGGCTATTGGGGACTGACAGTGGGTTCACCCCACTGGATCTCCCCAGTGGACTTAACACAGGGCTTGGAAGGCAAAGGAATCGCTCAGGTGACTCCAATGCTTCCCATGGCTCTAGAGGCTCTCAAGGTCACTCCAGGAGAAGGATGACCACCCCTCAGAGGAGGGAACATGAGGCCAAGATGCAAGAAGCTCAGCTGAGGATCAGGAAGCAGGAGCTAGAAGTAGCCCTGATGGAAGAGAAACTTAGCAAGGCTAGACAGCATAAAGAGAGTGGGTCTATACCCACTGGTGGCAGCATTGTCCCTAAGGACAAAGATAGGGTTTTCGATAATAGAAACCTGTCTAAGGTTGTGCCCCCCTACAAAAGTGGGGATGACATCCACAAGTGGATAACTGCTCTTGAGAGGGCCTGCAAAGTACAGCAGGTTCCTGAAGACCAGTGGGCAGCAATCCTCTGGCTCTCCTTTGAGGGAAGAGGCAGAGACAGACTCCTCACTGTTAGAGAAGAGGATGTCAGAAACTACAGAGTCCTGAAGAGTGTTCTAGTTGATGGGTTAGGCTTAACCACTGAGCAGTACAGGTTAATGTTCAGAGACACCCAAAAGACACAGACTCAGGACTGGTCTGAATACATTGAATGTGCCACTAAGGCTTTGGAGGGTTGGTTGCTGGGAAGTAAGGTATCTGATTTTACAGGATTGTATAATTTGATGATGAGAGAACAGATTTTAAATAACTGTCAAAACCAGCAACTGCATCAACACTTGGTTGACTCTGATCTGACCTCTCCCCAAGAATTGGGAAAGAAGGCAGACAAATGGGTCAGAACCAGGGTTAAGCAAAAGAACCAGAACCAGGGCCAAGGGGGTGATCAGAAGAAAACAGACCAAAAGGGTGGAGATCAGAAACCTAAAGACCAGAAGTCTTCAACAGGGCCCCAAACTACTACTAAGGAGGGTGGGTCCCAACAGTCCAAAAAGAAGAAAGAAGGTCAAAAGAAACCCTGGTGCAATCATTGCAAGAATACAACTCACTGGACTAGTGATTGCAAAAAGGGTGGAGCCCCCAACACTGTGGCCCCTAAGGCACCTGCTCCCAGTACTACTGTTAGCAGTGTTGGTCCCCAGACAAAGGGTGTAGTGGGAATCACTATGGGAACTGAAGGAGATTCTGACTTAGACAGAACCCTGACACAGGCAGTCTTGATCTGCGATGGGGACATTGATTTGTCCCTGACTGTGAGCCCCAGTAACCTGGGCAAGTACAGACAGACTCCTTTAATTAATGACAAAGTGGCTCAAGCCTACAGGGACACATGTGCCAGTGTCACTATGGTGACCCCAGGCTTTGTGGACCCTGGACAGTACATACCAGGTGAGAACTACCTGGTGACCAATGCCAGCAATGCCACTACTTCACATAGTGTGGCAGTTGTTAACTTCTCATGGGGAGGGGTAACTGGCCTCAAAAGGGTTGTGGTTAGTGCAGACCTCCCAGTAGAATGTTTGTTGGGCAATGACCTAGAGAGTTCTCTATGGTCAGAAGTGGAGTACAGGACTCATGCAGAGATGTTAGGTATATCATCACATGTCCTTGCTGTGACCAGGTCACAGGCCAAAAAGTGCCTCACTGAACCACAGGTCTTGGATCCTGGAACAATGGACCAAGCACCTACCAAGAAGAAGAACAGGAGGGTCAATGCTGTGCCTTCCCCCCTGCCTCAGAGTGATGATCAGCCTTCCCAGGAAGCTGATCTAGAGGACCCTGAAGGAACTGTCCCTGAAGAGCTTGAACCTGACCAGGTTGAGTTTCTGGGGACAGGGGGACCTTCAAGGGCTGACTTGAGGCAGGCTCAGTTATCCTGTCCCTCTCTTGAACCCCTCAGACAGCTGGCTGCTGCTGAGGCTGCTGGGAATGCTCAAGGTACCCATAAAGTGTATTGGGATGAAGGGCTCCTTTATTCAGAGGCTAGAGACCCCAAGCCTGGTGCAACCAGGAGGTTGGTTATACCTCTGCAATTTAGGGGCTTCCTTCTTACCTTGGCCCATGATATTCCTTTAGCAGGACACCTAGGCCAGAACAAGACCTGGGACAGACTTGTCCCTCACTTTCACTGGCCTCATATGAATGAAGATACAAAGGAGTTTTGTCGCTCCTGTGTTACCTGCCAAGCCAGTGGCAAATCAGGTGGCACAACAAAGGCCCCCCTGATACCACTACCTGTGGTGGGGGTTCCCTTTGAAAGAGTGGGAATAGACATAGTGGGTCCCATGGATCCTCCCACTGCATCTGGGCACAGATTTATACTGGTGGTAGTGGATCATGCCACCAGGTATCCAGAGGCAATTCCCCTTAGGACCACTACAGCCCCTGTTGTGGCCAGGGCCCTGCTGGGAGTATTCTCCAGAGTGGGGTTTCCTAAGGAGGTAGTATCTGACAGAGGTACCAACTTTATGTCAGGATACTTAACAGCTATGTGGAAGGAATGTGGTGTCAACTACAAGTTCACCACCCCTTATCACCCACAATGCAATGGGCTTGTTGAGAGATTCAACAAGACCCTAAAGGGTATGATCAAAGGATTACCTGAAAAGCTCAGGCGAAGATGGGACATCCTTCTACCCTGCCTTCTGTTTGCTTACAGAGAGGTCCCACAAAAAGGAGTTGGCTACAGCCCCTTTGAATTGTTGTTTGGGCACCCTGTGAGAGGCCCACTGTGTTTGGTGAAGGAAGGCTGGGAGTTACCTCTCAAAAAGCCTAAGCTAGACATAGTGGACTATGTACTTGGTCTCCGCTCCAGGATGGCTGAGTATATGGAGAAGGCATCTAAAAACCTTGAGGCAAGCCAGGCCTTACAGAAAGCTTGGCATGACCAAAAGGCTGTCTTGGTTGAGTTTCAGCCAGGACAGAAGGTATGGGTGTTGGAGCCAGTGGCCCCAGCAGCACTCCAAGACAAATGGTCTGGACCCCATACAATCCTGGAAAAGAAGGGAGAGGTCACCTACTTGGTCGACCTAGGAACTCCCAGGAGTCCCCACAGGGTACTCCATGTTAACAGGCTTAAAGCATATGTTGACAGGGCAGACATGGGCTTGCTCATGGCTACAGATGAGGGACAGGAGGAAGAGAGTGACCCTCTCCCAGACCTGTTGTCTCAGAACCCTGAAGATGGCTCAGTTGAAGGAGTGACCCTTGGAGGCAACCTCACTGCCCATCAGCAGACTGAATGTAGACAGGTTCTACAATCATTTTCACATATGTTTTCCTTGATACCTAGCCAAACTGACTGGTGTACCCATGTTGTGGACACTGGTGACAGTCTGCCTGTAAAGAACAAACTTTACAGACAACCTGACCACGTCAGGGACTGTATAAAGGCTGAGGTACATAAAATGCTGGAATTAGGTGTCATTGAACCCTCAGAGAGCCCCTGGGCTAGCCCAGTGGTTCTGGTCCCCAAACCTCACACCAAAGATGGCAAGAGAGAGATGAGGTTCTGTGTGGATTACAGAGGACTCAATGCTGTCACCAGGACAGATGCACACCCTATTCCAAGGGCAGATGAGCTCATAGACAAACTAGCTTCTGCAAAGTTTTTGAGCACATTTGACTTAACAGCTGGCTATTGGCAAATCAGATTAGCTGAGGAGTCTAAGGCCAAAACAGCATTCTCAACCCCAGGTGGGCACTACCAGTTTGTGGTGATGCCCTTTGGTCTGAAGAATGCACCTGCCACCTTCCAAAGGCTGGTGAACCAAGTCCTTACTGGGTTGGATGACTTTTGCGCAGCATATCTTGATGACATTGCTGTCTTTAGCTCCACCTGGGAGGATCACCTGATCCACCTGAAGAAGGCTCTTGGGGCTCTGCAAAGGGCAGGCCTCACTATCAAGGCTACTAAGTGCCAGATAGGGCAGAGTAAGGTTGTATATTTGGGCCACCTTGTAGGTGGAGGCCAAGTTCAACCACTGGAGAGTAAGATACAATCCATCAAGGACTGGTCCCCTCCAACCACCCAGACTCAAGTTCGAGCTTTCTTGGGCTTGACTGGGTACTACAGGAAGTTTGTTAAGAACTATGGGTCCATTGTGACTCCTCTTAATGATCTGACATCCAAGAAGATGCCCAAAAAGGTTCAGTGGACAGTAAGCTGTCAAAAGGCATTTGATGACCTGAAGGAGGCCATGTGCTCTGCACCTATCCTGAAAAGTCCTGACTACTCCAAAGAGTTTATTGTCCAAACAGATGCTTCTGAGTTGGGTGTGGGAGCTGTGCTGTCACAACTTAATGTAGATGGTCAAGACCAACCCATTGCTTTTATTAGCAGAAGGTTGACCCCCAGAGAGAAGAATTGGTCAGCTATTGAGAGGGAGGCCTTTGCTGTGGTGTGGGCCCTGAAGAAGCTGAGGCCATACTTGTTTGGCACTCACTTCAAGATTCAGACCGACCATAAGCCCCTCTTGTGGCTAAATCAGATGAAGGGTGAAAACCCCAAACTGCTTAGGTGGTCCATTTCCCTACAGGGGATGGACTTTACAGTGGAGCACCGGCCAGGTACTGACCATGGGAATGCAGATGGTCTCTCCAGGTACTTCCACTTAGGACATGAAGACGAGACTGGTCAAGGCTAGTTTAATGTCCCAGCATTTGGGGGGGGTTGTGTAGGAGAGTAGGGTCTGCTATCCTATGGTCACCCCAAATTTTTGCTTTTTGCTTCACTGGTTTTTGACATATTGAGGCTGTGGGCCTGCCAATCAGACCCCCAGCCTGCTGTTCTCTCTACTAAATTAAAACTATGCACCCTAGGTGCATAACCAATTGGAAGTGGATCACCCTGTCAGCCCCTGTACCAGTGTACACTAGGTACCCAGGGCATTGGTGTACCCAAGGCCTGCCAAGGGCTGCAGCATGTATTATGCCACCCCAGGCTTGGCCTAACAATTTGACACAACTGGCTGATCACTCAGCTGGGGTAAGTTGGTGTAATCACCTCTTACTTAGGTGTAGTATACCTATACCTAACCTTAAATGGGACACCTGGTAACCTATAAGTCACTCCTAGGGCAGGCCTTAACAATCCTGAAGGCAGAGTGCTTGGTTCCATGTGAGATGGTGCTCTGGCATGAGCTGAGCCTGTCTGCAGTGGTCGGAACAACTTCCTTCTACTGTTTCCAGATATCGTCATACCATATACTCTTAAGTGCATTATGAACCTCGCGGTTAAATGCTATCTTTGGTTTGGCTTTATCAAAACATGTCGAGTAAGGTGTCATACGAATTGGAATACTAACCCCTCGCCAATTCTGGCGACGGGGTTAGCATTCCACCCTTCTAGAGGGACACGACATGTACAGTGCCTGAAACCCGGGTAAAATCAGACATAGCCTCAGCTCCACAAAATGGATGCTGCCACCACAGACACAAGTCTGCCCTCCTGCTGCTGGGAGTCCTTCCAGCTTGGGAGGTGTGGACAAAGGGTTTCCTGCCAGGGGAGGTGCGTGCACCACCCCAGACAGGATTTTGTGTATTGGTCAGGTAGGGCTTGAAAGAAACCAGACATGCCTGTGGCTCACAAGGAGCCTCGGTGCATATGCCAGTTCAAACCGGTCCTGGGGCACACCAGTCCCGGGCCTGGGGCGAGCTGGACAAAGGATTGGGGGTGTAACCACCCCCCTTCCTGGTCCCACCCATAGGGAGGGACCTAGCAGGTAGTCCGGCCCCTAGAATCCGAATAAAGGTAGGAGCTGTGTCCTAAGACTTCAGACATCCTGGAATCAACTTAAAACTAAGAAGAAGACGGGAACTTCGACGCTCTGCTGCACAGAGGACTGAAGCCAATCTCCCCTGTGGTCAGGGAGTGACCACCTTGCTAACGCAAGCACCATCCAGCGAATCAACGTCTGCTTTGCCGCCGCCTCCCGCCGGAGCCCGAGCCCAGAGACTGACAAGACCTGGACCTCCAGACCTCTCACCGCCCGATCCACAGTCCCTGCAAAGAGGAGACCCGTGGAGGCACCGAGACACGTGGAGCCAGCCATCTTGAAACGACTACGACAAGCTGACCAGTGCAACAACCGAGGCTCCCTCCAAGTTGTGCTTTGGGTCCTGAGAAGCCCAACCCTCGAGCAGCATCTGCACCAAAGGTGAGCCCTCCAGCATCTCCACGATCTGCGTGGGGCCCTTCTGCATTTTGCCACTCGACGCGCCTAACCGGTTGCTGGCCCGCTGGCTAGTGGCCATCTTGGCGACGAAATCTACGACAAACACCGCTGGTCTGGTTGCTCCAGACTGGCCCTTGCTCCCCTCCAAAGGAGCAGTTCCTCTGACCTTGCTGGTCAGAACCATCAGCTTAAACTCCTTGCCTACAACAATTGCTTTTGCCAAGGCTTGTTTGCTTCGATCAAGTCGCCGACACCGCCGACAGCGAGAGCCTGCGTGGGACAGCTCGTGACTCGACTCCTGGACGTCGTCGACCTTCAGGGACCACGTGGCTGCAGAGTCAAGCTACACCTTCCTTCCTGTTTGCACCCGACATCGCCTGGTACCCACCTGGTGCCACGCTGGTCACTGGCTAGTGACTGTGAACACTGTCCCCTCTGCTTTCAGGTCTTCAACATCTCCGATCCACTCTTGGATCCACTGCATCTCTTCCCGACCGACCGCCTGCAGCCCTTTTGTCTACAGGCCCCACGGAACAGATAGAAGAAACCCGACGCACTTCGAGGCCTATGCACCCGCTTCCTGTGGGTGAGGTAAAGCTGGCACACCTGTGCCCAAGTGTAGTATTACATCTCTAGTGCCTGTGTTCCAAATCTTAAGTTCCTAGGTCATCCGGAAGATTCCTTTTGCAGTAACTTTGTACTTTTTACGCACCCATTGAAACCTATGGGAGCACGCGTGTGACTATTTGCTCTGCACACGCCACCCGTGGACCTCCTGGTCACTAACTGACGTTAGCTCCTTGTAGGCCCAGCGATTCTAGAGGCCCTAGGCCTTTTCCCTTTTCTGTTCGTGGTACTTATACCACTATTTTAGTATATGGTTCGAGTGGCCACCAGGGCCTATCCATATAAAGTGCAACTTCTGTGTATTCTGTGATAATCTTGTTTGACGATTTGTGCTCCTGTGCTCATAAAGAGACTAGGGGTTACTTTGAGAAATAAATACATATATATTTTGAATATATATCTGTGTGGTGTCCTTTCATTGGTATAAAAGGGGGTTACTATTGGTAAAACAGCTTGCTTAACACGCATCACGAGTTTAGCCTCAAAGACTGCTTAGCCTACGCTACCACTAGGGCAGCTGGTCCGAAAAGGTTGACTTACAACCACACCATAAGGGTTGCTTGGCATGGTACAAGGTGATCACTTTAACTAGTGAGCATCATATACCAGGCCAACTTCTCACAAGGGCTATGGAACGATCGTTGCCCCCTTGACAGAGCTGACTTCGAAGAAGCAGCCCAGGAACGTGATTTGGACTGACACCTGTCAGAAAGCTTTCGACACCCTGAAGACTGCCATGTGCACGGCGCCCGTGCTCTTGGCCCCTGACTTCTCCAAGGAATTCCTAGTGCAGACAGACGCTTCAGAGCATGGTGTAGGGGCTGTTCTCTCACAGATGACTGAGGAGGGCTGGGACCAACCCGTAGCCTTCATCAGTAGGAGGTTACTTCCACGGGAAAGTAGGTGGAGTGCAATTGAGCGAGAAGCATTTGCTGTGGTCTGGGCGCTGAAGAAGCTAAGACCCTACTTGTTTGGGTCTCACTTCCGGGTTCAGACGGACCACAGGCCCCTCAGATGGTTGATGCAAATGAGGGGTGAAAACCCGAAGCTGTTGAGGTGGTCCATCTCCCTACAGGGTATGGACTTTACGGTGGAACACCGTCCTGGTACAGATCACGCCAACGCTGACGGTCTGTCCAGGTATTTCCGCCTTAGTGACGAGGAACCCCCTGGGCAAGGGTAGTTCTCCCCACATTTCAGCTGGAGGGGACACGTGTTAGACCTGGCACCTTGGCGTGAGTTTCCCTTCCACTTTTTGATAGTGTGCCTCAATTGTTTTGCTGGTGTTGTCCGCTCAGGGCACTGCGCCACGGCTAATCCGTGCCGCAGTGCAAGTGCTCCCTAAGTAAAGTGTACCTGTAATTGATGTCCATGATTGGTTGATTGGATTCACTGTCAGTCCCCAGTAAAGTGCACCAGGGGTGCCAGGGCTTGTGAATGCCAATGCTGCTGGTGGGCTTGCAGCGCTGGTTGCGCCACCCACGGAAGCGGCCTTGTAAAATGTGTCTAGGGTCTGCCACCGCAGACCCTGTGCGCGGTCCGGGACCGTCGCGCTGACTGCGCAAGTG
This sequence comes from Triturus cristatus, assembly GCF_964204655.1. Classification (NCBI taxonomy): domain Eukaryota; kingdom Metazoa; phylum Chordata; class Amphibia; order Caudata; family Salamandridae; genus Triturus; species Triturus cristatus. Next base: position 933,782,495 of record NC_140579.1, on the reverse strand, counting down.
CCCCCACTTGCCAGTCCCTAAACCTTCCCTTACCTACATATTAGCCACCCCTCTGGTAGGCCCAAGTGCAGGGTGCATTGTAGGCATAAGGTAGGACATGCCCTGATGTGTGTGGCATGTCTTAGTAGTGAATTACAGCCATTTTCGTTCTTCACTATTGAAGGCTACCTGCTCTCCATAGGCCAGAATGGGCTGCCGGGATCACACCAACGCTGTGACCCCAGTGGACTCAGGGAGCATGGTAGAAGTGTCAAGTTTAGTATGCCTGAACTCAGGATAATAAAATACTTCTTGTAGTCAAGTTTATTTTAGTATCCTGGGTTTGTAAATACTACTTTTAGAAAGTTAGTATTTACTGACCTGACCATCTCAGTCCGCCTCTGCTGTGTGTGTGTGTTCTGCCTGGCAACAGTAAGGAGCAGGGTGGGGGGATCCCCAGAGACAGGTTGACTGCCAGGTGGTGGGTAGAGAGGTGACACCAGGATGGGTGGGAGGAGTACACCTTGACTCTTGAATAGACCTGTGCTCTGCCACCACAAAGCCGGCGCCGCCCCCTGTGGAGCGGCTGATGTCTCTGCCCTGCTGCTGAAAAGAAAGAGCAGAGTCACCATAACAAAGTGCTCCAGAACTGGACTGAGCCAGGCCCAGGCCCCCTGGCGCTAAAGAACAAAAGAATCATGGTATAAAAGTAGGAGCCTGGCTCCTAAGAAATCAGAATCCTGTTTACCACAAAGAACCTCTGCCCGACTAGAAGGAGAAGAAGACGCTGGAGGAGCTGGCCTGCTGCTTGCCTTGCTGAGAAAGGAGAGGAAGAGACTTACTGAAAAGACTTTGCTACTTTGTGCTTGAACATTCTCCAAGGGCTTGATCTGAGCTTGCCCCCTGAACTGAACCCCAGGAACAGTGGGTTCTCTGTGCTTTTGCTCGTCCTCCAATTCGAGCCGTGTGTGCATCCCGCTGGAAAGAGACTGCACCCCTCATCGCCCCTCCTAGGGCCGTGACACTCAGAAGCTCGCCTGCCTCCAACCCGTGAGAGCCCCGCTCCGTCCCGAGCCGCTCTCTGTTCCCGGGCCAGGCCGCCTGCATCCCGGTCACCGCCTGCCATTGGAGTGCGCTGAACGCGCTATCACCTTTCCTGCCGGAAGCCGTCCGACGACTGTGATCTACGCCGGGTCATCCAGCTGCACTGACTGTGCCCTGTGACCCCGCTTCGCTATCCCCGGACATCTCAGGCCGCGCCGCCCCCGCTGTGGAGACCCTCCTGCACCGCCGTGCCAAAGGGTCGCGGGCCGCGCCTGCCTACTTGCCCACACCTGCTGATTGAGGACCCAAGAACACTTCCCGAAGTTAAGAGTCGCACCGACCTGTGCCGACTCTCCTAATCACGAAAGAAGTCCAGTATCGGGCTCGGGGCCCGCAACGCCTTATTTCCCCGTTCGCAGGAACTGATCTCTGTGAGTACTGGAACTACAAGTAACATTTGCGAGAGAACTACAAAGTATCTATTTGAAGCTACGAACAAGAACATTTGCCTGCTGTATAACCTGGTGGCATAGCGAAAACGTTATTGGTCTTGTGATAAGTCTGTTGAGATATATATACCTTATTTTTCCATAAAGAATCGTATTTTTATATATATCCAAGTCTGGTGTCCGTTTCTGGGGGGATTGATGTATTTACTGTGTGTACGATTGTAAGTGCTTAACCAACAACGCCTGAGGAATCGCCTTGGCTGCTCACGCCACGCACCTAGAGGGTGAGCAAGGGTCATTCGCGAGGGGTTATCCTGCGCCCTGACGTGGAGGAGAGGGTTCCTGCTTGACACAAGGGCAACCTTGCGGCAACCAGAGATCCCCGACTCTAACATTTCCCAAGGTGCCCGTAGAGCTAGGGTTCAAAAACTACAGCTAGTCATTTTGCCAAAAAAGTGTCATTTTTCACTGCGAAATTGAGGTGTGACCACGTTGGGTTTTGCGCCGTTTCCTGTCGCGGGCACTAGGCGGACCCACACAAGTGAGGTACCGTTTTTCTTGTAAGACTTTGGGGAACACGGGGTGGGTGGAAATTTGTGGATCCACGCAGATTCCGGAATTTTCCACGACAGAAATGTGGGGAAAATGTGTTTTTTTTGACAATTTTTTAGGTTTGCAAGGGATTCTGGGTAACAGACCCTGGTGGGAGGCAGTCAAGTCACCCCATCCTGAATTTCCCTGGGTGTCTAGTTTTCAAAAATGTATAGGTTTGGTAGGTTTCCCAAGGTGCCCGCAGAGCTAGGGTTCAAAAACAACAGCTAGTCGTTTTGCCAAAAAAGGGTCATTTTTCACTGCAAACTTGAGGTGTGACCACGATGCGTTTTGCGCCGTTTCCTGTCGCGGGCACTAGGCCGACCCACACAAGTGAGTTACCGTTTTTCTTGTAAGACTTTGGGTAACGCGGGGTGGGTGGAAATTTGTGGATCCACGCAGATTCCGGAACTTTCTACCACAGAAATGTGGGGAAAATGGGGTTTTCTTGGACAATTTTTTAGGTTTGCAAGGGATTCTGGGTATCAGACCCTGGTGGGAGGTAGTCAAGTCACCCCATCCTGGATTCCCCTGGGTGTCTAGTTTTAAAAAATGTATAGGTTTGCTAGGTTTCCCAAGGTGCCCGCAGAGCTAGGATTAAAAAACTACAGCTAGTCATTTTGCCAAAAAAGGGTAATTTTTCACTGCGAAATTTAGGTGTGACCACGTTGCGTTTTGCGCCGTTTCCTGTCGCGTGCAGTAGGCCGACCCACACAAGTGAGTTACCATTTTTCTCATAAGACTTTGGGGAACGCCGGGTGGGTGGAAATTTGTGGATCCACGCAGATTCAGGAACTTTCCACGACAGAAATGTGGGGAAAATGTGTTTTTTTTTACAATTTTTTTAGGTTTCAAGGGATTCTGGGTAACAGACCCTGGTGGGAGGCAGTCAAGTCACCCCATCCTGGATTCCCCTGGGTGTTTAGTTTTCAAAAATGTATAGGTTTGCTAGGTTTCCCAAGGTGCCCGCAGAGCTAGGGTTAAAAAACTACAGCCAGTCATTTTGCCAAAAAAGGGTCATTTTTCACTGCGAAATTGAGGTGTGACCACGTTGCGTTTTGCGCCGTTTCCTGTCGCGGGCACTAGGCCGACCCACACAAGTGAGGTACCGTTTTTCTTGTAAGACTTTGGGGAACACGGGGTGGGTGGAAATTTGTGGATCCACGCAGATTCCGGAACTTTCCACGACAGAAATGTGGGGAAAATGTGTTTTTTTTGACAATTTGTTAGATTTGCAAGGGATTCTGGGTAACAGACCCTGGTGGGAGGCAGTCAAGTCACCCCATCCTGGATTCCCCTGGGTGTCTGGTTTTCAAAAATGTATAGGTTTGGTAGGTTTCCCAAGGTGCCCGCAGAGCTAGGGTTCAAAAACTACAGCTAGTCATTTTGCCAAAAAAGGGTCATTTTTCACTGCGAAATTGAGGTGTGACCACGTTGCGTTTTGCGCCGTTTCCTGTCGCGGGCACTAGGCCGACCCACACAAGTGAGGTACCATTTTTCTAGTAAGACGTTGGGGAACGCGTGGTGGGTGGAAATTTGTGGATCCACGCTGATTCAGGAACTTTCCACGACAGAAATGTGGGGAAAATGTGTTTTTTTTGGACAATTTTTTAGGTTTGCAAGGGATTCTGGGTAACAGACCCTGGTGGGAGGCAGTCAAGTCACCCCATACTGGATTCCCCTGGGTGTCTAGTTTTCAAAAATGTATAGGTTTGCTAGGTTTCCCAAGGTGCCCGTAGAGCTAGGGTTCAAAAACTACAGCTAGTCATTTTGCCAAAAAAGGGTCATTTTTCACTGCGAAATTGAGGTGTGACCACGTTGCGTTTTGCGCCGTTTCCTGTCGCGGGCACTAGGTCGCCCACACAAGTGAGGTCCCATTTTTCTCGTAAGACTTTGGGGAACGCAGGGAGGTTGGAAATTTGTGGATCCACGCAGATTCCGGAACTTTCCACCACAGAAATGTGGGGAAAATGTGGTTTTTTGGACAAATTTTTAGGTTTGCAAGGGATTCTGGGTAACAGACCCTGGTGGGAGGCAGTCAAGTCACCCCATCCTGGGTTCCCCTGGGTGTCTAGTTTTCAAAAATGTATAGGTTTGCTAGGTTTCCCAAGGTGCCCGCAGAGCTAGGGTTCAAAAACTACAGCTAGTCATTTTGCCAAAAAAGGGTCATTTTTCACTGCGAAATTGAGGTGTGACCATGTTGCGTTTTGCGCCGTTTCCTGTCGCGGGCACTAGGCCGCCCACACAAGTGAGGTACCATTTTTCTCGTAAGACGTTGGGGAACGCGGGGTGGGTGGAAATTTGTGGATCCACGCAGATTCCGGAACTTTCCACCACAGAAATGTGGGGAAAATGTGTTTTTTTGGACAAATTTTTAGGTTTGCAAGGGATTCTGGGTAACAGACACTGGTGGGAGGCAGTCAAGTCACCCCATCCTGGGTTCCCCTGGGTGTCTAGTTTTCAAAAATTTATAGGTTTGCTAGGTTTCCCAAGGTGCCCGCAGAGCTAGGGTTCAAAAACTACAGCTAGTCATTTTGCCAAAAAAGGGTCATTTTTCACTGCGAAATTGAGGTGTGACCATGTTGCGTTTTGTGCCGTTTCCTGTCGCGGGCACTAGGCCGCCCACACAAGTGAGGTACCATTTTTCTCGTAAGACGTTGGGGAACGCGGGGTGGGTGGAAATTTGTGGATCCACACAGATTCCGGAACTTTCCACCACAGAAATATGGGGAAAATGTGTTTTTTTGGACAAATTTTTAGGTTTGCAAGGGATTCTGGGTAACAGACCCTGGTGGGAGGCAGTCAAGTCACCCCATCCTGGGTTCCCCTGGGTGTCTAGTTTTCAAAAATGTATAGGTTTGCTAGGTTTCCCAAGGTGCCCGCAGAGCTAGGGTTCAAAAACTACAGCTAGTCATTTTGCCAAAAAAGGGTCATTTTTCACTGCGAAATTGAGGTGTGACCATGTTGCGTTTTGCGCCGTTTCGTGTCGCGGGCACTAGGCCGCCCACACAAGTGAGGTACCATTTTTCTCGTAAGACGTTGGGGAACGCGGGGTGGGTGGAAATTTGTGGATCCACGCAGATTCCAGAACTTTCCACCACAGAAATGTGGGGAAAATGTGTTTTTTTTGACAACTTTTTAGGTTTGCAAGGGATTCTGGGTAACAGACCCTGGTGGGAGGCAGTCAAGTCACCCCATCCTGGATTCCCCTGGGTGTCTAGTTTTAAAAAATGTATAGGTTTGCTAGGTTTCCCAAGGTGCCCGCAGAGCTAGGATTAAAAAACTACAGCTAGTCATTTTGCCAAAAAAGGGTCATTTTTCACTGCGAAATTGAGGTGTGACCATGTTGCGTTTTGCGCCGTTTCGTGTCGCGGGCACTAGGCCGCCCACACAAGTGAGGTACCATTTTTCTCGTAAGACGTTGGGGAACGCGGGGTGGGTGGAAATTTGTGGATCCACGCAGATTCCAGAACTTTCCACCACAGAAATGTGGGGAAAATGTGTTTTTTTTGACAACTTTTTAGGTTTGCAAGGGATTCTGGGTAACAGACCCTGGTGGGAGGCAGTCAAGTCACCCCATCCTGGATTCCCCTGGGTGTCTAGTTTTAAAAAATGTATAGGTTTGCTAGGTTTCCCAAGGTGCCCGCAGAGCTAGGATTAAAAAACTACAGCTAGTCATTTTGCCAAAAAAGGGTAATTTTTCACTGCGAAATTTAGGTGTGACCACGTTGCGTTTTGCGCCGTTTCCTGTCGCGTGCAGTAGGCCGACCCACACAAGTGAGTTACCATTTTTCTCATAAGACTTTGGGGAACGCGGGGTGGGTGGAAATTTGTGGATCCACGCAGATTCAGGAACTTTCCACGACAGAAATATGGGGAAAATGTGTTTTTTTGACAATTGTTTTAGGTTTGCAAGGGATTCTGGGTAACAGACCCTGGTGGGAGGCAGTCAAGTCACCCCATCCTGGATTCCCCTGGGTGTTTAGTTTTCAAAAATGTATAGGTTTGCTAGGTTTCCCAAGGTGCCCGCAGAGCTAGGGTTAAAAAACGACAGCTAGTCATTTTGCCAAAAAAGGGTCATTTTTCACTGCGAAATTGAGGTGTGACCACGTTGGGTTTTGCGCCGTTTCCTGTCGCGGGCACTAGGCGGACCCACACAAGTGAGGTACCGTTTTTCTTGTAAGACTTTGGGGAACACGGGGTGGGTGGAAATTTGTGGATCCATGCAGATTCCGGAACTTTCCACGACAGAAATGTGGGGAAAATGTGTTTTTTTTGACAATTTGTTAGGTTTGCAAGGGATTCTGGGTAACAGACCCTGGTGGGAGGCAGTCAAGTCACCCCATCCTGGATTCCCCTGGGTGTCTGGTTTTCAAAAATGTATAGGTTTGGTAGGTTTCCCAAGGTGCCCGCAGAGCTAGGGTTCAAAAACTACAGCTAGTCATTTTGCCAAAAAAGGGTCATTTTTCACTGCGAAATTGAGGTGTGACCATGTTGCGTTTTGCGCCGTTTCCTGTCGCGGGCACTAGGCCGACCCACACAAGTGAGGTACCATTTTTCTAGTAAGACGTTGGGGAACGCGTGGTGGGTGGAAATTTGTGGATCCACGCTGATTCAGGAACTTTCCACAACAGAAATGTGGGGAAAATGTGTTTTTTTTGGACAATTTTTTAGGTTTGCAAGGGATTCTGGGTAACAGACCCTGGTGGGAGGCAGTCAAGTCACCCCATACTGGATTCCCCTGGGTGTCTAGTTTTCAAAAATGTATAGGTTTGCTAGGTTTCCCAAGGTGCCCGTAGAGCTAGGGTTCAAAAACTACAGCTAGACATTTTGCCAAAAAAGGGTCATTTTTCACTGCGAAATTGAGGTGTGACCACGTTGCGTTTTGCGCCGTTTCCTGTCGCGGGCACTAGGTCGCCCACACAAGTGAGGTCCCATTTTTCTCGTAAGACTTTGGGGAACGCAGGGTGGTTGGAAATTTGTGGATCCACGCAGATTCCGGAACTTTCCACCACAGAAATGTGGGGAAAATGTATTTTTTTGGACAAATTTTTAGGTTTGCAAGGGATTCTGGGTAACAGACCCTGGTGGGAGGCAGTCACGTCACCCCATACTGGATTCCCCTGGGTGTCTAGTTTTCAAAAATGTATAGGTTTGCTAGGTTTCCCAAGGTGCCCGCAGAGCTAGGGTTCAAAAACTACAGCTAGTCATTTTGCCAAAAAAGGGTCATTTTTCACTGCGAAATTGAGGTGTGACCATGTTGCGTTTTGCGCCGTTTCCTGTCGCGGGCACTAGGCCGCCCACACAAGTGAGGTACCATTTTTCTCGTAAGACGTTGGGGAACGCGGGGTGGGTGGAAATTTGTGGATCCACGTAGATTCCGGAACTTTCCACCACAGAAATGTGGGGAAAATGTGTTTTTTTGGACAAATTTTTAGGTTTGCAAGGGATTCTGGGTAACAGACCCTGGTGGGAGGCAGTCAAGTCACCCCATCCTGGGTTCCCCTGGGTGTCTAGTTTTCAAAAATGTATAGGTTTGCTAGCTTTCCCAAGGTGCCCGCAGAGCTAGGGTTCAAAAACTACAGCTAGTCATTTTGCCAAAAAAGGGTCATTTTTCACTGCGAAATTGAGGTGTGACCATGAAATGAAATGAAATGAAAATTAGATTTATTAAGCGCTACAGCTGCCCTGAGGCGTCCAGGCGCTGGGACAGATGGGACCCTCTTGAGGTTACTAGCTAAGCATTAAACAGCAAGGTTTTTAGTTGTTTACGGAAAGTGGTCAGGTTGGGGTTGTTTCTTAGCTGCAAAGGGAGTGAGTTCCAGAGTTTGGAGACGTTATACGAGAAGGAGCGTCCTCCTGCTCTAACTCTGCGAGTTCTGGGGATCTCAGCCAGGAATGCTGTAGAAGAGCGGAGGGATTTATTTGGCCTATAGGGAGAAATCAGGGGTCGGTTGATGTCTGGGCCCGTTTCCCAGAAAGTCTGGTGGGCAATGCAGAGCGATTTGAATCTTACTCTGTCCCTGATAGGTAGCCAGTGCAAGGTCCTCAAGCTGGTTCTCACTGAGGTCCTCTGGGGGATGCCCAACAGTGCTCTGGCAGCACAGTTTTGGGTGCGTTGGAGCTTCTGTAGGGTGTAGTCCGGGGCCCCTAGGTATAAGGCGTTATTAAAATCCAAGCGGGATTGGATAAGGCCTTGTATAATTATCTGTTTGGCCTCGAAGCAGAGGAGGGGAAGGACTTTCTTGATCACTCTGAGGAGGCCAAAACAGGTGGCTGAGATCTTAGTGGCCTGTGTGTTAAAGCTCAGAGACTTGTCGAGCCAGACCCCTAAGCTTTTGATGTTATCTCTAGAGGGTGGAGCCACTCCCATGCTTGACGGCCAGCTCGGCTCTATGGAGACGGGGGAGGCTGTGCCCAGGATCATCAGCTCAGTTTTGTCATCATTCAATTTTAGACAGGAGCTCATCATCCACTTCTTTACGTCCTCCAGACAGGCCGCTAGGTCTGGTGGTGCCTGGAGGCCGCTCTTTTCTGCCAGGGAGACCACCAGCTGGGTGTCGTCCGCATAGGAAATGATCTTTACACCATGCGGACGGACCACCTCAGCCAGTGGCCTCATGTAAGCGTTGAAGAGCGTAGGGCTTAAGGAGGAGCCCTGGGGGACTCCACATCCCAAGGGACGAGTGGATGAGCGTGATGTGCCATCGAAGACCTGAAAGGTTCTGTTGGACAAAAAAGAATTGAACCATGTCAGGGCATCTCCGGTCACTCCTAGGTTGGCAAGACGAGTTAGCAAGATTTTGTGATGCACCGTGTCAAATGCGGCACTTAGATCGAGGAGGATCACTGCCACTGATCCTCCCCGATCCAGGAGCCGTCTTGCTTCCTCAGTCACAGCCAGTAACGCCGTCTCAGTTCCGTGTTTGGTACGGAAGCCTGTTTGGGAGGAGTCGAGGAGATGGTTTTCTTCAAAAAACATTGTCAGGGTGGTATTGACATGTTTCTCCAGGATTTTCGATGCCCAGGGGAGTAACGAGATCGGACGATAGTTGCTGGGATTAGCTGGGTCTAAAGTAGGTTTTTTCAGCAGGGCCCGCACCATAGCATGCTTCCATGTTGGAGGGACTATCCCACTGATTATGGAGGAGTTCATGAGCTCCAGGAGCGTGGGGAGAATGGCAATATTGGCAAGATTCAGTGGGCCTGGGGGGGCGGGGTCGCACGGGGAGCCAGATTTTATTTTTTGTGCCAATGTCTGTGCGGTTTCCAAAGTAATCAAGGGGAAAGAGTCTAGGCACTTGGATGAATTAGAAGTCAGGTGCAGGTTCTGGCCAGGGGAGTCGGAGGGGGGATTGGGAAAGGAAAGGTAGATTTTATTAATTTTTTGGAAGAAGAATTCCGCCAGATCATTGCATTTGGTTGGAGAGTTATTGTTATCTGTGGCTGGGGACGGTGGTTTGATCATGGAGTTAACTATGCGGTAGATTTCTTTGGATTTAGATTTTGCCGTAGTTATTTTAAGGTTATAGAAGGCAGCTTGCGAAGATTTAATAGCCAGTTTATAGTTCCTGATCATTTCCCTGTATGTGGCTTTTACTTCAGGGTCGTATGAGGTGCGCCACTTTCTCTCCTGTTTTTTGCAGAGACGTTTGAGGTTCCTGAGCTCTTCTGTGTACCATGGAGCTGTTTTACTATGTCTCTTGGATTTGGGTGCGTATTCTGGGAGGACCTGGTCCAGCGAGGTGGTTATCCATTCTTCGTATTTCTTGTTATTAGCAATTGGGTCTTGGGAAAGGGAGGGTTTCATGGTACCTAGAACTTGTAACCAGTTGTCAGTGGAGAGTTTGGACCAGTTACGGGTTTTCCTAATAGTAAATGAAGAGGAGGGTGGTTTGCTTGTGGTCCAGTTGAAGGCTATTAGGAAGTGGTCTGACCAGGGGAGTCTGGTTATGTTTCCCACTTCAAGTTGGTCACAGTTGCTGAAAATAGGATCCAGCAGATGTCCTTTTTCATGTGTGGCAGATGGTACTCGTTGCTCGAGTTGATATGCAGCCAGGCTTGACTTAGTCTCTTGTGCCGGCAAGTCTAGTGCGTTGTCAAAATGAATATTAAAATCTCCAAGTAGGGAGAAGTTGGACGGGGAGACAACCGACTGAGAGGTCACAGAGAGCAAGGAAGTGTTAAATTGTCCTATAGGGCCGGGAGGGCGGTAGATGAGAATGCCGGTGAAGCAGGCATTGGGAGAGAATTCGATGGCAAAAGAGAGGTTTTCGCAGTCCTCAATATCGTCCGATAAGTGACGACAGATGGAGCCTTCTTTGTATATAATTGCGAGGCCGCCACCTCTGCCCTTAGGCCGGTCTGCGCGTGCTATCTGGTACCCTGGGATGATAGCTTGTGCCAGGTCTGGCTGAGAGTCTTGGTTCAGCCAAGTCTCAGTCAGAAACAGAGCATCTGGGGAGTATTCCTCTAGTAGTAGGGAGATCTCTAGGCAATGTTTTACGAGGGACCTACAGTTCAAAAGAAACATGGAGTAGGTCATTAGCTCGCCTGATGGTTTAGTGGTTGGAGTGCATAAGTGTAGATTGCAATACTTACAGCGTCGAGGAATCTCCAAAGGGTGTAATGGGATGGCGCATTTAGGAGAGATAGGTGGCCGTAGCTGGCATAAGAGGTCTCGGCTGTATACCAGTCTGTCGCCTCTGGGGAAACCAGAGGACGTGGCCTCTGGGCCCGGCCGGGCGCGGACGAGCGCAGACGAGCTTGCCTTAAGCGCGCCTTCGGCGCGCAATCGGCGCGCCCGCTGCGCTCGTCCGCTGCGCGTCCTATGGTTGCACATATCTATAGAGGAGAGGAGGAGTTAAAGGGGGCGTGGCCTGTGGGGTGGGCGTCCCTCCCTCCGCGGCAGCTATCAATCAGCTGTGCGAGGTGCTGGGTCAACGCGAGTGAGGTGCTTTTTTAAAACCAAACACAACACAACACAGGTGAGTACAAGTATACGATTATTTTTTAAAATGTGGAGCGTCTCCCGGCTAATTCGCCTCAGGAGGATTGTATCTGTCTGAGCGCCGCTTTCAGTCAGCGCGCGCTTTTGTAGAGGTTAAAGGGGGCGTGGCCTGTGGGGTGGGCGTCCCTCCCTCCGCGGCAGCTATCAATCAGCTGTGCGAGGTGCTGGGTCAACGCGAGTGAGGTGCTTTTTTAAAACCAAACACAACACAACACAGGTGAGTACAAGTATACGATTATTTTTTAAAATGTGGAGCGTCTCCCGGCTAATTCGCCTCAGGAGGATTGTATCTGTCTGAGCGCCGCTTTCAGTCAGCGCGCGCTTTTGTAGAGGTTAAAGGGGGCGTGGCCTGTGGGGTGGGCGTCCCTCCCTCCGCGGCAGCTATCAATCAGCTGTGCGAGGTGCTGGGTCAACGCGAGTGAGGTGCTTTTTTAAAACCAAACACAACACAACACAGGTGAGTACAAGTATACGATTATTTTTTAAAATGTGGAGCGTCTCCCGGCTAATTCGCCTCAGGAGGATTGTATCTGTCTGAGCGCCGCTTTCAGTCAGCGCGCGCTTTTGTAGAGGTTAAAGGGGGCGTGGCCTGTGGGGTGGGCGTCCCTCCCTCCGCGGCAGCTATCAATCAGCTGTGCGAGGTGCTGGGTCAACGCGAGTGAGGTGCTTTTTTAAAACCAAACACAACACAACACAGGTGAGTACAAGTATACGATTATTTTTTAAAATGTGGAGCGTCTCCCGGCTAATTCGCCTCAGGAGGATTGTATCTGTCTGAGCGCCGCTTTCAGTCAGCGCGCGCTTTTGTAGAGGTTAAAGGGGGCGTGGCCTGTGGGGTGGGCGTCCCTCCCTCCGCGGCAGCTATCAATCAGCTGTGCGAGGTGCTGGGTCAACGCGAGTGAGGTGCTTTTTTAAAACCAAACACAACACAACACAGGTGAGTACAAGTATACGATTATTTTTTAAAATGTGGAGCGTCTCCCGGCTAATTAGCCGCAGGAGGATTGTATCTGTCTGAGCGCCGCTTTCAGTCAGCGCGCGCTTTTGTAGAGGTTAAAGGGGGCGTGGCCTGTGGGGTGGGCGTCCCTCCCTCCGCGGCAGCTATCAATCAGCTGTGCGAGGTGCTGGGTCAACGCGAGTGAGGTGCTTTTTTAAAACCAAACACAACACAACACAGGTGAGTACAAGTATACGATTATTTTTTAAAATGTGGAGCGTCTCCCGGCTAATTCGCCTCAGGAGGATTGTATCTGTCTGAGCGCCGCTTTCAGTCAGCGCGCGCTTTTGTAGAGGTTAAAGGGGGCGTGGCCTGTGGGGTGGGCGTCCCTCCCTCCGCGGCAGCTATCAATCAGCTGTGCGAGGTGCTGGGTCAACGCGAGTGAGGTGCTTTTTTAAAACCAAACACAACACAACACAGGTGAGTACAAGTATACGATTATTTTTTAAAATGTGGAGCGTCTCCCGGCTAATTCGCCTCAGGAGGATTGTATCTGTCTGAGCCCATGTTGCGTTTTGCGCCGTTTCCTGTCGCGGGCACTAGGCCGCCCACACAAGTGAGGTACCATTTTTCTCGTAAGACGTTGGGGAACGCGGGGTGGGTGGAAATTTGTGGATCCACGCAGATTCCGGAACTTTCCACCACAGAAATGTGGGGAAAATGTGTTTTTTTTGACAACTTTTTAGGTTTGCAAGGGATTCTGGGTAACAGACCCTGGTGGGAGGCAGTCAAGTCACCCCATCCTGGATTCCCCTGGGTGTCTAGTTTTAAAAAATGTATAGGTTTGCTAGGTTTCCCAAGGTGCCCGCAGAGCTAGGATTAAACAACTACAGCTAGTCATTTTGCCAAAAAAGGGTAATTTTTCACTGCGAAATTTAGGTGTGACCACGTTGCGTTTTGCGCCGTTTCCTGTCGCGTGCAGTAGGCCGACCCACACAAGTGAGTTACCATTTTTCTCATAAGACTTTGGGGAACGCGGGGTGGGTGGAAATTTGTGGATCCACGCAGATTCAGGAACTTTCCACGACAGAAATGTGGGGAAAATGTGTTTTTTTTGACAATTTTTTTAGGTTTGCAAAGGATTCTGGGTAACAGACCCTGGTGGGAGGCAGTCAAGTCACCCCATCCTGGATTCCCCTGGGTGTTTAGTTTTCAAAAATGTATAGGTTTGCTAGGTTTCCCAAGGTGCCCGCAGAGCTAGGGTTAAAAAACTACAGCTAGTCATTTTGCCAAAAAAGGGTCATTTTTCACTGCGAAATTGAGGTGTGACCACGTTGGGTTTTGCGCCGTTTCCTGTCGCGGGCACTAGGCGGACCCACACAAGTGAGGTACCGTTTTTCTTGTAAGACTTTGGGGAACACGGGGTGGGTGGAAATTTGTGGATCCACGCAGATTCCGGAATTTTCCACGACAGAAATGTGGGGAAAATGTGTTTCTTTTGACAATTTTTTAGGTTTGCAAGGGATTCTGGGTAACAGACCCTGGTGGGAGGCAGTCAAGTCACCCCATCCTGGATTCCCCTGGGTGTCTGGTTTTCAAAAATGTATAGGTTTGGTAGGTTTCCCAAGGTGCCCGCAGAGCTAGGGTTCAAAAACTACAGCTAGTCATTTTGCCAAAAAAGGGTCATTTTTCACTGCGAAATTGAGGTGTGACCACGTTGCGTTTTGCGCCGTTTCCTGTCGCGGGCACTAGGCCGTCGCACACAAGTGAGGTACCATTTTTCTAGTAAGACGTTGGGGAACGCGTGGTGGGTGGAAATTTGTGGATCCACGCAGATTCCGGAACTTTCCACTACAGAAATGTGGGGAAAATGTGTTTTTTTGGACAATTTTTTAGGTTTGCAAGGGATTCTGGGTAATAGACCCTGGTGGGAGGCAGTCAAGTCACCCCATCCTGGGTTTCCCTGGGTGTCTAGTTTTAAAAAATGTATAGGTTTGCTAGGTTTCCCAAGGTGCCCGCTGAGCTAGGGTTCAAAAACTACAGCTAGTCATTTTGCCAAAAAAGGGTCATTTTTCACTGCGAAATTGAGGTGGGACCACGTTGCGTTTTGCGCCATTTCCTGTCGCGGGCACTAGTCCGACCCACACAAGTGAGTTACCGTTTTTCTCGTAAGACTTTGAGGAACGCGGGTTGTGTGGAAATTTGTGGATCCACGCTGATTCAGGAACTTTCCACGACAGAAATGTGGGGAAAATGTGTTTTTTTTGGACAATTTTTTAGGTTTGCAAGGGATTCTGGGTAACAGACCCTGGTGGGAGGCAGTCAAGTCACCCCATCCTGGATTCCCCTGGGTGTCTGGTTTTCAAAAATGTATAGGTTTGGTAGGTTTCCCAAGGTGCCCGCAGAGCTAGGGTTCAAAAACTACAGCTAGTCATTTTGCCAAAAAAGGGTCATTTTTCACTGCGAAATTGAGGTGTGACCACGTTGCGTTTTGCGCCGTTTCCTGTCGCGGGCACTAGGCCGTCGCACACAAGTGAGGTACCATTTTTCTAGTAAGACGTTGGGGAACGCGTGGTGGGTGGAAATTTGTGGATCCACGCAGATTCCGGAACTTTCCACTACAGAAATGTGGGGAAAATGTGTTTTTTTGGACAATTTTTTAGGTTTGCAAGGGATTCTGGGTAATAGACCCTGGTGGGAGGCAGTCAAGTCACCCCATCCTGGGTTTCCCTGGGTGTCTAGTTTTAAAAAATGTATAGGTTTGCTAGGTTTCCCAAGGTGCCCGCTGAGCTAGGGTTCAAAAACTACAGCTAGTCATTTTGCCAAAAAAGGGTCATTTTTCACTGCGAAATTGAGGTGGGACCACGTTGCGTTTTGCGCCATTTCCTGTCGCGGGCACTAGTCCGACCCACACAAGTGAGTTACCGTTTTTCTCGTAAGACTTTGAGGAACGCGGGTTGTGTGGAAATTTGTGGATCCACGCTGATTCAGGAACTTTCCACGACAGAAATGTGGGGAAAATGTGTTTTTTTTGGACAATTTTTTAGGTTTGCAAGGGATTCTGGGTAACAGACCCTGGTGGGAGGCAGTCAAGTCACCCCATCCTGGATTCCCCTGGGTGTCTAGTTTTCAAAAATGTATGGGTTTGCTAGGTTTCCCAAGGTGCCCGTAGAGCTAGGGCTCAAAAACTACAGCTAGTCATTTTGCCAAAAAAGTGTCATTTTTCACTGCGAAATTGAGGTGTGACAACGTTGGGTTTTGCGCCGTTTCCTGTCGCGGGCACTAGGCGGACCCACACAAGTGAGGTACCGTTTTTCTTGTAAGACTTTGGGGAACACGGGGTGGGTGGAAATTTGTGGATCCACGCAGATTCCGGAATTTTCCACGACAGAAATGTGGGGAAAATGTGTTTTTTTTGACAATTTTTTAGGTTTGCAAGGGATTCTGGGTAACAGACCCTGGTGGGAGGCAGTCAAGTCACCCCATCCTGGATTCCCCTGGGTGTCTAGTTTTCAAAAATGTATAGGTTTGGTAGGTTTCCCAAGGTGCCCGCAGAGCTAGGGTTCAAAAACAACAGCTAGTCGTTTTGCCAAAAAAGGGTCATTTTTCACTGCAAACTTGAGGTGTGACCACGATGCGTTTTGCGCCGTTTCCTGTCGCGGGCACTAGGCCGACCCACACAAGTGAGTTACCGTTTTTCTTGTAAGACTTTGGGGAACGCGGGGTGGGTGGAAATTTGTGGATCCACGCAGATTCCGGAACTTTCTACCACAGAAATGTGGGGAAAATGGGGTTTTCTTGGACAATTTTTTAGGTTTGCAAGGGATTCTGGGTATCAGACCCTGGTGGGAGGTAGTCAAGTCACCCCATCCTGGATTCCCCTGGGTGTCTAGTTTTAAAAAATGTATAGGTTTGCTAGGTTTCCCAAGGTGCCCGCAGAGCTAGGATTAAAAAACTACAGCTAGTCATTTTGCCAAAAAAGGGTAATTTTTCACTGTGAAATTTAGGTGTGACCACGTTGCGTTTTGCGCCGTTTCCTGTCGCGTGCAGTAGGCCGACCCACACAAGTGAGTTACCATTTTTCTCATAAGACTTTGGGGAACGCGGGGTGGGTGGAAATTTGTGGATCCACGCAGATTCAGGAACTTTCCACAACAGAAATGTGGGGAAAATGTGTTTTTTTGACAATTTTTTTAGGTTTGCAAGGGATTCTGGGTAACAGACCCTGGTGGGAGGCACTCAAGTCACCCCATCCTGGATTCCCCTGGGTGTTTAGTTTTCAAAAATATATAGGTTTGCTTGGTTTCCCAAGGTGCCCGCAGAGCTAGGGTTAAAAAACTACAGCCAGTCATTTTGCCAAAAAAGGGTCATTTTTCATTGCGAAATTGAGGTGTGACCACGTTGGGTTTTGCGCCGTTTCCTGTCGCGGGCACTAGGCGGACCCACACAAGTGAGGTACCGTTTTTCTTGTAAGACTTTGGGGAACACGGGGTGGGTGGAAATTTGTGGATCCACGCAGATTCCGGAACTTTCCACGACAGAAATGTGGGGAAAATGTGTTTTTTTTGACAATTTGTTAGGTTTGCAAGGGATTCTGGGTAACAGACCCTGGTGGGAGGCAGTCAAGTCACCCCATCCTGGATTCCCCTGGGTGTCTGGTTTTCAAAAATGTATAGGTTTGGTAGGTTTCCCAAGGTGCCCGCAGAGCTAGGGTTCAAAAACTACAGCTAGTCATTTTGCCAAAAAAGGGTCATTTTTCACTGCGAAATTGAGGTGTGACCACGTTGCGTTTTGCGCCGTTTCCTGTCGCGGGCACTAGGCCGACCCACACAAGTGAGGTACCATTTTTCTAGTAAGACGTTGGGGAACGCGTGGTCGGTGGAAATTTGTGGATCCACGCTGATTCAGGAACTTTCCACGACAGAAATGTGGGGAAAATGTGTTTTTTTTGGACAATTTTTTAGGTTTGCAAGGGATTCTGGGTAACAGACCCTGGTGGGAGGCAGTCAAGTCACCCCATACTGGATTCCCCTGGGTGTCTAGTTTTCAAAAATGTATAGGTTTGCTAGGTTTCCCAAGGTGCCCGCAGAGCTAGGGTTCAAAAACTACAGCTAGTCATTTTGCCAAAAAAGGGTCATTTTTCACTGCGAAATTGAGGTGTGACCATGTTGCGTTTTGCGCCGTTTCCTGTCGCGGGCACTAGGCCGCCCACACAAGTGAGGTACCATTTTTCTCGTAAGACGTTGGGGAACGCGGGGTGGGTGGAAATTTGTGGATCCACGCAGATTCCGGAACTTTCCACCACAGAAATGTGG
Source organism: Triturus cristatus (assembly GCF_964204655.1). Lineage (NCBI taxonomy): Eukaryota > Metazoa > Chordata > Amphibia > Caudata > Salamandridae > Triturus > Triturus cristatus. The sequence goes on along the minus strand of NC_140579.1, from coordinate 933,765,170 downwards.
GGAAAATGTGTTTTTTTTGACAACTTTTTAGGTTTGCAAGGGATTCTGGGTAACAGACCCTGGTGGGAGGCAGTCAAGTCACCCCATCCTGGGTTCCCCTGGGTGTCTAGTTTTCAAAAATGTATAGGTTTGCTGGGTTTCCCAAGGTGCCCGCAGAGCTAGGGTTCAAAAACTACAGCTAGTCATTTTGCCAAAAAAGGGTCATTTTTCACTGCGAAATTGAGGTGTGACCATGTTGCGTTTTGCGCCGTTTCCTGTCGCGAGCACTAGGCCGCCCACACAAGTGAGGTACAATTTTTCTCGTAAGACGTTGGGGAACGCGGGGTGGGTGGAAATTTGTGGATCCACGCAGATTCCGGAACTTTCCACCACAGAAATGTGGGGAAAATGTGTTTTTTTTGACAACTTTTTAGGTTTGCAAGGGATTCTGGGTAACAGACCCTGGTGGGAGGCAGTCAAGTCACCCCATCCTGGATTCCCCTGGGTGTCTAGTTTTAAAAAATGTATAGGTTTGCTAGGTTTCCCAAGGTGCCCGCAGAGCTAGGATTAAAAAACTACAGCTAGTCATTTTGCCAAAAAAGGGTAATTTTTCACTGCGAAATTTAGGTGTGACCACGTTGCGTTTTGCGCCGTTTCCTGTCGCGTGCAGTAGGCCGACCCACACAAGTGAGTTACCATTTTTCTCATAAGACTTTGGGGAACGCGGGGTGGGTGGAAATTTGTGGATCCACGCAGATTCAGGAACTTTCCACGACAGAAATTTGGGGAAAATGTGTTTTTTTTTACAATTTTTTTAGGTTTGCAAGGGATTCTGGGTAACAGACCCTGGTGGGAGGCAGTCAAGTCACCCCATCCTGGATTCCCCTGGGTGTTTAGTTTTCAAAAATGTATAGGTTTGCTAGGTTTCCCAAGGTGCCCGCAGAGCTAGGGTTAAAAAACTACAGCTAGTCATTTTGCCAAAAAAGGGTCATTTTTCACTGCGAAATTGAGGTGTGACCACGTTGGGTTTTGCGCCGTTTCCTGTCGTGGGCACTAGGCGGACCCACACAAGTGAGGTACCGTTTTTCATGTAAGACTTTGGGGAACACGGGGTGGGTGGAAATTTGTGGATCCACGCAGATTCCGGAACTTTCCACGACAGAAATGTGGGGAAAATGTGTTTTTTTTGACAATTTGTTAGGTTTGCAAGGGATTCTGGGTAACAGACCCTGGTGGGAGGCAGTCAAGTCACCCCATCCTGGATTCCCCTGGGTGTCTGGTTTTCAAAAATGTATAGGTTTGGTAGGTTTCCCAAGGTGCCCGCAGAGCTAGGGTTCAAAAACTACAGCTAGTCATTTTGCCAAAAAAGGGTCATTTTTCACTGCGAAATTGAGGTGTGACCATGTTGCGTTTTGCGCCATTTCCTGTCGCGGGCACTAGGCCGACCCACACAAGTGAGGTACCATTTTTCTAGTAAGACGTTGGGGAACGCGTGGTGGGTGGAAATTTGTGGATCCACGCTGATTCAGGAACTTTCCACAACAGAAATGTGGGGAAAATGTGTTTTTTTTGGACAATTTTTTAGGTTTGCAAGGGATTCTGGGTAACAGACCCTGGTGGGAGGCAGTCAAGTCACCCCATACTGGATTCCCCTGGGTGTCTAGTTTTCAAAAATGTATAGGTTTGCTAGGTTTCCCAAGGTGCCCGTAGAGCTAGGGTTCAAAAACTACAGCTAGACATTTTGCCAAAAAAGGGTCATTTTTCACTGCGAAATTGAGGTGTGACCATGTTGCGTTTTGCGCCGTTTCCTGTCGCGGGCACTAGGCCGCCCACACAAGTGAGGTACCATTTTTCTCGTAAGACGTTGGGGAACGCGGGGTGGGTGGAAATTTGTGGATCCACGCAGATTCCGGAACTTTCCACCACAGAAATGTGGGGAAAATGTGTTTTTTTGGACAAATTTTTAGGTTTGCAAGGGATTCTGGGTAACAGACCCTGGTGGGAGGCAGTCAAGTCACCCCATCCTGGGTTCCCCTGGGTGTCTAGTTTTCAAAAATGTATAGGTTTGCTAGGTTTCCCAAGGTGCCTGCAGAGCTAGGGTTCAAAAACTACAGCTAGTCATTTTGCCAAAAAAGGGTCATTTTTCATTGCGAAATTGAGGTGTGACCATGTTGCGTTTTGCGCCGTTTCCTGTCGCGGGCACTAGGCCGCCCACACAAGTGAGGTACCATTTTTCTCGTAAGACGTTGGGGAACGCGGGGTGGGTGGAAATTTGTGGATCCACGCAGATTCCGGAACTTTCCACCACAGAAATGTGGGGAAAATGTGGTTTTTTTGACAACTTTTTAGGTTTGCAAGGGATTCTGGGTAACAGACCCTGGTGGGAGGCAGTCAAGTCACCCCATCCTGGGTTCCCCTGGGTGTCTAGTTTTCAAAAATGTATAGGTTTGCTAGGTTTCCCAAGGTGCCCGCAGAGCTAGGGTTCAAAAACTACAGCTAGTCATTTTGCCAAAAAAGGGTCATTTTTCACTGCGAAATTGAGGTGTGACCATGTTGCGTTTTGCGCCGTTTCCTGTCGCGGGCACTAGGCCGCCCACACAAGTGAGGTACCATTTTTCTCGTAAGACATTGGGGAACGCGGGGTGGGTGGAAATTTGTGGATCCACGCAGATTCCGGAACTTTCCACCACAGAAATGTGGGGAAAATGTGTTTTTTTGGACAAATTTTTAGGTTTGCAAGGGATTCTGGGTAACAGACCCTGGTGGGAGGCAGTCAAGTCACCCCATCCTGGGTTCCCCTGGGTGTCTAGTTTTCAAAAATGTATAGGTTTGCTAGGTTTCCCAAGGTGCCCGCAGAGCTAGGGTTCAAAAACTACAGCTAGTCATTTTGCCAAAAAAGGGTCATTTTTCACTGCGAAATTGAGGTGTGACCATGTTGCGTTTTGCGCCGTTTCCTGTCGCGGGCACTAGGCCGCCCACACAAGTGAGGTACCATTTTTCTCGTAAGACGTTGGGGAACGTGGGGTGGGTGGAAATTTGTGGATCCACTCAGATTCCGGAACTTTCCACCACAGAAATGTGGGGAAAATGTGTTTTTTTTGACAACTTTTTAGGTTTGCAAGGGATTCTGGGTAACATACCCTGGTGGGAGGCAGTCAAGTCACCCCATCCTGGATTCCCCTGGGTGTCTAGTTTTAAAAAATGTATAGGTTTGCTAGGTTTCCCAAGGTGCCCGCAGAGCTAGGATTAAAAAACTACAGCTAGTCATTTTGCCAAAAAAGGGTAATTTTTCACTGCGAAATTTAGGTGTGACCACGTTGCGTTTTGCGCCATTTCCTGTCGCGTGCAGTAGGCCGACCCACACAAGTGAGTTACCATTTTTCTCATAAGACTTTGGGGAACGCGGGGTGGGTGGAAATTTGTGGATCCACGCAGATTCAGGAACTTTCCACGACAGAAATGTGGGGAAAATGTGTTTTTTTTGACAATTTTTTTAGGTTTGCAAGGGATTCTGGGTAACAGACCCTGGTGGGAGGCAGTCAAGTCACCCCATCCTGGATTCCCCTGGGTGTTTAGTTTTCAAAAATGTATAGGTTTGCTAGGTTTCCCAAGGTGCCCGCAGAGCTAGGGTTAAAAAACTACAGCTAGTCATTTTGCCAAAAAAGGGTCATTTTTCACTGCGAAATTGAGGTGTGACCACGTTGGGTTTTGCGCCGTTTCCTGTCGCGGGCACTAGGCGGACCCACACAAGTGAGGTACCGTTTTTCTTGGAAGACTTTGGGGAACACGGGGTGGGTGGAAATTTGTGGATCCACGCAGATTCCGGAACTTTCCACGACAGAAATGTGGGGAAAATGTGTTTCTTTTGACAATTTTTTAGGTTTGCAAGGGATTCTGGGTAACAGACCCTGGTGGGAGGCAGTCAAGTCACCCCATCCTGGATTCCCCTGGGTGTCTAGTTTTAAAAAATGTATAGGTTTGCTAGGTTTCCCAAGGTGCCCGCAGAGCTAGGATTAAAAAACTACAGCTAGTCATTTTGCCAAAAAAGGGTAATTTTTCACTGTGAAATTTAGGTGTGACCACGTTGCGTTTTGCGCCGTTTCCTGTCGCGTGCAGTAGGCCGACCCACACAAGTGAGTTACCATTTTTCTCATAAGACTTTGGGGAACGTGGGGTGGGTGGAAATTTGTGGATCCACGCAGATTCAGGAACTTTCCACGACAGAAATGTGGGGAAAATGTGTTTTTTTGACAATTTTTTTAGGTTTGCAAGGGATTCTGGGTAACAGACCCTGGTGGGAGGCACTCAAGTCACCCCATCCTGGATTCCCCTGGGTGTTTAGTTTTCAAAAATATATAGGTTTGCTTGGTTTCCCAAGGTGCCCGCAGAGCTAGGGTTAAAAAACTACAGCCAGTCATTTTGCCAAAAAAGGGTCATTTTTCATTGCGAAATTGAGGTGTGACCACGTTGGGTTTTGCGCCGTTTCCTGTCGCGGGCACTAGGCGGACCCACACAAGTGAGGTACCGTTTTTCTTGTAAGACTTTGGGGAACACGGGGTGGGTGGAAATTTGTGGATCCACGCAGATTCCGGAACTTTCCACGACAGAAATGTGGGGAAAATGTGTTTTTTTTGACAATTTGTTAGGTTTGCAAGGGATTCTGGGTAACAGACCCTGGTGGGAGGCAGTCAAGTCACCCCATCCTGGATTCCCCTGGGTGTCTGGTTTTCAAAAATGTATAGGTTTGGTAGGTTTCCCAAGGTGCCCGCAGAGCTAGGGTTCAAAAACTACAGCTAGTCATTTTGCCAAAAAAGGGTCATTTTTCACTGCGAAATTGAGGTGTGACCACGTTGCGTTTTGCGCCGTTTCCTGTCGCGGGCACTAGGCCGACCCACACAAGTGAGGTACCATTTTTCTAGTAAGACGTTGGGGAACGCGTGGTGGGTGGAAATTTGTGGATCCACGCTGATTCAGGAACTTTCCACGACAGAAATGTGGGGAAAATGTGTTTTTTTTGGACAATTTTTTAGGTTTGCAAGGGATTCTGGGTAACAGACCCTGGTGGGAGGCAGTCAAGTCACCCCATACTGGATTCCCCTGGGTGTCTAGTTTTCAAAAATGTATAGGTTTGCTAGGTTTCCCAAGGTGCCCGCAGAGCTAGGGTTCAAAAACTACAGCTAGTCATTTTGCCAAAAAAGGGTCATTTTTCACTGCGAAATTGAGGTGTGACCATGTTGCGTTTTGCGCCGTTTCCTGTCGCGGGCACTAGGCCGCCCACACAAGTGAGGTACCATTTTTCTCGTAAGACGTTGGGGAACGCGGGGTGGGTGGAAATTTGTGGATCCACGCAGATTCCGGAACTTTCCACCACAGAAATGTGGGGAAAATGTGTTTTTTTTGACAACTTTTTAGGTTTGCAAGGGATTCTGGGTAACAGACCCTGGTGGGAGGCAGTCAAGTCACCCCATCCTGGGTTCCCCTGGGTGTCTAGTTTTCAAAAATGTATAGGTTTGCTGGGTTTCCCAAGGTGCCCGCAGAGCTAGGGTTCAAAAACTACAGCTAGTCATTTTGCCAAAAAAGGGTCATTTTTCACTGCGAAATTGAGGTGTGACCATGTTGCGTTTTGCGCCGTTTCCTGTCGCGAGCACTAGGCCGCCCACACAAGTGAGGTACAATTTTTCTCGTAAGACGTTGGGGAACGCGGGGTGGGTGGAAATTTGTGGATCCACGCAGATTCCGGAACTTTCCACCACAGAAATGTGGGGAAAATGTGTTTTTTTTGACAACTTTTTAGGTTTGCAAGGGATTCTGGGTAACAGACCCTGGTGGGAGGCAGTCAAGTCACCCCATCCTGGATTCCCCTGGGTGTCTAGTTTTAAAAAATGTATAGGTTTGCTAGGTTTCCCAAGGTGCCCGCAGAGCTAGGATTAAAAAACTACAGCTAGTCATTTTGCCAAAAAAGGGTAATTTTTCACTGCGAAATTTAGGTGTGACCACGTTGCGTTTTGCGCCGTTTCCTGTCGCGTGCAGTAGGCCGACCCACACAAGTGAGTTACCATTTTTCTCATAAGACTTTGGGGAACGCGGGGTGGGTGGAAATTTGTGGATCCACGCAGATTCAGGAACTTTCCACGACAGAAATTTGGGGAAAATGTGTTTTTTTTTACAATTTTTTTAGGTTTGCAAGGGATTCTGGGTAACAGACCCTGGTGGGAGGCAGTCAAGTCACCCCATCCTGGATTCCCCTGGGTGTTTAGTTTTCAAAAATGTATAGGTTTGCTAGGTTTCCCAAGGTGCCCGCAGAGCTAGGGTTAAAAAACTACAGCTAGTCATTTTGCCAAAAAAGGGTCATTTTTCACTGCGAAATTGAGGTGTGACCACGTTGGGTTTTGCGCCGTTTCCTGTCGCGGGCACTAGGCGGACCCACACAAGTGAGGTACCGTTTTTCATGTAAGACTTTGGGGAACACGGGGTGGGTGGAAATTTGTGGATCCACGCAGATTCCGGAACTTTCCACGACAGAAATGTGGGGAAAATGTGTTTTTTTTGACAATTTGTTAGGTTTGCAAGGGATTCTGGGTAACAGACCCTGGTGGGAGGCAGTCAAGTCACCCCATCCTGGATTCCCCTGGGTGTCTGGTTTTCAAAAATGTATAGGTTTGGTAGGTTTCCCAAGGTGCCCGCAGAGCTAGGGTTCAAAAACTACAGCTAGTCATTTTGCCAAAAAAGGGTCATTTTTCACTGCGAAATTGAGGTGTGACCATGTTGCGTTTTGCGCCATTTCCTGTCGCGGGCACTAGGCCGACCCACACAAGTGAGGTACCATTTTTCTAGTAAGACGTTGGGGAACGCGTGGTGGGTGGAAATTTGTGGATCCACGCTGATTCAGGAACTTTCCACAACAGAAATGTGGGGAAAATGTGTTTTTTTTGGACAATTTTTTAGGTTTGCAAGGGATTCTGGGTAACAGACCCTGGTGGGAGGCAGTCAAGTCACCCCATACTGGATTCCCCTGGGTGTCTAGTTTTCAAAAATGTATAGGTTTGCTAGGTTTCCCAAGGTGCCCGTAGAGCTAGGGTTCAAAAACTACAGCTAGACATTTTGCCAAAATAGGGTCATTTTTCACTGCGAAATTGAGGTGTGACCATGTTGCGTTTTGCGCCGTTTCCTGTCGCGGGCACTAGGCCGCCCACACAAGTGAGGTACCATTTTTCTCGTAAGACGTTGGGGAACGCGGGGTGGGTGGAAATTTGTGGATCCACGCAGATTCCGGAACTTTCCACCACAGAAATGTGGGGAAAATGTGTTTTTTTGGACAAATTTTTAGGTTTGCAAGGGATTCTGGGTAACAGACCCTGGTGGGAGGCAGTCAAGTCACCCCATCCTGGGTTCCCCTGGGTGTCTAGTTTTCAAAAATGTATAGGTTTGCTAGGTTTCCCAAGGTGCCTGCAGAGCTAGGGTTCAAAAACTACAGCTAGTCATTTTGCCAAAAAAGGGTCATTTTTCACTGCGAAATTGAGGTGTGACCATGTTGCGTTTTGCGCCGTTTCCTGTCGCGGGCACTAGGCCGCCCACACAAGTGAGGTACCATTTTTCTCGTAAGACGTTGGGGAACGCGGGGTGGGTGGAAATTTGTGGATCCACGCAGATTCCGGAACTTTCCACCACAGAAATGTGGGGAAAATGTGGTTTTTTTGACAACTTTTTAGGTTTGCAAGGGATTCTGGGTAACAGACCCTGGTGGGAGGCAGTCAAGTCACCCCATCCTGGGTTCCCCTGGGTGTCTAGTTTTCAAAAATGTATAGGTTTGCTAGGTTTCCCAAGGTGCCCGCAGAGCTAGGGTTCAAAAACTACAGCTAGTCATTTTGCCAAAAAAGGGTCATTTTTCACTGCGAAATTGAGGTGTGACCATGTTGCGTTTTGCGCCGTTTCCTGTCGCGGGCACTAGGCCGCCCACACAAGTGAGGTACCATTTTTCTCGTAAGACATTGGGGAACGCGGGGTGGGTGGAAATTTGTGGATCCACGCAGATTCCGGAACTTTCCACCACAGAAATGTGGGGAAAATGTGTTTTTTTGGACAAATTTTTAGGTTTGCAAGGGATTCTGGGTAACAGACCCTGGTGGGAGGCAGTCAAGTCACCCCATCCTGGGTTCCCCTGGGTGTCTAGTTTTCAAAAATGTATAGGTTTGCTAGGTTTCCCAAGGTGCCCGCAGAGCTAGGGTTCAAAAACTACAGCTAGTCATTTTGCCAAAAAAGGGTCATTTTTCACTGCGAAATTGAGGTGTGACCATGTTGCGTTTTGCGCCGTTTCCTGTCGCGGGCACTAGGCCGCCCACACAAGTGAGGTACCATTTTTCTCGTAAGACGTTGGGGAACGTGGGGTGGGTGGAAATTTGTGGATCCACTCAGATTCCGGAACTTTCCACCACAGAAATGTGGGGAAAATGTGTTTTTTTTGACAACTTTTTAGGTTTGCAAGGGATTCTGGGTAACAGACCCTGGTGGGAGGCAGTCAAGTCACCCCATCCTGGATTCCCCTGGGTGTCTAGTTTTAAAAAATGTATAGGTTTGCTAGGTTTCCCAAGGTGCCCGCAGAGCTAGGATTAAAAAACTACAGCTAGTCATTTTGCCAAAAAAGGGTAATTTTTCACTGCGAAATTTAGGTGGGACCACGTTGCGTTTTGCGCCATTTCCTGTCGCGTGCAGTAGGCCGACCCACACAAGTGAGTTACCATTTTTCTCATAAGACTTTGGGGAACGCGGGGTGGGTGGAAATTTGTGGATCCACGCAGATTCAGGAACTTTCCACGACAGAAATGTGGGGAAAATGTGTTTTTTTTGACAATTTTTTTAGGTTTGCAAGGGATTCTGGGTAACAGACCCTGGTGGGAGGCAGTCAAGTCACCCCATCCTGGATTCCCCTGGGTGTTTAGTTTTCAAAAATGTATAGGTTTGCTAGGTTTCCCAAGGTGCCCGCAGAGCTAGGGTTAAAAAACTACAGCTAGTCATTTTGCCAAAAAAGGGTCATTTTTCACTGCGAAATTGAGGTGTGACCACGTTGGGTTTTGCGCCGTTTCCTGTCGCGGGCACTAGGCGGACCCACACAAGTGAGGTACCGTTTTTCTTGTAAGACTTTGGGGAACACGGGGTGGGTGGAAATTTGTGGATCCACGCAGATTCCGGAACTTTCCACGACAGAAATGTGGGGAAAATGTGTTTCTTTTGACAATTTTTTAGGTTTGCAAGGGATTCTGGGTAACAGACCCTGGTGGGAGGCAGTCAAGTCACCCCATCCTGGATTCCCCTGGGTGTCTGGTTTTCAAAAATGTATAGGTTTGGTAGGTTTCCCAAGGTGCCCGCAGAGCTAGGGTTCAAAAACTACAGCTAGTCATTTTGCCAAAAAAGGGTCATTTTTCACTGCGAAATTGAGGTGTGACCACGTTGCGTTTTGCGCTGTTTCCTGTCGCGGGCACTAGGCCGACCCACACAAGTGAGGTACCATTTTTCTAGTAAGACGTTGGGGAACGCGTGGTGGGTGGAAATTTGTGGATCCACGCAGATTCCGGAACTTTCCACTACAGAAATGTGGGGAAAATGTGTTTTTTTGGACAATTTTTTAGGTTTGCAAGGGATTCTGGGTAATAGACCCTGGTGGGAGTCAGTCAAGTCACCCCATCCTGGGTTTCCCTGGGTGTCTAGTTTTAAAAAATGTATAGGTTTGCTAGGTTTCCCAAGGTGCCCGCTGAGCTAGGGTTCAAAAACTACAGCTAGTCATTTTGCCAAAAAAGGGTCATTTTTCACTGCGAAATTGAGGTGGGACCACGTTGCGTTTTGCGCCGTTTCCTGTCGCGGGCACTAGGCCGACCCACACAAGTGAGTTACCGTTTTTCTCGTAAGACTTTGAGGAACGCGGGTTGTGTGGAAATTTGTAGATCCACGCTGATTCAGGAACTTTCCACGACAGAAATGTGGGGAAAATGTGTTTTTTTGGACAATTTTTTAGGTTTGCAAGGGATTCTGGGTAACAGACCCTGGTGGGAGGCAGTCAAGTCACCCCATCCTGGATTCCCCTGGGTGTCTAGTTTTCAAAAATGTATAGGTTTGCTAGGTTTCCCAAGGTGCCCGTAGAGCTAGGGCTCAAAAACTACAGCTAGTCATTTTGCCAAAAAAGTGTCATTTTTCACTGCGAAATTGAGGTGTGACCACGATGCGTTTTGCGCCGTTTCCTGTCGCGGGCACTAGGCCGACCCACACAAGTGAGTTACCGTTTTTCTTGTAAGACTTTGGGGAACGCGGGGTGGGTGGAAATTTGTGGATCCACGCAGATTCCGGAACTTTCTACCACAGAAATGTGGGGAAAATGGGGTTTTCTTGGACAATTTTTTAGGTTTGCAAGGGATTCTGGGTATCAGACCCTGGTGGGAGGTAGTCAAGTCACCCCATCCTGGATTCCCCTGGGCATCTAGTTTTTAAAAATGTGTAGGTTTGCTAGGTTTCCCAAGGTGCCCGCAGAGCTAGGGTTAAAAAACACCAGCTAGTCGTTTTGCCAAAAAAGGGTCATTTTTCACTGTGAATTTGAGGTGTGACCACGAGGCGTTTTGCGCCGTTTCCTGTCGCGGGCACTAGGCCGACCCACACAAGTGAGTTACCGTTTTTCCCGTAAGACTTTGGGGAACGCGGGGTGGGTAGAAATTTGTGGATCCACACAGATTCCGGAACTTTCCACAACAGAAATGTGGGGAAAATGTGTTTTTTTTTACAATTTTTTAGGTTTGCAAGGGATTCTGGGTAACAGACCATGGTGGGAGGCAGTCAAGTCACCCCATCCTGGATTCCCCTGGGTGTCTAGTTTTCAAAAATGTATAGGTTTGCTAGGTTTCCCAAGGTGCCCGCAGAGCTAGGGTTCAAAAACTACAGCTAGACATTTAGCCAAAAAACGGTCATTTTTCACTGCGAAATTGAGGTTTTGACCAAGTTGCGTTTTGCGCCGTTTCCTGTCGCGGGCACTAGGCCTACCCACACAAGTGAGGTACCGTTTTTATCGTAAGACTTTGAGGAACGCAGGTTGTGTGGAAATTTGTGGATCCACGCTGATTCAGGATTGGCTCCTGAGGCGGAAAGCCGGGAGCAGGGGCTACTTACTTTAAATTTTACTGTGATTGAATACTGTGTTTTTATCTGGCATCTTTACTCACCTGCATCTCTTGGCTCGCCACGAACAGCGCTACTCGCTGCAACGATCCCCTTATTTCTCCCGCCATTCCCGAGGGCGAGGCGAGACACGCCCCCTCGGCTGGCCACGCCCCTCCAACCTCTTGGCCCACCGGCATAAAACATGTGTCTGGCCAGGAAGTGCAGCGGACGAGCGCAGCGGGCACGACTTTTGCGCGCCTAATGCAAGCCCGTCTGCGCCCGTCCGCGGCCGGACGGGGCTAGGGGCACGATTCCATGCTAAAACTACGTCTTATTCTACCAAGGACCTTATTGCCCTCCAAGGCCATTGGCCACTCCCGGATCCCATCCGCAGTCTGATTTCCTCACTAGGCCTTGCTCCTTCTTCCCCCACTGCACCCTATCCCCTGCAGCTCGTCCCCCCGTCACCTTGCCCCCCCTCCCTTGACCCCCCCCCCGCTCTCCGGCACTGTCTATTGTCCTACTCAATACCAGGTCAGCGGTCAAGCACCACCACGAGCTGTTTGTCTTACTCGACTCAGAGAAACCTGACATTCTGCTCCTGACCGAAACCTGGTACTGTGATTCTTCCCTCCCTGTTCTCTTGGCCACCCTACCCCCTTCCTATGTGGCCCTGCGGGCCGACCGTCCGACTGGCAAGGCTGGCGGTGGGGTCGCCCTAATCGCTCGGTCGGAGTTGAACTTTCAACAACTCCCTTTTCCCCCTATTCCCCCTGCTGACTTCCTGGCTGTCCGCTCTCTTTCATTTTCCCCCCCCATAACCTGCCTCCTTATGTACCGCCCTCCTCAGCCCTCGCCCTTATTCTTGCCGGCATTTCAGGACCTGTTGGCTAACCTGGTGGTCAACTACACCTCGGTCTTGGTGCTAGGGGACTTCAATTACTGGCCCTCAGACCCACATGAGTGCTCAGCCTCTAAAGAATTTACAGATTATCTTTCATCCCTCAACTTTGTGTCACACATATCCGTCCCCACTCATTCCCATGGGCACACACTGGACCAGGTCTGGTCCCTTAACCTTCCTGTGGCCTCGGCTGCGGTCTCGCCGTGCCCATGGTCTGACCATACCCTCATCTCCCTCTCCATCCTCCGAAACCTGATGCCCAAAACCCAGCACACCAAAAACACCAGGGCGCGGAATTGGAATAGACTGGATTATCCCTCCTTGACCTCCTCACTCTGCAACTCCACTCCCATTCTCGCGGGCTTATCATCCGCCTCTCAAGCCAAGGCCATTAACACCTGGCTGGCTGGAGGCTGCGTCTTAGTGGCGCCCTTACGCCGCATTTCCATCCGCTGACCTAAGGACTCCAATAGATGGTTCGACGACCACCTAAAAGATCTCAAACTGAGCGCCCGTCGGGCGGAGAGGCAATGGAGGATAAATTACAGTCCCTTATCAAAAACCCACTTCTTATCAACACTGGCTAAATACAAAACAGCAATCCTGGCTGCAAAAACCTCCTACTTTTCTTCTAAAATAACTTCTGCAAAAAACAAACCCAGGGAAATCTTCGGCATAGTGAATGACCTGGCATTCTCAGACCGAACCTCGTCCCAAATTCCTCCTTCCCAGCCTCTCTGCGACCAACTTAATACCTACTTCTTAGAGAAAATTGCTACCATCAAGACCAACATCCCACCACCCTCGTCTGCCTTCATTGATACCTACCCCCCTCCCGTCCTACGTCCTTTTACCTCCATCCCCCCTCTCACTCAGGACTCTTTCTTAGAGATACTTCCCAAAGTGAAGTCGGGGTCTCCTGCGGACGTCTGCCCGGCACGAGTCCTGCAGCAAATTTACCTCTGCTGCCCTGACCCCCCCATCGCCTTCCTCAACAGCTCTCTGGCACAGGGCGTAGTGCCCTCTGTGCTAAAGGCAGCTACAATAGTGCCCATCCTGAAAAAACCTGGCGCGGATCCTTCCATCTTGGCCAACTACCGCCCCATCTCCCTGCTACCCTTCCTAGGCAAGGTGATGGAACGCCACGTCACCGCGGCACTTAGCGCCCATGTCGAGGCAAATGGAGGATTGGCATCCCGCCAAGCCGGGTTCCGCCCCAGGCATTCGACCGAATCAGTCGTGGTCGCAGTCTTAGACAAACTCAGAAGGGGCATGGATGAGAACAAACACCAGGCACTGGTCCTCCTTGATCTCTCCGCCGCCTTTGACACGGTGGACCATACCATCTTACTTACCCGTGTCAAGGCGGCTGGTATCGGGGGATGAGCTCTGGTCTGGCTCTCCTCCTTTCTGCGGGACCGCACTCAGGCGGTTCGGCTAGGCGACTTCACGGCCACCCCTCTCCCTGTCACTTGCGGTGTTCCCCAGGGTTCCTCTCTCTCTCCGTTGCTTTTCAATCTCTATATCTTTCCTCTCATTTTCGCACTCCAACAGCTGGAGGTCACCGTTTATAATTACGCGGATGACCTCCAGCTCATCTTTGATCTCTCCCCCTCTCCTCTTTCTGTCTCTAACTTCCAGTCAACTATGACTTTCATCAGGGACTGGATGAACCACAACCACCTTAAGCTGAACCCGGATAAAACCGAGCTGGTTCTCACTGGTGGTTCATCCAGCCCCTGGAACTCTTTCTTTTGGCCCCCCTCTCTCGGTCCCGCACCTACCCCTTCCACCACGGTCAAAACGCTCGGTCTCAAAATAAACAACCAGCTCACTCTCCATTCACAAATTAGTTCCGTGGTATCCTCTTGTTTCCTCACTCTCCGCACGATCCGCACTGTTTCCCGTTTTTTTTCCCCCCAGGCGCTTAAGATCATCATGGCCGCACTAGTGATATCGCGACTGGACTACGCAAACGCTCTCTACCATGGTATCCCCGCGTACTGCTTGCGTAGACTCCAGATTATCCAGAACCAGGCAGCTCGGCTGGTGTATGGCCTTCCTCGATATCACCATTCCACCCCCCTTCTCAGGGAGCTTCACTGGCTCCCTGTAAAAGAACGCTCCCTTTTTAAGATCGGCTGCATGGCCTTCCAGGCCCGTCAGGGCACTGCCCCCGCTTTTATCTCTTCATTAATCAATCCGTATGTACCTGCAAGAGCACTTCGGTCTTCCTCTAAGTCCCTTCTTCTGACCCCTCGTTTCACACGTAAAAAGTGGGGCGGGGCCAGCTTTTCCACCCTGGCTCCAACGTTTTGGAACTCACTCCCTGACCATCTCCGCTTTGCTACTCAGTACCTCCCCTTTTGTAGAGATTTGAAAACGTTCCTCTTCAGCCAGGCCTTCCCCTCTTAAACTCTCTTAATATCTCCTCTTATCTCTTCTTCTGGTCTTCTCCCTCAGTTGCCAATTCCCCTAGCGCCAAGAAACCGCAAGGTGTACGCTGCGCTTTAGAAATATTTTTTAAATTAAATTAAATTAAATTAAATTAAATTAAATTCCACGACAGAAATGTGGGGAAAATGTGTTTTTTTTTGGACAATTTTTTAGGTTTGCAAGGGATTCTGGGTAACAGACCCTGGTGGGAGGCAGTCAAGTCACCCCATACTGGATTCCCCTGGGTGTCTAGTTTTCAAAAATGTATAGGTTTGCTAGGTTTCCCAAGGTGCCCGTAGAACTAGGGTTCAAAAACTACAGCTAGACATTTTGCCAAAAAAGGGTCATTTTTCACTGCGAAATTGAGGTGTGACCACGTTGCGTTTTGCGCCGTTTCCTGTCGCGGGCACTAGGCCGCCCACACAAGTGAGGTACCATTTTTCTCGTAAGACGTTGGGGAACGCGTGGTGGGTGGAAATTTGTGGATCCACGCAGATTCAGGAACTTTCCACGACAGAAATGTGGGGAAAATGTGTTTTTTTTGACAATTTTTTTAGGTTTGCAAGGGATTCTGGGTAACAGACCCTGGTGGGAGGCAGTCAAGTCACCCCATCCTGGATTCCCCTGGGTGTTTAGTTTTCAAAAATGTATAGGTTTGCTAGGTTTCCCAAGGTGCCCGCAGAGCTAGGGTTAAAAAACTACAGCTAGTCATTTTGCCAAAAAAGGGTCATTTTTCACTGCGAAATTGAGGTGTGACCATGTTGCGTTTTGCGCCGTTTCCTGTCGCGGGCAATAGGCCGCCCACACAAGTGAGGTACCAATTTTCTAGTAAGACGTTGGGGAACGCGTGGTGGGTGGAAATTTGTGGATCCACGCAGATTCCGGAACTTTCCACTACAGAAATGTGGGGAAAATGTGTTTTTTTTGACAATTTTTTAGGTTTGCAAGGGATTCTGGGTAATAGACCCTGGTGGGAGGCAGTCAAGTCACCCCATCCTGGATTTCCCTGGGTGTCTAGTTTTAAAAAATGTATAGGTTTGCTAGGTTTCCCAAGGTGCCCGCTGAGCTAGGGTTCAAAAACTACAGCTAGTCATTTTGCCAAAAAAGGGTCATTTTTCACTGCGAAATTGAGGTGTGACCACGTTGCGTTTTGCGCGGTTTCCTGTCGCGGGCACTAGGCCGACCCACACAAGTGAGGTACCATTTTTCTAGTAAGACATTGGGGAACGCGTGGTGGGTGGAAATTTGTGGATCCACGCAGATTCCGGAACTTTCCACTACAGAAATGTGGGGAAAATGTGTTTTTTTTGGACAATTTTTTAGGTTTGCAAGGGATTCTGGGTAACAGACCCTGGTGGGAGGCAGTCAAGTCACCCCATCCTGGATTCCCCTGGGTGTCTAGTTTTCAAAAATGTATAGGTTTGCTAGGTTTCCTGTAGGAGAGTAGGGTCTGCTATCCTATGGTCACCCCAAATTTTTGCTTTTTGCTTCACTGGTTTTTGACATATTGAGGCTGTGGGCCTGCCAATCAGACCCCCAGCCTGCTGTTCTCTCTACTAAATTAAAACTATGCACCCTAGGTGCATAACCAATTGGAAGTGGATCACCCTGTCAGCCCCTGTACCAGTGTACACTAGGTACCCAGGGCATTGGTGTACCCAAGGCCTGCCAGGGGCTGAAGCATGTATTATGCCACCCCAGGCTTGGCCTAACAATTTGACACAACTGGCTGATCACTCAGCTGGGGTAAGTTGGTGTAATCACCTCTTACTTAGGTGTAGTATACCTATACCTAACCTTAAATGGGACACCTGGTAACCTATAAGTCACTCCTATGGCAGGCCTTAACAATCCTGAAGGCAGAGTGCGTGGTTCCATGTGAGATGGTGCTCTGGCATGAGCTGAGCCTGTCTGCAGTGGTCGGAACAACTTCCTTCTACTGTTTCCAGATATCGTCATACCATATACTCTTAAGTGCATTATGAACCTCGCGGTTAAATGCTACCTTTGGTTTGGCTTTATCAAAACATGTCGAGTAAGGTGTCATACAAATTGGAATACTAACCCCTCGCCAATTCTGGCGACGGGGTTAGCATTCCACCCTTCTAGAGGGACACGACATGTACAGTACCTGAAACCCGGGTAAAATCAGACATAGCCTCAGCTCCACAAAATGGATGCTGCCACCACAGACACAAGTCTGCCCTTCTGCTGCTGGGAGTCCTTCCAGCTTGGGAGGTGTGGACAAAGGGTTTCCTGCCAGGGGAGGTGCGTGCACCACCCCAGACAGGATTTTGTGTATTGGTCAGGTAGGGCTTGAAAGAAACCAGACATGCCTGTGGCTCACAAGGAGCCTCGGTGCATATGCCAGTTCAAACCGGTCCTGGGGCACACCAGTCCCGGGCCTGGGGCGAGCTGGACAAAGGATTGGGGGTGTAACCACCCCCCTTCCTGGTCCCACCCATAGGGAGGGACCTAGCAGGTAGTCCGGCCCCTAGAATCCGCTTAAAGGTAGGAGCTGTGTCCTAAGACTTCAGACATCCTGGAATCAACTTAATACTAAGAAGAAGACGGGAACTTCGACGCTCTGCTGCACAGAGGACTGAAGCCAATCTCCCCTGTTGTCAGGGAGTGACCACCTTGCTAACGCAAGCACCATCCAGCGAATCAACGTCTGCTTTGCCGCCGCCTCCCGCCGGAGCCCGAGCCCAGAGACCGACAAGACCTGGACCTCCAGACCTCTCACCGCCCGATCCACAGTCCCTGAAAAGAGGAGACCCGTGGAGGCACCGAGACACGTGGAGCCAGCCATCTTGGAACGACTACGACAAGCTGACAAGTGCAACAACCGAGGCTCCCTCCAAGTTGTGCTTTGGGATCTGAGAAGCCCAACACCCGAGCAGCATCTGCACCAAAGGTGAGCCCTCCAGCATCTCCACGATCTGCGTGGGGCCCTTCTGCATTTTGCCACTCGACGCGCCTAACCGGTTGCTGGCCCGCTGGCTAGTAGCCATCTTGGCGACGAACTCTACGAAATACACCGCTGGTCTGGTTGCTCCAGACTGGCCCTTGCTCCCCTCCAAAGGAGCAGTCCTTCTGACCTTGCTGGTCAGAACCATCAGCTTATTTCCTTTTCCTACAACAATTGCTTTTGCCAAGGCTTGTTTGCTTCGATCAAGTCGCCGACACCGCCGACAGCGAGAGCCTGCGTGGGACAGCTCGTGACTCGACTCCTGGACGTCGTCGACCTCCAGGGACCACGTGGCTGCAGAGACAAGCTACACCTTTCTTCCTGTTTGCACCCGACATTGCCTGGTACCCACCTGGTGCCACGCTGGTCACTGGCTAGTGACTGTGAACACTGTCCCCTCTGCTTACAGGTCTTCAACATCTCCGATCCACTCTTGGATCCACTGCATCTCTCCCGGGCCGACCGCCTGCAGCATCTTTGTCTTCAGGCTCCACGGAACAGATAGAAGAAACCCGACGCACTTCGAGGCCTATGCACCCGCTTCCTGTGGGTGAGGTAAAGCTGGCACACCTGTGCCCAAGTGTAGTATTACATCTCTAGTGCCTGTGTTCCAAATCTTGAGTTCCTAGTCCATCCGGAAGATCCTCTTTGCAGTAACTTTGTACTTTTTACGCACCCATTGAAACCTATGGGAGCACGCGTGTGACTATTTGCTCTGCACACGCCACCCGTGGACCTCCTGGTCACTAACTGAAGTTAGCTCCTTGTAGGCCCAGCGATTCTAGAGGCCCTAGGCCTTTTCCCTTTTCTGTTCGTGGTACTTATACCACTATTTTAGTATATGGTTCGAGTGGCCACCAGGGCCTATCCATATAAAGTGCAACTTCTGTGTATTCTACTGTAATCTTGTTTGACGATTTGTGCTCCTGTGCTCATAAAGAGACTAGGGGTTACTTTGAGAAATAAATACATATATATTTTGAATATATATCTGTGTGGTGTCCTTTCATTGGTATAAAAGGGGGTTGCATTTGGTAAAACAGCTGGCTTAACACGTTTCACGAGTTTAGCCTCAAAGACTGCTTAGCCTACGCTACCACTAGGGCAGCTAGTCCGAAAAGGTTGACTTACAACCACACCATAAGGGTTGCTTGGCATGGTACAAGGTGATCACTTTAACTAGTGAGCATCATATACCAGGCCAACTTCTCACATTGGTGAGCAGCGGTTGGATTTGAGCTTGCTGTGTTTTACCATTGTAATCTCTTGGTTACCAATTGAAAGATCACATAGGTACCTGTAGGTACATATAAAACAAGATTAGATATACATAAGTTCTACTGAACTTAGTTGTTGTAGAGCAAAGGGAGTAGCACACCCTGACTACAACTACTAGATAGGTTTAGTAGGTAAACCCAAGTGTAGGTAGATTGCAACACATCCACCCACACTTAAGAGCAATGGCCGGGGCAGAGGGGTCCACTGTACCCATCTCTGTTGAGAGTGACCCCCAGAGGGCACCATCCAGCTGTGCTACCCTTAATCAGAATGAGCTCAGGCATTTGGCAACTCTTAGAGGCCTTAAACAGCCCAAGAACCCTACCTCTGCTGAGCTCAGAGAACTCTTACAGAATGATGAGAATCAGAGAGAACTCAAGAAAGCTTCCCAGTTAGCCCCCTTAGGGTCAGGAACAGGAGGCCCCCCTTCTGAAGATGCCACAGAGGTACCCCCTTCCAATAGTCACCCCTTAGATGGGATGCCTACCACAGAGGAAGAAAGTGATGGGGATACAGATGTGAGTGGGGATGAAGGGAGAACTAGCCCAGTGCCAAGTGTTATACTTGGCCCAGCTAAACTAAGGCCATTGGGGACTGACAGTGGGTTCACCCCATTGGATCTCCCCAGTGGATTTAACACAGGGCTTGGAAGGCAAAGGAATCGCTCAGGTGACTCCAATGCTTCCCATGGCTCTAGAGGCTCTCAAGGTCACTCCAGAAGGAGACTGACCACCCCTCAGAGGAGGGAACATGAGGCCAGAATGCAGGAAGCCCAGCTGAGGATCAGGAAGCAGGAACTAGAAGTACCCCTGATGGAAGAAAAACTGAACAAGGCTAGGCAACCTAGAGAGAGTGGGTCTATACCCACTGGTGGCAGCATTGTCCCTAAGGACAAAGATAGGGTCTTTGATAATAGGAACCTGTCTAAGGTTGTGCCCCCCTACAAAAGTGGGGATGACATCCACAAATGGATAACTGCTCTTGAGAGAGCCTGCAAAGTACACAAAGTACAGCAGGTTCCTGAAGACCAGTGGGCAGCAATCCTCTGGCTCTCCTTTGAAGGAAGAGGCAGAGACAGACTCCTCACTGTTAGAGAAGAGGATGTCAGAAACTACAGAGTCCTGAAGAGTGTTCTGGTAGATGGGTTAGGCTTAACCACTGAACAGTACAGGTTAATGTTCAGAGACACCCAAAAGACACAGACTCAGGACTGGTCTGAATATGTTGAATGTGCCACTAAGGCTTTGGAGGGTTGGTTGCTGGGAAGTAAGGTATCTGATTTTACAGGATTGTATAATTTGATGATGAGAGAACAGATTTTAAATAACTGTCAAAACCAGCAACTGCATCAACACTTGGTTGACTCTGATCTGACCTCTCCCCAAGAATTGGGAAAGAAGGCAGACAAATGGGTCAGAACCAGGGTTAAGCAAAAGAACCAGAACCAGGGCCAAGGGGGTGATCAGAAGAAAACAGACCAGAAGGGTGGAGATCAGAAATCTAAAGACCAGAAGTCTTCAACAGGGCCCCAAACTACTGCTAAGGAGGGTGGGTCCCAACAACAGTCCAAAAAGAAGAAAGAAGGTCAAAAGAAACCCTGGTGCAATCATTGCAAAAATACAACTCACTGGACTAGTGATTGCAAAAAGGGTGGAGCCCCCAACACTGTTGCCCCTAAGGCACCTGCTCCCAGTACTACTGTTAGCAGTGTTGGTCCCCAGACAAAGGGTGTAGTGGGAATCACTATGGGAACTGAAGGAGATTCTGACTTAGACAGAACCCTGACACAGGCAGTCTTGATCTGTGATGGGGACATTGATTTGTCCCTGACTGTGAGCCCCAGTAACCTGGGCAAGTACAGACAGACTCCTTTAATTAATGACAAAGTGGCTCAAGCCTACAGGGACACATGTGCCAGTGTCACTATGGTGACACCAGGCTTTGTGGACCCTGGACAGTACATACCAGGTGAGAACTACCTGGTGACCAATGCCAGCAATGCCACTACTTCACACAGTGTGGCAGTTGTTAACTTCTCATGGGGAGGGGTAACTGGCCTCAAAAGGGTTGTGGTTAGTGCAGACCTCCCAGTAGAATGTTTGTTGGGCAATGACCTAGAGAGTTCTCCATGGTCAGAAGTGGAGTACAGGACTCATGCAGAGATGTTAGGTATATCATCACATGTCCTTGCTGTGACCAGGTCACAGGCCAAAAAGTGCCTCACTGAACCTCAGGTCTTGGATCCTGGAACAATGGACCAAGCACCTACCAAGAAGAAGAACAGGAGGATCAAGGCTGTGCCTTCCCCCCTGCCTCAGAGTGATGATCAGCCTTCCCAGGAATCTGATCTAGAGGACCCTGAAGGAACTGTCCCTGAAGAGCTTGAACCTGATCAGGTTGAGTTTCTGGGGACAGGGGGACCTTCAAGGGCTGACTTGAGGCAGGCTCAGTTATCCTGTCCCTCTCTTGAACCCCTCAGACAGCTGGCTGCTGCTGAGGCTGCTGGGAATGCTCAAGGTACCCATAAAGTGTATTGGGATGAAGGGCTCCTTTATTCAGAGGCTAGAGACCCCAAGCCTGGTGCTACCAGGAGGTTGGTTATACCTCTGCAATTTAGGGGCTTCCTTCTTACCTTGGCCCATGACATTCCTTTAGCAGGACACTTAGGCCAGAACAAGACTTGGGACAGACTTGTCCCTCACTTTCACTGGCCTCATATGAATGAAGATACAAAGGAGTTTTGTCGCTCCTGTGTGACCTGCCAAGCCAGTGGCAAATCAGGTGGCACAACAAAGGCCCCCCTAATACCACTACCTGTGGTGGGGGTCCCCTTTGAAAGAGTGGGAATAGATATAGTGGGTCCCATGGATCCTCCCACTGCATCTGGGCACAGATTTATACTGGTGGTAGTGGATCATGCCACCAGGTATCCAGAGGCAATTCCCCTTAGGACCACTACAGCTCCTGTTGTGGCCAGGGCCCTGCTGGGAGTATTCTCCAGAGTGGGGTTTCCTAAGGAGGTAGTATCTGACAGAGGTACCAACTTTATGTCAGGATACTTGACAGCTATGTGGAAGGAATGTGGTGTCAACTACAAGTTCACCACCCCTTATCACCCACAATGCAATGGGCTTGTTGAGAGGTTCAACAAGACCCTAAAGGGTATGATCAAAGGATTACCTGAAAAGCTCAGGCGAAGATGGGACATCCTTCTACCCTGCCTTCTGTTTGCTTACAGAGAGGTCCCACAAAAAGGAGTTGGCTACAGCCCCTTTGAATTGTTGTTCGGGCACCCTGTGAGAGGCCCACTGTGTTTGGTGAAGGAAGGATGGGAGTTACCTCTCAAAAAGCCTAAGCTAGACATAGTGGACTACGTACTTGGTCTCCGCTCCAGGATGGCTGAGTATATGGAGAAAGCATCCAAAAACCTTGAGGCAAGCCAGACCTTACAGAAAGCTTGGCATGACCAAAAGGCTGTCTTGGTTGAGTTTCAGCCAGGACAGAAGGTATGGGTGTTGGAGCCAGTGGCCCCAGCAGCACTCCAAGACAAATGGTCTGGACCCCATACAATCCTGGAAAAGAAGGGAGAGGTCACCTACTTGGTCGACCTAGGAACTCCCAGGAGTCCCCACAGGGTACTCCATGTTAACAGGCTTAAAGCATATGTTGACAGGGCAGACATGGGCTTGCTCATGGCTACAGATGAGGGACAGGAGGAAGAGAGTGACCCTCTCCCAGACCTGTTGTCTCAGAACCCTGAAGATGGCTCAGTTGAAGGAGTGACCCTTGGAGGCAACCTCACTGCCCATCAGCAGACTGAATGTAGACAGGTTCTACAATCATGTTCACATATGTTTTCCTTAATACCTAGTCAAACTGACTGGTGTACCCATGTGGTGGACACTGGTGACAGTCTGCCTGTAAAGAACAAGCTTTACAGACAACCTGACCACGTCAGGGACTGTATAAAGGCTGAGGTACATAAAATGCTGGAATTAGGTGTCATTGAACCCTCAGAGAGCCCCTGGGCTAGCCCAGTGGTTCTGGTCCCCAAACCTCACACCAAAGATGGCAAGAGAGAGATGAGGTTCTGTGTGGATTACAGAGGACTCAATGCTGTCACCAGGACAGATGCACACCATATTCCAAGGGCAGATGAGCTCATAGACAAACTAGCTTCTGCAAAGTTTTTGAGCACATTTGACTTAACAGCTGGCTATTGGCAAATCAGATTAGCTGAGGAGTCTAAGGCCAAAACAGCATTCTCAACCCCAGGTGGGCACTACCAGTTTGTGGTGATGCCCTTTGGTCTGAAGAATGCACCTGCCACCTTCCAAAGGCTGGTGAACCAAGTCCTTACTGGGTTGGATGACTTTTGCGCAGCATATCTGGATGACATTGCTGTCTTTAGCTCCACCTGGGAGGATCACCTGATCCACCTGAAGAAGGCTCTTGAGGCTCTGCAAAGGGCAGGCCTCACTATCAAGGCTACTAAGTGCCAGATAGGGCAGAGTAAGGTTGTATATTTGGGCCACCTTGTAGGTGGAGGCCAAGTTCAACCACTGGAGAGTAAGATACAATCCATCAAGGACTGGTCCCCTCCAACCACCCAGACTCAAGTTCGAGCTTTCTTGGGCTTGACTGGGTACTACAGGAAGTTTGTTAAGAACTATGGGTCCATTGTGACTCCTCTTAATGATCTGACATCCAAGAAGATGCCCAAAAAGGTTCAGTGGACAGTAAGCTGTCAAAAGGCATTTGATGACCTGAAGGAGGCCATGTGCTCTGCACCTATCCTGAAAAGTCCTGACTACTCCAAAGAGTTTATTGTCCAAACAGATGCTTCTGAGTTGGGTGTGGGAGCTGTGCTGTCACAACTTAATGTAGATGGTCAAGACCAACCCATTGCTTTTATTAGCAGAAGGTTGACCCCCAGAGAGAAGAATTGGTCAGCTATTGAGAGGGAGGCCTTTGCTGTGGTGTGGGCCCTGAAGAAGCTGAGGCCATACTTGTTTGGCACTCACTTCAAGATTCAGACCGACCATAAGCCCCTCTTGTGGCTAAATCAGATGAAGGGTGAAAACCCCAAACTGCTTAGGTGGTCCATTTCCCTACAGGGGATGGACTTTACAGTGGAGCACCGGCCAGGTACTGACCATGGGAATGCAGATGGTCTCTCCAGGTACTTCCACTTAGGACATGAAGACGAGACTGGTCAAGGCTAGTTTAATGTCCCAGCGTTTGGGGGGGGGGGGTTGTGTAGGAGAGTAGGGTCTGCTATCCTATGGTCACCCCAAATTTTTGCTTTTTGCTTCACTGGTTTTTGACATATTGAGGCTGTGGGCCTGCCAATCAGACCCCCAGCCTGCTGTTCTCTCTACTAAATTAAAACTATGCACCCTAGGTGCATAACCAATTGGAAGTGGATCACCCTGTCAGCCCCTGTACCAGTGTACACTAGGTACCCAGGGCATTGGTGTACCCAAGGCCTGCCAGGGGCTGAAGCATGTATTATGCCACCCCAGGCTTGGCCTAACAATTTGACACAACTGGCTGATCACTCAGCTGGGGTAAGTTGGTGTAATCACCTCTTACTTAGGTGTAGTATACCTATACCTAACCTTAAATGGGACACCTGGTAACCTATAAGTCACTCCTATGGCAGGCCTTAACAATCCTGAAGGCAGAGTGCGTGGTTCCATGTGAGATGGTGCTCTGGCATGAGCTGAGCCTGTCTACAGTGGTCGATACAACTTCCTTCTACTGTTTCCAGATATCGTCATACCATATACTCTTAAGTGCATTATGAACCTCGCGGTTAAATGCTACCTTTGGTTTGGCTTTATCAAAACATGTCGAGTAAGGTGTCATACAAATTGGAATACTAACCCCTCGCCAATTCTGGCGACGGGGTTAGCATTCCACCCTTCTAGAGGGACACGACATGTACAGTACCTGAAACCCGGGTAAAATCAGACATAGCCTCAGCTCCACAAAATGGATGCTGCCACCACAGACACAAGTCTGCCCTCCTGCTGCTGGGAGTCCTTCCAGCTTGGGAGGTGTGGACAAAGGGTTTCCTGCCAGGGGAGGTGCGTGCACCACCCCAGACAGGATTTTGTGTATTGGTCAGGTAGGGCTTGAAAGAAACCAGACATGCCTGTGGCTCACAAGGAGCCTCGGTGCATATGCCAGTTCAAACCGGTCCTGGGGCACACCAGTCCCGGGCCTGGGGCGAGCTGGACAAAGGATTGGGGGTGTAACCACCCCCCTTCCTGGTCCCACCCATAGGGAGGGACCTAGCAGGTAGTCCGGCCCCTAGAATCCGCTTAAAGGTAGGAGCTGTGTCCTAAGACTTCAGACATCCTGGAATCAACTTAATACTAAGAAGAAGACGGGAACTTCGATGCTCTGCTGCACAGAGGACTGAAGCCAATCTCCCCTGTGGTCAGGGAGTGACCACCTTGCTAACGCAAGCACCATCCAGCGAATCAACGTCTGCTTTGCCGCCGCCTCCCGCCGGAGCCCGAGCCCAGAGACCGACAAGACCTGGACCTCCAGACCTCTCACCGCCCGATCCACAGTCCCTGAAAAGAGGAGACCCGTGGAGGCACCGAGACACGTGGAGCCAGCCATCTTGGAACGACTACGACAAGCTGACAAGTGCAACAACCGAGGCTCCCTCCAAGTTGTGCTTTGGGATCTGAGAAGCCCAACACCCGAGCAGCATCTGCACCAAAGGTGAGCCCTCCAGCATCTCCACGATCTGCGTGGGGCCCTTCTGCATTTTGCCACTCGACGCGCCTAACCGGTTGCTGGCCCGCTGACTAGTAGCCATCTTGGCAACGAACTCTACGAAATACACCGCTGGTCTGGTTGCTCCAGACTGGCCCTTGCTCCCCTCCAAAGGAGCAGTCCTTCTGAGCTTGCTGGTCAGAACCATCAGCTTATTTCCTTTTCCTACAACAATTGCTTTTGCCAAGGCTTGTTTGCTTCGATCAAGTCGCCGACACCGCCGACAGCGAGAGCCTGCGTGGGACAGCTCGTGACTTGACGCCTGGACATCGTCGACCTCCAGGGACCACGTGGCTGCAGAGACAAGCTACACCTTTCTTCCTGTTTGCACCCGACATTGCCTGGTACCCACCTGGTGCCACGCTGGTCACTGGCTAGTGACTGTGAACACTGTCCCCTCTGCTTAAAGGTCTTCAACATCTCCGATCCACTCTTGGATCCACTGCATCTCTCCCGGGCCGACCGCCTGCAGCATCTTTGTCTTCAGGCTCCACGGAACAGATAGAAGAAACCCGACGCACTTCGAGGCCTATGCACCCGCTTCCTGTGGGTGAGGTAAAGCTGGCACACCTGTGCCCAAGTGTAGTATTACATCTCTAGTGCCTGTGTTCCAAATCTTGAGTTCCTAGTCCATCCGGAAGATCCTCTTTGCAGTAACTTTGTACTTTTTACGCACCCATTGAAACCTATGGGAGCACGCGTGTGACTATTTGCTCTGCACACGCCACCCGTGGACCTCCTGGTCACTAACTGAAGTTAGCTCCTTGTAGGCCCAGCGATTCTAGAGGCCCTAGGCCTTTTCCCTTTTCTGTTCGTGGTACTTATACCACTATTTTAGTATATGGTTCGAGTGGCCACCAGGGCCTATCCATATAAAGTGCAACTTCTGTGTATTCTACTGTAATCTTGTTTGACGATTTGTGCTCCTGTGCTCATAAAGAGACTAGGGGTTACTTTGAGAAATAAATACATATATATTTTGAATATATATCTGTGTGGTGTCCTTTCATTGGTATAAAAGGGGGTTTCATTTGGTAAAACAGCTGGCTTAACACGTTTCACGAGTTTAGCCTCAAAGACTGCTTAGCCTACGCTACCACTAGGGCAGCTAGTCCGAAAAGGTTGACTTACAACAACACCATAAGGGTTGCTTGGCATGGTACAAGGTGATCACTTTAACTAGTGAGCATCATATACCAGGCCAACTTCTCACATTTCCCAAGGTGCCCGTAGAGCTAGGGCTCAAAAACTACAGCTAGTCATTTTGCCAAAAAAGTGTCATTTTTCACTGCGAAATTGAGGTGTGACCACGTTGGGTTTTGCGCCGTTTCCTGTCGTGGGCACTAGGCGGACCCACACAAGTGAGGTACCGTTTTTCTTGTAAGACTTTGGGGAACACGGGGTGGGTGGAAATTTGTGGATCCACGCAGATTCCGGAATTTTCCACGACAGAAATGTGGGGAAAATGTGTTTTTTTTGACAATTTTTTAGGTTTGCAAGGGATTCTGGGTAACAGACCCTGGTGGGAGGCAGTCAAGTCACCCCATCCTGGATTCCCCTGGGTGTCTAGTTTTCAAAAATGTATAGGTTTGGTAGGTTTCCCAAGGTGCCCGCAGAGCTAGGGTTCAAAAACAACAGCTAGTCGTTTTGCCAAAAAAGGGTCATTTTTCACTGCAAACTTGAGGTGTGACCACGATGCGTTTTGCGCCGTTTCCTGTCGCGGGCACTAGGCCGACCCACACAAGTGAGTTACCGTTTTTCTTGTAAGACTTTGGGGAACGCGGGGTGGGTGGAAATTTGTGGATCCACGCAGATTCCGGAACTTTCTACCACAGAAATGTGGGGAAAATGGGGTTTTCTTGGACAATTTTTTAGGTTGGCAAGGGATTCAGGGTATCAGACCCTGGTGGGAGGTAGTCAAGTCACCCCATCCTGGATTCCCCTGGGCGTCTAGTTTTTAAAAATGTGTAGGTTTGCTAGGTTTCCCAAGGTGCCCGCAGAGCTAGGGTTAAAAAACACCAGCTAGTCGTTTTGCCAAAAAAGGGTCATTTTTCACTGTGAATTTGAGGTGTGACCACGAGGCGTTTTGTGCCGTTTCCTGTCACGGGCACTAGGCCGACCCACACAAGTGAGTTACCGTTTTTCTCGTAACACTTTGGGGAACGCGGGGTGGGTAGACATTTGTGGATCCACACAGATTCCAGAACTTTCCACAACAGAAATGTGGGGAAAATGTGTTTTTTTTTACAATTTTTTAGGTTTGCAAGGGATTCTGGGTAACAGACCATGGTGGGAGGCAGGCAAGTCACCCCATCCTGGATTCCCCTGGGTGTCTAGTTTTCAAAAATGTATAGGTTTGCTAGGTTTCCCAAGGTGCCCGCAGAGCTAGGGTTCAAAAACTACAGCTAGACATTTTGCCAAAAAAGGGTCATTTTTCACTGCGAAATTGAGGTGTGACCAAGGTGCGTTTTGCACCGTTTCCTGTCGCGGGCACTAGGCCGACCCACACAAGTGAGGTACCGTTTTTATCGTAAGACTTTGAGGAACGCGGGTTGTGTGGAAATTTGTGGATCCACGCTGATTCAGGAACTTTCCACGACAGAAATGTGGGGAAAATGTGTTTTTTTTTGGACAATTTTTTAGGTTTGCAAGGGATTCTGGGTAACAGACCCTGGTGGGAGGCAGTCAAGTCACCCCATACTGGATTCCCCTGGGTGTCTAGTTTTCAAAAATGTATAGGTTTGCTAGGTTTCCCAAGGTGCCCGTAGAACTAGGGTTCAAAAACTACAGCTAGACATTTTGCCAAAAAAGGGTCATTTTTCACTGCGAAATTGAGGTGTGACCACGTTGCGTTTTGCGCCGTTTCCTGTCGCGGGCACTAGGCCGCCCACACAAGTGAGGTACCATTTTTCTCGTAAGACGTTGGGGAACGCGTGGTGGGTGGAAATTTGTGGATCCACGCAGATTCAGGAACTTTCCACGACAGAAATGTGGGGAAAATGTGTTTTTTTTGACAATTTTTTTAGGTTTGCAAGGGATTCTGGGTAACAGACCCTGGTGGGAGGCAGTCAAGTCACCCCATCCTGGATTCCCCTGGGTGTTTAGTTTTCAAAAATGTATAGGTTTGCTAGGTTTCCCAAGGTGCCCGCAGAGCTAGGGTTAAAAAACTACAGCTAGTCATTTTGCCAAAAAAGGGTCACTTTTTCACTGCGAAATTGAGGTGTGACCACGTTGGGTTTTGCGCCGTTTCCTGTCGCGGGCACTAGGCGGACCCACACAAGTGAGGTACCGTTTTTCTTGTAAGACTTTGGGGAACACGGGGTGGGTGGAAATTTGTGGATCCACGCAGATTCCGGAACTTTCCACGACAGAAATGTGGGGAAAATGTGTTTTTATGGACAATTTTTTAGCTTTGCAAGGGATTCTGGGTAACAGACCCTGGTGGGAGGCAGTCAAGTCACCCCATCCTGGATTCCCCTGGGTGTCTGGTTTTCAAAAATGTATAGGTTTGGTAGGTTTCCCAAGGTGCCGGCAGAGCTAGGGTTCAAAAACTACAGCTAGTCATTTTTCCCAAAAAGGGTCATTTTTCACTGCGAAATTGAGGTGTGACCACGTTGCGTTTTGCGCCGTTTCCTGTCGCGGGCACTAGGCCAACCCACACAAGTGAGGTACCATTTTTCTCGTAAGACGTTGGGGAACGTGTGGTGGGTGGAAATTTGTGGATCCATGCAGATTCCGGAACTTTCCACTACAGAAATGTGGGGAAAATGTGTTTTTTTGGACAATTTTTTAGGTTTGCAAGGGATTCTGGGTAATAGACCCTGGTGGGAGGCAGTCAAGTCACCCCATCCTGGATTTCCCTGGGTGTCTAGTTTTAAAAAATGTATAGGTTTGCTAGGTTTCCGAAGGTGCCCGCTGAGCTAGGGTTCAAAAACTACAGCTAGTCATTTTGCCAAAAAAGGGTCATTTTTCACTGCGAAATTGAGGTGGGACCACGTTGCGTTTTGCGCCGTTTCCTGTCGCGGGCACTAGGCCGACCCACACAAGTGAGTTACCGTTTTTCTCGTAAGACTTTGAGGAACGCGGGTTGTGTGGAAATTTGTGGATCCACGCTGATTCAGGAACTTTCCACGACAGAAATGTGGGGAAAATGTGTTTTTTTTGGACAATTTTTTAGGTTTGCAAGGGATTCTGGGTAACAGACCCTGGTGGGAGGCAGTCAAGTCACCCCATCCTGGATTCCCCTGGGTGTCTAGTTTTCAAAAATGTATAGGTTTGCTAGGTTTTCCAAGGTGCCCGCAGAGGTAGGGTTAAAAAACTACAGCTAGTAATTTTGCCAAATAAGGGTCATTTTTCACTGCGAAATTGAGGTGTGACCACGTTGCGTTTTGCGCCGTTTCCTGTTGCGGGCAGTAGGCCGACCCACACAAGTGAGTTACCGTTTTTCTCATAAGACTTTGGGGAACGCGGGGTGGGTGGAAATTTGTGGATCCACGCAGATTCAGGAACTTTCCACGACAGAAATGTGGGGAAAATGTGTTTTTTTTGACAATTTTTTTAGGTTTGCAAGGGATTCTGGGTAACAGACCCTGGTGGGAGGCAGTCAAGTCACCCCATCCTGGATTCCCCTGGGTGTCTAGTTTTCAAAAATGTATAGGTTTGCTAGGTTTCCCAAGGTGCCCGCAGAGCTAGGATTAAAAAACTACAGCTAGTCATTTTGCCAAAAAAGGGTAATTTTTCACTGCGAAATTTAGGTGTGACCACGTTGCGTTTTGCGCCGTTTCCTGTCGCGTGCAGTAGGCCGACCCACACAAGTGAGTTACCATTTTTCTCATAAGACTTTGGGGAACGCGGGGTGGGTGGAAATTTGTGGATCCACGCAGATTCAGGAACTTTCCACGACAGAAATGTGGGGAAAATGTGTTTTTTTTGACAATTGTTTTAGGTTTGCAAGGGATTCTGGGTAACAGACCCTGGTGGGAGGCAGTCAAGTCACCCCATCCTGGATTCCCCTGGGTGTTTAGTTTTCAAAAATGTATAGGTTTGCTAGGTTTCCCAAGGTGCCTGCAGAGCTAGGGTTAAAAAACTACAGCTAGTCATTTTGCCAAAAAAGGGTCATTTTTCACTGCGAAATTGAGGTGTGACCACGTTGGGTTTTGTGCCGTTTCCTGTCGCGGGCACTAGGCGGACCCACACAAGTGAGGTACCGTTTTTCTTGTAAGACTTTGGGGAACACGGGGTGGGTGGAAATTTGTGGATCCACGCAGATTCCGGAACTTTCCACGACAGAAATGTGGGGAAAATGTGTTTTTTTGACAATTTTTTAGGTTTGCAAGGGATTCTGGGTAACGGACCCTGGTGGGAGGCAGTCAAGTCACCCCATCCTGGATTCCCCTGGTTGTCTGGTTTTCAAAAATGTATAGGTTTGGTAGGTTTCCCAAGGTGCCCGCAGAGCTAGGGTTCAAAAACTACAGCTAGTCATTTTGCCAAAAAAGGGTCATTTTTCACTGCGAAATTGAGGTGTGACCACGTTGCGTTTTGCGCCGTTTCCTGTCGCGGGCACTAGGCCGACCCACACAAGTGAGGTACCATTTTTCTAGTAAGACGTTGGGGAACGCGTGGTGGGTGGAAATTTGTGGATCCACGCAGATTCCGGAACTTTCCACTACAGAAATGTGGGGAAAATGTGTTTTTTTGGACAATTTTTAGGTTTGCAAGGGATTCTGGGTAATAGACCCTGGTGGGAGGCAGTCAAGTCACCCCATCCTGGATTTCCCTGGGTGTCTAGTTTTAAAAAATGTATAGGTTTGCTACGTTTCCCAAGGTGCCCGCTGAGCTAGGGTTCAAAAACTACAGCTAATCATTTTGCCAAAAAAGGGTCATTTTTCACTGCGAAATTGAGGTGGGACCACGTTGCGTTTTGCGCCGTTTCCTGTCGCGGGCACTAGGCCGACCCACACAAGTGAGTTACCGTTTTTCTCGTAAGACTTTGAGGAACGCGGGTTGTGTGGAAATTTGTGGATCCACGCTGATTCAGGAACTTTCCACGACAGAAATGTGGGGAAAATGTGTTTTTTTTGGACAATTTTTTAGGTTTGCAAGGGATTCTGGGTAACAGACCCTGGTGGGAGGCAGTCAAGTCACCCCATCCTGGATTCCCCTGGGTGTCTAGTTTTCAAAAATGTATAGGTTTGGTAGGTTTCCTGTGAGAAGTTGGCCTGGTATATGATGCTCACTAGTTAAAGTGATCACCTTGTACCATGCCAAGCAACCCTTATGGTGTGGTTGTAAGTCAACCTTTTCGGACTAGCTGCCCTAGTGGTAGCGTAGGCTAAGCAGTCTTTGAGGCTAAACTCGTGAAGCGTGTTAAGCCATCTGTTTTACCAAATGCAACCCCCTTTTATACCAATGAAAGGACACCACACAGATATATATTCAAAATATATATGTATTTATTTCTCAAAGTAACCCCTAGTCTCTTATGAGCACAGGAGCACAAATCGTCAAACAAGATTACAGTAGAATACACAGAAGTTGCACTTTATATGGATAGGCCCTGGTGGCCGCTCAAACCATATACTAAAATAGTGGTATAAGTACCACGAACAGAAAAGGGAAAAGGCCTAGGGCCTCTAGAATCGCTGGGCCTACAAGGAGCTAACTTCAGTTAGTGACCAGGAGGTCCACGGGTGGCGTGTGCAGAGCAAATAGTCACACGCGTGCTCCCATAGGTTTCAATGGGTGCGTAAAAAGTACAAAGTTACTGCAAAGAGGATCTTCCGGATGGACTAGGAACTCAAGATTTGGAACACAGGCACTAGAGATGTATTACTACACTTGGGCACAGGTGTGCCAGCTTTACCTCACCCACAGGAAGCGGGTGCATAGGCCTCGAAGTGCGTCGGGTTTCTTCTATCTGTTCCGTGGAGCTTGAAGACAAAGATGCTGCAGGCGGTCGGTCCGGGAGAGATGCAGTGGATCCAAGAGTGGATCGGAGATGTTGAAGACCTGTAAGCAGAGGGGACAGTGTTCACAGCCACTAGCCAGTGACCGGCGTGGCACCAGGTGGGTACCAGGCAATGTCGGGTGCAAACAGGAAGAAGGGTGTAGCTTGTCTCTGCAGCCACGTGGTCCCTGGAGATCGACGACGTCCAGGAGTCGGTTCACAAGCTGTCCCACGCAGGCTCTCGCTGTCGGCGGTGTCGGCGACTTGATCGAAGCAAACAAGCCTTGGCAAAAGCAATTGTTGTAGGAGATGAAATAAGCTGATGGTTCTGACCAGCAAGGTCAGAAGGACTGCTCCTTTGGAGGGGGGCAAGGGCCAGTCTGGAGCAACCAGACCAGCGGTGTATTTCGTAGAGTTCGTCGCCAAGATGGGTACTAGCCAGCGGGCCAGCAACCGTTTAGGCGCGTCGAGTGGCAAAATGCAGAAGGGCCCCACGCAGATCGTGGAGATGCTGGAGGGCTCACCTTTGGTGCAGATGCTGCTCGGGTGTTGGGCTTCTCAGATCCCAAAGCACAACTTGGAGGCAGCCTTGGTTGTTGCACTTGTCAGCTTGTCGTGGTCGTTTCAAGATGGCTGGCTCCACGTGTCTCGGTGCCTCCACGGGTCTCCTCTTTTCAGGGACTGTGGATCGGGCGGTTAGAGGTCTGGAGGTCCAGGTCTTGTCAGTCTCTGGGCTCGGGCTCCGGCGGGAGGCGGCGGCAAAGCAGACGTTGATTCGCTGGATGGTGCTTGCGTTAGCAAGGTGGTCACTCCCTGACCACAGGGGAGATTGGCTTCAGTCCTCTGTGCAGCAGAGCATCGAAGTTCCCGTCTTCTTCTTAGTGTTAAGTTGATTCCAGGATGTCTGAAGTCTTAGGACACAGCTCCTACCTTTAAGCGGATTCTAGGGGCCGGACTACCTGCTAGGTCCCTCCCTATGGGTGGGACCAGGAAGGGGGGTGGTTACACCCCCAATCCTTTGTCCAGCTCGCCCCAGGCCCGGGACTGGTGTGCCCCAGGACCGGTTTGAACTGGCATATGCACCGAGGCTCCTTGTGAGCCACAGGCATGTCTGGTTTCTTTCAAGCCCTACCTGACCAATACACAAAATCCTGTCTGGGGTGGTGCATGCACCTCCCCTGGCAGGAAACCCTTTGTCCACACCTCCCAAGCTGGAAGGACTCCCAGCAGCAGGAGGGCAGACTTGTGTCTGTGGTGGCAGCATCCATTTTGTGGATCTGAGGCTATGTCTGATTTTACCCGGGTTTCAGGTACTGTACATGTCGTGTCCCTCTAGAAGGGTGGAATGCTAACCCCGTCGCCAGAATTGGCGAGGGGTTAGTATTCCAATTCGTATGACACCTTACTCGACATGTTTTGATAAAGCCAAACCAAAGTTAGCATTTAACCGCGAGGTTCATAATGCACTTAAGAGTATATGGTATGACGATATCTGGAAACAGTAGAAGGAAGTTGTTCCGACCACTGCAGACAGGCTCAGCTCATGCCAGAGCACCATCTCACATGGAACCAAGCACTCTGCCTTCAGGATTGTTAAGGCCTGCCATAGGAGTGACTTATAGGTTACCAGGTGTCCCATTTAAGGTTAGGTATAGGTATACTACACCTAAGTAAGAGGTGATTACACCAACTTACCCCAGCTGAGTGATCAGCCAGTTGTGTCAGATTGTTAGGCCAAGCCTGGGGTGGCATAATACATGCTTCAGCCCCTGGCAGGCCTTGGGTACACCAATGCCCTGGGTACCTAGTGTACACTGGTACAGGGGCTGACAGGGTGATCCACTTCCAATTGGTTATGCACCTAGGGTGCATAGTTTTAATTTAGTAGAGAGAACAGCAGGCTGGGGGTCTGATTGGCAGGCCCACAGCCTCAATATGTCAAAAACCAGTGAAGCAAAAAGCAAAAATTTGGGGTGACCATAGGATAGCAGACCCTACTCTCCTACACAACCCCCCCCCCAAACGCTGGGACATTAAACTAGCCTTGACCAGTCTCGTCTTCATGTCCTAAGTGGAAGTACCTGGAGAGACCATCTGCATTCCCATGGTCAGTACCTGGCCGGTGCTCCACTGTAAAGTCCATCCCCTGTAGGGAAATGGACCACCTAAGCAGTTTGGGGTTTTCACCCTTCATCTGATTTAGCCACAAGAGGGGCTTATGGTCGGTCTGAATCTTGAAGTGAGTGCCAAACAAGTATGGCCTCAGCTTCTTCAGGGCCCACACCACAGCAAAGGCCTCCCTCTCAATAGCTGACCAATTCTTCTCTCTGGGGGTCAACCTTCTGCTAATAAAAGCAATGGGTTGGTCTTGACCATCTACATTAAGTTGTGACAGCACAGCTCCCACACCCAACTCAGAAGCATCTGTTTGGACAATAAACTCTTTGTAGTAGTCAGGACTTTTCAGGATAGGTGCAGAGCACATGGCCTCCTTCAGGTCATCAAATGCCTTTTGACAGCTTACTGTCCACTGAACCTTTTTGGGCATCTTCTTGGATGTCAGATCATTAAGAGGAGTCACAATGGACCCATAGTTCTTAACAAACTTCCTGTAGTACCCAGTCAAGCCCAAGAAAGCTCGAACTTGAGTCTGGGTGGTTGGAGGGGACCAGTCCTTGATGGATTGTATCTTACTCTCCAGTGGTTGAACTTGGCCTCCACCCACAAGGTGGCCCAAATATACAACCTTACTCTGCCCTATCTGGCACTTAGTAGCCTTGATAGTGAGGCCTGCCCTTTGCAGAGCCTCAAGAGCCTTCTTCAGGTGGATCAGGTGATCCTCCCAGGTGGAGCTAAAGACAGCAATGTCATCAAGATATGCTGCGCAAAAGTCATCCAACCCAGTAAGGACTTGGTTCACCAGCCTTTGGAAGGTGGCAGGTGCATTCTTCAGACCAAAGGGCATCACCACAAACTGGTAGTGCCCACCTGGGGTTGAGAATGCTGTTTTGGCCTTAGACTCCTCAGCTAATCTGATTTGCCAATAGCCAGCTGTTAAGTCAAATGTGCTCAAAAACTTTGCAGAAGCTAGTTTGTCTATGAGCTCATCTGCCCTTGGAATAGGGTGTGCATCTGTCCTGGTGACAGCATTGAGACCCCTGTAGTCCACACAGAACCTCATCTCTCTCTTGCCATCTTTGGTGTGAGGTTTGGGGACCAGAACCACTGGGCTAGCCCAGGGGCTCTCTGAGGGTTCAATGACACCTAATTCCAGCATTTTATGTACCTCAGCCTTTATACAGTCCCTGACGTGGTCAGGTTGTCTGTAAAGCTTGTTCTTTACAGGCAGACTGTCACCAGTGTCCACCACATGGGTACACCAGTCAGTTTGACTAGGTATCAAGGAAAACATATGTGAAAATGATTGTAGAACCTGTCTACATTCAGTCTGCTGATGGGCAGTGAGGTTGCCTCCAAGGGTCACTCCTTCCACTGAGCCATCTTCAGGGTTCTGAGACAACAGGTCTGGGAGAGGGTCACTCTCTTCCTCCTGTCCCTCATCTGTAGCCATGAGCAAGCCCATGTCTGCCCTGTCAACATATGCTTTAAGCCTGTTAACATGGAGTACCCTGTGGGGACTCCTGGGAGTTCCTAGGTCGACCAAGTAGGTGACTAGGGGTGGGCGGAATTTGCGGAATTAACCTTCGCAAATTATCGCGAGAATGTTTAAAATTATCGCAAACAAGCAGAAATATCGCGAAGATGCGGAAGTTTTTTTCCGGCATGTTCGCGCGATTTTCTGCATGGTTGCGGGTCGCCAACTTACCCATGTGGCTGCTTGCGGGCGCGGCCATCTTGTTTTGAGTTGTTCTCGCGGTGCATGATCGCGAGAAGAAAGACGTGATCGCGCGACGCATGACGTCACTGCGGGCGCGAACTGTCGCGAGACAGCGCAAATGGCTAAAAACAATACAACATCTCATGGAGAACGCGACCGGATCAAGAAAACTTGTCGGCGAACGCAGGGATTCAGGTAAGGCGATCGCGCGCGCGCGAGAATGTATCATTTTACAGCGCGAGCAAGAAACAAATTATCGCCAAGCTGCGGAAACCGGAATTTTTGACATTTTCGCGCTCTCCGCGGAACGCAAAAATGTCAAATTATCGCAATTTCCGCGAACGGAACGAAATTTTTGCCCAGGCCTATAGGTGACCTCTCCCTTCTTTTCCAGGATTGTATGGGGTCCAGACCATTTGTCTTGGAGTGCTGCTGGGGCCACTGGCTCCAACACCCATACCTTCTGTCCTGGCTGAAACTCAACCAAGACAGCCTTTTGGTCATGCCAAGCTTTCTGTAAGGCCTGGCTTGCCTCAAGGTTTTTGGATGCCTTCTCCATATACTCAGCCATCCTGGAGCGGAGACCAAGTACATAGTCCACTATGTCTAGCTTGGGCTTTTTGAGAGGTAACTCCCATCCTTCCTTCACCAAACACAGTGGGCCTCTCACAGGGTGCCCAAACAACAATTCAAAGGGGCTGTAGCCAACTCCTTTTTGTGGGACCTCTCTGTAAGCAAACAGAAGGCAGGGTAGAAGGATGTCCCATCTTCGCCTGAGCTTTTCAGGTAATCCTTTGATCATACCCTTTAGGGTCTTGTTGAATCTCTCAACAAGCCCATTGCATTGTGGGTGATAAGGGGTGGTGAACTTGTAGTTGACACCACATTCCTTCCACATAGCTGTCAAGTATCCTGACATAAAGTTGGTACCTCTGTCAGATACTACCTCCTTAGGAAACCCCACTCTGGAGAATACTCCCAGCAGGGCCCTGGCCACCACAGGAGCTGTAGTGGTCCTAAGGGGAATTGCCTCTGGATACCTGGTGGCATGATCCACTACCACCAGTATAAATCTGTGCCCAGATGCAGTGGGAGGATCCATGGGACCCACTATGTCTATTCCCACTCTTTCAAAGGGGACCCCCACCACAGGTAGTGGTATTAGGGGGGCCTTTGTTGTGCCACCTGATTTGCCACTGGCTTGGCAGGTAACACAGGAGCGACAAAACTCCTTTGTATCTTCATTCATATGAGGCCAGTGAAAGTGAGGGACAAGCCTGTCCCAAGTCTTGTTCTGGCCTAAGTGTCCTGCTAAAGGAATATCATGGGCCAAGGTAAGAAGGAAGCCCCTAAATTGCAGAGGTATAACCAACCTCCTGGTAGCACCAGGCTTGGGGTCTCTAGCCTCTGAATAAAGGAGCCCTTCATCCCAATACACTTTATGGGTACCTTGAGCATTCCCAGCAGCCTCAGCAGCAGCCAGCTGTCTGAGGGGTTCAAGAGAGGGACAGGATAACTGAGCCTGCCTCAAGGCAGCCCTTGAAGGTCCCCCTGTCCCCAGAAACTCAACCTGATCAGGTTCAAGCTCTTCAGGGACAGTTCCTTCAGGGTCCTCTAGATCAGCTTCCTGGGAAGGCTGATCATCACTCTGAGGCAGGGGGGAAGGCACAGCCTTGACCCTCCTGTTCTTCTTCTTGGTAGGTGCTTGGTCCATTGTTCCAGGATCCAAGACCTGAGGTTCAGTGAGGCACTTTTTGGCCTGTGACCTGGTCACAGCAAGGACATGTGATGATATACCTAACATCTCTGCATGAGTCCTGTACTCCACTTCTGACCATAGAGAACTCTCTAGGTCATTGCCCAACAAACATTCTACTGGGAGGTCTGCACTAACCACAACCCTTTTGAGGCCAGTTACCCCTCCCCATGAGAAGTTAACAACTGCCACACTATGTGAAGTAGTGGCATTGTTGGCATTGGTCACCAGGTAGTTCTCACCTGGTATGTACTGTCCAGGGTCCACAAAGCCTGGTGTCACCATAGTGACACTGGCACATGTGTCCCTGTAGGCTTGAGCCACTTTGTCATTAATTAAAGGAGTCTGTCTGTACTTGCCCAGGTTACTGGGGCTCACAGTCAGGGACAAATCAATGTCCCCATCACAGATCAAGACTGCCTGTGTCAGGGTTCTGTCTAAGTCAGAATCTCCTTCAGTTCCCATAGTGATTCCCACTACACCCTTTGTCTGGGGACCAACACTGCTAACAGTAGTACTGGGAGCAGGTGCCTTAGGGGAAACAGTGTTGGGGGCTCCACCCTTTTTGCAATCACTAGTCCAGTGAGTTGTATTTTTGCAATGATTGCACCAGGGTTTCTTTTGACCTTCTTTCTTCTTTTTGGACTGTTGTTGGGACCCACCCTCCTTAGCCGTAGTTTGGGGCCCTGTTGAAGACTTCTGGTCTTTAGATTTCTGATCTCCACCCTTTTGGTCTGTTTTCTTCTGATCACCCCCTTGGCCCTGGTTCTGGTTCTTTTGCTTAACCCTGGTTCTGACCCATTTGTCTGCCTTCTTTCCCAATTCTTGGGGAGAGGTCAGATCAGAGTCAACCAAGTGTTGATGCAGTTGCTGGTTTTGACAGTTATTTAAAATCTGTTCTCTCATCATCAAATTATACAATCCTGTAAAATCAGATACCTTACTTCCCAGCAACCAACCCTCCAAAGCCTTAGTGGCACATTCAACATATTCAGACCAGTCCTGAGTCTGTGTCTTTTGGGTGTCTCTGAACATTAACCTGTACTGTTCAGTGGTTAAGCCTAACCCATCTACCAGAACACTCTTCAGGACTCTGTAATTTCTGCCATCCTCTTCTCTAACAGTGAGGAGTCTGTCTCTGCCTCTTCCTTCAAAGGAGAGCCAGAGGATTGCTGCCCACTGGTCTTCAGGAACCTGCGGTACTTTGCAGGCTCTCTCAAGAGCAGTTATCCATTTGTGGATGTCATCCCCACTTTTGTAGGGGGGCACAACCTTAGACAGGTTCCTATTATCAAAGACCCTATCTTTGTCCTTAGGGACAATGCTGCCACCAGTGGGTATAGACCCACTCTCTCTAGGTTGCCTAGCCTTGTTCAGTTTTTCTTCCATCAGGGCTACTTCTAGCTCCTGCTTCCTGATCCTCAGCTGGGCTTCCTGCATTCTGGCCTCATGTTCCCTCCTCTGAGGGGTGGTCATCCTTTTCCTGGAGTGACCTTGAGAGCCTCTAGAGCCATGAGAAGCATTGGAGTCACCTGAGCGATTCCTTTGCCTCCCAAGCCCTGTGTTAAGTCCACTGGGGAGATCCAATGGGGTAACCCATTGTCAGTCCCCAATAGCCTTAGTTTAGCTGGGCCACGTATAATACTTGGCACTGGGCTAGTTCTCCCTTCATCATCACTACTTTCTGTATCCTCACCACTTTCCTCCCCTGTAGTATGATTCTCATCTAAGGGATGGCTATTGGAACTGGGTACCTCTGTAGCATCTTCAGAAGGGGGGCCTCCTGTTCCTGACCCTAAGGGGGCTAACTGGGAAGCTTTCTTGAGTTCTCTCTGATTCTCATCATTCTGTAAGAGTTCTCTGAGCTCAGCAGAGGTAGGGTTCTTGGGCTGTTTAAGGCCTCTAAGAGTTGCCAAATGCCTGAGCTCATTCTGATTAAGGGTAGCAAAGCTGGATGGTGCCCTCTGGGGGTCACTCTCAACAGAGATGGGTACAGTGGACCCCTCTGCCCCGGCCATTGCTCTTAAGTGTGGGTGGATGTGTTGCAATCTACCTACACTTGTGTTTACCTACTAAACCTATCTAGTAGTTGTAGTCAGGGTGTGCTACTCCCTTTGCTCTACAACAACTAAGTTCAGTAGAACTTATGTATTTCTAATCTTGTTTTATATGTACCTACAGGTACCTATGTGATCTTTCAATTGGTAACCAAGAGATTACAATGGTAAAACACAGCAAGCTCAAATCCAACCGCTGCTCACCAATGTGAGAAGTTGGCCTGGTATATGATGCTCACTAGTTAAAGTGATCACCTTGTACCATGCCAAGCAACCCTTATGGTGTGGTTGTAAGTCAACCTTTTCGGACTAGCTGCCCTAGTGGTAGCGTAGGCTAAGCAGTCTTTGAGGCTAAACTCGTGAAGCGTGTTAAGCCAGCTGTTTTACCAAATGCAACCCCCTTTTATACCAATGAAAGGACACCACACAGATATATATTCAAAATATATATGTATTTATTTCTCAAAGTAACCCCTAGTCTCTTTATGAGCACAGGAGCACAAATCGTCAAACAAGATTACAGTAGAATACACAGAAGTTGCACTTTATATGGATAGGCCCTGGTGGCCGCTCAAACCATATACTAAAATAGTGGTATAAGTACCACGAACAGAAAAGGGAAAAGGCCTAGGGCCTCTAGAATCGCTGGGCCTACAAGGAGCTAACTTCAGTTAGTGACCAGGAGGTCCACGGGTGGCGTGTGCAGAGCAAATAGTCACACGCGTGCTCCCATAGGTTTCAATGGGTGCGTAAAAAGTACAAAGTTACTGCAAAGAGGATCTTCCGGATGGACTAGGAACTCAAGATTTGGAACACAGGCACTAGAGATGTATTACTACACTTGGGCACAGGTGTGCCAGCTTTACCTCACCCACAGGAAGCGGGTGCATAGGCCTCGAAGTGCGTCGGGTTTCTTCTATCTGTTCCGTGGAGCTTGAAGACAAAGATGCTGCAGGCGGTCGGTCCGGGAGAGATGCAGTGGATCCAAGAGTGGATCGGAGATGTTGAAGACCTGTAAGCAGAGGGGACAGTGTTCACAGCCACTAGCCAGTGACCGGCGTGGCACCAGGTGGGTACCAGGCAAGGTCGGGTGCAAACAGGAAGAAGGGTGTAGCTTGTCTCTGCAGCCACGTGGTCCCTGGAGATCGACGACGTCCAGGAGTCAGTTCACGAGCTGTCCCACGCAGGCTCTCGCTGTCGGCGGTGTCGGCGACTTGATCGAAGCAAACAAGCCTTGGCAAAAGCAATTGTTGTAGGAGATGAAATAAGCTGATGGTTCTGACCAGCAAGGTCAGAAGGACTGCTCCTTTGGAGGGGAGCAAAGGCCAGTCTGGAGCAACCAGACCAGCGGTGTATTTCGTAGAGTTCGTCGCCAAGATGGCTACTAGCCAGCGGGCCAGCAACCGGTTAGGCGCGTCGAGTGGCAAAATGCAGAAGGGCCCCACGCAGATCGTGGAGATGCTGGAGGGCTCACCTTCGGTGCAGATGCTGCTCGGGTGTTGGGCTTCTCAGATCCCAAAGCACAACTTGGAGGGAGCCTCGGTTGTTGCACTTGTCAGCTTGTCGTGGTCGTTTCAAGATGGCTGGCTCCACGTGTCTCGGTGCCTCCACGGGTCTCCTCTTTTCAGGGACTGTGGATCGGGCGGTGAGAGGTCTGGAGGTCCAGGTCTTGTCAGTCTCTGGGCTTGGGCTCCGGCGGGAGGCGGCGGCAAAGCAGACGTTGATTCGCTGGATGGTGCTTGCGTTAGCAAGGTGGTCACTCCCTGACCACAGGGGAGATTGGCTTCAGTCCTCTGTGCAGCAGAGTGTCGAAGTTCCCGTCTTCTTCTTAGTGTTAAGTTGATTCCAGGATGTCTGAAGTCTTAGGACACAGCTCCTACCTTTAAGCGGATTCTAGGGGCCGGACTACCTGCTAGGTCCCTCCCTATGGGTGGGACCAGGAAGGGGGGTGGTTACACCCCCAATCCTTTGTCCAGCTCGCCCCAGGCCCGGGACTGGTGTGCCCCAGGACCGGTTTGAACTGGCATATGCACCGAGGCTCCTTGTGAGCCACAGGCATGTCTGGTTTCTTTCAAGCCCTACCTGACCAATACACAAAATCCTGTCTGGGGTGGTGCATGCACCTCCCCTGGCAGGAAACCCTTTGTCCACACCTCCCAAGCTGGAAGGACTCCCAGCAGCAGGAGGGCAGACTTGTGTCTGTGGTGGCAGCATCCATTTTGTGGATCTGAGGCTATGTCTGATTTTACCCGGGTTTCAGGTACTGTACATGTCGTGTCCCTCTAGAAGGGTGGAATGCTAACCCCGTCGCCAGAATTGGCGAGGGGTTAGTATTCCAATTCGTATGACACCTTACTCGACATGTTTTGATAAAGCCAAACCAAAGTTAGCATTTAACCGCGAGGTTCATAATGCACTTAAGAGTATATGGTATGACGATATCTGGAAACAGTAGAAGGAAGTTGTTCCGACCACTGCAGACAGGCTCAGCTCATGCCAGAGCACCATCTCACATGGAACCAAGCACTCTGCCTTCAGGATTGTTAAGGCCTGCCATAGGAGTGACTTATAGGTTACCAGGTGTCCCATT
The DNA here is from genome assembly GCF_964204655.1 of Triturus cristatus. Classification (NCBI taxonomy): domain Eukaryota; kingdom Metazoa; phylum Chordata; class Amphibia; order Caudata; family Salamandridae; genus Triturus; species Triturus cristatus. The sequence continues at coordinate 933,722,484 of NC_140579.1, read as the reverse complement.
TAAGGTTAGGTATAGGTATACTACACCTAAGTAAGAGGTGATTACACCAACTTACCCCAGCTGAGTGATCAGCCAGTTGTGTCAGATTGTTAGGCCAAGCCTGGGGTGGCATAATACATGCTTCAGCCCCTGGCAAGCCTTGGGTACACCAATGCCCTGGGTACCTAGTGTACACTGGTACAGGGGCTGACAGGGTGATCCACTTCCAATTGGTTATGCACCTAGGGTGCATAGTTTTAATTTAGTAGAGAGAACAGCAGGCTGGGGGTCTGATTGGCAGGCCCACAGCCTCAATATGTCAAAAACCAGTGAAGCAAAAAGCAAAAATTTGGGGTGACCATAGGATAGCAGACCCTACTCTCCTACATTTCCCAAGGTGCCCGCAGAGCTAGGGTTCAAAAACAACAGCTAGTCGTTTTGCCAAAAAAGGGTCATTTTTCACTGCAAACTTGAGGTGTGACCACGATGCGTTTTGCGCCGTTTCCTGTCGCGGGCACTGGGCCGACCCACACAAGTGAGTTACCGTTTTTCTTGTAAGACTTTGGGTAACGCGGGGTGGGTGGAAATTTGTGGATCCACGCAGATTCCGGAACTTTCTACCACAGAAATGTGGGGAAAATGGGGTTTTCTTGGACAATTTTTTAGGTTTGCAAGGGATTCTGGGTATCAGACCCTGGTGGGAGGTAGTCAAGTCACCCCATCCTGGATTCCCCTGGGCGTCTAGTTTTTAAAAATGTGTAGGTTTGCTAGGTTTCCCAAGGTGCCCGCAGAGCTAGGGTTAAAAAACACCAGCTAGTCGTTTTGCCAAAAAAGGGTCATTTTTCACTGTGAATTTGAGGTGTGACCACGAGGCGTTTTGCGCCGTTTCCTGTCGCGGGCACTAGGCCGACCCACACAAGTGAGTTACCGTTTTTCTCGTAAGACTTTGAGGAACGCGGGTTGTGTGGAAATTTGTGGATCCACGCTGATTCAGGAACTTTCCACGACAGAAATGTGGGGAAAATGTGTTTTTTTTTGGACAATTTTTTAGGTTTGCAAGGGATTCTGGGTAACAGACCCTGGTGGGAGGCAGTCAAGTCACCCCATACTGGATTCCCCTGGGTGTCTAGTTTTCAAAAATGTATAGGTTTGCTAGGTTTCCCAAGGTGCCCGTAGAACTAGGGTTCAAAAACTACAGCTAGACATTTTGCCAAAAAAGGGTCATTTTTCACTGCGAAATTGAGGTGTGACCACGTTGCGTTTTGCGCCGTTTCCTGTCGCGGGCACTAGGCCGCCCACACAAGTGAGGTACCATTTTTCTCGTAAGACGTTGGGGAACGCGTGGTGGGTGGAAATTTGTGGATCCACACAGATTCAGGAACTTTCCACGACAGAAATGTGGGGAAAATGTGTTTTTTTTGACAATTTTTTTAGGTTTGCAAGGGATTCTGGGTAACAGACCCTGGTGGGAGGCAGTCAAGTCACCCCATCCTGGATTCCCCTGGGTGTTTAGTTTTAAAAAATGTATAGGTTTGCTAGGTTTCCCAAGGTGCCCGCAGAGCTAGGGTTAAAAAACTACAGCTAGTCATTTTGCCAAAAAAGGGTCATTTTTCACTGCGAAATTGAGGTGTGACCACGTTGGGTTTTGCGCCGTTTCCTGTCGCGGGCACTAGGCGGACCCACACAAGTGAGGTACCGTTTTTCTTGTAAGACTTTGGGGAACAGGTGGTGGGTGGAAATTTGTGGATCCACGCAGATTCCGGAACTTTCCACGACAGAAATGTGGGGAAAATGTGTTTTTTTGGACAATTTTTTAGGTTTGCAAGGGATTCTGGGTAACAGACCCTGGTGGGAGGCAGTCAAGTCACCCCATCCTGGATTCCCCTGGGTGTCTGGTTTTCAAAAATGTATAGGTTTGGTAGGTTTCCCAAGGTGCCGGCAGAGCTAGGGTTCAAAAACTACAGCTAGTCATTTTGCCCAAAAAGGGTCATTTTTCACTGCGAAATTGAGGTGTGACCACGTTGCGTTTTGCGCCGTTTCCTGTCGCGGGCACTAGGCAAACCCACACAAGTGAGGTACCATTTTTCTCGTAAGACGTTGGGGAACGCGTGGTGGGTGGAAATTTGTGGATCCATGCAGATTCCGGAACTTTCCACTACAGAAATGTGGGGAAAATGTGTTTTTTTTGACATTTTTTTAGGTTTGCAAGGGATTCTGGGTAATAGACCCTGGTGGGAGGCAGTCAAGTCACCGCATCCTGGATTTCCCTGGGTGTCTAGTTTTAAAAAATGTATAGGTTTGCTAGGTTTCCCAAGGTGCCCGCTGAGCTAGGGTTCAAAAACTACAGCTAGTCATTTTGCCAAAAAAGGGTCATTTTTCACTGCGAAATTGAGGTGGGACCACGTTGCGTTTTGCACCGTTTCCTGTCGCGGGCACTAGGCCGACCCACACAAGTGAGTTACCGTTTTTCTCGTAAGACTTTGAGGAACGCGGGTTGTGTGGAAATTTATGGATCCACGCTGATTCAGGAACTTTCCACGACAGAAATGTGGGGAAAATGTGTTTTTTTGGACAATTTTTTAGGTTTGCAAGGGATTCTGGGTAACAGACCCTGGTGGGAGGCAGTCAAGTCACCCCATCCTGGATTCCCCTGGGTGTCTAGTTTTCAAAAATGTATAGGTTTGCTAGGTTTCCCAAGGTGCCCGTAGAGCTAGGGTTCAAAAACTACAGCTAGACATTTTGCCAAAAAAGGGTCATTTTTCACTGCGAAATTGAGGTGTGACCACGTTGCGTTTTGTGCCGTTTCCTGTCGCGGGCACTAGGCCGACCCACACAAGTGAGGTACCGTTTTTCTCGTAAGACTTTGGGGAACGCGGGGTGGGTGGACATTTGTGGATCCACGCAGATTCCGGAACTTTCCACGACAGAAATATGGGGAAAATGTGTATTTTTTGACAATTTGTTAGGTTTGCAAGGGATTCTGGGTAACAGACCCTGGTGGGAGGCAGTCAAGTCACCCCATCCTGGATTCCCCTGGGTGTCTAGTTTTCAAAAATGTATAGGTTTGCTAGGTTTCCCAAGGTGCCCGCAGAGCTAGGATTAAAAAACTACAGCTAGTCATTTTGCCAAAAAAGGGTAATTTTTCACTGCGAAATTTAGGTGTAACCACGTTGCGTTTTGCGCCGTTTCCTGTCGCGTGCAGTAGGCCGACCCACACAAGTGAGTTACCATTTTTCTCATAAGACTTTGGGGAACGCGGGGTGGGTGGAAATTTGTGGATCCACGCAGATTCAGGAACTTTCCACGACGGAAATGTGGGGAAAATGTGTTTTTTTTGACAATTTTTTTAGGTTTGCAAGGGATTCTGGGTAACAGACCCTGGTGGGAGGCAGTCAAGTCACCCCATCCTGGATTCCCCTGGGTGTCTAGTTTTCAAAAATGTATAGGTTTGCTAGGTTTCCCAAGGTGCCCGCAGAGCTAGGATTAAAAAACTACAGCTAGTCATTTTGCCAAAAAAGGGTAATTTTTCACTGCGAAATTTAGGTGTAACCACGTTGCGTTTTGCGCCGTTTCCTGTCGCGTGCAGTAGGCCGACCCACACAAGTGAGTTACCATTTTTCTCATAAGACTTTGGGGAACGCGGGGTGGGTGGAAATTTGTGGATCCACGCAGATTCAGGAACTTTCCACGACAGAAATGTGGGGAAAATGGGTTTTTTTTGACAATTTTTTAGGTTTGCAAGGGATTCTGGGTAACAGACCCTGGTGGGAGGCAGTCAAGTCACCCCATCCTGGATTCCCCTGGGTGTCTAGTTTTCAAAAATGTATAGGTTTGGTAGGTTTCCCAAGGTGCCCGCAGAGCTAGGGTTCAAAAACAACAGCTAGTCGTTTTGCCAAAAAAGGGTCATTTTTCACTGCAAACTTGAGGTGTGACGCCGATGCGTTTTGCGCCGTTTCCTGTCGCGGGCACTAGGCCGACCCACACAAGTGAGTTACCGTTTTTCTTGTAAGACTTTGGGTAACGCGGGGTGGGTGGAAATTTGTGGATCCACGCAGATTCCGGAACTTTCTACCACAGAAATGTGGGGAAAATGGGGTTTTCTTGGACAATTTTTTAGGTTTGCAAGGGATTCTGGGTAACAGACCATGGTGGGAGGCAGTCAAGTCACCCCATCCTGGATTCCCCTGGGTGTCTAGTTTTAAAAAATGTATAGGTTTGCTAGGTTTCCCAAGGTGCCCGCAGAGCTAGGGTTCAAAAACTACAGCTAGACATTTTGCCAAAAAAGGGTCATTTTTCACTGCGAAATTGAGGTGTGACCAAGTTGCGTTTTGCGCCGTTTCCTGTCACGGGCACTAGGCCGACCCACACAAGTGAGGTACCGTTTTTATCGTAAGACTTTGAGGAACGCGGGTTGTGTGGAAATTTGTGGATCCACATTGATTCAGGAACTTTCCACGACAGAAATGTGGGGAAAATGTGGTTTTTTTGGATAATTTTTTAGGTTTGCAAGGGATTCTGGGTAACAGACCCTGGTGGGAGGAGGTCAAGTCACCCCATACTGGATTCCCCTGGGTGTCTAGTTTTCAAAAATGTATAGGTTTGCTAGGTTTCCCAAGGTGCCCGTAGAACTAGGGTTCAAAAACTACAGCTAGACATTTTGCCAAAAAAGGGTCATTTTTCACTGCGAAATTGAGGTGTGACCACGTTGCGTTTTGCGCCGTTTCCTGTCGCGGGCACTAGGCCGCCCACACAAGTGAGGTACCGTTTTTCTTGTAAGACTTTGGGGAACACGGGGTGGGTGGAAATTTGTGGATCCACGCAGATTCCGGAACTTTCCACGAAAGAAATGTGGGGAAAATGTGTTTTTTTGGACAATTTTTTAGGTTTGCAAGGGATTCTGGGTAACAGACCCTGGTGGGAGGCAGTCAAGTCACCCCATCCTGGATTCCCCTGGGTGTCTGGTTTTCAAAAATGTATAGGTTTGGTAGGTTTCCCAAGGTGCCCGCAGAGCTAGGGTTCAAAAACTACAGCTAGTCATTTTGCCCAAAAAGGGTCATTTTTCACTGCGAAATTGAGGTGTCATCACGTTGCGTTTTGCGCCGTTTCCTGTCGCGGGCACTAGGCCAACCCACACAAGTGAGGTACCATTTTTCTCGTAAGACGTTGGGGAACGCGTGGTGGGTGGAAATTTGTGGATCCATGCAGATTCCGGAACTTTCCACTACAGAAATATGGGGAAAATGTGTTTTTTTGGACAATTTTTTAGGTTTGGAAGGGATTCTGGGTAATAGACCCTGGTGGGAGGCAGTCAAGTCACCCCATCCTGGATTTCCCTGGGTGTCTAGTTTTAAAAAATGTATAGGTTTGCTAGGTTTCCCAAGGTGCCCGCTGAGCTAGGGTTCAAAAACTACAGCTAGTCATTTTGCCAAAAAAGGTTCATTTTTCACTGCGAAATTGAGGTGGGACCACGTTGCGTTTTGTGCCGTTTCCTGTCGCGGGCACTAGGCCGACCCACACAAGTGAGGTACCGTTTTTCTCGTAAGACTTTGGGGAACGCGGGGTGGGTGGACATTTGTGGATCCACGCAGATTCCGGAACTTTCCACGACAGAAATATGGGGAAAATGTGTATTTTTTGACAATTTGTTAGGTTTGCAAGGGATTCTGGGTAACAGACCCTGGTGGGAGGCAGTCAAGTCACACCATCTTGGATTCCCCTGGGTGTCTAGTTTTCAAAAATGTATAGGTTTGCTAGGTTTTCCAAGGTGCCCGCAGAGGTAGGGTTAAAAAACTACAGCTAATCATTTTGCCAAAAAAGGGTCATTTTTCACTGCGAAATTGAGGTGTGACCACGTTGCGTTTTGCGCCGTTTCCTGTTGCGGGCACTAGGCGGTCCCACACATGTGAGTTACCATTTTTCTCGTAAGACTTTGGGGAACGCGGGGTGGATGGAAATTTGTGGATCCACGTAGATTCCGGAACTTTCCACGACAGAAATATGGGGAAAATGTGTTTTTTTTGACAATTCTTTAGGTTTGCTAGGGATTCTGGGTAACAGACCCTGGTGGGAGGCAGTCAAGTCACCCCATCCTGGGTTCCCCTGGGTGTCTAGTTTTCAAAAATGTATAGGTTTGCTAGGTTTCCCAAGGTGCCCGCAGAGCTAGGGTTCAAAAACTACAGCTAGTCATTTTGCCAAAAAAGGGTCATTTTTAACTGCGAAATTGAGGTGTGACCACGTTGCGTTTTGCGCCGTTTCCTGTCGCGGGCAGTAGGCCGACCCACACAAGTGAGTTACCGTTTTTCTCATAAGACTTTGGGGAACGCGGGGTGGGTGGAAATTTGTGGATCCACGCAGACTCAGGAACTTTCCACGACAGAAATGTGGGGAAAATGTGTTTTTTTTGATAATTATTTTAGGTTTGCAAGGGATTCTGGGTAACAGACCCTGGTGGGAGGCAGTCAAGTCACCCCATCCTGGATTCCCCTGGGTGTCTAGTTTTCAAAAATGTATAGGTTTGCTAGGTTTCCCAAGGTGCCCGCAGAGCTAGGATTAAAAAACTACAGCTAGTCATTTTGCCAAAAAAGGGTAATTTTTCACTGCGAAATTTAGGTGTGACCACGTTGCGTTTTGCGCCGTTTCCTGTCGCGTGCAGTAGGCCGACCCACACAAGTGAGTTACCGTTTTTCTCATAAGACTTTGGGGAACGTGGGGTGGGTGGAAATTTGTGGATCCACGCAGATTCAGGAACTTTCCACGACAGAAATGTTGGGAAAATGTGTTTTTTTTGACAATTTTTTTTAGGTTTGCAAGGGATTCTGGGTAACAGACCCTGGTGGGAGGCAGTCAAGTCACCCCATCCTGGATTCCCCTGGGTGTTTAGTTTTCAAAAATGTATAGGTTTGCTAGGTTTCCCAAGGTGCCCGCAGAGCTAGGGTTAAAAAACTACAGCTAGTCATTTTGCCAAAAAAGGGTCATTTTTCACTGCGAAATTGAGGTGTGACCATGTTGCGTTTTGCACCGTTTCCTGTCGCGTGCAGTAGGCCGACCCACACAAGTGAGTTACCATTTTTCTCATAAGACTTTGGGGAACACGGGGTGGGTGGATGTAGGAGAGTAGGGTCTGCTATCCTATGGTCACCCCAAATTTTTGCTTTTTGCTTCACTGGTTTTTGACATATTGAGGCTGAGGGCCTGCCAATCAGACCCCCAGCCTGCTGTTCTCTCTACTAAATTAAAACTATGCACCCTAGGTGCATAACCAATTGGAAGTGGATCACCCTGTCAGCCCCTGTACCAGTGTACACTAGGTACCCAGGGCATTGGTGTACCCAAGGCCTGCCAGGGGCTGAAGCATGTATTATGCCACCCCAGGCTTGGCCTAACAATTTGACACAACTGGCTGATCACTCAGCTGGGGTAAGTTGGTGTAATCACCTCTTACTTAGGTGTAGTATACCTATACCTAACCTTAAATGGGACACATGGTAGCCTATAAGTCACTCCTATGGCAGGCCTTAACAATCCTGAAGGCAGAGTGCTTGGTTCCATGTGAGATGGTGCTCTGGCATGAGCCGAGCCTGTCTGCAGTGGTCGGAACAACTTCCTTCTACTGTTTCCAGATATCGTCATACCATATACTCTTAAGTGCATTATGAACCTCGCGGATAAATGCTATCTTTGGTTTGGCTTTATCAAAACATGTCGAGTAAGGTGTCATACGAATTGGAATACTAACTCCTCGCCAATTCTGGCGACGGGGTTAGCATTCCACCCTTCTAGAGGGACACGACATGTACAGTACCTGAAACCCGGGTAAAATCAGACATAGCCTCAGCTCCACAAAATGGATGCTGCCACCACAGACACAAGTCTGCCCTCCTGCTGCTGGGAGTCCTTCCAGCTTGGGAGGTGTGGACAAAGGGTTTCCTGCCAGGGGAGGTGCGTGCACCACCCCAGACAGGATTTTGTGTATTGGTCAGGTAGGGCTTGAAAGAAACCAGACATGCCTGTGGCTCACAAGGAGCCTCGGTGCATATGCCAGTTCAAACCGGTCCTGGGGCACACCAGTCCCGGGCCTGGGGCGAGCTGGACAAAGGATTGGGGGTGTAACCACCCCCCTTCTGGTCCCACCCATAGGGAGGGACCTAGCAGGTAGTCCGGCCCCTAGAATCCGCTTAAAGGTAGGAGCTGTGTCCTAAGACTTCAGACATCCTGGAATCAACTTAACACTAAGAAGAAGACGGGAACTTCGACGCTCTGCTGCACAGAGGACTGAAGCCAATCTCCCCTGTGGTCAGGGAGTGACCACCTTGCTAACGCAAGCACCATCCAGCGAATCAACGTCTGCTTTGCCGCCGCCTCCCGCCGGAGCCCGAGCCCAGAGACTGACAAGACCTGGACCTCCAGACCTCTCACCGCCCGATCCACAGTCCCTCTTGAAACGACCAGGACAAGCTGACAAGCGCAACAACCGAGGCTCCCTCCAAGTTGTGCTTTGGGATCTGAGAAGCCCAACACCCGAGCAGCATCTGCACCAAAGGTGAGCCCTCCAGCATCTCCACGATCTGCGTGGGGCCCTTCTGCATTTTGCCACTCGACGCGCCTAACCTGTTGCTGGCCCGCTGGCTAGTAGCCATCTTGGCGACGAACTCTATGAAATACACCGCTGGTCTGGTTGCTCCAGACTGGCCCTTGCTCCCCTCCAAAGGAGCAGTCCTTCTGACCTTGCTGGTCAGAACCATCAGCTTATTTCATCTCCTACAACAATTGCTTTTGCCAAGGCTTGTTTGCTTCGATCAAGTCGCCGACACCGCCGACAGTGAGAGCCTGCGTGGGACAGCTCGTGAACCGACTCCTGGACGTCGTCGACCTCCAGGGACCACGTGGCTGCAGAGACAAGCTACACCTTTCTTCCTGTTTGCACCCGACATTGCCTGGTACCCACCTGGTGCCACGCTGGTCACTGGCTAGTGACTGTGAACACTGTCCCCTCTGCTTACAGGTCTTCAGCATCCCCGATCCACTCTTGGATCCACTGCATCTCTCCCGGACCGACCGCCTGCAGCATCTTTGTCTTCAGGCTCCACGGAACAGATAGAAGAAACCCGACGCACTTCGAGGCCTATGCACCTGCTTCCTGTGGGTGAGGTAAAGCTGGCACACCTGTGCCCAAGTGCAGTATTACATCTCTAGTGCCTGTGTTCCAAATCTTGAGTTCCTAGTCCATCCGGAAGATCCTCTTTGCAGTAACTTTGTACTTTTTACGCACCCATTGAAACCTATGGGAGCACGCGTGTGACTATTTGCTCTGCACACGCCACCCGTGGACCTCCTGGTCACTAACTGAAGTTAGCTCCTTGTAGGCCCAGCGATTCTAGAGGCCCTAGGCCTTTTCCCTTTTCTGTTTGTGGTACTTATACCACTATTTTAGTATATGGTTTGAGCGGCCACCAGGGCCTATCCATATAAAGTGCAACTTCTGTGTATTCTACTGTAATCTTGTTTGACGATTTGTGCTCCTGTGCTCATAAAGAGACTAGGGGTTACTTTGAGGAATAAATACATATATATTTTGAATATATATCTGTGTGGTGTCCTTTCATTGGTATAAAAGGGGGTTATATTTGGTAAAACAGCTGGCTTAACACGCTTCACGAGTTTAGCCTCAAAGACTGCTTAGCCTACGCTACCACTAGGGCAGCTAGTCCGAAAAGGTTGACTTACAACCACACCATAAGGGTTGCTTGGCATGGTACAAGGTGATCACTTTAACTAGTGAGCATCATATACCAGGCCAACTTCTCACATTGGTGGCAGCGGTGGGATTTGAGCTTGCTGTGTTTTACCATTGTAATCTCTTGGTTACCAATTGAAAGATCACATAGGTACCTGTAGGTACATATAAAACAAGATTAGATATACATAAGTTCTACTGAACTTAGTTGTTGTAGAGCAAAGGGAGTAGCACACCCTGACTACAACTACTAGATAGGTTTAGTAGGTAAACCCAAGTGTAGGTAGATTGCAACACATCCACCCACACTTAAGAGCAATGGCCGGGGCAGAGGGGTCCACTGTACCCATCTCTGTTGAGAGTGACCCCCAGAGGGCACCATCCAGCTTTGCTACCCTTAACCAGAATGAGCTCAGGCATTTGGCAACTCTTAGAGGCCTTAAACAGCCCAAGAACCCTACCTCTGCTGAGCTCAGAGAACTCTTACAAAATGATGAGAATCAGAGAGAACTCAGGAAAGCTTCCCAGTTAGCCCCCTTAGGGTCAGGAACAGGAGGCCCCCCTTCTGAAGATGCTACAGAGGTACCCAGTTCCAATAGCCATCCCTTAGATGAGAATCCTACTACAGGGGAGGAAAGTGGTGAGGATACAGAAAGTAGTGATGATGAAGGGAGAACTAGCCCAGTGCCAAGTGTTATACTTGGCCCAGCTAAACTAAGGCTATTGGGGATTGACAGTGGGTTTACCCCATTGGATCTCCCCAGTTGACTTAACACAGGGCTTGGGAGGCAAAGGAATCGCTCAGGTGACTCCAATGCTTCTCATGGCTCTAGAGGCTCTCAAGGTCACTCCAGGAAAAGGATGACCACCCCTCAGAGGAGGGAACATGAGGCCAGAATGCAGGAAGCCCAGCTGAGGATCAGGAAGCAGGAGCTAGAAGTAGCCCTGATGGAAGAGAAACTGAACAAGGCTAGGCAACCTAGAGAGAGTGGGTCTATACCCACTGGTGGCAGCATTGTCCCTAAGGACAAAGATAGGGTCTTTGATAATAGGAACCTGTCTATGGTTGTGCCCCCCTACAAAAGTGGGGATGACATCCACAAATGGATAACTGCTCTTGAGAGAGCCTGCAAAGTACAGCAGGTTCCTGAAGACCAGTGGGCAGCAATCCTCTGGCTCTCCTTTGAAGGAAGAGGCAGAGACAGACTCCTCACTGTTAGAGAAGAGGATGTCAGAAATTACAGAGTCCTGAAGAGTGTTCTGGTAGATGGGTTAGGCTTAACCACTGAACAGTACAGGTTAATGTTCAGAGACACCCAAAAGACACAGACTCAGGACTGGTCTGAATATGTTGAATGTGCCACTAAGGCTTTGGAGGGTTGGTTGCTGGGAAGTAAGGTATCTGATTTTACAGGATTGTATAATTTGATGATGAGAGAACAGATTTTAAATAACTGTCAAAACCAGCAACTGCATCAACACTTGGTTGACTCTGATCTGACCTCTCCCCAAGAATTGGGAAAGAAGGCAGACAAATGGGTCAGAACCAGGGTTAAGCAAAAGAACCAGAACCAGGGCCAAGGGGGTGATCAGAAGAAAACAGACCAAAAGGGTGGAGATCAGAAATCTAAAGACCAGAAGTCTTCAACAGGGCCCCAAACTACTGCTAAGGAGGGTGGGTCCCAACAACAGTCCAAAAAGAAGAAAGAAGGTCAAAAGAAACCCTGGTGCAATCATTGCAAAAATACAACTCACTGGACTAGTGATTGCAAAAAGGGTGGAGCCCCCAACACTGTTGCCCCTAAGGCACCTGCTCCCAGTACTACTGTTAGCAGTGTTGGTCCCCAGACAAAGGGTGTAGTGGGAATCACTATGGGAACTGAAGGAGATTCTGACTTAGACAGAACCCTGACACAGGCAGTCTTGATCTGTGATGGGGACATTGATTTGTCCCTGACTGTGAGCCTCAGTAACCTGGGCAAGTACAGACAGACTCCTTTAATTAATGACAAAGTGGCTCAAGCCTACAGGGACACATGTGCCAGTGTCACTATGGTGACACCAGGCTTTGTGGACCCTGGACAGTACATACCAGGTGAGAACTACCTGGTGACCAATGCCAGCAATGCCACTACTTCACATAGTGTGGCAGTTGTTAACTTCTCATGGGGAGGGGTAACTGGCCTCAAAAGGGTTGTGGTTAGTGCAGACCTCCCAGTAGAATGTTTGTTGGGCAATGACCTAGAGAGTTCTCTATGGTCAGAAGTGGAGTACAGGACTCATGCAGAGATGTTAGGTATATCATCACATGTCCTTGCTGTGACCAGGTCACAGGCCAAAAAGTGCCTCACTGAACCTCAGGTCTTGGATCCTGGAACAATGGACCAAGCACCTACCAAGAAGAAGAACAGGAGGGTCAAGGCTGTGCCTTCCCCCCTGCCTCAGAGTGATGATCAGCCTTCCCAGGAAGCTGATCTAGAGGACCCTGAAGGAACTGTCCCTGAAGAGCTTGAACATGATCAGGTTGAGTTTCTGGGGACAGGGGGACCTTCAAGGGCTGACTTGAGGCAGGCTCAGTTATCCTGTCCCTCTCTTGAACCCCTCAGACAGCTGGCTGCTGCTGAGGCTGCTGGGAATGCTCAAGGTACCCATAAAGTGTATTGGGATGAAGGACTCCTTTATTCAGAGGCTAGAGACCCCAAGCCTGGTGCTACCAGGAGGTTGGTTATACCTCTGCAATTTAGGGGCTTCCTTCTTACCTTGGCCCATGATATTCCTTTAGCAGGACACTTAGGCCAGAACAAGACTTGGGACAGGCTTGTCCCTCACTTTCACTGGCCTCATATGAATGAAGATACAAAGGAGTTTTGTCGCTCCTGTGTGACCTGCCAAGCCAGTGGCAAATCAGGTGGCACAACAAAGGCCCCCCTAATACCACTACCTGTGGTGGGGGTCCCCTTTGAAAGAGTGGGAATAGATATAGTGGGTCCCATGGATCCTCCCACTGCATCTGGGCACAGATTTATACTGGTGGTAGTGGATCATGCCACCAGGTATCCAGAGGCAATTCCCCTTAGGACCACTACAGCTCCTGTTGTGGCCAGGGCCCTGCTGGGAGTATTCTCCAGAGTGGGGTTTCCTAAGGAGGTAGTATCTGACAGAGGTACCAACTTTATGTCAGGATACTTGACAGCTATGTGGAAGGAATGTGGTGTCAACTACAAGTTCACCACCCCTTATCACCCACAATGCAATGGGCTTGTTGAGAGATTCAACAAGACCCTAAAGGGTATGATCAAAGGATTACCTGAAAAGCTCAGGCGAAGATGGGACATCCTTCTACCCTGCCTTCTGTTTGCTGACAGAGAGGTCCCACAAAAAGGAGTTGGCTACAGCCCCTTTGAATTGTTGTTTGGGCACCCTGTAAGAGGCCCACTGTGTTTGGTGAAGGAAGGATGGGAGTTACCTCTCAAAAAGCCTAAGCTAGACATAGTGGACTATGTACTTGGTCTCCGCTCCAGGATGGCTGAGTATATGGAGAAGGCATCCAAAAACCTTGAGGCAAGCCAGGCCTTACAGAAAGCTTGGCATGACCAAAAGGCTGTCTTGGTTGAGTTTCAGCCAGGACAGAAGGTATGGGTGTTGGAGCCAGTGGCCCCAGCAGCACTCCAAGACAAATGGTCTGGACCCCATACAATCCTGGAAAAGAAGGGAGAGGTCACCTACTTGGTCGACCTAGGAACTCCCAGGAGTCCCCACAGGGTACTCCATGTTAACAGGCTTAAAGCATATGTTGACAGGGTAGACATGGGCTTGCTCATGGCTACAGATGAGGGAAAGGAGGAAGAGAGTGACCCTCTCCCAGACCTGTTGTCTCAGAACCCTGAAGATGGCTCAGTTGAAGGAGTGACCCTTGGAGGCAACCTCACTGCCCATCAGCAGACTGAATGTAGACAGGTTCTACAATCATTTTCACATATGTTTTCCTTGATACCTAGTCAAACTGACTGGTGTACCCATGTGGTGGACACTGGTGACAGTCTGCCTGTAAAGAACAAGCTTTACAGACAACCTGACCACGTCAGGGACTGTATAAAGGCTGAGGTACATAAAATGCTGGAATTAGGTGTCATTGAACCCTCAGAGAGCCCCTGGGCTAGCCCAGTGGTTCTGGTCCCCAAACCTCACACCAAAGATGGCAAGAGAGAGATGAGGTTCTGTGTGGACTACAGGGGTCTCAATGCTGTCACCAGGACAGATGCACACCCTATTCCAAGGGCAGATGAGCTCATAGACAAACTAGCTTCTGCAAAGTTTTTGAGCACATTTGACTTAACAGCTGGCTATTGGCAAATCAGATTAGCTGAGGAGTCTAAGGCCAAAACAGCATTCTCAACCCCAGGTGGGCACTACCAGTTTGTGGTGATGCCCTTTGGTCTGAAGAATGCACCTGCCACCTTCCAAAGGCTGGTGAACCAAGTCCTTACTGGGTTGGATGACTTTTGCGCAGCATATCTTGATGACATTGCTGTCTTTAGCTCTACCTGGGAGGATCACCTGATCCACCTGAAGAAGGCTCTTGAGGCTCTGCAAAGGGCAGGCCTCACTATCAAGGCTACTAAGTGCCAGATAGGGCAGAGTAAGGTTGTATATTTGGGCCACCTTGTAGGTGGAGGCCAAGTTCAACCACTGGAGAGTAAGATACAATCCATCAATGACTGGTCCCCTCCAACCACCCAGACTCAAGTTCGAGCTTTCTTGGGCTTGACTGGGTACTACAGGAAGTTTGTTAAGAACTATGGGTCCATTGTGACTCCTCTTAATGATCTGACATCCAAGAAGATGCCCAAAAAGGTTCAGTGGACAGTAAGCTGTCAAAAGGCATTTGATGACCTGAAGGAGGCCATGTGCTCTGCACCTATCCTGAAAAGTCCTGACTACTCCAAAGAGTTTATTGTCCAAACAGATGCTTCTGAGTTGGGTGTGGGAGCTGTGCTGTCACAACTTAATGTAGATGGTCAAGACCAACCCATTGCTTTTATTAGCAGAAGGTTGACCCCCAGAGAGAAGAATTGGTCAGCTATTGAGAGGGAGGCCTTTGCTGTGGTGTGGGCCCTGAAGAAGCTGAGGCCATACTTGTTTGGCACTCACTTCAAGATTCAGACCGACCATAAGCCCCTCTTGTGGCTAAATCAGATGAAGGGTGAAAACCCCAAACTGCTTAGGTGGTCCATTTCCCTACAGGGGATGGACTTTACAGTGGAGCACCGGCCAGGTACTGACCATGGGAATGCAGATGGTCTCTCCAGGTACTTCCACTTAGGACATGAAGACGAGACTGGTCAAGGCTAGTTTAATGTCCCAGCGTTTGGGGGGGGGGGTTGTGTAGGAGAGTAGGGTCTGCTATCCTATGGTCACCCCAAATTTTTGCTTTTTGCTTCACTGGTTTTTGACATATTGAGGCTGTGGGCCTGCCAATCAGACCCCCAGCCTGCTGTTCTCTCTACTAAATTAAAACTATGCACCCTAGGTGCATAACCAATTGGAAGTGGATCACCCTGTCAGCCCCTGTACCAGTGTACACTAGGTACCCAGGGCATTGGTGTACCCAAGGCCTGCCAGGGGCTGAAGCATGTATTATGCCACCCCAGGCTTGGCCTAACAATTTGACACAACTGGCTGATCACTCAGCTGGGGTAAGTTGGTGTAATCACCACTTACTTAGGTGTAGTATACCTATACCTAACCTTAAATGGGACACATGGTAACCTATAAGTCACTCCTATGGCAGGCCTTAACAATCCTGAAGGCAGAGTGCTTGGTTCCATGTGAGATGGTGCTCTGGCATGAGCTGAGCCTGTCTGCAGTGGTCGGAACAACTTCCTTCTACTGTTTCCAGATATCGTCATACCATATACTCTTAAGTGCATTATGAACCTCGCGGTTAAATGCTATCTTTGGTTTGGCTTTATCAAAACATGTCGAGTAAGGTGTCATACGAATTGGAATACTAACCCCTCGCCAATTCTGGCGACGGGGTTAGCATTCCACCCTTCTAGAGGGACACGACATGTACAGTACCTGAAACCCGGGTAAAATCAGACATAGCCTCAGCTCCAGAAAATGGATGCTGCCACCACAGACACAAGTCTGCCCTCCTGCTGCTGGGAGTCCTTCCAGCTTGGGAGGTGTGGACAAAGGGTTTCCTGCCAGGGGAGGTGCGTGCACCACCCCAGACAGGATTTTGTGTATTGGTCAGGTAGGGCTTGAAAGAAACCAGACATGCCTGTGGCTCACAAGGAGCCTCGGTGCATATGCCAGTTCAAACCGGTCCTGGGGCACACCAGTCCCGGGCCTGGGGCGAGCTGGACAAAGGATTGGGGGTGTAACCACCCCCCTTCCTGGTCCCACCCATAGGGAGGGACCTAGCAGGTAGTCCGCCCCTAGAATCCGCTTAAAGGTAGGAGCTGTGTCCTAAGACTTCAGACATCCTGGAATCAACTTAACACTAAGAAGAAGACGGGAACTTCGACGCTCTGCCGCACAGAGGACTGAAGCCAATCTCCCCTGTGGTCAGGGAGTGACCACCTTGCTAATGCAAGCACCATCCAGCGAATCAACGTCTGCTTTGCCGCCGCCTCCCGCCGGAGCCCGAGCCCAGAGACTGACAAGACCTGGACCTCCAGACCTCTCACCGCCCGATCCACAGTCCCTGAAAAGAGGAGACCCGTGGAGGCACCGAGACACGTGGAGCCAGCCATCTTGAAACGACCACGACAAGCTGACAAGCGCAACAACCGAGGCTCCCTCCAAGTTGTGCTTTGGGATCTGAGAAGCCCAACACCCGAGTAACATCTGCACCAAAGGTGAGCCCTGCAGCATCTCCACGATCTGCGTGGGGCCCTTCTGCATTTTGCCACTCGACGCGCCTAACCGGTTGCTGGCCCGCTGGCTAGTAGCCATCTTGGCGACGAACTCTACAAAATACACCGCTGGTCTGGTTGCTCCAGACTGGCCCTTGCTCCCCTCCAAAGGAGCAGTCCTTCTGACCTTGCTGGTCAGAACCATCAGCTTATTTCATCTCCTACAACAATTGCTTTTGCCAAGGATTGTTTGCTTCGATCAAGTCGCCGACACCGCCGACAGCAAGATCCTGCGTGGGACAGCTTGTGAACTGACTCCTGGACGTCGTCGACCTCCAGGGACCACGTGGCTGCAGAGACAAGCTACACCTTTCTTCCTGTTTGCACCCGACATTACCTGGTACCCAGCTGGTGCCACGCTGGTCACTGGCTAGTGACTGTGAACACTGTCCCCTCTGCTTACAGGTCTTCAGCATCCCCAATCCACTCTTGGATCCACTGCATCTCTCCCGGACCGACCGCCTGCAGCATCTTTGTCTTCAGGCTCCACGGAACAGATAGAAGAAACCCGACGCACTTCGAGGCCTATGCACCCGCTTCCTGTGGGTGAGGTAAAGCTGGCACACCTGTGCCCAAGTGTAGTATTACATCTCTAGTGCCTGTGTTCCAAATCTTGAGTTCCTAGTCCATCCGGAAGATCCTCTTTGCAGTAACTTTGTACTTTTTACGCACCCATTGAAACCTATGGGAGCACGCGTGTGACTATTTGCTCTGCACACGCCACCCGTGGACCTCCTGGTCACTAACTGAAGTTAGCTCCTTGTAGGCCCAGCGATTCTAGAGGCCCTAGGCCTTTTCCCTTTTCTGTTTGTGGTACTTATACCACTATTTTAGTATATGGTTTGAGCGGCCACCAGGGCCTATCCATATAAAGTGCAACTTCTGTGTATTCTACTGTAATCTTGTTTGACGATTTGTGCTCCTGTGCTCATAAAGAGACTAGGGGTTACTTTGAGGAATAAATACATATATATTTTGAATATATATCTGTGTGGTGTCCTTTCATTGGTATAAAAGGGGGTTACATTTGGTAAAACAGCTGGCTTAACACGCTTCACGAGTTTAGCCTCAAAGACTGCTTAGCCTACGCTACCACTAGGGCAGCTAGTCCGAAAAGGTTGACTTACAACCACACCATAAGGGTTGCTTGGCATGGTACAAGGTGATCACTTTAACTAGTGAGCATCATATACCAGGCCAACTTCTCACATTGGTGGCAGCGGTGGGATTTGAGCTTGCTGTGTTTTACCATTGTAATCTCTTGGTTACCAATTGAAAGATCACATAGGTACCTGTAGGTACATATAAAACAAGATTAGATATACATAAGTTCTACTGAACTTAGTTGTTGTAGAGCGAAGGGAGTAGCACACCCTGACTACAACTACTAGATAGGTTTAGTAGGTAAACCCAAGTGTAGGTAGATTGCAACACATCCACCCACACTTAAGAGCAATGGCCGGGGCAGAGGGGTCCACTGTACCCATCTCTGTTGAGAGTGACCCCCAGAGGACACCATCCAGCTTTGCTACCCTTAACCAGAATGAGCTCAGGCATTTGGCAACTCTTAGAGGCCTTAAACAGCCCAAGAACCCTACCTCTGCTGAGCTCAGAGAACTCTTACAAAATGATGAGAATCAGAGAGAACTCAGGAAAGCTTCCCAGTTAGCCCCCTTAGGGTCAGGAACAGGAGGCCCCCCTTCTGAATATGCTACAGAGGTACCCAGTTCCAATAGCCATCCCTTAGATGAGAATCATACTACAGGGGAGGAAAGTGGTGAGGATACAGAAAGTAGTGATGATGAAGGGAGAACTAGCCCAGTGCCAAGTGTTATACTTGGCCCAGCTAAACTAAGGCTATTGGGGATTGACAGTGGGTTTACCCCATTGGATCTCCCCAGTGGACTTAACACAGGGCTTGGGAGGCAAAGGAATCGCTCAGGTGACTCCAATGCTTCTCATGGCTCTAGAGTCTCTCAAGGTCACTCCAGGAAAAGGATGACCACCCCTCAGAGGAGGGAACATGAGGCCAGAATGCAGGAAGCCCAGCTGAGGATCAGGAAGCAGGAGCTAGAAGTAGCCCTGATGGAAGAGAAACTGAACAAGGCTAGGCAACCTAGAGAGAGTGGGTCTATACCCACTGGTGGCAGCATTGTCCCTAAGGACAAAGATAGGGTCTTTGATAATAGGAACCTGTCTAAGGTTGTGCCCCCCTACAAAAGTGGGGATGACATCCACAAATGGATAACTGCTCTTGAGAGAGCCTGCAAAGTACAGCAGGTTCCTGAAGACCAGTGGGCAGCAATCCGCTGGCTCTCCTTTGAAGGAAGAGGCAGAGACAGACTCCTCACTGTTAGAGAAGAGGATGTCAGAAATTACAGAGTCCTGAAGAGTGTTCTGGTAGATGGGTTAGGCTTAACCACTGAACAGTACAGGTTAATGTTCAGAGACACCCAAAAGACACAGACTCAGGACTGGTCTGAATATGTTGAATGTGCCACTAAGGCTTTGGAGGGTTGGTTGCTGGGAAGTAAGGTATCTGATTTTACAGGATTGTATAATTTGATGATGAGAGAACAGATTTTAAATAACTGTCAAAACCAGCAACTGCATCAACACTTGGTTGACTCTGATCTGACCTCTCCCCAAGAATTGGGAAAGAAGGCAGACAAATGGGTCAGAACCAGGGTTAAGCAAAAGAACCAGAACCAGGGCCAAGGGGGTGATCAGAAGAAAACAGACCAAAAGGGTGGAGATCAGAAATCTAAAGACCAGAAGTCTTCAACAGGGCCCCAAACTACTGCTAAGGAGGGTGGGTCCCAACAACAGTCCAAAAAGAAGAAAGAAGGTCAAAAGAAACCCTGGTGCAATCATTGCAAAAATACAACTCACTGGACTAGTGATTGCAAAAAGGGTGGAGCCCCCAACACTGTTGCCCCTAAGGCACCTGCTCCCAGTACTACTGTTAGCAGTGTTGGTCCCCAGACAAAGGGTGTAGTGGGAATCACTATGGGAACTGAAGGAGATTCTGTCTTAGACAGAACCCTGACACAGGCAGTCTTGATCTGTGATGGGGACATTGATTTGTCCCTGACTGTGAGCCCCAGTAACCTGGGCAAGTACAGACAGACTCCTTTAATTAATGACAAAGTGGCTCAAGCCTACAGGGACACATGTGCCAGTGTCACTATGGTGACACCAGGCTTTGTGGACCCTGGACAGTACATACCAGGTGAGAACTACCTGGTGACCAATGCCAGCAATGCCACTACTTCACATAGTGTGGCAGTTGTTAACTTCTCATGGGGAGGGGTAACTGGCCTCAAAAGGGTTGTGGTTAGTGCAGACCTCCCAGTAGAATGTTTGTTGGGCAATGACCTAGAGAGTTCTCTATGGTCAGAAGTGGAGTACAGGACTCATGCAGAGATGTTAGGTATATCATCACATGTCCTTGCTGTGACCAGGTCACAGGCCAAAAAGTGCCTCACTGAACCTCAGGTCTTGGATCCTGGAACAATGGACCAAGCACCTACCAAGAAGAAGAACAGGAGGGTCAAGGCTGTGCCTTCCCCCCTGCCTCAGAGTGATGATCAGCCTTCCCAGGAAGCTGATCTAGAGGACCCTGAAGGAACTGTCCCTGAAGAGCTTGAACCTGATCAGGTTGAGTTTCTGGGGACAGGGGGACCTTCAAGGGCTGACTTGAGGCAGGCTCAGTTATCCTGTCCCTCTCTTGAACCCCTCAGACAGCTGGCTGCTGCTGAGGCTGCTGGGAATGCTCAAGGTACCCATAAAGTGTATTGGGATGAAGGACTCCTTTATTCAGAGGCTAGAGACCCCAAGCCTGGTGCTACCAGGAGGTTGGTTATACCTCTGCAATTTAGGGGCTTCCTTCTTACCTTGGCCCATGATATTCCTTTAGCAGGACACTTAGGCCAGAACAAGACTTGGGACAGGCTTGTCCCTCACTTTCACTGGCCTCATATGAATGAAGATACAAAGGAGTTTTGTCGCTCCTGTGTGACCTGCCAAGCCAGTGGCAAATCAGGTGGCACAACAAAGGCCCCCCTAATACCACTACCTGTGGTGGGGGTCCCCTTTGAAAGAGTGGGAATAGATATAGTGGGTCCCATGGATCCTCCCACTGCATCTGGGCACAGATTTATACTGGTGGTAGTGGATCATGCCACCAGGTATCCAGAGGCAATTCCCCTTAGGACCACTACAGCTCCTGTTGTGGCCAGGGCCCTGCTGGGAGTATTCTCCAGAGTGGGGTTTCCTAAGGAGGTAGTATCTGACAGAGGTACCAACTTTATGTCAGGATACTTGACAGCTATGTGGAAGGAATGTGGTGTCAACTACAAGTTCACCACCCCTTATCACCCACAATGCAATGGGCTTGTTGAGAGATTCAACAAGACCCTAAAGGGTATGATCAAAGGATTACCTGAAAAGCTCAGGCGAAGATGGGACATCCTTCTACCCTGCCTTCTGTTTGCTTACAGAGAGGTCCCACAAAAAGGAGTTGGCTACAGCCCCTTTGAATTGTTGTTTGGGCACCCTGTAAGAGGCCCACTGTGTTTGGTGAAGGAAGGATGGGAGTTACCTCTCAAAAAGCCTAAGCTAGACATAGTGGACTATGTACTTGGTCTCCGCTCCAGGATGGCTGAGTATATGGAGAAGGCATCCAAAAACCTTGAGGCAAGCCAGGCCTTACAGAAAGCTTGGCATGACCAAAAGGCTGTCTTGGTTGAGTTTCAGCCAGGACAGAAGGTATGGGTGTTGGAGCCAGTGGCCCCAGCAGCACTCCAAGACAAATGGTCTGGACCCCATACAATCCTGGAAAAGAAGGGAGAGGTCACCTACTTGGTCGACCTAGGAACTCCCAGGAGTCCCCACAGGGTACTCCATGTTAACAGGCTTAAAGCATATGTTGACAGGGCAGACATGGGCTTGCTCATGGCTACAGATGAGGGACAGGAGGAAGAGAGTGACCCTCTCCCAGACCTGTTGTCTCAGAACCCTGAAGATGGCTCAGTTGAAGGAGTGACCCTTGGAGGCAACCTCACTGCCCATCAGCAGACTGAATGTAGACAGGTTCTACAATCATTTTCACATATGTTTTCCTTGATACCTAGTCAAACTGACTGGTGTACCCATGTGGTGGACACTGGTGACAGTCTGCCTGTAAAGAACAAGCTTTACAGACAACCTGACCACGTCAGGGACTGTATAAAGGCTGAGGTACATAAAATGCTGGAATTAGGTGTCATTGAACCCTCAGAGAGCCCCTGGGCTAGCCCAGTGGTTCTGGTCCCCAAACCTCACACCAAAGATGGCAAGAGAGAGATGAGGTTCTGTGTGGACTACAGGGGTCTCAATGCTGTCACCAGGACAGATGCACACCCTATTCCAAGGGCAGATGAGCTCATAGACAAACTAGCTTCTGCAAAGTTTTTGAGCACATTTGACTTAACAGCTGGCTATTGGCAAATCAGATTAGCTGAGGAGTCTAAGGCCAAAACAGCATTCTCAACCCCAGGTGGGCACTACCAGTTTGTGGTGATGCCCTTTGGTCTGAAGAATGCACCTGCCACCTTCCAAAGGCTGGTGAACCAAGTCCTTACTGGGTTGGATGACTTTTGCGCAGCATATCTTGATGACATTGCTGTCTTTAGCTCCACCTGGGAGGATCACCTGATCCACCTGAAGAAGGCTCTTGAGGCTCTGCAAAGGGCAGGCCTCACTATCAAGGCTACTAAGTGCCAGATAGGGCAGAGTAAGGTTGTATATTTGGGCCACCTTGTAGGTGGAGGCCAAGTTCAACCACTGGAGAGTAAGATACAATCCATCAAGGACTGGTCCCCTCCAACCACCCAGACTCAAGTTCGAGCTTTCTTGGGCTTGACTGGGTACTACAGGAAGTTTGTTAAGAACTATGGGTCCATTGTGACTCCTCTTAATGATCTGACATCCAAGAAGATGCCCAAAAAGGTTCAGTGGACAGTAAGCTGTCAAAAGGCATTTGATGACCTGAAGGAGGCCATGTGCTCTGCACCTATCCTGAAAAGTCCTGACTACTCCAAAGAGTTTATTGTCCAAACAGATGCTTCTGAGTTGGGTGTGGGAGCTGTGCTGTCACAACTTAATGTAGATGGTCAAGACCAACCCATTGCTTTTATTAGCAGAAGGTTGACCCCCAGAGAGAAGAATTGGTCAGCTATTGAGAGGGAGGCCTTTGCTGTGGTGTGGGCCCTGAAGAAGCTGAGGCCATACTTGTTTGGCACTCACTTCAAGATTCAGACCGACCATAAGCCCCTCTTGTGGCTAAATCAGATGAAGGGTGAAAACCCCAAACTGCTTAGGTGGTCCATTTCCCTACAGGGGATGGACTTTACAGTGGAGCACCGGCCAGGTACTGACCATGGGAATGCAGATGGTCTCTCCAGGTACTTCCACTTAGGACATGAAGACGAGACTGGTCAAGGCTAGTTTAATGTCCCAGCTTTTGGGGGGGGGTTGTGTAGGAGAGTAGGGTCTGCTATCCTATGGTCACCCCAAATGTTTGCTTTTTGCTTCACTGGTTTTTGACATATTGAGGCTGTGGGCCTGCCAATCAGACCCCCAGCCTGCTGTTCTCTCTACTAAATTAAAACTATGCACCCTAGGTGCATAACCAATTGGAAGTGGATCACCCTGTCAGCCCCTGTACCAGTGTACACTAGGTACCCAGGGCATTGGTGTACCCAAGGCCTGCCAGGGGCTGAAGCATGTATTATGCCACCCCAGGCTTGGCCTAACAATTTGACACAACTGGCTGATCACTCAGCTGGGGTAAGTTGGTGTAATCACCACTTACTTAGGTGTAGTATACCTATACCTAACCTTAAATGGGACACATGGTAACCTATAAGTCACTCCTATGGCAGGCCTTAACAATCCTGAAGGCAGAGTGCTTGGTTCCATGTGAGATGGTGCTCTGGCATGAGCTGAGCCTGTCTGCAGTGGTCGGAACAACTTCCTTCTACTGTTTCCAGATATCGTCATACCATATACACTTAAGTGCATTATGAACCTCGCAGTTAAATGCTATCTTTGGTTTGGCTTTATCAAAACATGTCGAGTAAGGTGTCATACGAATTGGAATACTATTACTAACCCCTCACCAATTCTGGCGACGGGGTTAGCATTCCACCCTTCTAGAGGGACACGACATGTACAGTACCTGAAACCCGGGTAAAATCAGACATAGCCTCAGCTCCAGAAAATGGATGCTGCCACCACAGACACAAATCTGCCCTCCTGCTGCTGGGAGTCCTTCCAGCTTGGGAGGTGTGGACAAAGGGTTTCCTGCCAGGGGAGGTGCGTGCACCACCCCAGACAGGATTTTGTGTAATGGTCAGGTAGGGCTTGAAAGAAACCAGACATGCCTGTGGCTCACAAGGAGCCTCGGTGCATATGCCAGTTCAAACCGGTCCTGGGGCACACCAGTCCCGGGCCTGGGGCGAGCTGGACAAAGGATTGGGGGTGTAACCACCCCCCTTCCTGGTCCCACCCATAGGGAGGGACCTAGCAGGTAGTCCGGCCCCTAGAATCCGCTTAAAGGTAGGAGCTGTGTCCTAAGACTTCAGACATCCTGGAATCCACTTAACACTAAGAAGAAGACGGGAACTTCGACGCTCTGCCGCACAGAGGACTGAAGCCAATCTCCCCTGTGGTCAGGGAGTGACCACCTTGCTAACGCAAGCACCATCCAGCGAATCAACGTCTGCTTTGCCGCCGCCTCCCGCCGGAGCCCGAGCCCAGAGACTGACAAGACCTGGACCTCCAGACCTCTCACCGCCCGATCCACAGTCCCTGAAAAGAGGAGACCCGTGGAGGCACCGAGACACGTGGAGCCAGCCATCTTGAAACGACCACGACAAGCTGACAAGCGCAACAACTGAGGCTCCCTCCAAGTTGTGCTTTGGGATCTGAGAAGCCCAACACCCGAGTAACATCTGCACCAAAGGTGAGCCCTCCAGCATCTCCACGATCTGCGTGGGGCCCTTCTGCATTTTGCCACTCGACGCGCCTAACCGGTTGCTGGCCCGCTGGCTAGTAGCCATCTTGGCGAAGAACTCTACAAAATACACCACTGGTCTGGTTGCTCCAGACTGGCCCTTGCTCCCCTCCAAAGGAGCAGTCCTTCTGACCTTGCTGGTCAGAACCATCAGCTTATTTCATCTCCTACAACAATTGCTTTTGCCAAGGCTTGTTTGCTTCGATCAAGTCGCCGACACCGCTGACAGCGAGAGCCTGCGTGGGACAGCTCGTGAACCGACTCCTGGACGTCGTCGACCTCCAGGGACCACGTGGCTGCAGAGACAAGCTACACCTTTCTTCCTGTTTGCACCCGACATTGCCTGGTACCCACCTGGTGCCACGCTGGTCACTGGCTAGTGACTGTGAACACTGTCCCCTCTGCTTACAGGTCTTCAGCATCCCCGATCCACTCTTGGATCCACTGCATCTCTCCCGGACCGATCGCCTGCAGCATCTTTGTCTTCAGGCTCCACGGAACAGATAGAAGAAACCCGACGCACTTCGAGGCCTATGCACCCGCTTCCTGTGGGTGAGGTAAAGCTGGCACGCCTGTGCCCAAGTGTAGTATTACATCTCTAGTGCCTGTGTTCCAAATCTTGAGTTCCTAGTCCATCCAGAAGATCCTCTTTGCAGTAACTTTGTACTTTTTACGCACCCATTGAAACCTATGGGAGCACGCGTGTGACTATTTGCTCTGCACACGCCACCCGTGGACCTCCTGGTCACTAACTGAAGTTAGCTCCTTGTAGGCCCAGCGATTCTAGAGGCCCTAGGCCTTTTCCCTTTTCTGTTTGTGGTACTTATACCACTATTTTAGTATATGGTTTGAGCGGCCACCAGGGCCTATCCATATAAAGTGCAACTTCTGTGTATTCTACTGTAATCTTGTTTGACGATTTGTGCTCCTGTGCTCATAAAGAGACTAGGGGTTACTTTGAGGAATAAATACATATATATTTTGAATATATATCTGTGTGGTGTCCTTTCATTGGTATAAAAGGGGGTTACATTTGGTAAAACAGCTGGCTTAACACGCTTCACGAGTTTAGCCTCAAAGACTGCTTAGCCTACGCTACCACTAGGGCAGCTAGTCCGAAAAGGTTGACTTACAACCACACCATAAGGGTTGCTTGGCATGGTACAAGGTGATCACTTTAACTAGTGAGCATCATATACCAGGCCAACTTCTCACATTGGTGGCAGCGGTGGGATTTGAGCTTGCTGTGTTTTACCATTGTAATCTCTTGGTTACCAATTGAAAGATCACATAGGTACCTGTAGGTACATATAAAACAAGATTAGATATACATAAGTTCTACTGAACTTAGTTGTTGTAGAGCAAAGGGAGTAGCACACCCTGACTACAACTACTAGATAGGTTTAGTAGGTAAACCCAAGTGTAGGTAGATTGCAACACATCCACCCACACTTCAGAGCAATGGCCGGGGCAGAGGGGTCCACTGTACCCATCTCTGTTGAGAGTGACCCCCAGAGGGCACCATCCAGCTTTGCTACCCTTAACCAGAATGAGCTCAGGCATTTGGCAACTCTTAGAGGCCTTAAACAGCCCAAGAACCCTACCTCTGCTGAGCTCAGAGAACTCTTACAAAATGATGAGAATCAGAGAGAACTCAGGAAAGCTTCCCAGTTAGCCCCCTTAGGGTCAGGAACAGGAGGCCCCCCTTCTGAAGATGCTACAGAGGTACCCAGTTCCAATAGCCATCCCTTAGATGAGAATCATACTACAGGGGAGGAAAGTGGTGAGGATACAGAAAGTAGTGATGATGAAGGGAGAACTAGCCCAGTGCCAAGTGTTATACTTGGCCCAGCTAAACTAAGGCTATTGGGGATTGACAGTGGGTTTACCCCATTGGATCTCCCCAGTGGACTTAACACAGGGCTTGGGAGGCAAAGGAATCGCTCAGGTGACTCCAATGCTTCTCATGGCTCTAGAGGCTCTCAAGGTCACTCCAGGAAAAGGATGACCACCCCTCAGAGGAGGGAACATGAGGCCAGAATGCAGGAAGCCCAGCTGAGGATCAGGAAGCAGGAGCTAGAAGTAGCCCTGATGGAAGAGAAACTGAACAAGGCTAGGCAACCTAGAGAGAGTGGGTCTATACCCACTGGTGGCAGCATTGTCCCTAAGGACAAAGATAGGGTCTTTGATAATAGGAACCTGTCTAAGGTTGTGCCCCCCTACAAAAGTGGGGATGACATCCACAAATGGATAACTGCTCTTGAGAGAGCCTGCAAAGTACAGCAGGTTCCTGAAGACCAGTGGGCAGCAATCCTCTGGCTCTCCTTTGAAGGAAGAGGCAGAGACAGACTCCTCACTGTTAGAGAAGAGGATGTCAGAAATTACAGAGTCCTGAAGAGTGTTCTGGTAGATGGGTTAGGCTTAACCACTGAACAGTACAGGTTAATGTTCAGAGACACCCAAAAGACACAGACTCAGGACTGGTCTGAATATGTTGAATGTGCCACTAAGGCTTTGGAGGGTTGGTTGCTGGGAAGTAAGGTATCTGATTTTACAGGATTGTATAATTTGATGATGAGAGAACAGATTTTAAATAACTGTCAAAACCAGCAACTGCATCAACACTTGGTTGACTCTGATCTGACCTCTCCCCAAGAATTGGGAAAGAAGGCAGACAAATGGGTCAGAACCAGGGTTAAGCAAAAGAACCAGCACCAGGGCCAAGGGGGTGATCAGAAGAAAACAGACCAAAAGTGTGGAGATCAGAAATCTAAAGACCAGAAGTCTTCAACAGGGCCCCAAACTACTGCTAAGGAGGGTGGGTCCCAACAACAGTCCAAAAAGAAGAAAGAAGGTCAAAAGAAACCCTGGTGCAATCATTGCAAAAATACAACTCACTGGACTAGTGATTGCAAAAAGGGTGGAGCCCCCAACACTGTTGCCCCTAAGGCACCTGCTCCCAGTACTACTGTTAGCAGTGTTGGTCCCCAGACAAAGGGTGTAGTGGGAATCATTATGGGAACTGAAGGAGATTCTGACTTAGACAGAACCCTGACACAGGCAGTCTTGATCTGTGATGGGGACATTGATTTGTCCCTGTCTGTGAGCCCCAGTAACCTGGGCAAGTACAGACAGACTCCTTTAATTAATGACAAAGTGGCTCAAGCCTACAGGGACACATGTGCCAGTGTCACTATGGTGACACCAGGCTTTGTGGACCCTGGACAGTACATACTAGGTGAGAACTACCTGGTGACCAATGCCAGCAATGCCACTACTTCACATAGTGTGGCAGTTGTTAACTTCTCATGGGGAGGGGTAACTGGCCTCAAAAGGGTTGAGGTTAGTGCAGACCTCCCAGTAGAATGTTTGTTGGGCAATGACCTAGAGAGTTCTCTATGGTCAGAAGTGGAGTACAGGACTCATGCAGAGATGTTAGGTATATCATCACATGTCCTTGCTGTGACCAGGTCACAGGCCAAAAAGTGCCTCACTGAACCTCAGGTCTTGGATCCTGGAACAATGGACCAAGCACCTACCAAGAAGAAGAACAGGAGGGTCAAGGCTGTGCCTTCCCCCCTGCCTCATAGTGATGATCAGCCTTCCCAGGAAGCTGATCTAGAGGACCCTGAAGGAACTGTCCCTGAAGAGCTTGAACCTGATCAGGTTGAGTTTCTGGGGACAGGGGGACCTTCAAGGGCTGACTTGAGGCAGGCTCAGTTATCCTGTCCCTCTCTTGAACCCCTCAGACAGCTGGCTGCTGCTGAGGCTGCTGGGAATGCTCAAGGTACCCATAAAGTGTATTGGGATGAAGGACTCCTTTATTCAGAGGCTAGAGACCCCAAGCCAGGTGCTACCAGGAGGTTGGTTATACCTCTGCAATTTAGGGGCTTCCTTCTTACCTTGGCCCATGATATTCCTTTAGCAGGACACTTAGGCCAGAACAAGACTTGGGACAGGCTTGTCCCTCACTTTCACTGGCCTCATATGAATGAAGATACAAAGGAGTTTTGTCGCTCCTGTGTGACCTGCCAAGCCAGTGGCAAATCAGGTGGCACAACAAAGGCCCCCCTAATACCACTACCTGTGGTGGGGGTCCCCTTTGAAAGAGTGGGAATAGATATAGTGGGTCCCATGGATCCTCCCACTGCATCTGGGCACAGATTTATACTGGTGGTAGTGGATCATGCCACCAGGTATCCAGAGGCAATTCCCCTTAGGACCACTACAGCTCCTGTTGTGGCCAGGGCCCTGCTGGGAGTATTCTCCAGAGTGGGGTTTCCTAAGGAGGTAGTATCTGACAGAGGTACCAACTTTATGTCAGGATACTTGACAGCTATGTGGAAGGAATGTGGTGTCAACTACAAGTTCACCACCCCTTATCACCCACAATGCAATGGGCTTGTTGAGAGATTCAACAAGACCCTAAAGGGTATGATCAAAGGATTACCTGAAAAGCTCAGGCGAAGATGGGACATCCTTCTACCCTGCCTTCTGTTTGCTTACAGAGAGGTCCCACAAAAAGGAGTTGGCTACAGCCCCTTTGAATTGTTGTTTGGGCACCCTGTAAGAGGCCCACTGTGTTTGGTGAAGGAAGGATGGGAGTTACCTCTCAAAAAGCCTAAGCTAGACATAGTGGACTATGTACTTGGTCTCCGCTCCAGGATGGCTGAGTATATGGAGAAGGCATCCAAAAACCTTGAGGCAAGCCAGGCCTTACAGAAAGCTTGGCATGACCAAAAGGCTGTCTTGGTTGAGTTTCAGCCAGGACAGAAGGTATGGGTGTTGGAGCCAGTGGCCCCAGCAGCACTCCAAGACAAATGGTCTGGACCCCATACAATCCTGGAAAAGAAGGGAGAGGTCACCTACTTGGTCGACCTAGGAACTCCCAGGAGTCCCCACAGGGTACTCCATGTTAACAGGCTTAAAGCATATGTTGACAGGGCAGACATGGGCTTGCTCATGGCTACAGATGAGGGACAGGAGGAAGAGAGTGACCCTCTCCCAGACCTGTTGTCTCAGAACCCTGAAGATGGCTCAGTTGAAGGAGTGACCCTTGGAGGCAACCTCACTGCCCATCAGCAGACTGAATGTAGACAGGTTCTACAATCATTTTCACATATGTTTTCCTTGATACCTAGTCAAACTGACTGGTGTACCCATGTGGTGGACACTGGTGACAGTCTGCCTGTAAAGAACAAGCTTTACAGA
This sequence comes from Triturus cristatus, assembly GCF_964204655.1. Classification (NCBI taxonomy): domain Eukaryota; kingdom Metazoa; phylum Chordata; class Amphibia; order Caudata; family Salamandridae; genus Triturus; species Triturus cristatus. The sequence goes on along the minus strand of NC_140579.1, from coordinate 933,692,579 downwards.
CAACCTGACCACGTCAGGGACTGTATAAAGGCTGAGGTACATAAAATGCTGGAATTAGGTGTCATTGAACCCTCAGAGAGCCCCTGGGCTAGCCCAGTGGTTCTGGTCCCCAAACCTCACACCAAAGATGGCAAGAGAGAGATGAGGTTCTGTGTGGACTACAGGGGTCTCAATGCTGTCACCAGGACAGATGCACACCCTATTCCAAGGGCAGATGAGCTCATAGACAAACTAGCTTCTGCAAAGTTTTTGAGCACATTTGACTTAACAGCTGGCTATTGGCAAATCAGATTAGCTGAGGAGTCTAAGGCCAAAACAGCATTCTCAACCCCAGGTGGGCACTACCAGTTTGTGGTGATGCCCTTTGGTCTGAAGAATGCACCTGCCACCTTCCAAAGGCTGGTGAACCAAGTCCTTACTGGGTTGGATGACTTTTGCGCAGCATATCTTGATGACATTGCTGTCTTTAGCTCCACCTGGGAGGATCACCTGATCCACCTGAAGAAGGCTCTTGAGGCTCTGCAAAGGGCAGGCCTCACTATCAAGGCTACTAAGTGCCAGATAGGGCAGAGTAAGGTTGTATATTTGGGCCACCTTGTAGGTGGAGGCCAAGTTCAACCACTGGAGAGTAAGATACAATCCATCAAGGACTGGTCCCCTCCAACCACCCAGACTCAAGTTCGAGCTTTCTTGGGCTTGACTGGGTACTACAGGAAGTTTGTTAAGAACTATGGGTCCATTGTGACTCCTCTTAATGATCTGACATCCAAGAAGATGCCCAAAAAGGTTCAGTGGACAGTAAGCTGTCAAAAGGCATTTGATGACCTGAAGGAGGCCATGTGCTCTGCACCTATCCTGAAAAGTCCTGACTACTCCAAAGAGTTTATTGTCCAAACAGATGCTTCTGAGTTGGGTGTGGGAGCTGTGCTGTCACAACTTAATGTAGATGGTCAAGACCATCCCATTGCTTTTATTAGCAGAAGGTTGACCCCCAGAGAGAAGAATTGGTCAGCTATTGAGAGGGATGCCTTTGCTGTGGTGTGGGCCCTGAAGAAGCTGAGGCCATACTTGTTTGGCACTCACTTCAAGATTCAGACCGACCATAAGCCCCTCTTGTGGCTAAATCAGATGAAGGGTGAAAACCCCAAACTGCTTAGGTGGTCCATTTCCCTACAGGGGATGGACTTTACAGTGGAGCACCGGCCAGGTACTGACCATGGGAATGCAGATGGTCTCTCCAGGTACTTCCACTTAGGACATGAAGACGAGACTGGTCAAGGCTAGTTTAATGTCCCAGCGTTTGGGGGGGGGGGGGTTGTGTAGGAGAGTAGGGTCTGCTATCCTATGGTCACCCCAAATTTTTGCTTTTTGCTTCACTGGTTTTTGACATATTGAGGCTGTGGGCCTGCCAATCAGACCCCCAGCCTGCTGTTCTCTCTACTAAATTAAAACTATGCACCCTAGGTGCATAACCAATTAGAAGTGGATCACCCTGTCAGCCCCTGTACCAGTGTACACTAGGTACCCAGGGCATTGGTGTACCCAAGGCCTGCCAGGGGCTGAAGCATGTATTATGCCACCCCAGGCTTGGCCTAACAATTTGACACAACTGGCTGATCACTCAGCTGGGGTAAGTTGGTGCAATCACCACTTACTTAGGTGTAGTATACCTATACCTAACCTTAAATGGGACACATGGTAACCTATAAGTCACTCCTATGGCAGGCCTTAACAATCCTGAAGGCAGAGTGCTTGGTTCCATGTGAGATGGTGCTCTGGCATGAGCTGAGCCTGTCTGCAGTGGTCGGAACAACTTCCTTCTACTGTTTCCAGATATCGTCATACCATATACTCTTAAGTGCATTATGAACCTCGCGGTTAAATGCTATCTTTGGTTTGGCTTTATCAAAACATGTCGAGTAAGGTGTCATACGAATTGGAATACTAACCCCTCGCCAATTCTGGCGACGGGGTTAGCATTCCACCCTTCTAGAGGGACACGACATGTACAGTACCTGAAACCCGGGTAAAATCAGACATAGCCTCAGCTCCACAAAATGGATGCTGCCACCACAGACACAAGTCTGCCCTCCTGCTGCTGGGAGTCCTTCCAGCTTGGGAGGTGTGGACAAAGGGTTTCCTGCCAGGGGAGGTGCGTGCATCACCCCAGACAGGATTTTGTGTATTGGTCAGGTAGGGCTTGAAAGAAACCAGACATGCCTGTGGCTCACAAGGAGCCTCGGTGCATATGCCAGTTCAAACCGGTCCTGGGGCACACCAGTCCCGGGCCTGGGGCGAGCTGGACAAAGGATTGGGGGTGTAACCACCCCCCTTCCTGGTCCCACCCATAGGGAGGGACCTAGCAGGTAGTCCGGCCCCTAGAATCCGCTTAAAGGTAGGAGCTGTGTCCTAAGACTTCAGACATCCTGGAATCAACTTAACACTAAGAAGAAGACGGGAACTTCGACGCTCTGCCGCACAGAGGACTGAAGCCAATCTCCCCTGTGGTCAGGGAGTGACCACCTTGCTAACGCAAGCACCATCCAGCGAATCAACGTCTGCTTTGCCGCCGCCTCCCGCCAGAGCCCGAGCCCAGAGACTGACAAGACCTGGACCTCCAGACCTCTCACCGCCCGATCCACAGTCCCTGAAAAGAGGAGACCCGTGGAGGCACCGAGACACGTGGAGCCAGCCATCTTGAAACGACCACGACAAGCTGACAAGCGCAACAACCGAGGCTCTCTCCAAGTTGTGCTTTGGGATCTGAGAAGCCCAACACCCGAGTAACATCTGCACCAAAGGTGAGCCCTCCAGCATCTCCACGATCTGCGTGGGGCCCTTCTGCATTTTGCCACTCGATGCGCCTAACCGGTTGCTGGCCCGCTGGCTAGTAGCCATCTTGGCGACGAAATCTATGAAATACACCACTGGTCTGGTTGCTCCAGACTGGCCCTTGCTCCCCTCCAAAGGAGCAGTCCTTCTGACCTTGCTGGTCAGAACCATCAGCTTATTTCATCTCCTACAACAATTGCTTTTGCCAAGGCTTGTTTGCTTCGATCAAGTAGCCGACACCGCCGACAGCGAGAGCCTGTGTGGGACAGCTCGTGAACCGCCTCCTGGACGTCGTCGACCTCCAGGGACCACGTGGCTGCAGAGACAAGCTACACCTTTCTTCCTGTTTGCACCCGACATTGCCTGGTACCCACCTGGTGCCACGCTGGTCACTGGCTAGTGACTGTGAACACTGTACCCTCTGCTTACAGGTCTTCAGCATCCCCGATCCACTCTTGGATCCACTGCATCTCTCCCGGACCGACCGCCTGCAGCATCTTTGTCTTCAGGCTCCACGGAACAGATAGAAGAAACCCGACGCACTTCGAGGCCTATGCACCCGCTTCCTGTGGGTGAGGTAAAGCTGGCACACCTGTGCCCAAGTGTAGTATTACATCTCTAGTGCCTGTGTTCCACATCTTGAGTTCCTAGTCCATCCGGAAGATCCTCTTTGCAGTAACTTTGTACTTTTTACGCACCCATTGAAACCTATGGGAGCACGCGTGTGACTATTTGCTCTGCACACGCCACCCGTGGACCTCCTGGTCACTAACTGAAGTTAGCTCCTTGTAGGCCCAGCGATTCTAGAGGCCCTAGGCCTTTTCCCTTTTCTGTTCGTAGTACTTATACCACTATTTTAGTATATGGTTTGAGCGGCCACCAGGGCCTATCCATATAAAGTGCAACTTCTGTGTATTCTACTGTAATCTTGTTTGACGATTTGTGCTCCTGTGCTCATAAAGAGACTAGGGGTTACTTTGAGGAATAAATACATATATATTTTGAATATATATCTGTGTGGTGTCCTTTCATTGGTATAAAAGGGGGTTACATTTGGTAAAACAGCTGGCTTAACACGCTTCACGAGTTTAGCCTCAAAGACTGCTTAGCCTACGCTACCACTAGGGCAGCTAGTCCGAAAAGGTTGACTTACAACCACACCATAAGGGTTGCTTGGCATGGTACAAGGTGATCACTTTAACTAGTGAGCATCATATACCAGGCCAACTTCTCACAGTCATTTTGCCAAAAAAGGGTCATTTTTCACTGCGAAATTGAGGTGTGACCACGTTGGGTTTTGCGCCGTTTCCTGTCGCGGGCACTAGGCGGACCCACACAAGTGAGGTACAGTTTTTCTTGTAAGACTTCGGGGAACACGGGGTGGGTGGAAATTTGTGGATCCACGCAGATTCCGGAACTTTCCACGACAGAAATGTGGGGAAAATGTGTTTTTTTGGACAATTTTTTAGGTTTGCAAGGGATTCTGGGTAACAGACCCTGGTGGGAGGCAGTCAAGTCACCCCATCCTGGATTCCCCTGGGTGTCTGGTTTTCAAAAATGTATAGGTTTGGTAGGTTTCCCAAGGTGCCCGCAGAGCTAGTGTTCAAAAACTACAGCTAGTCATTTTGCCCAAAAAGGGTCATTTTTCACTGCGAAATTGAGGTGTGACCACGTTGCGTTTTGCGCCGTTTCCTGTCGCGGGCACTAGGCCAACCCACACAAGTGAGGTACCATTTTTCTCGTAAGACGTTGGGGAACGCGTGGTGGGTGGAAATTTGTGGATCCATGCAGATTCCGAAACTTTCCACTACAGAAATGTGGGGAAAATGTGTTTTTTTGGACAATTTTTTAGGTTTGCAAGGGATTCTGGGTAATAGACCCTGGTGGGAGGCAGTCAAGTCACCCCATCCTGGATTTCCCTGGGTGTCTAGTTTTAAAAAAGGTATAGGTTTGCTAGGTTTCCCAAGGTGCCCGCTGAGCTAGGGTTCAAAAACTACAGCTAGTCATTTTGCCAAAAAAGGGTCATTTTTCACTGCGAAATTGAGGTGGGACCACGTTGCGTTTTGCGCCGTTTCCTGTCGCGGGCACTAGGCCGACCCACACAAGTGAGTTACCGTTTTTCTCGTAAGACTTTGAGGAACGCGGGTTGTGTGGAAATTTGTGGATCCACGCTGATTCAGGAACTTTCCATGACAGAAATGTGGGGAAAAAGTGTTTTTTTTGGACAATTTTTTAGGTTTGCAAGGGATTCTGGGTAACAGACCCTGGTGGGAGGCAGTCAAGTCACCCCATCTTGGATTCCCCTGGGTGTCTAGTTTTCAAAAATGTATAGGTTTGCTAGGTTTTCCAAGGTGCCCGCAGAGGTAGGGTTAAAAAACTACAGCTAGTCATTTTGCCAAAAAAGGGTCATTTTTCACTGCGAAATTGAGGTGTGACCACGTTGCGTTTTGCGCCGTTTCCTGTTGCGGGCACTAGGCGGACCCACACATGTGAGTAACCGTTTTTCTCGTACGACTTTGGGGAACGCGGGGTGGATGGAAATTTGTGGATCCACGTAGATTCCGGAACTTTCCACGACAGAAATATGGGGAAAATGTGGTTTTTTTGACAATTCGTTAGGTTTGCAAGGGATTCTGGGTAACAGACCCTGGTGGGAGGCAGTCAAGTCACCCCATCCTGGGTTCCCCTGGGTGTCTAGTTTTCAAAAATGTATAGGTTTGCTAGGTTTCCCAAGGTGCCCGCAGAGCTAGGGTTCAAAAACTACAGCTAGTCATTTTGCCAAAAAAGGGTCATTTTTCACTGCGAAATTGAGGTGTGACCACGTTGCGTTTTTCGCCGTTTCCTGTCGCGGGCAGTAGGCCGACCCACACAAGTGAGTTACCGTTTTTCTCATAAGACTTTGGGGAACGCGGGGTGGGTGGAAATTTGTGGATCCACGCAGATTCAGGAACTTTCCACGACAGAAATGTGGGGAAAATGTGTTTTTTTTGACAATTTTTTTTAGGTTTGCAAGGGATTCTGGGTAACAGACCCTGGTAGGAGGCAGTCAAGTCACCCCATCCTGGATTCCCCTGGGTGTCTAGTTTTCAAAAATGTATAGGTTTGCTAGGTTTCCCAAGGTGCCCGCAGAGCTAGGATTAAAAAACTACAGCTAGTCATTTTGCCAAAAAAGGGTAATTTTTCACTGCGAAATTGAGGTGTGACCACGTTGCGTTTTGCGCCGTCTCCTGTTGCGGGCACTAGGCGGACCCACACAAGTGAGTTACCGTTTTTCTCGTAAGACTTTGGGGAACGCGGGTTGTGTGGAAATTTGTGGATCCACGCTGATTCAGGAACTTTCCATGACAGAAATGTGGGGAAAAAGTGTTTTTTTTGGACAATTTTTTAGGTTTGCAAGGGATTCTGGGTAACAGACCCTGGTGGGAGGCAGTCAAGTCACCCCATCTTGGATTCCCCTGGGTGTCTAGTTTTCAAAAATGTATAGGTTTGCTAGGTTTTCCAAGGTGCCCGCAGAGGTAGGGTTAAAAAACTACAGCTAGTCATTTTGCCAAAAAAGGGTCATTTTTCACTGCGAAATTGAGGTGTGACCACGTTGCGTTTTGCGCCGTTTCCTGTTGCGGGCACTAGGCGGACCCACACATGTGAGTAACCGTTTTTCTCGTACGACTTTGGGGAACGCGGGGTGGATGGAAATTTGTGGATCCACGTAGATTCCGGAACTTTCCACGACAGAAATATGGGGAAAATGTGGTTTTTTTGACAATTCGTTAGGTTTGCAAGGGATTCTGGGTAACAGACCCTGGTGGGAGGCAGTCAAGTCACCCCATCCTGGGTTCCCCTGGGTGTCTAGTTTTCAAAAATGTATAGGTTTGCTAGGTTTCCCAAGGTGCCCGCAGAGCTAGGGTTCAAAAACTACAGCTAGTCATTTTGCCAAAAAAGGGTCATTTTTCACTGCGAAATTGAGGTGTGACCACGTTGCGTTTTTCGCCGTTTCCTGTCGCGGGCAGTAGGCCGACCCACACAAGTGAGTTACCGTTTTTCTCATAAGACTTTGGGGAACGCGGGGTGGGTGGAAATTTGTGGATCCACGCAGATTCAGGAACTTTCCACGACAGAAATGTGGGGAAAATGTGTTTTTTTTGACAATTTTTTTTAGGTTTGCAAGGGATTCTGGGTAACAGACCCTGGTAGGAGGCAGTCAAGTCACCCCATCCTGGATTCCCCTGGGTGTCTAGTTTTCAAAAATGTATAGGTTTGCTAGGTTTCCCAAGGTGCCCGCAGAGCTAGGATTAAAAAACTACAGCTAGTCATTTTGCCAAAAAAGGGTAATTTTTCACTGCGAAATTGAGGTGTGACCACGTTGCGTTTTGCGCCGTCTCCTGTTGCGGGCACTAGGCGGACCCACACAAGTGAGTTACCGTTTTTCTCGTAAGACTTTGGGGAACGCGGGGTGGATGGAAATTTGTGGATCCACGCAGATTCCGGAACTTTCCACGACAGAAATGTGGGGAAAATGTGGTTTTTTTGACAATCCTTTAGGTTTGCAAGGGATTCTGGGTAACAGACCCTGGTGGGAGGCAGTCAAGTCACCCCATCCTGGGTTCCCCTGGGTGTCTAGTTTTCAAAAATGTATAGGTTTGCTAGGTTTCCCAAGGTGCCCGCAGAGCTAGGGTTCAAAAACTACAGCTAGTCATTTTGCCAAAAAAGGGTCATTTTTCACTGCGAAATTGAGGTGTGACCATGTTGCGTTTTGCGCCGTTTCCTGTCGCGGGCACTAGGCCGCCCACACAAGTGAGGTACCATTTTTCTCGTAAGACGTTGGGGAACGCGGGGTGGGTGGAAATTTGTGGATCCACGCAGATTCCGGAACTTTCCACCACAGAAATGTGGGGAAAATGTGTTTTTTTTGACAACTTTTTAGGTTTGCAAGGGATTCTGGGTAACAGACCCTGGTGGGAGGCAGTCAAGTCACCCCATCCTGGATTTCCCTGGGTGTCTAGTTTTCAAAAATGTATAGGTTTGCTAGGTTTCCCAAGGTGCCCGCAGAGCTAGGATTAAAAAACTACAGCTAGTCATTTTGCCAAAAAAGGGTAATTTTTCACTGCGAAATTTAGGTGTGACCACGTTGCGTTTTGCGCCATTTCCTGTCGCGTGCAGTAGGCCGACCCACACAAGTGAGTTACCATTTTTCTCATAGGACTTTCGGGAACGCGGGGTGGGTGGAAATTTGTGGATCCACGCAGATTCAGGAACTTTCCACAACAGAAATGTGGGGAAAATGTGTTTTTTTTGACAATTTTTTTAGGTTTGCAAGGGATTCTGGGTAACAGACCCTGGTGGGAGGCAGTCAAGTCACCCCATCCTGGATTCCCCTGGGTGTTTAGTTTTCAAAAATGTATAGGTTTGCTAGGATTCCCAAGGTGCCCGCAGAGCTAGGGTTAAAAAACTACAGCTAGTCATTTTGCCAAAAAAGGGTCATTTTTCACTGCGAAATTGAGGTGTGACCACGTTGGGTTTTGCGCCGTTTCCTGTCGCGGGCACTAGGCGGATCCACACAAGTGAGGTACCGTTTTTCTTGTAAGACTTTGGGGAACACGGGGTGGGTGGAAATTTGTGGATCCACGCAGATTCCGGAACTTTCCACGACAGAAATGTGGGGAAAATGTGTTTTTTTGGATAATTTTTTAGGTTTGCAAGGGATTCTGGGTAACAGACCCTGGTGGGAGGCAGTCAAGTCACCCCATCCTGGATTTCCCTGGGTGTCTGGTTTTCAAAAATGTATAGGTTTGGTAGGTTTCCCAAGGTGCCCGCAGAGCTAGGGTTCAAAAACTACAGCTAGTCATTTTGCCAAAAAAGGGTCATTTTTCACTGCGAAATTGAGGTGTGACCACGTTGCGTTTTGCGCCGTTTCCTGTCGCGGGCACTAGGCCGACCCACACAAGTGAGGTACCATTTTTCTAGTAAGACGTTGGGGAACGCGTGGTGGGTGGAAATTTGTGGATCCACGCAGATTCCGGAACTTTCCACTACAGAAATGTGGGGAAAAGGTGTTTTTTTGGACAATTTTTTAGGTTTGCAAGGGATTCTGGGTAATAGACCCTGGTGGGAGGCAGTCAAGTCACCCCATCCTGGATTTCCCTGGGTGTCTAGTTTTAAAAAATGTATAGGTTTGCTAGGTTTCCCAAGGTGCCCGCTGAGCTAGGGTTCAAAAACTACAGCTAGTCATTTTGCCAAAAAAGGGTCATTTTTCACTGCAAAATTGAGGTGGGACCACGTTGCGTTTTGCGCCGTTTCCTGTCGCGGGCACTAGGCCGACCCACACAAGTGAGTTACCGTTTTTCTCGTAAGACTTTGAGGAACGCGGGTTGTGTGGAAATTTGTGGATCCACGCTGATTCAGGAACTTTCCACGACAGAAATGTGGGGAAAATGTGTTTTTTTTGGACAATTGTTTAGGTTTGCAAGGGATTCTGGGTAACAGACCCTGGTGGGAGGCAGTCAAGTCACCCCATCCTGGATTCCCCTGGGTGTCTAGTTTTCAAAAATGTATAGGTTTGCTAGGTTTCCCAAGGTGCCCATAGAGCTAGGGTTCAAAAACTACAGCTAGACATTTTGCCAAAAAAGGGTCATTTTTCACTGCGAAATTGAGGTGTGACCACGTTGCGTTTTGTGCCGTTTCCTGTCGCGGGCACTAGGCCGACCCACACAAGTGAGGTACCGTTTTTCTCGTAAGACTTTGGGGAACGCGGGGTGAGTGGACATTTGTGGATCCACGCAGATTCCGGAACTTTCCACGACAGAAATATGGGGAAAATGTGTTTTTTTTGACAATTTGTTAGGTTTGCAAGGGATTCTGGGTAACAGACCCTGGTGGGAGGCAGTCAAGTCACCCCATCCTGGATTCCCCTGGGTGTTTAGTTTTCAAAAATGTATAGGTTTGCTAGGTTTCCCAAGGTGCCCGCAGAGCTAGGGTTAAAAAACTACAGCTAGTCATTTTGCCAAAAAAGGGTAATTTTTCACTGCGAAATTGAGGTGTGACCACGTTGCGTTTTGCGCCGTTTCCTGTTGCGGGCACTAGGCGGACCCACACAAGTGAGTTACCATTTTTCTCGTAAGACTTTGGGGAATGCGGGGTGGATGGAAATTTGTGGATCCACGCAGATTCCGGAACTTTCCACGACAGAAATGTGGGGAAAATGTGGTTTTTTTGACAATTCTTTAGGTTTGCAAGGGATTCTGGGTAACAGACCCTGGTGGGAGGCAGTCAAGTCACCCCATCCTGGATTCCCCTGGGTGTCTAGTTTTCAAAAATGTATAGGTTTGCTAGGTTTCCCAAGGTGCCCGCAGAGCTAGGGTTCAAAAACTACAGCTAGTCATTTTGCCAAAAAAGGGTCATTTTTCACTGCGAAATTGAGGTGTGACCACGATGCGTTTTGCGACGTTTCCTGTCGCGGGCACTAGGCCGAACCACACAAGTGAGGTACCGTTTTTCTCGTAAGACTTTGGGGAACGCAGGGTGGTTGGAAATTTGTGGATCCACGCAGATTCCGGAACTTTCCACCACAGAAATGTGGGGAAAATGTGTTTTTTTGGACAAATTTTTAGGTTTGCAAGGGATTCTGGGTAACAGACCCTGGTGGGAGGCAGTCAAGTCACCCCATCCTGGGTTCCCCTGGGTGTCTAGTTTTCAAAAATGTATAGGTTTGCTAGGTTTCCCAAGGTGCCCGCAGAGCTAGGGTTCAAAAACTACAGCTAGTCATTTTGCCAAAAAAGGGTCATTTTTCACTGCGAAATTGAGGTGTGACCATGTTGCGTTTTGCGCCGTTTCCTGTCGCGGGCACTAGGCCGCCCACACAAGTGAGGTACCATTTTTCTCGTAAGACGTTGGGGAACGCGGGGTGGGTGGAAATTTGTGGATCCACGCCGATTCCGGAACTTTCCACCACAGAAATGTGGAGAAAATGTGTTTTTTTTGACAACTTTTTAGGTTTGCAAGGGATTCTGGGTAACAGACCCTGGTGGGAGGCAGTCAAGTCACCCCATCCTGGATTCCCCTGGGTGTCTAGTTTTCAAAAATGTATAGGTTTGCTAGGTTTCCCAAGGTGCCCGCAGAGCTAGGATTAAAAAACTACAGCTAGTCATTTTGCCAAAAAAGGGTAATTTTTCACTGCGAAATTTAGGTGTGACCACGTTGCGTTTTGCGCCGTTTCCTGTCGCGTGCAGTAGGCCGACCCACACAAGTGAGTTACCATTTTTCTCATAAGACTTTGGGGAACGCGGGGTGGGTGGAAATTTGTGGATCCACGCAGATTCAGGAACTTTCCACGACAGAAATGTGGGGAAAATGTGTTTTTTTTGACAATTGTTTTAGGTTTGCAAGGGATTCTGGGTAACAGACCCTGGTGGGAGGCAGTCAAGTCACCCCATCCTGGATTCCCCTGGGTGTTTAGTTTTCAAAAATGTATAGGTTTGCTAGGTTTCCCAAGGTGCCTGCAGAGCTAGGGTTAAAAAACTACAGCTAGTCATTTTGCCAAAAAAGGGTCATTTTTCACTGCGAAATTGAGGTGTGACCACGTTGGGTTTTGTGCCGTTTCCTGTCGCGGGCACTAGGCGGACCCACACAAGTGAGGTACCGTTTTTCTTGTAAGACTTTGGGGAACACGGGGTGGGTGGAAATTTGTGGATCCACGCAGATTCCGGAACTTTCCACGACAGAAATGTGGGGAAAATGTGTTTTTTTGACAATTTTTTAGGTTTGCAAGGGATTCTGGGTAACAGACCCTGGTGGGAGGCAGTCAAGTCACCCCATCCTGGATTCCCCTGGTTGTCTGGTTTTCAAAAATGTATAGGTTTGGTAGGTTTCCCAAGGTGCCCGCAGAGCTAGGGTTCAAAAACTACAGCTAGTCATTTTGCCAAAAAAGGGTCATTTTTCACTGCGAAATTGAGGTGTGACCACGTTGCGTTTTGCGCCGTTTCCTGTCGCGGGCACTAGGCCGACCCACACAAGTGAGGTACCATTTTTCTAGTAAGACGTTGGGGAACGCGTGGTGGGTGGAAATTTGTGGATCCACGCAGATTCCGGAACTTTCCACTACAGAAATGTGGGGAAAATGTGTTTTTTTGGACAATTTTTAGGTTTGCAAGGGATTCTGGGTAATAGACCCTGGTGGGAGGCAGTCAAGTCACCCCATCCTGGATTTCCCTGGGTGTCTAGTTTTAAAAAATGTATAGGTTTGCTACGTTTCCCAAGGTGCCCGCTGAGCTAGGGTTCAAAAACTACAGCTAATCATTTTGCCAAAAAAGGGTCATTTTTCACTGCGAAATTGAGGTGGGACCACGTTGCGTTTTGCGCCGTTTCCTGTCGCGGGCACTAGGCCGACCCACACAAGTGAGTTACCGTTTTTCATGTAAGACTTTGGGGAACACGGGGTGGGTGGAAATTTGTGGATCCACGCAGATTCAGGAACTTTCCACGACAGAAATGTGGGGAAAATGTGTTTTTTTTGACAATTTTTGTAGGTTTGCAAGGGATTCTGGGTAACAGACCCTGGTGGGAGGCAGTCAAGTCACCCCATCCTGGATTCCCCTGGGTGTTTAGTTTTCAAAAATGTATAGGTTTGCTAGGATTCCTGTGAGAAGTTGGCCTGGTATATGATGCTCACTAGTTAAAGTGATCACCTTGTACCATGCCAAGCAACCCTTATGGTGTGGTTGTAAGTCAACCTTTTCGGACTAGCTGCCCTAGTGGTAGCGTAGGCTAAGCAGTCTTTGAGGCTAAACTCGTGAAGCGTGTTAAGCCAGCTGTTTTACCAAATGTAACCCCCTTTTATACCAATGAAAGGACACCACACAGATATATATTCAAAATATATATGTATTTATTTCTCAAAGTAACCCCTAGTCTCTTTATGAGCACAGGAGCACAAATCGTCAAACAAGATTACAGTAGAATACACAGAAGTTGCACTTTATATGGATAGGCCCTGGTGGCCACTCAAACCATATACTAAAATAGTGGTATAAGTACCACGAACAGAAAAGGGAAAAGGCCGGGGGCCTCTAGAATCGCTGGGCCTACAAGGAGCTAACGTCAGTTAGTGACCAGGAGGTCCACGGGTGGCGTGTGCAGAGCAAATAGTCACACGCGTGCTCCCATAGGTTTCAATGGGTGCGTAAAAAGTACAAAGTTACTGCAAAGAGGATCTTCCGGATGGACTAGGAACTCAAGATTTGGAACACAGGCACTAGAGATGTAATACTACACTTGGGCACAGGTGTGCCAGCTTTACCTCACCCACAGGAAGCGGGTGCATAGGCCTCGAAGTGCGTCGGGTTTCTTCTATCTGTTCCGTGGAGCCTGAAGACAAAGATGCTGCAAGCGGTCGGTCCGGGAGAGATGCAGTGGATCCAAGAGTGGATCGGGGATGTTGAAGACCTGTAAGCAGAGGGGACAGTGTTCACAGTCACTAGCCAGTGACCGGCGTGGCACCAGGTGGGTACCAGGCAATGTCGGGTGCAAACAGGGAGAAAGGTGTAGCTTGCCTCTGCAGCCACGTGGTCCCTGGAGGTCGACCACGTCCAGGAGTCGAGTCACGAGCTGTCCCACGCAGGCTCTCGCTGTCGGCGGTGTCGGCGACTTGATCGAAGCAAACAAGCCTTGGCAAAAGCAATTGTTGTAGGAAAAGGAAATAAGCTGATGGTTCTGACCAGCAAGATCAGAAGGACTGCTCCTTTGGAGGGGAGCAAGGGCCAGTCTGGAGCAACCAGACCAGCGGTGTATTTCTTGAAGTTCGTCGCCAAGATGGCTACTAGCCAGCGGGCCAGCAACTGGTTAGGCGCGTCGAGTGGCAAAATGCAGAAGGGCCCCACGCAGATTGTGGAGATGCTGGGGGGCTCACCTTTGGTGCAGATGCTGCTCGGGTGTTGGGCTTCTCAGATCCCAAAGCACAACTTGGAGGAAGCCTCGGTTGTTGCACTTGTTAGCTTGTCGTAGTCGTTCCAAGATGGCCGGCTCCACGTGTCTCGGTGCCTCCACGGGTCTCCTCTTTTCAGGGACTGTGGATCGGGCAGTGAGAGGTCTGGAGGTCCAGGTCTTGTCAGTCTCTGGGCTCGGGCTCCGGCGGGAGGCGGCGGCAAAGCAGACGTTGATTCGCTGGATGGTGCTTGCGTTAGCAAGGTGGTCACTCCCTGACCACAGGGGAGATTGGCTTCAGTCCTCTGTGCAGCAGAGCGTCGAAGTTCCCGTCTTCTTCTTAGTATTAAGTTGATTCCAGGATGTCTGAAGTCTTAGGACACAGCTCCTACCTTTAAGCGGATTCTAGGGGCCGGACTACCTGCTAGGTCCCTCCCTATGGGTGGGACCAGGAAGGGGGGTGGTTACACCCCCAATCCTTTGTCCAGCTCGCCCCAGGCCCGGGACTGGTGTGCCCCAGGACCGGTTTGAACTGGCATATGCACCGAGGCTCCTTGTGAGCCACAGGCATGTCTGGTTTCTTTCAAGCCCTACCTGACCAATACACAAAATCCTGTCTGGGGTGGTGCACGCACCTCCCCTGGCAGGAAACCCTTTGTCCACACCTCCCAAGCTGGAAGGACTCCCAGCAGCAGGAGGGCAGACTTGTGTCTGTGGTGGCAGCATCCATTTTGTGGAGCTGAGGCTATGTCTGATTTTACCCGGGTTTCAGGTACTGTACATGTCGTGTCCCTCTAGAAGGGTGGAATGCTAACCCCGTCGCCAGAATTGGCGAGGGGTTAGTATTCCAATTTGTATGACACCTTACTCGACATGTTTTGATAAAGCCAAACCAGAGATAGCATTTAACCGCGAGGTTCATAATGCACTTAAGAGTATATGGTATGACGATATCTGGAAACAGTAGAGGGAAGTTGTTCCGACCACTGCAGACAGGCTCAGCTCATGCCAGAGCACCATCTCACATGGAACCACGCACTCTGCCTTCAGGATTGTTAAGGCCTGCCATAGGAGTGACTTATAGGTTACCAGGTGTCCCATTTAAGGTTAGGTATAGGTATACTACACCTAAGTAAGAGGTGATTACACCAACTTACCCCAGCTGAGTGATCAGCCAGTTGTGTCAAATTGTTAGGCCAAGCCTGGGGTGGCATAATACATGCTTCAGCCCCTGGCAGGCCTTGGGTACACCAGTGCCCTGGGTACCTAGTGTACACTGGTACAGGGGCTGACAGGGTGATCCACTTCCAATTGGTTATGCACCTAGGGTGCATAGTTTTAATTTAGTAGAGAGAACAGCAGGCTGGGGGTCTGATTGGCAGGCCCACAGCCTCAATATGTCAAAAACCAGTGAAGCAAAAAGCAAAAATTTGGGGTGACCATAGGATAGCAGACCCTACTCTCCTACACAACCCCCCCCAAACGCTGGGACATTAAACTAGCCTTGACCAGTCTCGTCTTCATGTCCTAAGTGGAAGTACCTGGAGAGACCATCTGCATTCCCATGGTCAGTACCTGGCCGGTGCTCCACTGTAAAGTCCATCCCCTGTAGGGAAATGGACCACCTAAGCAGTTTGGGGTTTTCACCCTTCATCTGATTTAGCCACAAGAGGGGCTTATGGTCGGTCTGAATCTTGAAGTGAGTGCCAAACAAGTATGGCCTCAGCTTCTTCAGGGCCCACACCACAGCAAAGGCCTCCCTCTCAATAGCTGACCAATTCTTCTCTCTGGGGGTCAACCTTCTGCTAATAAAAGCAATGGGTTGGTCTTGACCATCTACATTAAGTTGTGACAGCACAGCTCCCACACCCAACTCAGAAGCATCTGTTTGGACAATAAACTCTTTGGAGTAGTCAGGACTTTTCAGGATAGGTGCAGAGCACATGGCCTCCTTCAGGTCATCAAATGCCTTTTGACAGCTTACTGTCCACTGAACCTTTTTGGGCATCTTCTTGGATGTCAGATCATTAAGAGGAGTCACAATGGACCCATAGTTCTTAACAAACTTCCTGTAGTACCCAGTCAAGCCCAAGAAAGCTCGAACTTGAGTCTGGGTGGTTGGAGGGGACCAGTCCTTGATGGATTGTATCTTACTCTCCAGTGGTTGAACTTGGCCTCCACCTACAAGGTGGCCCAAATATACAACCTTACTCTGCCCTATCTGGCACTTTGTAGCCTTGATAGTGAGGCCTGCCCTTTGCAGAGCCTCAAGAGCCTTCTTCAGGTGGATCAGGTGATCCTCCCAGGTGGAGCTAAAGACAGCAATGTCATCCAGATATGCTGCGCAAAAGTCATCCAACCCAGTAAGGACTTGGTTCACCAGCCTTTGGAAGGTGGCAGGTGCATTCTTCAGACCAAAGGGCATCACCACAAACTGGTAGTGCCCACCTGGGGTTGAGAATGCTGTTTTGGCCTTAGACTCCTCAGCTAATCTGATTTGCCAATAGCCAGCTGTTAAGTCAAATGTGCTCAAAAACTTTGCAGAAGCTAGTTTGTCTATGAGCTCATCTGCCCTTGGAATAGGGTGTGCATCTGTCCTGGTGACAGCATTGAGTCCTCTGTAATCCACACAGAACCTCATCTCTCTCTTGCCATCCTTGGTGTGAGGTTTGGGGACCAGAACCACTGGGCTAGCCCAGGGGCTCTCTGAGGGTTCAATGACACCTAATTCCAGCATTTTATGTACCTCAGCCTTTATACAGTCCCTGACGTGGTCAGGTTGTCTGTAAAGCTTGTTCTTTACAGGCAGACTGTCACCAGTGTCCACCACATGGGTACACCAGTCAGTTTGACTAGGTATCAAGGAAAACATATGTGAAAATGATTGTAGAACCTGTCTACATTCATTCTGCTGATGGGCAGTGAGGTTGCCTCCAAGGGTCACTCCTTCAACTGAGCCATCTTCAGGGTTCTGAGACAACAGGTCTGGGAGAGGGTCACTCTCTTCCTCCTGTCCCTCATCTGTAGCCATGAGCAAGCCCATGTCTGCCCTGTCAACATATGCTTTAAGCCTGTTAACATGGAGTACCCTGTGGGGACTCCTGGGAGTTCCTATGTCGACCAAGTAGGTGACTTCTCCCTTCTTTTCCAGGATTGTATGGGGTCCAGACCATTTGTCTTGGAGTGCTGCTGGGGCCACTGGCTCCAACACCCATACCTTCTGTCCTGGCTGAAACTCAACCAAGACAGCCTTTTGGTCATGCCAAGCTTTCTGTAAGGCCTGGCTTGCCTCAAGGTTTTTGGATGCCTTCTCCATATACTCAGCCATCCTGGAGCGGAGACCAAGTACATAGTCCACTATGTCTAGCTTAGGCTTTTTGAGAGGTAACTCCCATCCTTCCTTCACCAAACACAGTGGGCCTCTCACAGGGTGCCCAAACAACAATTCAAAGGGGCTGTAGCCAACTCCTTTTTGTGGGACCTCTCTGTAAGCAAACAGAAGGCAGGGTAGAAGGATGTCCCATCTTCGCCTGAGCTTTTCAGGTAATCCTTTGATCATACCCTTTAGGGTCTTGTTGAATCTCTCAACAAGCCCATTGCATTGTGGGTGATAAGGGGTGGTGAACTTGTAGTTGACACCACATTCCTTCCACTTAGCTGTCAAGTATCCTGACATAAAGTTGGTACCTCTGTCAGATACTACCTCCTTAGGAAACCCCACTCTGGAGAATACTCCTAGCAGGGCCCTGGCCACAACAGGAGCTGTAGTGGTCCTAAGGGGAATTGCCTCTGGATACCTGGTGGCATGATCCACTACCACCAGTATAAATCTGTGCCCAGATGCAGTGGGAGGATCCATGGGACCCACTATGTCTATTCCCACTCTTTCAAAGGGGACCCCCACCACAGGTAGTGGTATTAGGGGGGCCTTTGTTGTGCCACCTGATTTGCCACTGGCTTGGCAGGTCACACAGGAGCGACAAAACTCCTTTGTATCTTCATTCATATAAGGCCAGTGAAAGTGAGGGACAAGTCTGTCCCAAGTCTTGTTCTGGCCTAAGTGTCCTGCTAAAGGAATGTCATGGGCCAAGGTAAGAAGGAAGCCCCTAAATTGCAGAGGTATAACCAACCTCCTGGTAGCACCAGGCTTGGGGTCTCTAGCCTCTGAATAAAGGAGCCCTTCATCTTAATACACTTTATGGGTACCTTGAGCATTCCCAGCAGCCTCAGCAGCAGCCAGCTGTCTGAGGGGTTCCAGAGAGGGACAGGATAACTGAGCCTGCCTCAAGTCAGCCCTTGAAGGTCCCCCTGTCCCCAGAAACTCAACCTGATCAGGTTCAAGCTCTTCAGGGACAGTTCCTTCAGGGTCCTCTAGATCAGCTTCCTGGGAAGGCTGATCATCACTCTGAGGCAGGGGGGAAGGCACAGCCTTGACCCTCCTGTTCTTCTTCTTGGTAGGTGCTTGGTCCATTGTTCCAGGATCCAAGACCTGAGGTTCAGTGAGGCACTTTTTGGCCTGTGACCTGGTCACAGCAAGGACATGTGATGATATACCTAACATCTCTGCATGAGTCCTGTACTCCACTTCTGACCATAGAGAACTCTCTAGGTCATTGCCCAACAAACATTCTACTGGGAGGTCTGCACTAACCACAACCCTTTTGAGGCCAGTTACCCCTCCCCATGAGAAGTTAACAACTGCCACACTGTGTGAAGTAGTGGCATTGCTGGCATTGGTCACCAGGTAGTTCTCACCTGGTATGTACTGTCCAGGGTCCACAAAGCCTGGTGTCACCATAGGGACACTGGCACATGTGTCCCTGTAGGCTTGAGCCACTTTGTCATTAATTAAAGGAGTCTGTCTGTACTTGCCCAGGTTACTGGGGCTCACAGTCAGGGACAAATCAATGTCCCCATCACAGATCAAGACTGCCTGTGTCAGGGTTCTGTCTAAGTCAGAATCTCCTTCAGTTCCCATAGTGATTCCCACTACACCCTTTGTCTGGGGACCAACACTGCTAACAGTAGTACTGGGAGCAGGTGCCTTAGGGGCAACAGTGTTGGGGGCTCCACCCTTTTTGCAATCACTAGTCCAGTGAGTTGTATTTTTGCAATGATTGCACCAGGGTTTCTTTTGACCTTCTTTCTTCTTTTTGGACTGTTGTTGGGACCCACCCTCCTTAGCAGTAGTTTGGGGCCCTGTTGAAGACTTCTGGTCTTTAGATTTCTGATCTCCACCCTTTTTGTCTGTTTTCTTCTGATCACCCCCTTGGCCCTGGTTCTGGTTCTTTTGCTTAACCCTGGTTCTGACCCATTTGTCTGCCTTCTTTCCCAATTCTTGGGGAGAGGTCAGATCAGAGTTAACCAAGTGTTGATGCAGTTGCTGGTTTTGACAGTTATTTAAAATCTGTTCTCTCATCATCAAATTATACAATCCTGTAAAATCAGATACCTTACTTCCCAGCAACCAACCCTCCAAAGCCTTAGTGGCACATTCAACATATTCAGACCAGTCCTGAGTCTGTGTCTTTTGGGTGTCTCTGAACATTAACCTGTACTGTTCAGTGGTTAAGCCTAACCCATCTACCAGAACACTCTTCAGGACTCTGTAGTTTCTGACATCCTCTTCTCTAACAGTGAGGAGTCTGTCTCTGCCTCTTCCTTCAAAGGAGAGCCAGAGGATTGCTGCCCACTGGTCTTCAGGAACCTGCTGTACTTTGCAGGCTCTCTCAAGAGCAGTTATCCATTTGTGGATGTCATCCCCACTTTTGTAGGGGGGCACAACCTTAGACAGGTTCCTATTATCAAAGACCCTATCTTTGTCCTTAGGGACAATGCTGCCACCAGTGGGTATAGACCCACTCTCTCTAGGTTGCCTAGCCTTGTTCAGTTTTTCTTCCATCAGGGCTACTTCTAGCTCCTGCTTCCTGATCCTCAGCTGGGCTTCCTGCATTCTGGCCTCATGTTCCCTCCTCTGAGGGGTGGTCATCCTTTTCCTGGAGTGACCTTGAGAGCCTCTAGAGCCATGAGAAGCATTGGAGTCACCTGAGCGATTCCTTTGCCTCCCAAGCCCTGTGTTAAGTCCACTGGGGAGATCCAATGGGGTAAACCCACTGTCAATCCCCAATAGCCTTAGTTTAGCTGGGCCAAGTATAACACTTGGCACTGGGCTAGTTCTCCCTTCATCATCACTACTTTCTGTATCCTCACCACTTTCCTCCCCTGTAGTATGATTCTCATCTAAGGGATGGCTATTGGAACTGGGTACCTTTGTAGCATCTTCAGAAGGGGGGCCTCCTGTTCCTGACCCTAAGGGGGCTAACTGGGAAGCTTTCTTGAGTTCTCTCTGATTCTCATCATTCTGTAAGAGTTCTCTGAGCTCAGCAGAGGTAGGGTTCTTGGGCTGTTTAAGGCCTCTAAGAGTTGCCAAATCCCTGAGCTCATTCTGATTAAGGGTAGCAAAGCTGGATGGTGCCCTCTGGGGGTCACTCTCAACAGAGATGGGTACAGTGGACCCCTCTGCCCCGGCCATTGCTCTTAAGTGTGGGTGGATGTGTTGCAATCTACCTACACTTGGGTTTGCCTACTAAACCTATCTAGTAGTTGTAGTCAGGGTGTGCTACTCCCTTTGCTCTACAACAACTAAGTTCAGTAGAACTTATGTATATCTAATCTTGTTTTATATGTACCTACAGGTACCTATGTGATCTTTCAATTGGTAACCAAGAGATTACAATGGTAAAACACAGCAAGCTCAAATCCAACCGCTGCTCACCAATGTGAGAAGTTGGCCTGGTATATGATGCTCACTAGTTAAAGTGATCACCTTGTACCATGCCAAGCAACCCTTATGGTGTGGTTGTAAGTCAACCTTTTCGGACTAGCTGCCCTAGTGGTAGCGTAGGCTAAGCAGTCTTTGAGGCTAAACTCGTGAAGCGTGTTAAGCCAGCTGTTTTACCAAATGTAACCCCCTTTTATACCAATGAAAGGACACCACACAGATATATATTCAAAATATATATGTATTTATTTCTCAAAGTAACCCCTAGTCTCTTTATGAGCACAGGAGCACAAATCGTCAAACAAGATTACAGTAGAATACACAGAAGTTGCACTTTATATGGATAGGCCCTGGTGGCCACTCAAACCATATACTAAAATAGTGGTATAAGTACCACGAACAGAAAAGGGAAAAGGCCTAGGGCCTCTAGAATCGCTGGGCCTACAAGGAGCTAACGTCAGTTAGTGACCAGGAGGTCCACGGGTGGCGTGTGCAGAGCAAATAGTCACACGCGTGCTCCCATAGGTTTCAATGGGTGCGTAAAAAGTACAAAGTTACTGCAAAGAGGATCTTCCGGATGGACTAGGAACTCAAGATTTGGAACACAGGCACTAGAGATGTAATACTACACTTGGGCACAGGTGTGCCAGCTTTACCTCACCCACAGGAAGCGGGTGCATAGGCCTCGAAGTGCGTCGGGTTTCTTCTATCTGTTCCGTGGAGCCTGAAGACAAAGATGCTGCAGGCGGTCGGTCCGGGAGAGATGCAGTGGATCCAAGAGTGGATCGGGGATGTTGAAGACCTGTAAGCAGAGGGGACAGTGTTCACAGTCACTAGCCAGTGACCGGCGTGGCACCAGGTGGGTACCAGGCAATGTCGGGTGCAAACAGGGAGAAAGGTGTAGCTTGCCTCTGCAGCCACGTGGTCCCTGGAGGTCGACGACGTCCAGGCGTCAAGTCACGAGCTGTCCCACGCAGGCTCTCGCTGTCGGCGGTGTCGGCGACTTGATCGAAGCAAACAAGCCTTGGCAAAAGCAATTGTTGTAGGAAACGGAAATAAGCTGATGGTTCTGACCAGCAAGGTCAGAAGGACTGCTCCTTTGGAGGGGAGCAAGGGCCAGTCTGGAGCAACCAGACCAGCGGTGTATTTCTTGAAGTTCGTCGCCAAGATGGCTACTAGCCAGCGGGCCAGCAACCGGTTAGGCGCGTCGAGTGGCAAAATGCAGAAGGGCCCCACGCAGATCGTGGAGATGCTGGGGGGCTCACCTTTAATGCAGATGCTGCTCGGGTGTTGGGCTTCTCAGATCCCAAAGCACAACTTGGAGGAAGCCTCGGTTGTTGCACTTGTCAGCTTGTCGTAGTCGTTCCAAGATGGCCGGCTCCACGTGTCTCGGTGCCTCCACGGGTCTCCGCTTTTCAGGGACTGTGGATCGGGCGGTGAGAGGTCTGGAGGTCCAGGTCTTGTCAGTCTCTGGGCTCGGGCTCCGGCGGGAGGCGGCGGCAAAGCAGACGTTGATTCGCTGGATGGTGCTTGCGTTAGCAAGGTGGTCACTCCCTGACCACAGGGGAGATTGGCTTCAGTCCTCTGTGCAGCAGAGCGTCGAAGTTCCCGTCTTCTTCTTAGTATTAAGTTGATTCCAGGATGTCTGAAGTCTTAGGACACAGCTCCTACCTTTAAGCGGATTCTAGGGGCCGGACTACCTGCTAGGTCCCTCCCTATGGGTGGGACCAGGAAGGGGGGTGGTTACACCCCCAATCCTTTGTCCAGCTCGCCCCAGGCCCGGGACTGGTGTGCCCCAGGACCGGTTTGAACTGGCATATGCACCGAGGCTCCTTGTGAGCCACAGGCATGTCTGGTTTCTTTCAAGCCCTACCTGACCAATACACAAAATCCTGTCTGGGGTGGTGCACGCACCTCCCCTGGCAGGAAACCCTTTGTCCACACCTCCCAAGCTGGAAGGACTCCCAGCAGCAGGAGGGCAGACTTGTGTCTGTGGTGGCAGCATCCATTTTGTGGAGCTGAGGCTATGTCTGATTTTACCCGGGTTTCAGGTACTGTACATGTCGTGTCCCTCTAGAAGGGTGGAATGCTAACCCCGTCGCCAGAATTGGCGAGGGGTTAGTATTCCAATTTGTATGACACCTTACTCGACATGTTTTGATAAAGCCAAACCAGAGATAGCATTTAACCGCGAGGTTCATAATGCACTTAAGAGTATATGGTATGACGATATCTGGAAACAGTAGAGGGAAGTTGTTCCGACCACTGCAGACAGGCTCAGCTCATGCCAGAGCACCATCTCACATGGAACCACGCACTCTGCCTTCAGGATTGTTAAGGCCTGCCATAGGAGTGACTTATAGGTTACCAGGTGTCCCATTTAAGGTTAGGTATAGGTATACTACACCTAAGTAAGAGGTGATTACACCAACTTACCCCAGCTGAGTGATCAGCCAGTTGTGTCAAATTGTTAGGCCAAGCCTGGGGTGGCATAATACATGCTTCAGCCCCTGGCAGGCCTTGGGTACACCAATGCCCTGGGTACCTAGTGTACACTGGTACAGGGGCTGACAGGGTGATCCACTTCCAATTGGTTATGCACCTAGGGTGCATAGTTTTAATTTAGTAGAGAGAACAGCAGGCTGGGGGTCTGATTGGCAGGCCCACAGCCTCAATATGTCAAAAACCAGTGAAGCAAAAAGCAAAAATTTGGGGTGACCATAGGATAGCAGACCCTACTCTCCTACAATTCCCAAGGTGCCCGCAGAGCTAGGGTTAAAAAACTACAGCTAGTCATTTTGCCAAAAAAGGGTCATTTTTCACTGTGAAATTGAGGTGTGACCACGTTGGGTTTTGCGCCGTTTCCTGTCGCGGGCACTAGGCGGACCCACACAAGTGAGGTACCGTTTTTCTTGTAAGACTTTGGGGAACACGGGGTGGGTGGAAATTTGTGGATCCACGCAGATTCCGGAACTTTCCACGACAGAAATGTGGGGAAAATGTGTTTTTTTTATAATTTTTTAGGTTTGCAAAGGATTCTGGGTAACAGACCCTGGTGGGAGGCAGTCAAGTCACCCCATCCTGGATTCCCCTGGGTGTCTGGTTTTCAAAAATGTATAGGTTTGGTAGGTTTCCCAAGGTGCCCGCAGAGCTAGGGTTCAAAAACTACAGCTAGTCATTTTGCCAAAAAAGGGTCATTTTTCACTGCGAAATTGAGGTGTAACCACGTTGCGTTTTGCGCCGTTTCCTGTCGCAGGCACTAGGCCGACCCACACAAGTGAGGTACCATTTTTCTCGTAAGACGTTGGGGAACGCGTGGTGGGTGGAAATTTGTGGATCCACGCCGATTCCGGAACTTTCCACTACAGAAATATGGGGAAAATGTGTTTTTTTGGACAATTTTTTAGGTTTGCAAGGGATTCTGGGTAATAGACCCTGGTGGGAGGCAGTCAAGTCACCCCATCCTGGATTTCCCTGGGTGTCTAGTTTTAAAAAATGTATCGGTTTGCTAGGTTTCCCAAGGTGCCCGCTGAGCTAGGGTTCAAAAACTACAGCTAGTCATTTTGCCAAAAAAGGGTCATTTTTCACTGCGAAATTGAGGTGGGACCACGTTGCGTTTTGCGCCGTTTCCTGTCGCGGGCACTAGGCCGTCCCACACAAGTGAGTTACCATTTTTCTCGTAAGACTTTGAGGAACGCGGGTTGTGTGGAAATTTGTGGATCCACGCTGATTCAGGAACTTTCCACGACAGAAATGTGGGGAAAATGTGTTTTTTTTGGACAATTTTTTAGGTTTGCAAGGGATTCTGGGTAACAGAGCCTGGTGGGAGGCAGTCAAGTCACCCCATACTGGATTCCCCTGGGTGTCTAGTTTTCAATAATGTATAGGTTTGCTAGGTTTCCCAAGGTGCCCGTAGAGCTAGGGTTCAAAAACTACAGCTAGACATTTTGCCAAAAAAGGGTCATTTTTCACTGCGAAATTGATGTGTGACCACGTTGCGTTTTGTGCCGTTTCCTGTCGCGGGCACTAGGCCGACCCACACAAGTGAGGTACCGTTTTTCTCGTAAGACTTTGGGGAATGCGGGGTGGGTGGACATTTGTGGATCCACGCAGATTCCGGAACTTTCCACAACAGAAATATGGGGAAAATGTGTATTTTTTGACAATTTGTTAGGTTTGCAAGGGATTCTGGGTAACAAACCCTGGTGGGAGGCAGTCAAGTCACCCCATCTTGGATTCCCCTGGGTGTCTAGTTTTCAAAAATGTATAGGTTTGCTAGGTTTTCCAAGGTGCCCGCAGAGGTAGGGTTAAAAAACTACAGCTAGTCATATTGCCAAAAAAGGGTCATTTTTCACGGCGAAATTGAGGTGTGACCACGTTGCGTTTTGCGCCGTTTCCTGTTGCGGGCACTAGGCGGACCCACACAAGTGAGTTACCGTTTTTCTCGTAAGACTTTGGGGAACGCGGGGTGGATGGAAATTTGTGGATCCACGCAGATTCCGGAACTTTCCACGACAGAAATGTGGGGAAAATGTGGTTTTTTTGACAATTCTTTAGGTTTGCAAGGGATTCTGGGTAACAGACCCTGGTGGGAGGCAGTCAAGTCACCCCATCCTGGGTTCCCCTGGGTGTCTAGTTTTCAAAAATGTATAGGTTTTCTAGGTTTCCCAAGGTGCCCGCAGAGCTAGGGTTTAAAAACTACAGCTAGTCATTTTGCCAAAAAAGGGTCATTTTTCACTGCGAAATTGAGGTGTGACCACGTTGCGTTTTGCACCGTTTCCTGTCACGGGCACTAGGCCGACCCACACAAGTGAGGTACCGTTTTTCTCGTAAGACTTTGGGGAACGTTTGGTGTGTGGAAATTTGTGGATCCACGCAGATTCCGGAACTTTCCACGTCAGAAATATGGGGAAAATGTGTTTTTTTTTACATTTTTTTAGGTTTGCAAGGGATTCTGGGTAACAGACCCTGGTGGGAGGCAGTCAAGTCAACCCATCTTGGATTCCCCTGGGTGTCTAGTTTTCAAAAATGTATAGTTTTGCTAGGTTTCCCAAGGTGCCCGCAGAGCTAGGGTTAACAAACTACAGCTAGTCATTTTGCTAAAAAAGTGTCATTTTTCACTGCGAAATTGAGGTGTGACCACGTTGGGTTTTGCGCCGTTTCCTGTCGCGGGCACTAGGCGGACCCACACAAGTGAGGTATTGTTTTTCTTGTAAGGCTTTGGGGAACACGGGGTGGGTGGAAATTTGTGGATCCACGCAGATTCCGGAACTTTCCACGACAGAAATGTGGGGAAAATGTGTTTTTTTTGACAATTTTTTAGGTTTGCAAGGGATTCTGCGTAACAGACCCTGGTGGGAGGCAGTCAAGTCACCCCATCCTGGATTCCCCTGGGTGTCTAGTTTTCAAAAATGTATAGGTTTGGTAGGTTTCCCAAGGTGCCCGCAGAGCTAGGGTTCAAAAACAACAGCTAGTCGTTTTGCCAAAAAAGGGTCATTTTTCACTGCAAACTTGAGGTGTGACCACGATGCGTTTTGCGCCGTTTCCTGTCGCGGGCACTAGGCCGACCCACACAAGTGAGTTACCGTTTTTCTTGTAAGACTTTGGGGAACGCGGGGTGGGTGGAAATTTGTGGATCCACGCAGATTCCGGAACTTTCTACCACAGAAATGTGGGGAAAATGGGGTTTTCTTGGACAGTTTTTTAGGTTTGCAAGGGATTCTGGGTATCAGACCCTGGTGGGAGGTAGTCAAGTCACCCCATCCTGGATTCCCCTGGGCGTCTAGTTTTTAAAAATGTATAGGTTTGCTAGGTTTCCCAAGGTGCCCGCAGAGCTAGGGTTAAAAAACTACAGCTAGTCGTTTTGCCAAAAAAGGGTCATTTTTCACTGTGAATTTGAGGTGTGACCACGATGCGTTTTGCGCCGTTTCCTGTCACGGGCACTAGGCCGACCCACAAAAGTGAGTTACCGTTTTTCTCGTAAGACTTTGGGGAACGCGGGGTGGGTAGAAATTTGTGGATCCACACAGATTCCGAAACTCGCCACAACAGAAATGTTGGGAAAATGTGTTTTTTTTGACAATTTTTTAGGTTTGCAAGGGATTCTGGGTAACAGACCATGGTGGGAGGCAGTCAAGTCACCCCATCCTGGATTCCCCTGGGTGTCTAGTTTTCAAAAATGTATAGGTTTGTTAGGTTTCCCAAGGTGCCCGCAGAGCTAGGGTTCAAAAACTACAGCTAGACATTTTGCCAAAAAAGGGTCATTTTTCACTGCGAAATTGAGGTGTGACCAAGGTGCGTTTTGCGCCGTTTCCTGTCGCGGGCACTAGGCCGACCCACACAAGTGAGGTACCGTTTTTATCGTAAGACTTTGAGGAACGCGGGTTGTGTGGAAATTTGTGGATCCACGCTGATTCAGGAACTTTCCACGACAGAAATGTGGGGAAAATGTGTTTTTTTTTGGACAATTTTTTAGGTTTGCAAGGGATTCTGGGTAACAGACCCTGGTGGGAGGCAGTCAAGTCACCCCATACTGGATTCCCCTGGGTGTCTAGTTTTCAAAAATGTATAGGTTTGCTAGGTTTCCCAAGGTGCCCGTAGAACTAGGGTTCAAAAACTACAGCTAGACATTTTGCCAAAAAAGGGTCATTTTTCACTGCGAAATTGAGGTGTGACCACGTTGCGTTTTGCGCCGTTTCCTGTCGCGGGCACTAGGCCGCCCACACAAGTGAGGTACCATTTTTCTCGTAAGACGTTGGGGAACGCGTGGTGGGTGGAAATTTGTGGATCCACGCAGATTCAGGAACTTTCCACGACAGAAATATGGGGAAAATGTGTATTTTTTGACAATTTGTTAGGTTTGCAAGGGATTCTGGGTAACAGACCCTGGTGGGAGGCAGTCAAGTCACCCCATCTTGGATTCCCCTGGGTGTCTAGTTTTCAAAAATGTATAGGTTTGCTAGGTTTTCCAAGGTGCCCGCAGAGGTAGGGTTAAAAAACTACAGCTAGTCATTTTGCCAAAAAAGGGTCATTTTTCACTGCAAAATTGAGGTGTGACCACGTTGCGTTTTGCGCCGTTTCCTGTTGCGGGCACTAGGCGGACCCACACAAGTGAGTTACCGTTTTTCTCATAAGACTTTGGGGAACACGGGGTGGGTGGAAATTTGTGGATCCACGCAGATTCAGGAACTTTCCACGACAGAAATGTGGGGAAAATGTGTTTTTTTTGACAATTTTTTTAGGTTTGCAAGGGATTCTGGGTAACAGACCCTGGTGGGAGGCAGTCAAGTCACCCCATCCTGGATTCCCCTGGGTGTCTAGTTTTCAAAAATGTATAGGTTTGCTAGGTTTCCCAAGGTGCCCGCAGAGCTAGGATTAAAAAACTACAGCTAGTCATTTTGCCAAAAAAGGGTAATTTTTCACTGCGAAATTTAGGTGTGACCACGTTGCGTTTTGCGCCGTTTCCTGTTGCGGGCACTAGGCGGACCCACACAAGTGAGTTACCGTTTTTCTCATAAGACTTTGGAGAACACGGGGAGGGTGGAAATTTGTGGATCCACGCAGATTCAGGAACTTTCCACGACAGAAATGTGGGGAAAATGTGTTTTTTTTGACAATTTTTTTAGGTTTGCAAGGGATTCTGGGTAACAGACCCTGGTGGGAGGCAGTCAAGTCACCCCATCCTGGATTCCCCTGGGTGCCTAGTTTTCAAAAATGTATAGGTTTGCTAGGTTTCCCAAGGTGCCCGCAGAGCTAGGATTAAAAAACTACAGCTAGTCATTTTGCCAAAAAAGGGTAATTTTTCACTGCGAAATTTAGGTGTGACCACGTTGCGTTTTGCGCCGTTTCCCTTCGCGTGCAGTAGGCCGACCCACACAAGTGAGTTACCGTTTTTATCATAAGACTTTGGGGAAGGCGGGGTGGGTGGAAATTTGTGGATCCACGCAGATTCAGGAACTTTCCACGACAGAAATGTGGGGAAAATGTGTTTTTTTTGACAATTTTTTTAGGTTTGCAAGGGATTCTGGGTAACAGACCCTGGTGGGAGGCAGTCAAGTCACCCCATCCTGGATTCCCCTGGGTGTTTAGTTTTCAAAAATGTATGGGTTTGCTAGGTTTCCCAAGGTGCCCGCAGAGCTAGGGTTAAAAAACTACAGCTAGTCATTTTGCCAAAAAAGGGTAATTTTTCACTGCGAAATTGAGGTGTGACCACGTTGCGTTTTGCGCCGTTTCCTGTTGCGGGCACTAGGCGGACCCACACAAGTGAGTTACCGTTTTTCTCGTAAGACTTTGGGGAATGCGGGGTGGATGGAAATTTGTGGATCCACGCAGATTCCGGAACTTTCCACGACAGAAATGTGGAGAAAATGTGTTTTTTTGGACAAATTTTAAGGTTTGCAAGGGATTCTGGGTAACAGACCCTGGTAGGAGGCAGTCAAGTCAACCCATCCTGGGTTCCCCTGGGTGTCTAGTTTTTAAAAATGTATAGGTTTGCTAGGTTTCCCAAGGTGCCCGCAGAGCTAGGGTTCAAAAACTACAGCTAGTCATTTTGCCAAAAAAGGGTCATTTTTCACTGCGAAATTGAGGTGTGACCATGTTGCGTTTTGCGCCGTTTCCTGTCGCAGGCACTAGGCCGCCCACACAAGTGAGGTACCATTTTTCTCGTAAGACGTTGGGGAATGCGGGGTGGGTGGAAATTTGTGGATCCACGCAGATTCCGGAACTTTCCACCACAGAAATGTTGGGAAAATGTGTTTTTTTTGACAACTTTTTAGGTTTGCAAGGGATTCTGGGTAACAGACCCTGGTGGGAGGCAGTCAAGTCACCCCATCCTGGATTCCCCTGGGTGTCTAGTTTTCAAAAATGTATAGGTTTGCTAGGTTTCCCAAGGTGCCCGCAGAGCTAGGATTAAAAAACTACAGCTAGTCATTTTGCCAAAAAAGGGTAATTTTTCACTGCGAAATTTAGGTGTGACCACGTTGCGTTTTGCGCCGTTTCCTGTCGCGGGCACTAGGCCGACCCACACATGGGAGGTACCATTTTTCTAGTAAGACGTTGGGGAACGCGTGGTGGGTGGAAATTTGTGGATCCACGCAGATTCCGGAACTTTCCACTACAGAAACGTGGGGAAAATGTGTTTTTTTGGACAATTTTTTAGGTTTGCAAGGGATTCTGGGTAATAGACCCTGGTGGGAGGCAGTCAAGTCACCCCATCCTGGATTTCCCTGGGTGTCTAGTTTTAAAAAATGTATAGGTTTGCTAGGTTTCCCAAGGTACCCGCAGAGCTAGGATTAAAAAACTACAGCTAGTCATTTTGCCAAAAAAGGGTAATTTTTCACTGCGAAATTGAGGTGGGACCACGTTGCGTTTTGCGCCGTTTCCTGTCGCGGGCACTAGGCCGACCCACACAAGTGAGGTACCGTTTTTCTCGTAAGACTTTGGGGAACGTGGGGTGAGTGGACATTTGTGGATCCACGCAGATTCCGGAACTTTCCACGACAGAAATATGGGGAAAATGTGTATTTTTTGACAATTTGTTAGGTTTGCAAGGGATTCTGGGTAACAGACCCTGGTGGGAGGCAGTCAAGTCACCCCATCTTGGATTCCCCTGGGTGTCTAGTTTTCAAAAATGTATAGGTTTGCTAGGTTTTCCAAGGTGCCCGCAGAGGTAGGGTTAAAAAACTACAGCTAGTCATTTTGCCAAAAAAGGGTCATTTTTCACTGCGAAATTGAGGTGTGACCACGTTGCGTTTTGCGCCGTTTCCTGTTGCGGGCACTAGGCGGACCCACACAAGTGAGTTACCGTTTTTCTCATAAGACTTTGGGGAACACGGGGTGGGTGGAAATTTGTGGATCCACGCAGATTCAGGAACTTTCCACGACAGAAATGTGGGGAAAATGTGTTTTTTTTGACAATTTTTTTAGGTTTGCAAGGGATTCTGGGTAACAGACCCTGGTGGGAGGCAGTCAAGTCACCCCATCCTGGATTCCCCTGGATGTCTAGTTTTCAAAAATGTATAGGTTTGCTAGGTTTCCCAAGGTACCCGCAGAGCTAGGATTAAAAAACTACAGCTAGTCATTTTGCCAAAAAAGGGTAATTTTTCACTGCGAAATTTAGGTGTGACCACGTTGCGTTTTGCGCCGTTTCCCTTCGCGTGCAGTAGGCCGACCCACACAAGTGAGTTACCGTTTTTCTCATAAGACTTTGGGGAAGGCGGGGTTGGTGGAAATTTGTGGATCCACGCAGATTCAGGAACTTTCCACGACAGAAATGTGGGGAAAATGTGTTTTTTTTGACAATTTTTTTAGGTTTGCAAGGGATTCTGGGTAACAGACCCTGGTGGGAGGCAGTCAAGTCACCCCATCCTGGATTCCCCTGGGTGTTTAGTTTTCAAAAATGTATAGGTTTGCTAGGTTTCCCAAGGTGCCCGCAGAGCTAGGGTTAAAAAACTACAGCTAGTCATTTTGCCAAAAAAGGGTCATTTTTCACTGCGAAATTGAGGTGTGACCACGTTGGGTTTTGCGCCGTTTCCTGTCGCGGGCACTAGGCGGATCCACACAAGTGAGGTACCATTTTTCTTGTAAGACTTTGGGGAACATGGGGTGGGTGGAAATTTGTGGATCCACGCAGATTCCGGAACTTTCCACGACAGAAATGTGGGGAAAATGTGTTTTTTTGACAATTTTTTAGGTTTGCAAGGGATTCTGGGTAACAGACCCTGGTGGGAGGCAGTCAAGTCACCCCATCCTGGATTCCCCTGGGTGTCTGGTTTTCAAAAATGTATAGATTTGGTAGGTTTCCCAAGGTGCCCGCAGAGCTAGGGTTCAAAAACTACAGCTAGTCATTTTGCCAAAAAAGGGTCATTTTTCACTGCGAAATTGAGGTGTAACCACGTTGCGTTTTGCGCCGTTTCCTGTCGCGGGCACTAGGCCGACCCACACAAGTGAGGTACCATTTTTCTCGTAAGTCGTTGGGGAACGCGTGGTGGGTGGAAATTTGTGGATCCACGCAGATTCCGGAACTTTCCACTACAGAAATATGGGGAAAATGTGTTTTTTTGGACAATTTTTTAGGTTTGCAAGGGATTCTGGGTAATAGACCCTGGTGGGAGGCAGTCAAGTCACCCCATCCTGGATTCCCCTGGGTGTCTAGTTTTCAAAAATGTATAGGTTTGCTAGGTTTCCCAAGGTGCCCGTAGAGCTAGGGTTCAAAAACTACAGCTAGACATTTTGCCAAAAAAGGGTCATTTTTCACTGCGAAATTGAGGTGTGACCACGTTGCGTTTTGTGCCGTTTCCTGTCGCGGGCACTAGGCCGACCCACGCAAGTGAGGTACCATTTTTCTCGTAAGACTTTGGGGAATGCGGGGTGGGTAGACATTTGTGGATCCACGCAGATTCCGGAACTTTCCACGACAGAAATATGGGGAAAATGTGTATTTTTTGACAATTTGTTAGGTTTGCAAGGGATTCTGGGTAACAGACCCTGGTAGGAGGCAGTCAAGTCACCCCATCTTGGATTCCCCTGGGTGTCTAGTTTTCAAAAATGTATAGGTTTGCTAGGTTTCCCAAGGTGCCCGCAGAGCTAGGGTTCAAAAACTACAGCTAGTCATTTTGCCAAAAAAGGGTCATTTTTCACTGCGAAATTGAGGTGTGTCCACGTTGCGTTTTGCGCCGTTTCCTGTCGCGGGCACTAGGCGGACCCACACAAGTGAGTTACCGTTTTTCTCATAAGACTTTGGGGAAGGCGGGGTGGGTGGAAATTTGTGGATCCACGCAGATTCAGGAACTTTCCACGACAGAAATGTGGGGAAAATGTGTTTTTTTTGACAATTTTTTTAGGTTTGCAAGGGATTCTGGGTAACAGACCCTGGTGGGAGGCAGTCAAGTCACCCCATCCTGGTTTCCCTGGGTGTTTAGTTTTCAAAAATGTATAGGTTTGCTAGGTTTCCCAAGGTGCCTGCAGAGCTAGGGTTAAAAAACTACAGCTAGTCATTTTGCCAAAAAAGAGTCATTTTTCACTGCGAAATTGAGGTGTGACCACGTTGGGTTTTGCGCCGTTTCCTGTCGCGGGCACTAGGCGGACCCACACAAGTGAGGTACCGTTTTTCTTGTAAGACTTTGGGGAACACGGGGTGGGTGGAAATTTGTGGATCCACGCAGATTCCGGAACTTTCCACGACAGAAATGTGGGGAAAATGTGTTTTTTTGACAATTTTTTAGGTTTGCAAGGGATTCTGGGTAACAGACCCTGGTGGGAGGCAGTCAAGTCACCCCATCCTGGATTCCCCTGGGTGTCTGTTTTTCAAAAATGTATAGATTTGGTAGGTTTCCCAAGGTGCCCGCAGAGCTAGGGTTCAAAAACTACAGCTAGTCATTTTGCCAAAAAAGGGTCATTTTTCACTGCGAAATTGAGGTGTAACCACGTTGCGTTTTGCGCCGTTTCCTGTCGCGGTCACTAGGCCGACCCACACAAGTGAGGTACCATTTCTCTCGTAAGACGTTGGGGAACGCGTGGTGGGTGGAAATTTGTGGATCCACGCAGATTCCAGAACTTTCCACTACAGAAATATGGGGAAAATGTGTTTTTTTGGACAATTTTTTAGGTTTGCAAGGGATTCTGGGTAATAGACCCTGGTGGGAGGCAGTCAAGTCACCCCATCCTGGATTTCCCTGGGTGTCTAGTTTTAAAAAATGTATCAGTTTGCTAGGTTTCCCAAGGTGCCCGCTGAGCTAGGGTTCAAAAACTACAGCTAGTCATTTTGCCAAAAAAGGGTCATTTTTCACTGCGAAATTGAGGTGGGACCACGTTGCGTTTTGCGCCGTTTCCTGTCATGGGCACTAGGCCGACCCACACAAGTGAGTTACCATTTTTCTCGTAAGACTTTGAGGAACGCGGGTTGTGTGGAAATTTGTGGATCCACGCTGATTCAGGAACTTTCCACGACAGAAATGTGGGGAAAATGTGTTTTTTTTGGACAATTTTTTAGGTTTGCAAGGGATTCTGGGTAACAGAGCCTGGTGGGAGGCAGTCAAGTCACCCCATCCTGGGTTCCCCTGGGTGTCTAGTTTTCAAAAATGTATAGGTTTGCTAGGTTTCCCAAGGTGCCCGTAGAGCTAGGGTTCAAAAACTACAGCTAGACATTTTGCCAAAAAAGGGTCATTTTTCACTGCGAAATTGAGGTGTGACCACGTTGCGTTTTGTGCCGTTTCCTGTCGCGGGCACTAGGCCGACCCACACAAGTGAGGTACCGTTTTTCTCGTAAGACTTTGGGGAATGCAGGGTGGGTGGACATTTGTGGATCCACGCAGATTCCGGAACTTTCCACGACAGAAATATGGGGAAAATGTGTATTTTTTGACAATTTGTTAGGTTTGCAAGGGATTCTGGGTAACAGACCCTGGTGGGAGGCAGTCAAGTCACCCCATCTTGGATTCCCCTGGGTGTCTAGTTTTCAAAAATGTATAGGTTTGCTAGGTTTTCCAAGGTGCCCGCAGAGGTAGGGTTAAAAAACTACAGCTAGTCATATTGCCAAAAAAGGGTCATTTTTCACGGCGAAATTGAGGTGTGACCACGTTGCGTTTTGCGCCGTTTCCTGTTGCGGGCACTAGGCGGACCCACACAAGTGAGTTACCGTTTTTCTCGTAAGACTTTGGGGAACGCGGGGTGGATGGAAATTTGTGGATCCACGCAGATTCCGGAACTTTCCACGACAGAAATGTGGGGAAAATGTGGTTTTTTTGACAATTCTTTAGGTTTGCAAGGGATTCTGGGTAACAGACCCTGGTGGGAGGCAGTCAAGTCACCCCATCCTGGGTTCCCCTGGGTGTCTAGTTTTCAAAAATGTATAGGTTTGCTAGGTTTCCTGTTAGACCTGGCACCTTGGCGTGAGTCTCCCTTCCTCTTTTTGTCGCTGTGCCTCATGTGTTTTTATGGTGTTGGCCGCTCAGCACGCTGTGCCACTGCCAACCAGTGTCACGGTGCGAGTGCTCCCTATGTAAATTGTATATGTTGGTTGGATTCCATGATTGGATTGTTTGATTTACTGTCAGACCCCAGTAAAGTGCGCCGGGGGCGCCAGGGCATGTAAATGCGAACACCGCTGGTGGGCTTGCAGCACTGGTTGTGCCACCCACAGAAGCGGCTGGTAAAATATGTCTGAGGTCTGCCATCGCAGAACCTGCGTGCAGTCTGGTACTGCCATGCTGACCGGCAAGTGCCCACACTTGCCAGTCCCTAAACCCTTCCCTTAGCTGCATGTTAGTCACCCCTCTGGTAGGCCCACGGGCAGGGTGCATTGTACGCCTAAGGTAGGACAAGCCTGGATGCGTGGCATGTCCTAGTAGTGAATTACCGCCATCTTGTTGTTCACTACTGCAAGGCTACCCTGTTCTCATAGGCCAGTATGGGCGGCCTGGATTATTACACCCTATGATCCTAACCGACCCAGGGAACATGGTAGAAGATCGAGTTTAGTATGCCTGAACTCGGAATAATAAGGTACATCTTTTCGCAAGGTTTATTTTAATATTCCGGGTTTGCAAATGCCGCTTTTTAGAAAGTCGGCCTTTGCTTGCCTAAACATTTCAGCCGCCTCTGCGTGATGTGTATCTGATGTCTGGCTGGTGTGAGTGACAGGGCTGGGGGAACCCAGATGGGCAGGGCTAGGTAGCCTGGTATGAATAGGACGATCGACAGGTAGATGGGTGGGAGGAGTGCTCCTAGGTTCTGAATAGGACAGTGCTCCGCTACCTCGATGCCGGCTCCACCCCCTGTGGAGCGTCTGATGACTCTGCCCTGCACTCTGAAAGAAGAAGCCTGCATCGCGTAAACAAAGTGCTCAGAAACCGGACTGAACTAGGCAAGGGCCCCCCTAGCCTGGGAGAACAAAAGATTTGTGGTATAAATGGAGGAGCCCTGCTCCTAAGAAACTAGATCCGCTTTTGACCAAGAAGAATCTCTGCCTGAGGAGGAGGCACCGGGAAAGCTGTAGGAGGAAGACTGTCCCTATCCTGGGGGATTGGCCTGCAGTGGTGACCTTGCTGCCAAAGGAGAGAAGAGAAACTGTTTGTAGGAAGGTGGATATCTGACTATGGTTACCCCCAAATTTT
Source organism: Triturus cristatus (assembly GCF_964204655.1). NCBI lineage: Eukaryota > Metazoa > Chordata > Amphibia > Caudata > Salamandridae > Triturus > Triturus cristatus. Next base: position 933,656,945 of record NC_140579.1, on the reverse strand, counting down.
TGCCTAGTGTCTAGCTGGTTTTTCGACTTAGTTGGCCTGAGATCCTGCCATTCAGGCTCTCAGGCTATCTGCTCTCTCTGTAAAATGGACTCCATGTACCCTAGGTACATACCCAATTGGTTGGATCACCCTGTCAGCCCCTGTACCAGTGTACACTAGGTACCCAGGGCATTGGTGTACCCAAGGCCTGCCAAGGGCTGCAGCATGTATTATGCCACCCCAGGCTTGGCCTAACAATTTGACACAACTGGCTGATCACTCAGCTGGGGTAAGTTGGTGTAATCACCTCTTACTTAGGTGTAGTATACCTATACCTAACCTTAAATGGGACACCTGGTAACCTATAAGTCACTCCTATGGCAGGCCTTAACAATCCTGAAGGCAGAGTGCTTGGTTCCATGTGAGATGGTGCTCTGGCATGAGCTGAGCCTGTCTGCAGTGGTCGGAACAACTTCCTCCTACTGTTTCCAGATATCGTCATACCATATACTCTTAAGTGCATTATGAACCTCGCGGTTAAATGCTATCTTTGGTTTGGCTTTATCAAAACATGTCGAGTAAGGTGTCATACGAATTGGAATACTAACCCCTCGCCAATTCTGGCGACGGGGTTAGCATTCCCCCCTTCTAGAGGGACACGACATGTACAGTACCTGAAACCCGGGTAAAATCAGACATAGCCTCAGCTCCACAAAATGGATGCTGCCACCACAGACACAAGTCTGCCCTCCTGCTGCTGGGAGTCCTTCCAGCTTGGGAGGTGTGGACAAAGGGTTTCCTGCCAGGGGAGGTGCGTGCACCACCCCAGACAGGATTTTGTGTATTGGTCAGGTAGGGCTTGAAAGAAACCAGACATGCCTGTGGCTCACAAGGAGCCTCGGTGCATATGCCAGTTCAAACCGGTCCTGGGGCACACCAGTCCCGGGCCTGGGGCGAGCTGGACAAAGGATTGGGGGTGTAACCACCCCCCTTCCTGGTCCCACCCATAGGGAGGGACCTAGCAGGTAGTCCGGCCCCTAGAATCCGAATAAAGGTAGGAGCTGTGTCCTAAGACTTCAGACATCCTGAAATCAACTTGAAACTAAGAAGAAGACGGGAACTTCGACATTCTGCTGCACAGAAGACTGAAGAAAATCTCCCCTGTGGTCAGGGAGTGACCACCTTGCTAACGCAAGCACCATCCAGCGCATCAACGTCTGCTTTGCCGCCGCCTCCCGCCGGAGCCCGAGCCCAGAGACTGACAAGACCTGGACCTCCAGACCTCTCACCGCCCGATCCACAGTCCCTGCAAAGAGGAGACCCGTGGAGGCACCGAGACACGTGGAGCCAGCCATCTTGGAACGACTACGACAAGCTGACCAGTGCAACAACCGAGGCTCCCTCCAAGTTGTGCTTTGGGTCCTGAGAAGCCCAACCCTCGAGCAGCATCTGCACCAAAGGTGAGCCCTCCAGCATCTCCACGATCTGCGTGGGGCCCTTCTGCATTTTGCCACTCGACGCGCCTAACCGGTTGCTGGCCCGCTGGCTAGTGGCCATCTTGGCGACGAAATCTACGACAAACACCGCTGGTCTGGTTGCTCCAGACTGGCCCTTGCTCCACACCAAAGGAGCAATCCCTCTGACCTTGCTGGTCAGAACCAACAGCTGATTTCCGAATCCTCCTACAATTGCTTTTGCCAAGGCTTGTTTGCTTCGATCAAGTCGCCGACACCGCCGACAGCGAGAGCCTGCGTGGGACAGCTCGTGAGCCGACTCCTGGACGTCGTCGACCTTCAGGGACCACGTGGCTGCGGAGACAAGCTACCCCTCATCACCTGTTTGCACCCGACATCGCCTGGTACCCACCTGGTGCCACGCTGGTCACTGGCTAGTGACTGTGAACACTGTCCCCTCTGCTTACAGGTCTTCAACATCTCCGATCCACTCTTGGATCCACTGCATCTCTTCCCGACCGACCGCCTGCAGCATCTTTGTCCCAGGCTCAACGGAACAGATAGAAGAAACCCGACGCACTTTGAGGCCTATGCACCCGCTTCCTGTGGGTGAGGTAAAGCTGGTACTCCGGTGCCCATGTGTAGTAATACATCTCTAGTGCCTGTGTTCCAAATCTTAAGTTCCTAGGTCATCCGGAAGATTCCTTTTGCAGTAACTTTGTACTTTTTACGCACCCATTGAAACCTATGGGAGCCCGCGTGTGACTATTTGCTCTGCACACGCCACCCGTGGACCTCCTGGTCACTAACTGACGTTAGCTCCTTGTAGGCCCAGCGATTCTAGAGGCCCTAGGCCTTTTCCCTTTTCTGTTCGTGGTACTTATACCACTATTTTAGTATATGGTTCGAGTGGCCACCAGGGCCTATCCATATAAAGTGCAACTTCTGTGTATTCTGTGATAATCTTGTTTGACGATTTGTGCTCCTGTGCTCATAAAGAGACTAGGGGTTACTTTGAGAAATAAATACATATATATTTTGAATATATATCTGTGTGGTGTCCTTTCATTGGTATAAAAGGGGGTTACTATTGGTAAAACAGCTTGCTTAACACGCATCACGAGTTTAGCCTCAAAGACTGCTTAGCCTACGCTACCACTAGGGCAGCTAGTCCAAAAAGGTTGACTTACAACCACACCATAAGGGTTGCTTGGCATGGTACAAGGTGGTCACTAGAACTAGTGAACAGCATATACCAGGCCAACTTCTCACATTGGTGAGCAGCGGTTGGATTTGAGCTTGCTGTGTTTTACCATTGTAATCTCTTGGTTACCAATTGAAAGATCACATAGTTACCTGTAGGTACATATAAAACAAGATTAGATATACATAAGTTCTACTGAACTTAGTTGTTGTAGAGCAAAGGGAGTAGCACACCCTGACTACAACTACTAGATAGGTTTAGTAGGTAAACACAAGTGTAGGTAGATTGCAACACATCCACCCACACTTAAGAGCAATGGCCGGGGCAGAGGGGTCCACTGTACCCATCTCTGTTGAGAGTGACCCCCAGAGGGCAACATCCAGCTTTGCTACCCTTAACCAGAATGAGCTCAGGCATTTGGCAACTCTTAGAGGCCTTAAACAGCCCAAGAACCCTACCTCTGCTGAGCTCAGAGAACTCTTACAAAATGATGAGAATCAGAGAGAACTCAGGAAAGCTTCCCAGTTAGCCCCCTTAGGGTCAGGAACAGGAGGCCCCCCTTCTGAAGATGCCACAGAGGTACCCCCTTTCAATAGTCACCCCTTAGATGGGATGCCTACCACAGAGGAAGAAAGTGATGGGGATACAGATGTGAGTGGGGATGAAGGGAGAACTAGCCCAGTGCCAAGTGTTATACTTGGCCCAGCTAAACTAAGGCTATTGGGGACTGACAGTGGGTTCACCCCATTGGATCTCCCCAGTGGACTTAACACAGGGCTTGGAAGGCAAAGGAATCGCTCAGGTGACTCCAATGCTTCCCATGGCTCTAGAGGCTCTCAGGGTCACTCCAGAAGGAGACTGACCACCCCTCAGAGGAGGGAACATGAGGCCAGAATGCAGGAAGCCCAGCTGAGGATCAGGAAGCAGGAGCTAGAAGTAGCCCTGATGGAAGAAAAACTGAGCAAGGCTAGGCAGCATAGAGAGAGTGGGTCTATACCCACTGGTGGCAGCAATGTCCCTAGGGACAAAGATAGGGTCTTTGACAATAGGAACCTGTCCAAGATTGTGCCCCCCTACAAAAGTGGGGATGACATCCACAAATGGATGACTGCTCTTGAGAGAGCCTGCAAAGTGCAGCAGGTTCCTGAAGACCAGTGGGCAGCAATCTTATGGCTCTCCTTTGAGGGGAGAGGCAGAGATAGACTCCTCACTGTTAGAGAAGAGGATGTCAGAAATTACAGAGTCCTGAAGAGTGTCCTAGTTGATGGGTTAGGCTTAACCACTGAACAGTACAGGTTAATGTTCAGAGACACCCAGAAGACACAGACTCAGGACTGGTCTGAATATGTGGAATGTGCCACTAAGGCTTTGGAGGGTTGGTTGCTGGGAAGTAAGGTGTCTGATTATACAGGATTGTACAATTTGATGATGAGAGAGCAGATTTTAAGTAATTGTCAAAACCAGCTTCTCCATCAACACCTGGTAGACTCAGATTTGACCTCTCCCCAAGAATTGGGAAAGAGGGCAGATAAATGGGTCAGGACCAGGATCAGGCCTAAAAACCAGGGTGGTGACCAAAAGAAAGATACCACCAAGCCTCAAGAGAAGGGTGGGGATAAAGAAAAAGAGAAACCTTCCTCAGGGCCCCAAAACTCCACACAGGGTGGTGGGTCCCAAGCTCCCTCCTCTACCACAGCTAAAAAGCCCTACTGCCATGAGTGTAAAACTCCTGGGCATTGGAAAACTGACAGCGGTTGCCCAAGGGCTAAAAACAAAACTGTTCCTCCAATTACTCCTGTCACACCACCTATTACTGTCAGCAGTAATCCCCCAGGTGGTGGGAGTGCCCCCAGAAATCTGGGTGGGTTTACTTGGGGAACACAGGGGGACCCTGGCTTAGCCAATTCCCCTACAGCAACCACTCTTGTCTGTGATGGTGGCATGGGGTTTGCCAACTTCACTGCCTGTCCCAACACTTTGGGTAGGTACAGACAGGAGCCCTACATCAATGGTACAAAAGCTGAGGCCTACAGAGACACTGGGGCTAGCATCACAATGGTGGCCCATTGGCTAGTTCCCTCTGAGCAGCTTTTGCCCGGTTTCTCCTACCAGGTGACTAACATTGATGGCAAACAGAACAGTCATCCCATGGCAGAGGTATGTCTCAGCTGGGGAGGGGTCACTGGCCCTAAAAGGGTAGCAGTGTCCCCAACCTTGCCTGTAGACTGCTTACTGGGGAATGACTTAGAACTCTCAGCTTGGGCTGGAGTTGAACAAGACACCCATTCTAAAATGGTAGGCCTTTCACAAAAGGGTAGGGGGGTTGTGCCATTCACAACCCCTGTCCAAATAGATTTCCTCCCTGAAAAGGTTGGAAGGGCAGTGGTAGCCACAGCCCAGGCACAGACAGACTTCCCTGTAGGGACTGGCAGAGCTGTGACAGTCACAGCTCAAACACAAACTGAGTGCCCCCCTGAAAAGGTTGGCAAGGCTGTAATGGTCTCAGCCTATACTCAGACTGACATAGGTGTAGTGAAGCCTGAAACAATGGATCACTCCACACAAACTGAGAGTAGTGGGGAGGAAGAAAAGTCTCCCTCTCCCCAGACATTAGGAAAAGGTCAGCCTCCTCAGGGATCTGACCTCACCCCTTGTGAAGGAACTGCCCCAGAGGTAGCCAGGCCTGGCCTGGCAGAGCCTCTGATGTCAGTGGCCCCTTCCAAGGTGGGATCCAGTCTGGTGCAGGTAGCCTGCCTCTCTCTACCCTGCCTCAGTCAGCCCAGGGCTGCAGAGGTCAGGGAGGCCAGTGGACCCCCAGAGGGCCCCTGTCCACAAGAACCCCCCCATCAAAAGAATGAGGATTGCCTGGCTAGTAGCCCTAGTCAGGTGATGGGTAAAAACATTCCTGAGGGATCTCCTTTACAGGTAGTTAGGGACCTCCCCCAGGGGGATTCTGTTGGGCACAGGCAAACATGGGACCTTAGGGCCCCAAACCTGACCTGTCCCTCCAGTAAGCCCACAAAAGGGACCCAGCCTCCAGCTTTAGGTAGCCAGAGGCTGACCCTGAGAGCACAGTGCAACTCAGTTAAAGAAAGAAAGGCATCCATGGTGGAGGATGATTGGAGGAAGCTGAGGCCTCACTTTGAGGACACTCACTTCAGTACTCCATCTCAACACCAGCCTTTTACTTTGCCAAGACACACCACAGGTAGAGATTCCCTATGGTGGAGACCCTCTGATACCCTTAGGGTGAGGGATTGCTTAGTGGACCATGAGACAGGGGGTAACCATGCCAGTGCTGGTTCCTCCTTATATGGCCACTTGGGCAATATAGGCTTACCTGGTCAAAGTCAGCCTTATCTCCCTTCGTTTGGGGGGGGGTTGTGTAGGAAGGTGGATATCTGACTATGGTTACCCCCAAATTTTTGCCTAGTGTCTAGCTGGTTTTTCGACTTAGTTGGCCTGAGATCCTGCCATTCAGGCTCTCAGGCTATCTGCTCTCTCTGTAAAATGGACTCCATGTACCCTAGGTACATACCCAATTGGTTGGATCACCCTGTCAGCCCCTGTACCAGTGTACACTAGGTACCCAGGGCATTGGTGTACCCAAGGCCTGCCAAGGGCTGCAGCATGTATTATGCCACCCCAGGCTTGGCCTAACAATTTGACACAACTGGCTGATCACTCAGCTGGGGTAAGTTGGTGTAATCACCTCTTACTTAGGTGTAGTATACCTATACCTAACCTTAAATGGGACACCTGGTAACCTATAAGTCACTCCTATGGCAGGCCTTAACAATCCTGAAGGCAGAGTGCTTGGTTCCATGTGAGATGGTGCTCTGGCATGAGCTGAGCCTGTCTGCAGTGGTCGGAACAACTTCCTCCTACTGTTTCCAGATATCGTCATACCATATACTCTTAAGTGCATTATGAACCTCGCGGTTAAATGCTATCTTTGGTTTGGCTTTATCAAAACATGTCGAGTAAGGTGTCATACGAATTGGAATACTAACCCCTCGCCAATTCTGGCGACGGGGTTAGCATTCCACCCTTCTAGAGGGACACGACATGTACAGTACCTGAAACCCGGGTAAAATCAGACATAGCCTCAGCTCCACAAAATGGATGCTGCCACCACAGACACAAGTCTGCCCTCCTGCTGCTGGGAGTCCTTCCAGCTTGGGAGGTGTGGACAAAGGGTTTCCTGCCAGGGGAGGTGCGTGCACCACCCCAGACAGGATTTTGTGTATTGGTCAGGTAGGGCTTGAAAGAAACCAGACATGCCTGTGGCTCACAAGGAGCCTCGGTGCATATGCCAGTTCAAACCGGTCCTGGGGCACACCAGTCCCGGGCCTGGGGCGAGCTGGACAAAGGATTGGGGGTGTAACCACCCCCCTTCCTGGTCCCACCCATAGGGAGGGACCTAGCAGGTAGTCCGGCCCCTAGAATCCGAATAAAGGTAGGAGCTGTGTCCTAAGACTTCAGACATCCTGAAATCAACTTGAAACTAAGAAGAAGACGGGAACTTCGACATTCTGCTGCACAGAAGACTGAAGAAAATCTCCCCTGTGGTCAGGGAGTGACCACCTTGCTAACGCAAGCACCATCCAGCGCATCAACGTCTGCTTTGCCGCCGCCTCCTGCCGGAGCCCGAGCCCAGAGACTGACAAGACCTGGACCTCCAGACCTCTCACCGCCCGATCCACAGTCCCTGCAAAGAGGAGACCCGTGGAGGCACCGAGACACGTGGAGCCAGCCATCTTGGAACGACTACGACAAGCTGACCAGTGCAACAACCGAGGCTCCCTCCAAGTTGTGCTTTGGGTCCTGAGAAGCCCAACCCTCGAGCAGCATCTGCACCAAAGGTGAGCCCTCCAGCATCTCCACGATCTGCGTGGGGCCCTTCTGCATTTTGCCACTCGACGCGCCTAACCGGTTGCTGGCCCGCTGGCTAGTGGCCATCTTGGCGACGAAATCTACGACAAACACCGCTGGTCTGGTTGCTCCAGACTGGCCCTTGCTCCACACCAAAGGAGCAATCCCTCTGACCTTGCTGGTCAGAACCAACAGCTGATTTCCGAATCCTCCTACAATTGCTTTTGCCAAGGCTTGTTTGCTTCGATCAAGTCGCCGACACCGCCGACAGCGAGAGCCTGCGTGGGACAGCTCGTGAGCCGACTCCTGGACGTCGTCGACCTTCAGGGACCACGTGGCTGCGGAGACAAGCTACCCCTCATCACCTGTTTGCACCCGACATCGCCTGGTACCCACCTGGTGCCACGCTGGTCACTGGCTAGTGACTGTGAACACTGTCCCCTCTGCTTACAGGTCTTCAACATCTCCGATCCACTCTTGGATCCACTGCATCTCTTCCCGACCGACCGCCTGCAGCATCTTTGTCCCAGGCTCAACGGAACAGATAGAAGAAACCCGACGCACTTTGAGGCCTATGCACCCGCTTCCTGTGGGTGAGGTAAAGCTGGTACTCCGGTGCCCATGTGTAGTAATACATCTCTAGTGCCTGTGTTCCAAATCTTAAGTTCCTAGGTCATCCGGAAGATTCCTTTTGCAGTAACTTTGTACTTTTTACGCACCCATTGAAACCTATGGGAGCCCGCGTGTGACTATTTGCTCTGCACACGCCACCCGTGGACCTCCTGGTCACTAACTGACGTTAGCTCCTTGTAGGCCCAGCGATTCTAGAGGCCCTAGGCCTTTTCCCTTTTCTGTTCGTGGTACTTATACCACTATTTTAGTATATGGTTCGAGTGGCCACCAGGGCCTATCCATATAAAGTGCAACTTCTGTGTATTCTGTGATAATCTTGTTTGACGATTTGTGCTCCTGTGCTCATAAAGAGACTAGGGGTTACTTTGAGAAATAAATACATATATATTTTGAATATATATCTGTGTGGTGTCCTTTCATTGGTATAAAAGGGGGTTACTATTGGTAAAACAGCTTGCTTAACACGCATCACGAGTTTAGCCTCAAAGACTGCTTAGCCTACGCTACCACTAGGGCAGCTAGTCCAAAAAGGTTGACTTACAACCACACCATAAGGGTTGCTTGGCATGGTACAAGGTGGTCACTAGAACTAGTGAACAGCATATACCAGGCCAACTTCTCACACTGTTGCTGAAGACTTTTACTTTACTTTTACTTTCAAGACTTGTGCTTTTCCAAAACGATCTCCAAGGGCTTGGAACTGAGCTTGCCCCCTGAACTGAGCCCCAGGACCATTGGGCTCTACCTGATCTTCACTCGCCTGCTGCTGGACTGTGGTGTCCTTTCCCTCGCCGGAGCTGTGACCCTCGTGCCCAGTCCCTCCCTGAGCCGTGACCAGGACTGCTTAGCCGCCCCCGCCTTGGGAAGAGCCTCGCTCGATCGGAGCCGCTCCCCCTACGCTGTGCTGGGCTGCCCCGTCACCTCGCTCGTTGGAGGCTCGCTGTGCACCTTCACCCTCCCGCCGGAATCAGCGTCGTGAGCATCTCCAAGCCTCGGACGGCCCGGACGTAACCTGCGTGCCCGGCTGCCCCGCTTTGTTCACCCGCTACCTGCAACACCCCGCTCTTGTCGTGAGCCTGAAGATCAGACACCCTCGTGAAGTGTGGGAGCCCCGGACGCCGCCTCGCTCTTCTGTCGAAGAGCCGCTGAAATCCCGCACCCGCCTTTGCATCAAGAAACAAGGTACTGTACTTACGAACTCGACCGCGAGCTCGCATCGGATCCAGGGTCCGCAACGTTCTTATTTCCCTGTCATCTGCTGTGTGCTCCCTGGGCGCTGCCTCAGCACGAAGTGCGCTGAGGCCTACAGTTACCTTGTGCCCGCCTACAGAACTTTCCGTAAAACAAAGAGAACTTGACCGTATTTCCAAGAATTGTGGCCCCATCAGTTCAACGTTACTGGGCCTTGTATTTGAATCTACTGAAACTACATAAAAGCTTATTTTTATATACTTCCTGATTGGTGTCCGTTTGTGGTGCATGCAAGGGGTTACTGTATGTGTAATTGCATTTGCTTAACCGTGTACGCCTGAGACTTAGCCTAGACTGCTCGCGCCACGCACCTAGAGGGTGAGCAGGGGTTATTCTGGGGAGTCATCCTTCGCCCTGACAAGAAGTAAAGGGTCCCTGCTTGTTGTGGGTTCACACCTGCGTCAACCAGAGCCCCCTCATTTCTAACATTGGTGGCAGCGGTGGGATTTACGGATTTGCATTTGTGGTTTGCGTATAGTGAATCACTGATCACCACGTAGTGAGAGCAGACCAGTAACACAGCCACAAGGCTAGCATTTGTTTTTGTTTTGCCAAGAGTCTCCGTTGTTAGAGCCATGCCTGGTTCACTTTCCGCCGGAAGGGCGGCTTCCATAATCTCTGGATTTGAAGACGTAGATTGGGAAGAAGACGCGCTTCTGAATCGTACCAATGAAGACTTGAAAGGTCTTTGCTCCAAGTTCAGGATTGCCCAAACTGGATTGAAAAACAAGACCCAATTCGTGAAGGCGCTGAGGGCCTGGTATGAGTCAAAGGCACCAGAGAATCAGGTGGAAGTGGTTCCACCAGAAAGTGTCCATGAGTTTGGCAGAGGCCTGTCGCCAGAAGAATTGGCAGACAGGGCAGCAACCCGGGCACACGAGGTGGAGATGGCAAAACTTCATGGGCAGATGGATATGGAAAAACAAAGACTAGCCATGGAAGAAAAGAAACTACAATTAGAGCATGACATGAAGCTGAGGGAGCTGGAGCTGAAAGCAAAAAGTTTGGAGCTTAATCCCTCTGGTGGCAGCACACCGCCAGTACCGGCGGAACCAAGAGTTTATATTCCCAAGGATGTGGTGAAGGAGTTCTTCAAGAATGACGACATCGGGCAGTGGTTCAGAGCCTACGAGGTAGCCATGTCTTCCCACCGGGTCCCTGAGAAAGATTGGGGAGCGGGGTTGTGGGGACGGTTCCTGAGTGAAGGGCGGGACACACTGTTAGATTTACCTGCTGATGTTCATAATTCTTATGCCCATATGAAGGAAGCATTGATGGCTAGGTATGGGTTGACCCCTGAGTTATATAGACAGAGGTTCAGGGGTTGCACTAAGATTCCCAATAGTACGTATGTGGAGTATGTGACTTTCTTTTGCAGAGCGCTGGATGGTTGGGTAAAGGGTAGTAAGGTGAATGATTATCAAGGGCTTCTTGATTTAATGGCATGGGAGCACTTGTCCAGTAATTGTTTTCCTGAGCTACGCCAGCACCTGATCGATAGTAGGCTGACTAACCCTAGGAAGCTTGCTGAGGAGGCGGACCGCTGGGTCAGTACCAGGGTCCACAAGGGTACCGTGGGGGATTCCGCCAAAGGTGGGCAGGGTCCCCAGCAGAAGAGTGGGGGGGACAGGGGTAAACAGAAGCAGTTCCAAAAAGGGCCCCAAAATAGTCCCCAAGGGAACCAAGGGAAGGGTTCTCAGCCTCCCCCACCCCGGAAACCGACCGGGGCCCCGACAGGTCCTCCTGTTCAAAAGGGGCCCGTAAGATGTTACAGGTGTAACAATTTGGGGCATTTTGCCTCTGATGTAAAGTGTCCATTGTTTGGTAAACCCGCGCCCACTGGTGCTCCACCCCGGCAGGTGACTAGTGTAGCCTTGGGGGAGGAGAGGGATGTCCAAGGTGGGTGGGGTCCCGCAGAGATGTCCCTGGTCTCGCTAGGAGACCGTGAAGTGGTCCCTCCATCCCAGCTGCCTGAGAACACTAAGAAGAACAGGCAGTGGGTGACCATAAATGGCCATAGAGTGGAAGCTCTTAGGGATACAGGAGCCAGTGTGACAGCTGTCAGGTGTCACCTGGTGTCTCAGGAGCAGGTGGTCCCCAATGCATTCTATCCCGTTGTTGCCGCTGACAACACAGAGAGACACTGCAAGGTGGCTCAGGTTCCCTTTGAGTGGGGGGGGGTCTCTGGTACTCTTCAGGTAGCTGTGAGGCCCGCCATGCCTGTAGACTGTTTGTTAGGGAACGATTTGGAGAGCTCACCTTGGGCTAAGGTGGAGCGGAGTGCTCACCTGGAGATGTTGGGTATGCCGGATTGGGCGTGTGTCACCACACGGTCCATGGCAGCCAGTAGAGGTACTCAAGAGGTCCTGGAGCCTGAGAGGGAGGCCCAGGAACCGGCCTCAGAGAGAAGGAGCAAGGGGCGCGGGAAGCCGGCCCCTGAAGTTCCCACGGTCCAGGAGGGAGCAGACCTTGAGGGGGATGCCCTGGAGCCTACAGGGGAGCAGATAGCTGAACTGGGAGACCTGCCGGAGCTGACCCATTGGCAGCAGGAAGGGGGTCCCACCAGGGAGGACTTTTGCAAGGCACAGAAGGAGTGCCCTTCTCTCGTGGGTATGCGGCAGCAGGCTGCAGACCAGGCCGCAGGTGATCAGTCAGGATCACATTTCGTTTACTGGGAGAACGACCTCCTATATACAGAGCCTAAGGTTGCTGAGCCTGGGTCAGCCCGTGCGCTGGTGGTACCCCAGGACTTCAGAGCCTTCCTACTGGGGCTGGCTCACGATGTGCCATTGGCAGGGCATTTGGGGCAGGACAAGACCTTTGAAAGGCTTGTCACCCACTTTTATTGGCCTCAAATGCGCAGGAGTTCAGATACTCACTGCAGGACATGCCAGACTTGCCAGGCAAGTGGAAAGAGTGGAAGGAAGCAGAAGGCTCCACTCCAGCCATTCCCTGTGGTCGGTACCCCATTCCAGCGAGTGGGGATTGACATTGTAGGGCCACTGGACCCCAGGACAGCGATGGGCAATAGGTTCATCCTGGTCCTGGTGGACCATGCCACCCGGTACCCGGAAGCCATTCCTCTAAGGACAGTGACGGCCCCCGTGGTGGGACGGGCACTGATGGGAATTTTCTCCCGAGTGGGATTCCCTCTAGAAGTGGTGTCTGACCGAGGTACCAATTTCATGTCCAAGTACATGAAATCTCTTTGGCAAGAGTGTGGTGTAACCTACAAGTTCACCACCCCTTACCACCCCCAAGGAAACGGGTTGGTTGAGAGATTCAACCGAACCCTCAAAGGCATGATAATGGGCCTGGAAGGAGCCATGAGGCGTAAGTGGGACGTCCTCTTACCATGCCTTCTCTTCGCTTACCGTGAGGTGCCACAGAAGTCTCTGGGGTTCAGTCCCTTTGAGCTTCTGTATGGTCACCCAGTCAGAGGACCTCTAAGTCTGGTCAAAGAAGGCTGGGAGCAATCTCCCAGGAAGCCTCCCCAGAATGTATATAGTTACATGCTGGCCTTCAGGAATCAGACTAGGCGATTCAGGCAACTTGCTGAGGCAAATCTGGAAGCCAGCCAGGAGGAGATGAAGCGGTGGTACGACCAGAATGCCACTCTGGTAGAGCTTCAGCCTGGACAGAAAGTATGGGTCTTGGCCCCCGTGGAGCCGTGTGCGCTCCAGGATAAGTGGACCGGTCCCTTTGAGGTGGTGGAGCGCAAGAGTCCTGTTACCTACGTGGTGGACCTGAAGTCTCCTAGGAACCCCTTAAGGGTCCTACATGTCAACCGCCTCAAGCCCCACTTGGAGAGGTCCCAAGTGGGCATGCTCTTGGCAACAGATGCTGGAATGGAAGAGGAGACAGAATCTCTTCCTGACCTCCTGTCAGCCAAGGAGCAAGATGGGTCAGTGGATGGTGTCATCCTCTCTTCCACCCTGACCCCTGAGCAACAGAATGATTGTCGCCAGTTGCTGGGACAGTTTTCTGACCTGTTTTCCCTGGTCCCTGGTGTCACTGATTGGTGCGTCCATGATGTGGACACTGGGGATAGTCCACCTGTGCGGCACAAGGCCTACAGGGTGACTGACAGGGTGAGGACATGCATCAAGGAGGAGGTCTCCAAGATGTTTGCACTCGGGGTAATTGAGTCTTCTAGCAGTCCTTGGGCCAGCCCCGTGGTCTTGGTCCCAAAGGCTGCAGCGCCGGGAGCCACACCCGAACTCCGGTTCTGTGTGGACTACAGAGGACTCAATTCGGTCACTAGGACAGACGCCCACCCCATCCCCAGAGCTGATGAGCTCATCGATCGGCTAGGGGCTGCCAACTACCTCAGCACGTTTGATTTAACGTCTGGGTATTGGCAGATCGCCTTGACCGAGGGGGCCAAAGAGAGGTCAGCATTTTCCACCCCAGATGGGCACCACACAGTTCCGGGTTATGCCATTTGGGATGAAGAATGCCCCTGCCACCTTCCAGAGATTGGTCAACCAGGTGTTGGCTGGGCTGGATTCGTTCAGTGCAGCCTACCTGGATGACATCGCAGTGTTCAGCTCCACTTGGGAGGAACACTTGCGTCACCTCTGGGAAGTGTTGATGGCGCTGCGCAAGGCAGGCCTCACGATCAAGGCGAGTAAGTGCCAGATCGGGCAGGGTTCCGTGGTGTACTTGGGACACCAAGTTGGGAGTGGCCAAGTGGCACCCCTTCAGCCCAAGATAGAAACCATCCTGAATTGGGAGGCGCCCAAAACCCAGACGGAGGTGAGAGCCTTCCTAGGTCTCACCGGGTACTACAGGAGGTTTGTCAAGGGGTATGGCAACATGGTTGCCCCCTTGACAGCGCTGACTTCGAAGAAGCAGCCCAGGAAAGTGATCTGGACTGACACCTGTCAGAAAGCTTTTGAGGCCTTGAAAACTGCTATGTGCACGGCGCCCGTGCTCTTGGCTCCCAACTTCTCCAAAGAGTTTATCGTTCAGACAGACACTTCAGAGCATGGTGTGGGGGCTGTTCTTTCACAGATTAATGAGGAGGGCCTAGATCAACCCGTAGCCTTTCTTAGCAGGAGGTTACTTCCACAGGAACAAAGGTGGAGTGCTATTGAGCGTGAGGCATTTGCTGTGGTCTGGGCGCTGAAGAAGCTAAGACCCTACTTGTTTGGGTCTCACTTCCGGGTTCAGACGGACCACAGGCCCCTCAGATGGTTGATGCATATGAGGGGTGAGAATCCAAAGCTGTTGAGGTGGTCCATTTCCCTACAGGGTATGGATTTCACGGTGGAACATCGCCCTGGTACAGATCACGCCAATGCTGACGGTCTGTCCAGATTTTTCCGCCTTAGTGCTAAGGAACTCCCTGGGGTAGGGTAGTTCTCCCCACTTTTCAGCTGGAGGGGACACGTGTTAGACCTGGCACCTTGGCGTGAGTCTCCCTTCCTCTTTTTGTCGCTGTGCCTCATGTGTTTTTATGGTGTTGGCCGCTCAGCGCGCTGTGCCACTGCCAACCAGTGTCACGGTGCGAGTGCTCCCTATGTAAATTGTATATGTTGGTTGGATTCCATGATTGGATTGTTTGATTTACTGTCAGACCCCAGTAAAGTGCGCCGGGGGCGCCAGGGCATGTAAATGCGAACACCGCTGGTGGGCTTGCAGCACTGGTTGTGCCACCCACAGAAGCGGCTGGTAAAATATGTCTGAGGTCTGCCATCGCAGAACCTGCGTGCAGTCTGGTACTGCCATGCTGACCGGCAAGTGCCCACACTTGCCAGTCCCTAAACCCTTCCCTTAGCTGCATGTTAGTCACCCCTCTGGTAGGCCCACGGGCAGGGTGCATTGTACGCCTAAGGTAGGACAAGCCTGGATGCGTGGCATGTCCTAGTAGTGAATTACCGCCATCTTGTTGTTCACTACTGCAAGGCTACCCTGTTCTCATAGGCCAGTATGGGCGGCCTGGATTATTACACCCTATGATCCTAACCGACCCAGGGAACATGGTAGAAGATCGAGTTTAGTATGCCTGAACTCGGAATAATAAGGTACATCTTTTCGCAAGGTTTATTTTAATATTCCGGGTTTGCAAATGCCGCTTTTTAGAAAGTCGGCCTTTGCTTGCCTAAACATTTCAGCCGCCTCTGCGTGATGTGTATCTGATGTCTGGCTGGTGTGAGTGACAGGGCTGGGGGAACCCAGATGGGCAGGGCTAGGTAGCCTGGTATGAATAGGACGATCGACAGGTAGATGGGTGGGAGGAGTGCTCCTAGGTTCTGAATAGGACAGTGCTCCGCTACCTCGATGCCGGCTCCACCCCCTGTGGAGCGTCTGATGACTCTGCCCTGCACTCTGAAAGAAGAAGCCTGCATCGCGTAAACAAAGTGCTCAGAAACCAGACTGAACTAGGCAAGGGCCCCCCTGGCCTGGGAGAACAAAAGATTTGTGGTATAAATGGAGGAGCCCTGCTCCTAAGAAACTAGATCCGCTTTTGACCAAGAAGAATCTCTGCCTGAGGAGGAGGCACCGGGAAAGCTGTAGGAGGAAGACTGTCCCTATCCTGGGGGATTGGCCTGCAGTGGTGACCTTGCTGCCAAAGGAGAGAAGAGAAACTGTTGCTGAAGACTTTTACTTTACTTTTACTTTCAAGACTTGTGCTTTTCCAAAACGATCTCCAAGGGCTTGGAACTGAGCTTGCCCCCTGAACTGAGCCCCAGGACCATTGGGCTCTACCTGATCTTCACTCGCCTGCTGCTGGACTGTGGTGTCCTTTCCCTCGCCGGAGCTGTGACCCTCGTGCCCAGTCCCTCCCTGAGCCGTGACCAGGACTGCTTAGCCGCCCCCGCCTTGGGAAGAGCCTCGCTCGATCGGAGCCGCTCCCCCTACGCTGTGCTGGGCTGCCCCGTCACCTCGCTCGTTGGAGGCTCGCTGTGCACCTTCACCCTCCCGCCGGAATCAGCGTCGTGAGCATCTCCAAGCCTCGGACGGCCCGGACGTAACCTGCGTGCCCGGCTGCCCCGCTTTGTTCACCCGCTACCTGCAACACCCCGCTCTTGTCGTGAGCCTGAAGATCAGACACCCTCGTGAAGTGTGGGAGCCCCGGACGCCGCCTCGCTCTTCTGTCGAAGAGCCGCTGAAATCCCGCACCCGCCTTTGCGTCAAGAAACAAGGTACTGTACTTACGAACTCGACCGCGAGCTCGCATCGGATCCAGGGTCCGCAACGTTCTTATTTCCCTGTCATCTGCTGTGTGCTCCCTGGGCGCTGCCTCAGCACGAAGTGCGCTGAGGCCTACAGTTACCTTGTGCCCGCCTACAGAACTTTCCGTAAAACAAAGAGAACTTGACCGTATTTCCAAGAATTGTGGCCCCATCAGTTCAACGTTACTGGGCCTTGTATTTGAATCTGCTGAAACTACATAAAAGCTTATTTTTATATACTTCCTGATTGGTGTCCGTTTGTGGTGCATGCAAGGGGTTACTGTATGTGTAATTGCATTTGCTTAACCGTGTACGCCTGAGACTTAGCCTAGACTGCTCGCGCCACGCACCTAGAGGGTGAGCAGGGGTTATTCTGGGGAGTCATCCTTCGCCCTGACAAGAAGTAAAGGGTCCCTGCTTGTTGTGGGTTCACACCTGCGTCAACCAGAGCCCCCTCATTTCTAACATTTCCCAAGGTGCCCGCAGAGCTAGGGTTCAAAAACTACAGCTAGTCATTTTGCCAAAAAAGGGTCATTTTTCACTGCGAAATTGAGGTGTGACCACGTTGCGTTTTGCGCCGTTTCCTGTCACGGGCACTAGGCCGACCCACACAAGTGAGGTACCGTTTTTCTCATAAGACTTTGGGGAACGTTTGGTGGGTGGAAATTTGTGGATCCACACAGATTCCGGAACTTTCCACGTCAGAAATGTGGGGAAAATGTGTTTTTTTTGACAATTTTTTAGGTTTGCAAGGGATTCTGGGTAACAGACCCTGGTGGGAGGCAGTCAAGTCAACCCATCTTGGATTCCCCTGGGTGTCTAGTTTTCAAAAATGTATAGTTTTGCTAGGTTTCCGAAGGTGCCCGCAGAGCTAGGGTTAACAAACTACAGCTAGTCATTTTGCCAAAAAAGTGTCATTTTTCACTGCGAAATTGAGGTGTGACCACGTTGGGTTTTGCGCCGTTTCCTGTCGCGGGCACTAGGCGGACCCACACAAGTGAGGTACTGTTTTTCTTGTAAGGCTTTGGGGAACACGGGGTGGGTGGAAATTTGTGGATCCACGCAGATTCCGGAACTTTCCACGACAGAAATGTGGGGAAAATGTGTTTTTTTTGACAATTTTTTAGGTTTGCAAGGGATTCTGCGTAACAGACCCTGGTGGGAGGCAGTCAAGTCACCCCATCCTGGATTCCCCTGGGTGTCTAGTTTTCAAAAATGTATAGGTTTGGTAGGTTTCCCAAGGTGCCCGCAGAGCTAGGGTTCAAAAACAACAGCTAGTCGTTTTGCCAAAAAAGGGTCATTTTTCACTGCAAACTTGAGGTGTGACCACGATGCGTTTTGCGCCGTTTCCTGTCGCGGGCACTAGGCCGACCCACACAAGTGAGTTACCGTTTTTCTTGTAAGACTTTGGGGAACGCGGGGTGGGTGGAAATTTGTGGATCCACGCAGATTCCGGAACTTTCTACCACAGAAATGTGGGGAAAATGGGGTTTTCTTGGACAATTTTTTAGGTTTGCAAGGGATTCTGGGTATCAGACCCTGGTGGGAGGTAGTCAAGTCACCCCATCCTGGATTCCCCTGGGCGTCTAGTTTTTAAAAATGTATAGGTTTGCTAGGTTTCCCAAGGTGCCCGCAGAGCTAGGGTTAAAAAACACCAGCTAGTCGTTTTGCCAAAAAAGGGTCATTTTTCACTGTGAATTTGAGGTGTGACCACGATGCGTTTTGCGCCGTTTCCTGTCGCGGGCACTAGGCCGACCCACACAAGTGAGTTACCGTTTTTCTCGTAAGACTTTGGGGAACGCGGGGTGGGTAGAAATTTGTGGATCCACACAGATTCCGGAACTTTCCACAACAGAAATGTGGGGAAAATGTGTTTTTTTTGACAATTTTTTAGGTTTGCAAGGGATTCTGGGTAACAGACCATGGTGGGAGGCAGTCAAGTCACCCCATCCTGGATTCCCCTGGGTGTCTAGTTTTCAAAAATGTATAGGTTTGCTAGGTTTCCCAAGGTGCCCGCAGAGCTAGGGTTCAAAAACTACAGCTAGACATTTTGCCAAAAAAGGGTCATTTTTCACTGCGAAATTGAGGTGTGACCACGTTGCGTTTTGCGCCGTTTCCTGTCGCGGGCACTAGGCCGACCCACACAAGTGAGGTACCGTTTTTATCGTAAGACTTTGAGGAACGCGGGTTGTGTGGAAATTTGTGGATCCACGCTGATTCAGGAACTTTCCACGACAGAAAGGTGGGGAAAATGTGTTTTTTTTGGACAATTTTTTAGGTTTGCAAGGGATTCTGGGTAACAGACCCTAGTGGGAGGCAGTCAAGTCACCCCATACTGGATTCCCCTGGGTGTCTAGTTTTCAAAAACTGTATAGGTTTGCTAGGTTTCCCAAGGTGCCCGTAGAGCTAGGGTTCAAAAACTACAGCTAGACATTTTGCCAAAAAAGGGTCATTTTTCACTGCGAAATTGAGGTGTGACCACGTTGCGTTTTGCGCCGTTTCCTGTCGCAGGCACTTGGCCGACCCACACAAGTGAGGTACAGTTTTTCTCGTAAGACTTTGGGGAACGCGGGGTGGGTGGAAATTTGTGGATCCACGCAGATTCCGGAACTTTCCACGACAGAAATATGGGGAAAATGTGTATTTTTTGACAATTTGTTAGGTTTGCAAGGGATTCTGGGTAACAGACCCTGGTGGGAGGCAGTCAAGTCACCCCATCTTGGATTCCCCTGGGTGTCTAGTTTTCAAAAATGTATAGGTTTGCTAGGTTTCCCAAGGTGCCCGCAGAGGTAGGGTTAAAAAACTACAGCTAGTCATTTTGCCAAAAAAGGGTCATTTTTCACAGCAAAATTGAGGTGTGACCACGTTGCGTTTTGCGCCGTTTCCTGTTGCGGGCACTAGGCGGACCCACACAAGTGAGGTACTGTTTTTCTTGTAAGGCTTTGGGGAACACGGGGTGGGTGGAAATTTGTGGATCCACGCAGATTCCGGAACTTTCCACGACAGAAATGTGGGGAAAATGTGGTTTTTTTGACAATTTTTTAGGTTTGCAAGGGATTCTGCGTAACAGACCCTGGTGGGAGGCAGTCAAGTCACCCCATCCTGGATTCCCCTGGGTGTCTAGTTTTCAAAAATGTATAGGTTTGGTAGGTTTCCCAAGGTGCCCGCAGAGCTAGGGTTCAAAAACAACAGCTAGTCGTTTTGCCAAAAAAGGGTCATTTTTCACTGCAAACTTGAGGTGTGACCACGATGCGTTTTGCGCCGTTTCCTGTCGCGGGCACTAGGCCGACCCACACAAGTGAGTTACCGTTTTTCTTGTAAGACTTTGGGGAACGCGGGGTGCGTGGAAATTTGTGGATCCACGCTGATTCCGGAACTTTCTACCACAGAAATGTGGGGAAAATGGGGTTTTCTTGGACAATTTTTTAGGTTTGCAAGGGATTCTGGGTATCAGACCCTGGTGGGAGGTAGTCAAGTCACCCCATCCTGGATTCCCCTGGGCGTCTAGTTTTTAAAAATGTATAGGTTTGCTAGGTTTCCCAAGGTGCCCGCAGAGCTAGGGTTAAAAAACACCAGCTAGTCGTTTTGCCAAAAAAGGGTCATTTTTCACTGTGAATTTGAGGTGTGACCACGATGCGTTTTGCGCCGTTTCCTGTCGCGGGCACTAGGCCGACCCACACAAGTGAGTTACCGTTTTTCTCGTAAGACTTTGGGGAACGCGGGGTGGGTAGAAATTTGTGGATCCACACAGATTCCGGAACTTTCCACAACAGAAATGTGGGGAAAATGTGTTTTTTTTGACAATTTTTTAGGTTTGCAAGGGATTCTGGGTAACAGACCATGGTGGGAGGCAGTCAAGTCACCCCATCCTGGATTCCCCTGGGTGTCTAGTTTTCAAAAATGTATAGGTTTGCTAGGTTTCCCAAGGTGCCCGCAGAGCTAGGGTTCAAAAACTACAGCTAGACATTTTGCCAAAAAAGGGTCATTTTTCACTGCGAAATTGAGGTGTGACCACGTTGCGTTTTGCGCCATTTCCTGTCGCGGGCACTAGGCCGACCCACACAAGTGAGGTACCGTTTTTATCGTAAGACTTTGAGGAACGCGGGTTGTGTGGAAATTTGTGGATCCACGCTGATTCAGGAACTTTCCACGATAGAAAGGTGGGGAAAATGTGTTTTTTTTGGACAATTTTTTAGGTTTGCAAGGGATTCTGGGTAACAGACCCTAGTGGGAGGCAGTCAAGTCACCCCATACTGGATTCCCCTGGGTGTCTAGTTTTCAAAAACTGTATAGGTTTGCTAGGTTTCCCAAGGTGCCCGTAGAGCTAGGGTTCAAAAACTACAGCTAGACATTTTGCCAAAAAAGGGTCATTTTTCACTGCGAAATTGAGGTGTGACCACGTTGCGTTTTGCGCCGTTTCCTGTCGCAGGCACTTGGCCGACCCACACAAGTGAGGTACCGTTTTTCTCGTAAGACTTTGGGGAACGCGGGGTGGGTGGAAATTTGTGGATCCACGCAGATTCCGGAACTTTCCACGACAGAAATATGGGGAAAATGTGTATTTTTTGACAATTTGTTAGGTTTGCAAGGGATTCTGGGTAACAGACCCTGGTGGGAGGCAGTCAAGTCACCCCATCTTGGATTCCCCTGGGTGTCTAGTTTTCAAAAATGTATAGGTTTGCTAGGTTTCCCAAGGTGCCCGCAGAGGTAGGGTTAAAAAACTACAGCTAGTCATTTTGCCAAAAAAGGGTCATTTTTCACAGCAAAATTGAGGTGGACCACGTTGCGTTTTGCGCCGTTTCCTGTTGCGGGCACTAGGCGGACCCACACAAGTGAGTTACCGTTTTTCTCGTAAGACTTTGGGGAACGCGGGGTGGATGGAAATTTGTGGATCCACGCAGATTCCGGAACTTTCCACGACAGAAATGTGGGGAAAATGTGGTTTTTTTGACAATTCTTTAGGTTTGCAAGGGATTCTGGGTAACAGACCCTGGTGGGAGGCAGTCAAGTCACCCCATCCTGGATTCCCCTGGGTGTCTAGTTTTCAAAAATGTATAGGTTTGCTAGGTTTCCCAAGGTGCCCGCAGAGCTAGGGTTAAAAAACTACAGCTAGTCATTTTGCCAAAAAAGGGTCATTTTCACTGCGAAATTGAGGTGTGACCACGATGCGTTTTGCGACGTTTCCTGTCCCGGGCACTGGGCCGAACCACTTAAGTGAGGTACCGTTTTTCTCGTAAGACTTTGGGGAACGCAGGGTGGTTGGAAATTTGTGGATCCACGCAGATTCCGGAACTTTCCACCACAGAAATGTGGGGAAAATGTGTTTTTTTTTATAATTCTTTAGGTTTGCAAGGGATTCTGGGTAACAGACCCTGGTGGGAGGCAGTCAAGTCACCCCATCCTGGATTCCCCTGGGTGTCTAGTTTTCAAAAATGTATAGGTTTGCTAGGTTTCCCAAGGTGCCCGCAGAGCTAGGGTTAAAAAACTACAGCTAGTCATTTTGCCAAAAAAGGGTCATTTTTCACTGCGAAATTGAGGTGTGACCACGATGCGTTTTGCGACGTTTCCTGTCCCGGGCACTGGGCCGAACCACATAAGTGAGGTACCGTTTTTCTCGTAAGACTTTGGGGAACGCAGGGTGGTTGGAAATTTGTGGATCCACGCAGATTCCGGAACTTTCCACCACAGAAATGTGGGGAAAATGTGTTTTTTTTGATAATTCTTTAGGTTTGCAAGGGATTCTGGGTAACAGACCCTGGTGGGAGGCAGTCAAGTCACCCCATCCTGGATTCCCCTGGGTGTCTAGTTTTCAAAAATGTATAGGTTTGCTAGGATTCCCAAGGTGCCCGCAGAGCTAGGGTTAAAAAACTACAGCTAGTCATTTTGCCAAAAAAGGGTCATTTTTCACTGCGAAATTGAGGTGTGACCACGTTGGGTTTTGCGCCGTTTCCTGTCGCGGGCACTAGGCGGACCCACACAAGTGAGGTACCGTTTTTCTTGTAAGACTTTGGGGAACACGGGGTGGGTGGAAATTTGTGGATCCACGCAGATTCCGGAACTTTCCACGACAGAAATGTGGGGAAAATGTGTTTTTTTTGATAATTTTTTAGGTTTGCAAGGGATTCTTGGTAACAGACCCTGGTGGGAGGCAGTCAAGTCACCCCATCCTGGATTCCCCTGGGTGTCTGGTTTTCAAAAATGTATAGGTTTGGTAGGTTTCCCAAGGTGCCCGCAGAGCTAGGGTTCAAAAACTACAGCTAGTCATTTTGCCAAAAAAGGGTCATTTTTCACTGCAAAATTGAGGTGTGACCACGTTGCGTTTTGCGCCGTTTCCTGTCGCGGGCACTAGGCCGACCCACACAAGTGAGGTACCATTTTTCTAGTAAGACGTTGGGGAACGCGTGGTGGGTGGAAATTTGTGGATCCACGCAGATTCCGGAACTTTCCACTACAGAAATGTGGGGAAAATGTGTTTTTTTGGATAATTTTTTAGGTTTGCAAGGGATTCTGGGTAATAGACCCTGGTGGGAGGCAGTCAAGTCACCCCATCCTGGATTTCCCTGGGTGTCTAGTTTTAAAAAATGTATAGGTTTGCTAGGTTTCCCAAGGTGCCCGCTGAGCTAGGGTTCAAAAACTACAGCTAGTCATTTTGCCAAAAAAGGGTCATTTTTCACTGCGAAATTGAGGTGGGACCACGTTGCGTTTTGCGCCGTTTCCTGTCGCGGGCACTAGGCCGACCCACACAAGTGAGTTACCGTTTTTCTTGTAAGACTTTGAGGAACGCGGGTTGTGTGGAAATTTGTGGATCCACGCTGATTCAGGAACTTTCCACGACAGAAATGTGGGGAAAATGTGTTTTGTTTGGACAATTTTTAAGGTTTGCAAGGGATTCTGGGTAACAGACCCTGGTGGGAGGCAGTCAAGTCACCCCATCCTGGATTCCCCTGGGTGTCTAGTTTTCAAAAATGTATAGGTTTGCTAGGTTTCCCAAGGTGCCCGTAGAGCTAGGGTTCAAAAACTACAGCTAGACATTTTGCCAAAAAAGGGTCATTTTTCACTGCGAAATTGAGGTGTGACCACGTTGCGTTTTGTGCCGTTTCCTGTCGCGGGCACTAGGCCGACCCACACAAGTGAGGTACCGTTTTTCTCGTAAGACTTTGGGGAACGCGGGGTGAGTGGACATTTGTGGATCCACGCAGATTCCGGAACTTTCCACGACAGAAATATGGGGAAAATGTGTATTTTTTGACAATTTGTTAGGTTTGCAAGGGATTCTGGGTAACAGACCCTGGTGGGAGGCAGTCAAGTCACCCCATCTTGGATTCCCCTGGGTGTCTAGTTTTCAAAAATGTATAGGTTTGCTAGGTTTTCCAAGGTGCCCGCAGAGGTAGGGTTAAAAAACTACAGCTAGTCATTTTGCCAAAAAAGGGTCATTTTTCACTGCGAAATTGAGGTGTGACCATGTTGCGTTTTGCGCCGTTTCCTGTTGCGGGCACTAGGCGGACCCACACAAGTGAGTTACCATTTTTCTCATAAGACTTTGGGGAACACGGGGTGGGTGGAAATTTGTGGATCCACGCAGATTCAGGAACTTTCCACGACAGAAATGTGGGGAAAATGTGTTTTTTTGGATAATTTTTTAGGTTTGCAAGGGATTCTGGGTAATAGACCCTGGTGGGAGGCAGTCAAGTCACCCCATCCTGGATTTCCCTGGGTGTCTAGTTTTAAAAAATGTATAGGTTTGCTAGGTTTCCCAAGGTGCCCGCTGAGCTAGGGTTCAAAAACTACAGCTAGTCATTTTGCCAAAAAAGGGTAATTTTTCACTGCGAAATTTAGGTGTGACCACGTTGCGTTTTGCGCCGTTTCCCTTCGCGTGCAGTAGGCCGACCCACACAAGTGAGTTACCGTTTTTCTCATAAGACTTTGGGGAAGGCGGGGTGGGTGGAAATTTGTGGATCCACGCAGATTCAGGAACTTTCCACGACAGAAATGTGGGGAAAATGTGTTTTTTTTGACAATTTTTTTAGGTTTGCAAGGGATTCTGGGTAACAGACCCTGGTGGGAGGCAGTCAAGTCACCCCATCCTGGTTTCCCTGGGTGTTTAGTTTTCAAAAATGTATAGGTTTGCTAGGTTTCCCAAGGTGCCCGCAGAGCTAGGGTTAAAAAACTACAGCTAGTCATTTTGCCAAAAAAGGGTCATTTTTCACTGCGAAATTGAGGTGTGACCACGTTGGGTTTTGCGCCGTTTCCTGTCGCGGGCACTAGGCGGACCCACACAAGTGAGGTACCGTTTTTCTTGTAAGACTTTGGGGAACACGGGGTGGGTGGAAATTTGTGGATCCACGCAGATTCCGGAACTTTCCACGACAGAAATGTGGGGAAAATGTGTTTTTTTGACAATTTTTTAGGTTTGCAAGGGATTCTGGGTAACAGACCCTGGTGGGAGGCAGTCAAGTCACCCCATCCTGGATTCCCCTGGGTGTCTGGTTTTCAAAAATGTATAGATTTGGTAGGTTTCCTGTGAGAAGTTGGCCTGGTATATGCTGTTCACTAGTTCTAGTGACCACCTTGTACCATGCCAAGCAACCCTTATGGTGTGGTTGTAAGTCAACCTTTTCGGACTAGCTGCCCTAGTGGTAGCGTAGGCTAAGCAGTCTTTTGAGGCTAAACTCGTGATGCGTGTTAAGCAAGCTGTTTTACCAATAGTAACCCCCTTTTATACCAATGAAAGGACACCACACAGATATATATTCAAAATATATATGTATTTATTTCTCAAAGTAACCCCTAGTCTCTTTATGAGCACAGGAGCACAAATCGTCAAACAAGATTATCACAGAATACACAGAAGTTGCACTTTATATGGATAGGCCCTGGTGGCCACTCGAACCATATACTAAAATAGTGGTATAAGTACCACGAACAGAAAAGGGAAAAGGCCTAGGGCCTCTAGAATCGCTGGGCCTACAAGGAGCTAACGTCAGTTAGTGACCAGGAGGTCCACGGGTGGCGTGTGCAGAGCAAATAGTCACACGCGTGCTCCCATAGGTTTCAATGGGTGCGTAAAAAGTACAAAGTTACTGCAAAAGGAATCTTCCGGATGACCTAGGAACTTAAGATTTGGAACACAGGCACTAGAGATGTAATACTACACTTGGGCACAGGTGTGCCAGCTTTACCTCACCCACAGGAAGCGGGTGCATAGGCCTCGAAGTGCGTCGGGTTTCTTCTATCTGTTCCGTGGGGCCTGTAGACAAAAGTGCTGCAGGCGGTCGGTCGGGAAGAGATGCAGTGGATCCAAGAGTGGATCGGAGATGTTGAAGACCTGAAAGCAGAGGGGACAGTGTTCACAGTCACTAGCCAGTGACCAGCGTGGCACCAGGTGGGTACCAGGCGATGTCGGGTGCAAACAGGAAGGAAGGTGTAGCTTGACTCTGCAGCCACGTGGTCCCTGAAGGTCGACGACGTCCAGGAGTCGAGTCACGAGCTGTCCCACGCAGGCTCTCGCTGTCGGCGGTTTCGGCGACTTGATCGAAGCAAACAAGCCTTGGCAAAAGCAATTGTTGTAGGCAAGGAGTTTAAGCTGATGGTTCTGACCAGCAAGGTCAGAGGAACTGCTCCTTTGGAGGGGAGCAAGGGCCAGTCTGGAGCAACCAGACCAGCGGTGTTTGTCGTAGATTTCGTCGCCAAGATGGCCACTAGCCAGCGGGCCAGCAACCGGTTAGGCGCGTCGAGTGGCAAAATGCAGAAGGGCCCCACGCAGATCGTGGAGATGCTGGAGGGCTCACCTTTGGTGCAGATGCTGCTCGAGGGTTGGGCTTCTCAGGACCCAAAGCACAACTTGGAGGGAGCCTCGGTTGTTGCACTGGTCAGCTTGTCGTAGTCGTTTCAAGATGGCTGGCTCCACGTGTCTCGGTGCCTCCACGGGTCTCCTCTTTGCAGGGACTGTGGATCGGGCGGTGAGAGGTCTGGAGGTCCAGGTCTTGTCAGTCTCTGGGCTCGGGCTCCGGCGGGAGGCGGCGGCAAAGCAGACGTTGATTCGCTGGATGGTGCTTGCGTTAGCAAGGTGGTCACTCCCTGACCACAGGGGAGATTTTCTTCAGTCTTCTGTGCAGCAGAATGTCGAAGTTCCCGTCTTCTTCTTAGTTTCAAGTTGATTCCAGGATGTCTGAAGTCTTAGGACACAGCTCCTACCTTTATTCGGATTCTAGGGGCCGGACTACCTGCTAGGTCCCTCCCTATGGGTGGGACCAGGAAGGGGGGTGGTTACACCCCCAATCCTTTGTCCAGCTCGCCCCAGGCCCGGGACTGGTGTGCCCCAGGACCGGTTTGAACTGGCATATGCACCGAGGCTCCTTGTGAGCCACAGGCATGTCTGGTTTCTTTCAAGCCCTACCTGACCAATACACAAAATCCTGTCTGGGGTGGTGCACGCACCTCCCCTGGCAGGAAACCCTTTGTCCACACCTCCCAAGCTGGAAGGACTCCCAGCAGCAGGAGGGCAGACTTGTGTCTGTGGTGGCAGCATCCATTTTGTGGAGCTGAGGCTGTGTCTGATTTTACCCGGGTTTCAGGCACTGTACATGTCGTGTCCCTCTAGAAGGGTGGAATGCTAACCCCGTCGCCAGAATTGGCGAGGGGTTAGTATTCCAATTCGTATGACACCTTACTCGACATGTTTTGATAAAGCCAAACCAAAGATAGCATTTAACCGCAAGGTTCATAATGCACTTAAGAGTATATGGTATGACGATATCTGGAAACAGTAGAAGGAAGTTGTTCCGACCACTGCAGACAGGCTCAGCTCATGCCAGAGCACCATCTCACATGGAACCAAGCACTCTGCCTTCAGGATTGTTAAGGCCTGCCATAGGAGTGACTTATAGGTTACCAGGTGTCCCATTTAAGGTTAGGTATAGGTATACTACACCTAAGTAAGAGGTGATTACACCAACTTACCCCAGCTGAGTGATCAGCCAGTTGTGTCAAATTGTTAGGCCAAGCCTGGGGTGGCATAATACATGCTGCAGCCCTTGGCAGGCCTTGGGTACACCAATGCCCTGGGTACCTAGTGTACACTGGTACAGGGGCTGACAGGGTGATCCACTTCCAATTGGTTATGCACCTAGGGTGCATAGTTTTAATTTAGTAGAGAGAACAGCAGGCTGGGGGTCTGATTGGCAGGCCCACAGCCTCAATATGTCAAAAACCAGTGAAGCAAAAAGCAAAAATTTGGGGTGACCATAGGATAGCAGACCCTACTCTCCTACACAACCCCCCCCCAAACGCTGGGACATTAAACTAGCCTTGACCAGTCTCGTCTTCATGTCCTAAGTGGAAGTACCTGGAGAGACCATCTGCATTCCCATGGTCAGTACCTGGCCGGTGCTCCACTGTAAAGTCCATCCCCTGTAGGGAAATGGACCACCTAAGCAGTTTGGGGTTTTCACCCTTCATCTGATTTAGCCACAAGAGGGGCTTATGGTCGGTCTGAATCTTGAAGTGAGTGCCAAACAAGTATGGCCTCAGCTTCTTCAGGGCCCACACCACAGCAAAGGCCTCCCTCTCAATAGCTGACCAATTCTTCTCTCTGGGGGTCAACCTTCTGCTAATAAAAGCAATGGGTTGGTCTTGACCATCTACATTAAGTTGTGACAGCACAGCTCCCACACCCAACTCAGAAGCATCTGTTTGGACAATAAACTCTTTGGAGTAGTCAGGACTTTTCAGGATAGGTGCAGAGCACATGGCCTCCTTCAGGTCATCAAATGCCTTTTGACAGCTTACTGTCCACTGAACCTTTTTGGGCATCTTCTTGGATGTCAGATCATTAAGAGGAGTCACGATGGACCCATAGTTCTTAACAAACTTCCTGTAGTACCCAGTCAAGCCCAAGAAAGCTCGAACTTGAGTCTGGGTGGTTGGAGGGGACCAGTCCTTGATGGATTGTATCTTACTCTCCAGTGGTTGAACTTGGCCTCCACCTACAAGGTGGCCCAAATACACAACCTTACTCTGCCCTATCTGGCACTTAGTAGCCTTGATAGTGAGGCCTGCCCTTTGCAGAGCCTCAAGAGCCTTCTTCAGGTGGATCAGGTGATCCTCCCAGGTGGAGCTAAAGACAGCAATGTCATCAAGATATGCTGCGCAAAAGTCATCCAACCCAGTAAGGACTTGGTTCACCAGCCTTTGGAAGGTGGCAGGTGCATTCTTCAGACCAAAGGGCATCACCACAAACTGGTAGTGCCCACCTGGGGTTGAGAATGCTGTTTTGGCCTTAGACTCCTCAGCTAATCTGATTTGCCAATAGCCAGCTGTTAAGTCAAATGTGCTCAAAAACTTTGCAGAAGCTAGTTTGTCTATGAGCTCATCTGCCCTTGGAATAGGGTGTGCATCTGTCCTGGTGACAGCATTGAGTCCTCTGTAATCCACACAGAACCTCATCTCTTTCTTGCCATCTTTGGTGTGAGGTTTGGGGACCAGAACCACTGGGCTAGCCCAGGGGCTCTCTGAGGGTTCAATGACACCTAATTCCAGCATTTTATGTACCTCAGCCTTTATACAGTCCCTGACGTGGTCAGGTTGTCTGTAAAGTTTGTTCTTTACAGGCAGACTGTCACCAGTGTCCACCACATGGGTACACCAGTCAGTTTGACTAGGTATCAAGGAAAACATATGTGAAAATGATTGTAGAACCTGTCTACATTCAGTCTGCTGATGGGCAGTGAGGTTGCCTCCAAGGGTCACTCCTTCAACTGAGCCATCTTCAGGGTTCTGAGACAACAGGTCTGGGAGAGGGTCACTCTCTTCCTCCTGTCCCTCATCTGTAGCCATGAGCAAGCCCATGTCTGCCCTGTCAACATATGCTTTAAGCCTGTTAACATGGAGTACCCTGTGGGGACTCCTGGGAGTTCCTAGGTCGACCAAGTAGGTGACCTCTCCCTTCTTTTCCAGGATTGTATGGGGTCCAGACCATTTGTCTTGGAGTGCTGCTGGGGCCACTGGCTTCAACACCCATACCTTCTGTCCTGGCTGAAACTCAACCAAGACAGCCTTTTGGTCATGCCAAGCTTTCTGTAAGGCCTGGCTTGCCTCAAGGTTTTTGGATGCCTTCTCCATATACTCAGCCATCCTGGAGCGGAGACCAAGTACATAGTCCACTATGTCTAGCTTAGGCTTTTTGAGAGGTAACTCCCAGCCTTCCTTCACCAAACACAGTGGGCCTCTCACAGGGTGCCCAAACAACAATTCAAAGGGGCTGTAGCCAACTCCTTTTTGTGGGACCTCTCTGTAAGCAAACAGAAGGCAGGGTAGAAGGATGTCCCATCTTCGCCTGAGCTTTTCAGGTAATCCTTTGATCATACCCTTTAGGGTCTTGTTGAATCTCTCAACAAGCCCATTGCATTGTGGGTGATAAGGGGTGGTGAACTTGTAGTTGACACCACATTCCTTCCACATAGCTGTTAAGTATCCTGACATAAAGTTGGTACCTCTGTCAGATACTACCTCCTTAGGAAACCCCACTCTGGAGAATACTCCCAGCAGGGCCCTGGCCACAACAGGAGCTGTAGTGGTCCTAAGGGGAATTGCCTCTGGATACCTGGTGGCATGATCCACTACCACCAGTATAAATCTGTGCCCAGATGCAGTGGGAGGATCCATGGGACCCACTATGTCTATTCCCACTCTTTCAAAGGGAACCCCCACCACAGGTAGTGGTATCAGGGGGGCCTTTGTTGTGCCACCTGATTTGCCACTGGCTTGGCAGGTAACACAGGAGCGACAAAACTCCTTTGTATCTTCATTCATATGAGGCCAGTGAAAGTGAGGGACAAGTCTGTCCCAGGTCTTGTTCTGGCCTAGGTGTCCTGCTAAAGGAATATCATGGGCCAAGGTAAGAAGGAAGCCCCTAAATTGCAGAGGTATAACCAACCTCCTGGTTGCACCAGGCTTGGGGTCTCTAGCCTCTGAATAAAGGAGCCCTTCATCCCAATACACTTTATGGGTACCTTGAGCATTCCCAGCAGCCTCAGCAGCAGCCAGCTGTCTGAGGGGTTCAAGAGAGGGACAGGATAACTGAGCCTGCCTCAAGTCAGCCCTTGAAGGTCCCCCTGTCCCCAGAAACTCAACCTGGTCAGGTTCAAGCTCTTCAGGGACAGTTCCTTCAGGGTCCTCTAGATCAGCTTCCTGGGAAGGCTGATCATCACTCTGAGGCAGGGGGGAAGGCACAGCCTTGACCCTCCTGTTCTTCTTCTTGGTAGGTGCTTGGTCCATTGTTCCAGGATCCAAGACCTGTGGTTCAGTGAGGCACTTTTTGGCCTGTGACCTGGTCACAGCAAGGACATGTGATGATATACCTAACATCTCTGCATGAGTCCTGTACTCCACTTCTGACCATAGAGAACTCTCTAGGTCATTGCCCAACAAACATTCTACTGGGAGGTCTGCACTAACCACAACCCTTTTGAGGCCAGTTACCCCTCCCCATGAGAAGTTAACAACTGCCACACTATGTGAAGTAGTGGCATTGCTGGCATTGGTCACCAGGTAGTTCTCACCTGGTATGTACTGTCCAGGGTCCACAAAGCCTGGGGTCACCATAGTGACACTGGCACATGTGTCCCTGTAGGCTTGAGCCACTTTGTCATTAATTAAAGGAGTCTGTCTGTACTTGCCCAGGTTACTGGGGCTCACAGTCAGGGACAAATCAATGTCCCCCTCACAGATCAAGACTGCCTGTGTCAGGGTTCTGTCTAAGTCAGAATCTCCTTCAGTTCCCATAGTGATTCCCACTACACCCTTTGTCTGGGGACCAACACTGCTAACAGTAGTACTGGGAGCAGGTGCCTTAGGGGCAACAGTGTTGGGGGCTCCACCCTTTTTGCAATCACTAGTCCAGTGAGTTGTATTCTTGCAATGATTGCACCAGGGTTTCTTTTGACCTTCTTTCTTCTTTTTGGACTGTTGGGACCCACCCTCCTTAGTAGTAGTTTGGGGCCCTGTTGAAGACTTCTGGTCTTTAGGTTTCTGATCTCCACCCTTTTGGTCTGTTTTCTTCTGATCACCCCCTTGGCCCTGGTTCTGGTTCTTTTGCTTAACCCTGGTTCTGACCCATTTGTCTGCCTTCTTTCCCAATTCTTGGGGAGAGGTCAGATCAGAGTCAACCAAGTGTTGATGCAGTTGCTGGTTTTGACAGTTATTTAAAATCTGTTCTCTCATCATCAAATTATACAATCCTGTAAAATCAGATACCTTACTTCCCAGCAACCAACCCTCCAAAGCCTTAGTGGCACATTCAATGTATTCAGACCAGTCCTGAGTCTGTGTCTTTTGGGTGTCTCTGAACATTAACCTGTACTGCTCAGTGGTTAAGCCTAACCCAT
Organism: Triturus cristatus; assembly: GCF_964204655.1. Lineage (NCBI taxonomy): Eukaryota > Metazoa > Chordata > Amphibia > Caudata > Salamandridae > Triturus > Triturus cristatus. The sequence goes on along the minus strand of NC_140579.1, from coordinate 933,624,985 downwards.
CAACTAGAACACTCTTCAGGACTCTGTAGTTTCTGACATCCTCTTCTCTAACAGTGAGGAGTCTGTCTCTGCCTCTTCCCTCAAAGGAGAGCCAGAGGATTGCTGCCCACTGGTCTTCAGGAACCTGCTGTACTTTGCAGGCTCTCTCAAGAGCAGTTATCCACTTGTGGATGTCATCCCCACTTTTGTAGGGGGGCACAACCTTAGACAGGTTTCTATTATCGAAAACCCTATCTTTGTCCTTAGGGACAATGCTGCCACCAGTGGGTATAGACCCACTCTCTTTATGCTGTCTAGCCTTGCTAAGTTTCTCTTCCATCAGGGCTACTTCTAGCTCCTGCTTCCTGATCCTCAGCTGAGCTTCTTGCATCTTGGCCTCATGTTCCCTCCTCTGAGGGGTGGTCATCCTTCTCCTGGAGTGACCTTGAGAGCCTCTAGAGCCATGGGAAGCATTGGAGTCACCTGAGCGATTCCTTTGCCTTCCAAGCCCTGTGTTAAGTCCACTGGGGAGATCCAGTGGGGTGAACCCACTGTCAGTCCCCAATAGCCTTAGTTTAGCTGGGCCAAGTATAACACTTGGCACTGGGCTAGTTCTCCCTTCATCCTCACTACTGTCAGTATCCTTTTCACTCTCATCCTCTGTGGTAGGCACCCCATCTAAGGGGTGACTATTGGAAAGGGGTACCTCAGTGGCATCTTCAGAAGGGGGGCCTCCTGTTCCTGTCCCTAAGGGGGCTAACTGGGAAGCTTTCCTGAGCTCTTTTTGATTTTCATCTTCTTGCAAGAGCTCTCTGAGCAAAGCAGAGGTAGGGTTCTTGGGCTGTTTAAGGCCTCTAAGAGTTGCCAGCTGCCTGAGCTCATTTTGATTAAGGGTAGCATAGATGGATGGTGCCCTCGGGGGGTCACTCTCAACAGAGATGGGTACAGTGGACCCCTCTGCCCCAGCCATTGCTCTTAAGTGTGGGTGGATGTGTTGCAATCTACCTACACTTGGGTTTACCTACTAAACCTATCTAGTAGTTGTAGTCAGGGTGTGCTACTCCCTTTGCTCTACAACAACTAAGTTCAGTAGAACTTAAGTATATCTAATCTTGTTTTATATGTACCTACAGGTACCTATGTGATCTTTCAATTGGTAACCAAGAGATTACAATGGTAAAACACAGCAAGCTCAAATCCAACCGCTGCTCACCAATGTGAGAAGTTGGCCTGGTATATGCTGTTCACTAGTTCTAGTGACCACCTTGTACCATGCCAAGCAACCCTTATGGTGTGGTTGTAAGTCAACCTTTTCGGACTAGCTGCCCTAGTGGTAGCGTAGGCTAAGCAGTCTTTTGAGGCTAAACTCGTGATGCGTGTTAAGCAAGCTGTTTTACCAATAGTAACCCCCTTTTATACCAATGAAAGGACACCACACAGATATATATTCAAAATATATATGTATTTATTTCTCAAAGTAACCCCTAGTCTCTTTATGAGCACAGGAGCACAAATCGTCAAACAAGATTATCACAGAATACACAGAAGTTGCACTTTATATGGATAGGCCCTGGTGGCCACTCGAACCATATACTAAAATAGTGGTATAAGTACCACGAACAGAAAAGGGAAAAGGCCTAGGGCCTCTAGAATCGCTGGGCCTACAAGGAGCTAACGTCAGTTAGTGACCAGGAGGTCCACGGGTGGCGTGTGCAGAGCAAATAGTCACACGCGTGCTCCCATAGGTTTCAATGGGTGCGTAAAAAGTACAAAGTTACTGCAAAAGGAATCTTCCGGATGACCTAGGAACTTAAGATTTGGAACACAGGCACTAGAGATGTAATACTACACTTGGGCACAGGTGTGCCAGCTTTACCTCACCCACAGGAAGCGGGTGCATAGGCCTCGAAGTGCGTCGGGTTTCTTCTATCTGTTCCGTGGGGCCTGTAGACAAAAGTGCTGCAGGCGGTCGGTCGGGAAGAGATGCAGTGGATCCAAGAGTGGATCGGAGATGTTGAAGACCTGAAAGCAGAGGGGACAGTGTTCACAGTCACTAGCCAGTGACCAGCGTGGCACCAGGTGGGTACCAGGCGATGTCGGGTGCAAACAGGAAGGAAGGTGTAGCTTGACTCTGCAGCCACGTGGTCCCTGAAGGTCGACGACGTCCAGGAGTCGAGTCACGAGCTGTCCCACGCAGGCTCTCGCTGTCGGCGGTGTCGGCGACTTGATCGAAGCAAACAAGCCTTGGCAAAAGCAATTGTTGTAGTCAAGGAGTTTAAGCTGATGGTTCTGACCAGCAAGGTCAGAGGAACTGCTCCTTTGGAGGGGAGCAAGGGCCAGTCTGGAGCAACCAGACCAGCGGTGTTTGTCATAGATTTCGTCGCCAAGATGGCCACTAGCCAGCGGGCCAGCAACCGGTTAGGCGCGTCGAGTGGCAAAATGCAGAAGGGCCCCACGCAGATCGTGGAGATGCTGGAGGGCTCACCTTTGGTGCAGATGCTGCTCGAGGGTTGGGCTTCTCAGGACCCAAAGCACAACTTGGAGGGAGCCTCGGTTGTTGCACTGGTCAGCTTGTCGTAGTCGTTTCAAGATGGCTGGCTCCACGTGTCTCGGTGCCTCCACGGGTCTCCTCTTTGCAGGGACTGTGGATCGGGCGGTGAGAGGTCTGGAGGTCCAGGTCTTGTCAGTCTCTGGGCTCGGGCTCCGGCGGGAGGCGGCGGCAAAGCAGACGTTGATTCGCTGGATGGTGCTTGCGTTAGCAAGGTGGTCACTCCCTGACCACAGGGGAGATTTTCTTCAGTCTTCTGTGCAGCAGAATGTCGAAGTTCCCGTCTTCTTCTTAGTTTCAAGTTGATTCCAGGATGTCTGAAGTCTTAGGACACAGCTCCTACCTTTATTCGGATTCTAGGGGCCGGACTACCTGCTAGGTCCCTCCCTATGGGTGGGACCAGGAAGGGGGGTGGTTACACCCCCAATCCTTTGTCCAGCTCGCCCCAGGCCCGGGACTGGTGTGCCCCAGGACCGGTTTGAACTGGCATATGCACCGAGGCTCCTTGTGAGCCACAGGCATGTCTGGTTTCTTTCAAGCCCTACCTGACCAATACACAAAATCCTGTCTGGGGTGGTGCACGCACCTCCCCTGGCAGGAAACCCTTTGTCCACACCTCCCAAGCTGGAAGGACTCCCAGCAGCAGGAGGGCAGACTTGTGTCTGTGGTGGCAGCATCCATTTTGTGGAGCTGAGGCTGTGTCTGATTTTACCCGGGTTTCAGGCACTGTACATGTCGTGTCCCTCTAGAAGGGTGGAATGCTAACCCCGTCGCCAGAATTGGCGAGGGGTTAGTATTCCAATTCGTATGACACCTTACTCGACATGTTTTGATAAAGCCAAACCAAAGATAGCATTTAACCGCGAGGTTCATAATGCACTTAAGAGTATATGGTATGACGATATCTGGAAACAGTAGAAGGAAGTTGTTCCGACCACTGCAGACAGGCTCAGCTCATGCCAGAGCACCATCTCACATGGAACCAAGCACTCTGCCTTCAGGATTGTTAAGGCCTGCCATAGGAGTGACTTATAGGTTACCAGGTGTCCCATTTAAGGTTAGGTATAGGTATACTACACCTAAGTAAGAGGTGATTACACCAACTTACCCCAGCTGAGTGATCAGCCAGTTGTGTCAAATTGTTAGGCCAAGCCTGGGGTGGCATAATACATGCTGCAGCCCTTGGCAGGCCTTGGGTACACCAATGCCCTGGGTACCTAGTGTACACTGGTACAGGGGCTGACAGGGTGATCCACTTCCAATTGGTTATGCACCTAGGGTGCATAGTTTTAATTTAGTAGAGAGAACAGCAGGCTGGGGGTCTGATTGGCAGGCCCACAGCCTCAATATGTCAAAAACCAGTGAAGCAAAAAGCAAAAATTTGGGGTGACCATAGGATAGCAGACCCTACTCTCCTACATTTCCCAAGGTGCCCGCAGAGCTAGGGTTCAAAAACTACAGCTAGTCATTTTGCCAAAAAAGGGTCATTTTTCACTGCGAAATTGAGGTGTAACCACGTTGCGTTTTGCGCCGTTTCCTGTCGCGGGCACTAGGCCGACCCACACAAGTGAGGTACCATTTTTCTCGTAAGACGTTGGGGAACGCGTGGTGGGTGGAAATTTGTGGATCCACGCAGATTCCGGAACTTTCCACTACAGAAATATGGGGAAAATGTGTTTTTGTGGACAATTTTTTAGGTTTGCAAGGGATTCTGGGTAATAGACCCTGGTGGGAGGCAGTCAAGTCACCCCATCCTGGATTTCCCTGGGTGTCTAGTTTTAAAAAATGTATCGGTTTGCTAGGTTTCCCAAGGTGCCCGCTGAGCTAGGGTTCAAAAACTACAGCTAGTCATTTTGCCAAAAAAGGGTCATTTTTCACTGCGAAATTGAGGTGGGACCACGTTGCGTTTTGCTCCGTTTCCTGTCGCGGGCACTAGGCCGACCCACACAAGTGAGTTACCATTTTTCTCGTAAGACTTTGAGGAACGCGGGTTGTGTGGAAATTTGTGGATCCACGCTGATTCAGGAACTTTCCACGACAGAAATGTGGGGAAAATGTGTTTTTTTTGGACAATTTTTTAGGTTTGCAAGGGATTCTGGGTAACAGAGCCTGGTGGGAGGCAGTCAAGTCACCCCATCCTGGATTCCCCTGGGTGTCTAGTTTTCAAAAATGTATAGGTTTGCTAGGTTTCCCAAGGTGCCCGTAGAGCTAGGGTTCAAAAACTACAGCTAGACATTTTGCCAAAAAAGGGTCATTTTTCACTGCGAAATTGAGGTGTGACCACGTTGCGTTTTGTGCCGTTTCCTGTCGCGGGCACTAGGCCGACCCACACAAGTTTGGTACCGTTTTTCTCGTAAGACTTTGGGGAATGCGGGGTGGGTGGACATTTGTGGATCCACGCAGATTCCGGAACTTTCCACGACAGAAATATGGGGAAAATGTGTATTTTTTGACAATTTGTTAGGTTTGCAAGGGATTCTGGGTAACAGACCCTGGTGGGAGGCAATCAAGTCACCCCATCTTGGATTCCCCTGGGTGTCTAGTTTTCAAAAATGTATAGGTTTGCTAGGTTTTCCAAGGTGCCCGCAGAGGTAGGGTTAAAAAACTACAGCTAGTCATATTGCCAAAAAAGGGTCATTTTTCACGGCGAAATTGAGGTGTGACCACGTTGCGTTTTGCGCCGTTTCCTGTTGCGGGCACTAGGCGGACCCACACAAGTGAGTTACCGTTTTTCTCGTAAGACTTTGGGGAACGCGGGGTGGATGGAAATTTGTGGATCCACGCAGATTCCGGAACTTTCCACGACAGAAATGTGGGGAAAATGTGGTTTTTTTGACAATTCTTTAGGTTTGCAAGGGATTCTGGGTAACAGACCCTGGTGGGAGGCAGTCAAGTCACCCCATCCTGGGTTCCCCTGGGTGTCTAGTTTTCAAAAATGTATAGGTTTGCTAGGTTTCCCAAGGTGCCCGCAGAGCTAGGGTTCAAAAACTACAGCTAGTCATTTTGCCAAAAAAGGGTCATTTTTCACTGTGAAATTGAGGTGTGACCACGTTGCGTTTTGCGCCGTTTCCTGTCACGGGCACTAGGCCGACCCACACAAGTGAGGTACCGTTTTTCTCGTAAGACTTTGGGGAACGTTTGGTGGGTGGAAATTTGTGGATCCACACAGATTCCGGAACTTTCCACGTCAGAAATATGGGGAAAATGTGTTTTTTTTGACAATTTTTTAGGTTTGCAAGGGATTCTGGGTAACAGACCCTGGTGGGAGGCAGTTAAGTCAACCCATCTTGGATTCCCCTGGGTGTCTAGTTTTCAAAAATGTATAGTTTTGCTAGGTTTCCCAAGGTGCCCGCAGAGCTAGGGTTAACAAACTACAGCTAGTCATTTTGTCAAAAAAGTGTCATTTTTCACTGCGAAATTGAGGTGTGACCACGTTGGGTTTTGCGCCGTTTCCTGTCGCGGGTACTAGGCGGACCCACACAAGTGAGGTACTGTTTTTCTTGTAAGGCTTTGGGGAACACGGGGTGGGTGGAAATTTGTGGATCCACGCAGATTCCGGAACTTTCCACGACAGAAATGTGGGGAAAATGTGTTTTTTTTGACAATTTTTTAGGTTTGCAAGGGATTCTGCGTAACAGACCCTGGTGGGACGCAGTCAAGTCACCCCATCCTGGATTCCCCTGGGTGTCTAGTTTTCAAAAATGTATAGGTTTGGTAGGTTTCCCAAGGTGCCCGCAGAGCTAGGGTTCAAAAACAACAGCTAGTCGTTTTGCCAAAAAAGGGTCATTTTTCACTGCAAACTTGAGGTGTGACCACGATGCGTTTTGCGCCGTTTCCTGTCGCGGGCACTAGGCCGACCCACACAAGTGAGTTACCGTTTTTCTTGTAAGACTTTGGGGAACGCGGGGTGGGTGGAAATCTGTGGATCCACGCAGATTCCGCAACTTTCTACCACAGAAATGTGGGGAAAATGGGGTTTTGTTGGACAATTTTTTAGGTTTGCAAGGGATTCTGGGTATCAGACCCTGGTGGGAGGTAGTCAAGTCACCCCATCCTGGATTCCCCTGGGCGTCTAGTTTTTAAAAATGTATAGGTTTGCTAGGTTTCCCAAGGTGCCCGCAGAGCTAGGGTTAAAAAACACCAGCTAGTCGTTTTGCCAAAAAAGGGTCATTTTTCACTGTGAATTTGAGGTGTGACCATGATGCGTTTTGCGCCGTTTCCTGTCGCGGGCACTATGCCGACCCACACAAGTGAGTTACCGTTTTTCTCGTAAGACTTTGGGGAACGCGGGGTGGGTAGAAATTTGTGGATCCACACAGATTCCGGAACTTTCCACAACAGAAATGTGGGGAAAATGTGTTTTTTTTGACAATTTTTTAGGTTTGCAAGGGATTCTGGGTAACAGACCATGGTGGGAGGCAGTCAAGTCACCCCATCCTGGATTCCCCTGGGTGTCTAGTTTTCAAAAATGTATAGGTTTGCTAGGTTTCCCAAGGTGCCCGCAGAGCTAGGGTTCAAAAACTACAGCTAGACATTTTGCCAAAAAAGGGTCATTTTTCACTGCGAAATTGAGGTGTGACCACGTTGCGTTTTGCGCCGTTTCCTGTCGCGGGCACTAGGCCGACCCACACAAGTGAGGTACCGTTTTTATCGTAAGACTTTGAGGAACGCGGGTTGTGTGGAAATTTGTGGATCCACGCTGATTCAGGAACTTTCCACGACAGAAATGTGGGGAAAATGTGTTTTTTTTGGACAATTTTTTAGGTTTGCAAGGGATTGTGGGTAACAGACCCTGGTGGGAGGCAGTCAAGTCACCCCATCTTGGATTCCCCTGGGTGTCTAGTTTTCAAAAATGTATAGGTTTGCTAGGTTTCCCAAGGTGCCCGCAGAGGTAGGGTTAAAAAACTACAGCTAGTCATTTTGCCAAAAAAGGGTCATTTTTCACAGCAAAATTGAGGTGTGACCACGTTGCGTTTTGCGCCGTTTCCTGTTGCGGGCACTAGGCGGACCCACACAAGTGAGTTACCGTTTTTCTTGTAAGACTTTGGGGAACGCGAGGTGGATGGAAATTTGTGGATCCACGCAGATTCCGGAACTTTCCACGACAGAAATGTGGGGAAAATGTGTTTTTTTTGACAATTCTTTAGGTTTGCAAGGGATTCTGGGTAACAGACCCTGGTGGGAGGCAGTCAAGTCACCCCATCCTGGATTCCCCTGGGTGTCTAGTTTTCAAAAATGTATAGGTTTGCTAGGTTTCCCAAGGTGCCCGCAGAGCTAGGATTAAAAAACTACAGCTAGTCATTTTGCCAAAAAAGGGTCATTTTTCACTGCGAAATTGAGGTGTGACCACGATGCGTTTTGCGACGTTTCCTGTCCCGGGCACTGGGCCGAACCACATAAGTGAGGTACCGTTTTTCTCGTAAGACTTTGGGGAACGCAGGGTGGTTGGAAATTTGTGGATCCACGCAGATTCCGGAACTTTCCACCACAGAAATGTGGGAAAAATGTGTTTTTTTGGACAATCTTTTAGGTTTGCAAGGGATTCTGGGTAATAGACCCTGGTGGAAGGCAGTCAAGTCACCCCATCCTGGATTTCCCTGGGTGTCTAGTTTTCAAAAATGTATAGGTTTGCTAGGTTTCCCAAGGTGCCCGTAGAGCTAGGGTTCAAAAACTACAGCTAGACATTTTGCCAAAAAAGGGTCATTTTTCACTGCGAAATTGAGGTGTGACCACGTTGCGTTTTGCGCCGTTTCCTGTCGCGTGCAGTAGGCCGACCCACACAAGTGAGTTACCATTTTTCTCATAAGACTTTGGGGAACGCGGGGTGGGTAGAAATTTGTGGATCCACGCAGATTCAGGAACTTTCCACGACAGAAATGTGGGGAAAATGTTTTTTTTTGGACAATTTTTTAGGTTTGCAAGGGATTCTGGGTAACAGACCCTGGAGGGAGGCAGTCAAGTCACCCCATCCTGGATTCCCCTGGGTGTCTGGTTTTCAAAAATGTATAGATTTGGTAGGTTTCCCAAGGTGCCCGCAGAGCTAGGGTTCAAAAACTACAGCTAGTCATTTTGCCAAAAAAGGGTCATTTTTCACTGCGAAATTGAGGTGTAACCACGTTGCGTTTTGCGCCGTTTCCTGTCGCGGGCACTAGGCTGACCCACACAAGTGAGGTACCATTTTTCTCGTAAGACGTTGGGGAACGCGGGGTGGGTGGAAATTTGTGGATCCACGCAGATTCCGGAACTTTCCACGACAGAAATATGGGGAAAATGTGTATTTTTTGACAATTTGTTAGGTTTGCAAGGGATTCTGGGTAACAGACCCTGGTGGGAGGCAGTCAAGTCACCCCATCTTGGATTCCCCTGGGTGTCTAGTTTTAAAAAATGTATAGGTTTGCTAGGTTTCCCAAGGTGCCCGCAGAGGTAGGGTTAAAAAACTACAGCTAGTCATTTTGCCAAAAAAGGGTCATTTTTCACTGCAAAATTGAGGTGTGACCACGTTGCGTTTTGCGCCGTTTCCTGTCGCGGGCACTAGGCCGACCCACACAAGTGAGGTACCATTTTTCTCGTAAGACGTTGGGGAACGCAGGGTGGGTGGAAATTTGTGGATCCACGCAGATTCCGGAACTTTCCACGACAGAAATATGGGGAAAATGTGTATTTTTTGACAATTCTTTAGGTTTGCAAGGGATTCTGGGTAACAGACCCTGGTGGGAGGCAGTCAAGTCACCCCATCCTGGATTCCCCTGGGTGTCTAGTTTTCAAAAATGTATAGGTTTGCTAGGTTTCCCAAGGTGCCCGCAGAGCTAGGGTTAAAAAACTACAGCTAGTCATTTTGCCAAAAAAGGGTCATTTTTCACTGCGAAATTGAGGTGTGACCACGATGCGTTTTGCGACGTTTCCTGTCCCGGGCACTGGGCCGAACCACATAAGTGAGGTACCGTTTTTCTCGTAAGACTTTGGGGAACGCAGGGTAGTTGGAAATTTGTGGATCCACGCAGATTCCGGAACTTTCCACCACAGAAATGTGGGGAAAATGTGTTTTTTTGGACAATCTTTTAGGTTTGCAAGGGATTCTGGGTAATAGACCCTGGTGGGAGGCAGTCAAGTCTCCCCATCCTGGATTTCCCTGGGTGTCTAGTTTTCAAAAATGTATAGGTTTGCTAGGTTTCCCAAGGTGCCCGTAGAGCTAGGGTTCAAAAACTACAGCTAGACATTTTGCCAAAAAAGGGTCATTTTTCACTGCGAAATTGAGGTGTGACCACGTTGCGTTTTGCGCCGTTTCCTGTCGCGTGCAGTAGGCCGACCCACACAAGTGAGTTACCATTTTTCTCATAAGACTTTGGGGAACGCGGGGTGGGTGGAAATTTGTGGATCCACGCAGATTCAGGAACTTTCCGCGACAGAAATGTGGGGAAAATGTGTTTTTTTGGACAATTTTTTAGGTTTGCAAGAGATTCTGGGTAACAGACCCTGGTGGGAGGCAGTCAAGTCACCCCATCCTGGATTCCCCTGGGTGTCTGTTTTTCAAAAATGTATAGGTTTGGTAGGTTTCCCAAGGTGCCCGCAGAGCTAGGGTTCAAAAACTACAGCTAGTCATTTTGCCAAAAAAGGGTCATTTTTCACTGCGAAATTGAGGTGTGACCACGTTGCGTTTTGCGCCGTTTCCTGTCGCGGGCACTAGGCCGACCCACACAAGTGAGGTACCATTTTTCTAGTAAGACGTTGGGGAACGCGTGGTGGGTGGAAATTTGTGGATCCACGCAGATTCCGGAACTTTCCACGACAGAAATGTGGGGAAAATGTGTTTTTTTTGACAATTTTTTAGGTTTGCAAGGGATTCTGGGTAACAGACCCTGGTGGGAGGCAGTCAAGTCACCCCATCCTGGATTCCCCAGGGTGTCTGGTTTTCAAAATTGTATAGGTTTGGTAGGTTTCCCAAGGTGCCCGCAGAGCTAGGGTTCAAAAACTACAGCTAGTCATTTTGCCAAAAAAGGGTCATTTTTCACTGCGAAATTGAGGTGTGACCACGTTGCGTTTTGCGCCGTTTCCTGTCGCGGGCACTAGGCCGACCCACACAAGTGAGGTACCATTTTTCTAGTAAGACGTTGGGGAACGCGTGGTGGGTGGAAATTTGTGGATCCACGCAGATTCCGGAACTTTCCACTACAGAAATGTGGGGAAAATGTGTTTTTTTGGACAATTTTTTAGGTTTGCAAGGGATTCTGGGTAATAGACCCTGGTGGGAGGCAGTCAAGTCACCCCATCCTGGATTTCCCTGGGTGTCTAGTTTTAAAAAATGTATAGGTTTGCTAGGTTTCCCAAGGTGCCCGCTGAGCTAGGGTTCAAAAACTACAGCTAGTCATTTTGCCAAAAAAGGGTCATTTTTCACTGCGAAATTGAGGTGGGACCACGTTGCGTTTTGCGCCGTTTCCTGTCGCGGGCACTAGGCCGACCCACACAAGTGAGTTACCGTTTTTCTCATAAGACTTTGAGGAACGCGGGTTGTGTGGAAATTTGTGGATCCACGCTGATTCAGGAACTTTCCACTACAGAAATGTGGGGAAAATGTGTTTTTTTTGGACAATTTTTTAGGTTTGCAAGGGATTCTGCGTAACAGACCCTGGTGGGAGGCAGTCAAGTCACCCCATCCTGGATTCCCCTGGGTGTCTAGTTTTCAAAAATGTATAGGTTTGCTAGGTTTCCCAAGGTGCCCGCAGAGCTAGGATTAAAAAACTACAGCTAGTCATTTTGCCAAAAAAGGGTAATTTTTCACTGCGAAATTTAGGTGTGACCACGTTGCGTTTTGCGCCGTTTCCCTTCGCGTGCAGTAGGCCGACCCACACAAGTGAGTTACCGTTTTTCTCATAAGACTTTGGGGAAGGCGGGGTGGGTGGAAATTTGTGGATCCACGCAGATTCAGGAACTTTCCACGACAGAAATGTGGGGAAAATGTGTTTTTTTTGACAATTTTTTTAGGTTTGCAAGGGATTCTGGGTAACAGACCCTGGTGGGAGGCAGTCAAGTCACCCCATCCTGGATTCCCCTGGGTGTTTAGTTTTCAAAAATGTATAGGTTTGCTAGGTTTCCCAAGGTGCCCGCAGAGCTAGGGTTAAAAAACTACAGCTAGTCATTTTGCCAAAAAAGGGTCATTTTTCACTGCGAAATTGAGGTGTGACCACGTTGGGTTTTGCGCCGTTTCCTGTCGCGGGCACTAGGCGGACCCACACAAGTGAGGTACCGTTTTTCTTGTAAGACTTTGGGGAACACGGGGTGGGTGGAAATTTGTGGATCCACGCAGATTCCGGAACTTTCCACGACAGAAATGTGGGGAAAATGTGTTTTTTTGACAATTTTTTAGGTTTGCAAGGGATTCTGGGAAACAGACCCTGGTGGGAGGCAGTCAAGTCACCCCATCCTGGATTCCCCTGGGTGTCTGGTTTTCAAAAATGTATAGATTTGGTAGGTTTCCCAAGGTGCCCGCAGAGCTAGGGTTAAAAAACTACAGCTAGTCATTTTGCCAAAAAAGGGTCATTTTTCACTGCGAAATTGAGGTGTAACCACGTTGCGTTTTGCGCCGTTTCCTGTTGCGGGCACAAGGCGGACCCACACAAGTGAGTTACCGTTTTTCTCGTAAGACTTTGGGGAATGCGGGGTGGATGGAAATTTGTGGATCCACGCAGATTCCGGAACTTTCCACGACAGAAATGTGGGGAAAATGTGTTTTTTTTGACAATTCTTTAGGTTTGCAAGGGATTCTGGGTAACAGACCCTGGTGGGAGGCAGTCAAGTCACCCCATCCTGGATTCCCCTGGGTGTCTAGTTTTCAAAAATGTATAGGTTTGCTAGGTTTCCCAAGGTGCCCGCAGAGCTAGGGTTAAAAAACTACAGCTAGTCATTTTGCCAAAAAAGGGTCATTTTTCACTGCGAAATTGAGGTGTGACCACGATGCGTTTTGCAACGTTTCCTGTCCCGGGCACTGGGCCGAACCACATAAGTGAGGTACCGTTTTTCTCGTAAGACTTTGGGGAACGCAGGGTGGTTGGAAATTTGTGGATCCACGCAGATTCCGGAACTTTCCACCACAGAAATGTGGGGAAAATGTGTTTTTTTGGACAATCTTTTAGGTTTGCAAGGGATTCTGGGTAATAGACCCTGGTGGGAGGCAGTCAAGTCTCCCCATCCTGGATTTCCCTGGGTGTCTAGTTTTCAAAAATGTATAGGTTTGCTAGGTTTCCCAAGGTGCCCGTAGAGCTAGGGTTCAAAAACTACAGCTAGACATTTTGCCAAAAAAGGGTCATTTTTCACTGCGAAATTGAGGTGTGACCACGTTGCGTTTTGCGCCGTTTCCTGTCGCGTGCAGTAGGCCGACCCACACAAGTGAGTTACCATTTTTCTCATAAGACTTTGGGGAACGCGGGGTGGGTGGAAATTTGTGGATCCACGCAGATTCAGGAACTTTCCACGACAGAAATGTGGGGAAAATGTGTTTTTTTGGACAATTTTTTAGGTTTGCAAGGGATTCTGGGTAACAGACCCTGGTGGGAGGCAGTCAAGTCACCCCATCCTGGATTCCCCTGGGTGTCTGGTTTTCAAAAATGTATAGGTTTGGTAGGTTTCCTGTAGGAGAGTAGGGTCTGTTATCCTATGGTCACCCCAAATTTTTGCTTTTTGCTTCACTGGTTTTTGACATATTGAGGCTGTGGGCCTGCCAATCAGACCCCCAGCCTGCTGTTCTCTCTACTAAATTAAAACTATGCACCCTAGGTGCATAACCAATTGGAAGTGGATCACCCTGTCAGCCCCTGTACCAGTGTACACTAGGTACCCAGGGCATTGGTGTACCCAAGGCCTGCCAGGGGCTGAAGCATGTATTATGCCACCCCAGGCTTGGCCTAACAATTTGACACAACTGGCTGATCACTCAGCTGGGGTAAGTTGGTGTAATCACCTCTTACTTAGGTGTAGTATACCTATACCTAACCTTAAATGGGACACCTGGTAACCTATAAGTCACTCCTATGGCAGGCCTTAACAATCCTGAAGGCAGAGTGCGTGGTTCCATGTGAGATGGTGCTCTGGCATGAGCTGAGCCTGTCTGCAGTGGTCGGAACAACTTCCTTCTACTGTTTCCAGATATCGTCATACCATATACTCTTAAGTGCATTATGAACCTCGCGGTTAAATGCTAACTTTGGTTTGGCTTTATCAAAACATGTCGAGTAAGGTGTCATACGAATTGGAATACTAACCCCTCGCCAATTCTGGCGACGGGGTTAGCATTCCACCCTTCTAGATGGACACGACATGTACAGTACCTGAAACCCGGGTAAAATCAGACATAGCCTCAGATCCACAAAATGGATGCTGCCACCACAGACACAAGTCTGCCCTCCTGCTGCTGGGAGTCCTTCCAGCTTGGGAGGTGTGGACAAAGGGTTTCCTGCCAGGGGAGGTGCGTGCACCACCCCAGACAGGATTTTGTGTATTGGTCAGGTAGGGCTTGAAAGAAACCAGACATGCCTGTGGCTCACAAGGAGCCTCGGTGCATATGCCAGTTCAAACCGGTCCTGGGGCACACCAGTCCCGGGCCTGTGGCGAGCTGGACAAAGGATTGGGGGTGTAACCACCCCCCTTCCTGGTCCCACCCATAGGGAGGGACCTAGCAGGTAGTCCGGCCCCTAGAATCCGCTTAAAGGTAGGAGCTGTGTCCTAAGACTTCAGACATCCTGGAATCAACTTAACACTAAGAAGAAGACGGGAACTTCGACGCTCTGCTGCACAGAGGACTGAAGCCAATCTCCCCTGTGGTCAGGGAGTGACCACCTTGCTAACGCAAGCACCATCCAGCGAATCAACGTCTGCTTTGCCGCCGCCTCCCGCCGGAGCCCGAGCCCAGAGACTGACAAGACCTGGACCTCCAGACCTCTCACCGCCCGATCCACAGTCCCTGAAAAGAGGAGACCCGTGGAGGCACCGAGACACGTGGAGCCGGCCATCTTGGAACTACTACGACAAGCTGACAAGTGCAACAACCGAGGCTTCCTCCAAGTTGTGCTTTGGGATCTGAGAAGCCCAACACCCGAGCAGCATCTGCACCAAAGGTGAGCCCTCCAGCATCTCCACGATCTGCGTGGGGCCCTTCTGCATTTTGCCACTTGACGCGCCTAACCGGTTGCTGGCCCGCTGGCTACTAGCCATCTTGGCGACGAACTTCAAGAAATACACCACTGGTCTGGTTGCTCCAGACTGGCCCTTGCTCCCCTCCAAAGGAGCAGTCCTTCTGACCTTGCTGGTCAGAACCATCAGCTTATTTCCTTTTCTACAACAATTGCTTTTGCCAAGGCTTGTTTGCTTCGATCAAGTCGCCGACACTGCCGACAGCGAGAGCCTGCGTGGCACAGCTCGTGAACCGACTCCTGGACGTCGTCGACCTCCAGGGACCACGTGGCTGCAGAGACAAGCTACACCTTTCTTCCTGTTTGCACCCGACATCGCCTGGTACCCACCTGGTGCCACGCTGGTCACTGGCTAGTGACTGTGAACACTGTCCCCTCTGCTTACAGGTCTTCAACATCTCCGATCCACTCTTGGATCCACTGCATCTCTCCCGGACCGACCGCCTGCAGCATCTTTGTCTTCAGGCTCCACGGAACAGATAGAAGAAACCTGACGCACTTCGAGGCCTATGCACCCGCTTCCTGTGGGTGAGGTAAAGCTGGCACACCTGTGCCCAAGTGTAGTATTACATCTCTAGTGCCTGTGTTCCAAATCTTGAGTTCCTAGTCCATCCGGAAAGATCCTCTTTGCAGTAACTTTGTACTTTTTACGCACCCATTGAAACCTATGGGAGCACGCGTGTGACTATTTGCTCTGCACACGCCACCCGTGGACCTCCTGGTCACTAACTGACGTTAGCTCCTTGTAGGCCCAGCGATTCTAGAGGCCCTAGGCCTTTTCCCTTTTCTGTTCGTGGTACTTATACCACTATTTTAGTATATGGTTTGAGTGGCCACCAGGGCCTATCCATATAAAGTGCAACTTCTGTGTATTCTACTGTAATCTTGTTTGACGATTTGTGCTCCTGTGCTCATAAAGAGACTAGGGGTTACTTTGAGAAATAAATACATATATATTTTGAATATATATCTGTGTGGTGTCCTTTCATTGGTATAAAAGGGGGTTGCATTTGGTAAAACAGCTGGCTTAACACGCTTCACGAGTTTAGCCTCAAAGACTGCTTAGCCTACGCTACCACTAGGGCAGCTAGTCCGAAAAGGTTGACTTACAACCACACCATAGGGGTTGCTTGGCATGGTACAAGGTGATCACTTTAACTAGTGAGCATCATATACCAGGCCAACTTCTCACATTGGTGAGCAGCGGTTGGATTTGAGCTTGCTGTGTTTTACCATTGTAATCTCTTGGTTACCAATTGAAAGATCACATAGGTACCTGTAGGTACATATAAAACAAGATTAGATATACATAAGTTCTACTAAACTTAGTTGTTGTAGAGCAAAGGGAGTAGCACACCCTGACTACAACTACTAGATCGGTTTAGTAGGTAAACCCAAGTGTAGGTAGATTGCAACACATCCACCCACACTTAAGAGCAATGGCCGGGGCAGAGGGGTCCACTATACCCATCTCTGTTGAGAGTGACCCCCAGAGGGCACCATCCAGCTTTGCTACCCTTAATCAGAATGAGCTCAGGCATTTGGCAACTCTTAGAGGCCTTAAACAGCCCAAGAACCCTACCTCTGCTGAGCTCAGAGAACTCTTACAGAATGATGAGAATCAGAGAGAACTCAAGAAAGCTTCCCAGTTAGCCCCCTTAGGGTCAGGAACAGGAGGCCCCCCTTCTGAAGATGCTACAGAGGTACCCAGTACCAATAGCCATCCCTTAGATGAGAATCATACTACAGGGGAGGAAAGTGGTGAGGATACAGAAAGTAGTGATGATGAAGGGAGAACTAGCCCAGTGCCAAGTATTATACTTGGCCCAGCTAAACTAAGGCTATTTGGGACTGACAATGGGTTTACCCCATTGGATCTCCCCAGTGGACTTAACACAGGGCTTGGGAGGCAAAGGAATCGCTCAGGTGACTCCAATGCTTCTCATGGCTCTAGAGGCTCTCAAGGTGACTCCAGGAAAAGGATGACCACCCCTCAGAGGAGGGAACATGAGGCCAGAATGCAGGAAGCCCAGCTGAGGATCAGGAAGCAGGAGCTAGAAGTAGCCCTGATGGAAGAAAAACTGAACAAGGCTAGGCAACCTAGAGAGAGTGGGTCTATACCCACTGGTGGCAGCATTGTCCCTAAGGACAAAGATAGGGTCTTTGATAATAGGAACCTGTCTAAGGTTGTGCCCCCCTACAAAAGTGGGGATGACATCCACAAATGGATAACTGCTCTTGAGAGAGCCTTTAAAGTACAGCAGGTTCCTGAAGACCAGTGGGCAGCAATCCTCTGGCTCTCCTTTGAAGGAAGAGGCAGAGACAGACTCCTCACTGTTAGAGAAGAGGATGTCAGAAATTACAGAGTCCTGAAGAGTGTTCTGGTAGATGGGTTAGGCTTAACCACTGAACAGTACAGGTTAATGTTCAGAGACACCCAAAAGACACAGACTCAGGACTGGTCTGAATATGTTGAATGTGCCACTAAGGCTTTGGAGGGTTGGTTGCTGGGAAGTAAGGTATCTGATTTTACAGGATTGTATAATTTGATGATGAGAGAACAGATTTTAAATAACTGTCAAAACCAGCAACTGCATCAACACTTGGTTGACTCTGATCTGACCTCTCCCCAAGAATTGGGAAAGAAGGCAGACAAATGGGTCAGAACCAGGGTTAAGCAAAAGAACCAGAACCAGGGCCAAGGGGGTGATCAGAAGAAAACAGACCAAAAGGGTGGAGATCAGAAACCTAAAGACCAGAAGTCTTCAACAGGGCCCCAAACTACTGCTAAGGAGGGTGGGTCCCAACAACAGTCCAAAAAGAAGAAAGAAGGTCAAAAGAAACCCTGGTGCAATCATTGCAAAAATACAACTCACTGGACTAGTGATTGCAAAAAGGGTGGAGCCCCCAACACTGTTGCCCCTAAGGCACCTGCTCCCAATACTACTGTTAGCAGTGTTGGTCCCCAGACAAAGGGTGTAGTGTCAATCACTATGGGAACTGAAGGAGATTCTGACTTAGACAGAACCCTGACACAGGCAGTCTTGATCTGTGATGGGGACATTGACTTGTCCCTGACTGTGAGCCCCAGTAACCTGGGCAAGTACAGACAGACTCCTTTAATTAATGACAAAGTGGCTCAAGCCTACAGGGACACATGTGCCAGTGTCACTATGGTGACACCAGGCTTTGTGGATACTGGACAGTACATACCAGGTGAGAACTACCTGGTGACCAATGCCAGCAATGCCACTACTTCACACAGTGTGGCAGTTGTTAACTTCTCATGGGGAGGGGTAACTGGCCTCAAAAGGGTTGTGGTTAGTGCAGACCTCCCAGTAGAATGTTTGTTGGGCAATGACCTAGAGAGTTCTCTATGGTCAGAAGTGGAGTACAGGACTCATGCAGAGATGGTAGGTATATCATCACATGTCCTTGCTGTGACCAGGTCACAGGCCAAAAAGTGCCTCACTGAACCTCAGGTCTTGGATCCTGGAACAATGGACCAAGCACCTACCAAGAAGAAGAACAGGAGGGTCAAGGCTGTGCCTTCCCCCCTGCCTCAGAGTGATGATCAGCCTTCCCAGGAAGCTGATCTCGAGGACCCTGAAGGAACTGTCCCTGAAGAGCTTGAACCTGATCAGGTTGAGTTTCTGGGGACAGGGGGACCTTCAAGGGCTGACTTGAGGCAGGCTCAGTTATCCTGTCCCTCTCTTGAACCCCTCAGACAGCTGGCTGCTGCTGAGGCTGCTGGGAATGCTCAAGGTACCCATAAAGTGTATTGGGATGAAGGGCTCCTTTATTCAGAGGCTAGAGACCCCAAGCCTGGTGCAACCAGGAGGTTGGTTATACCTCTGCAATTTAGGGGCTTCCTTCTTACCTTGGCCCATGACATTCCTTTAGCAGGACACTTAGGCCAGAACAAGACTTGGGACAGACTTGTCCCTCACTTTCACTGGCCTCACATGAATGAAGATACAAAGGAGTTTTGTCGCTCCTGTGTTACCTGCCAAGCCAGTGGCAAATCAGGTGGCACAACAAAGGCCCCCCTAATACCACTACCTGTGGTGGGGGTCCCCTTTGAAAGAGTGGGAATAGACATAGTGGGTCCCATGGATCCTCCCACTGCATCTGGGCACAGATTTATACTGGTGGTAGTGGATCATGCCACCAGGTATCCAGAGGCAATTCCCCTTAGGACCACTACAGCTCCTGTTGTGGCCAGGGCCCTGCTGGGAGTATTCTCCAGAGTGGGGTTTCCTAAGGAGGTAGTATCTGACAGAGGTACCAACTTTATGTCAGGATACTTGACAGCTATGTGGAAGGAATGTGGTGTCAACTACAAGTTCACCACCCCTTATCACCCACAATGCAATGGGCTTGTTGAGAGATTCAACAAGACCCTAAAGGGTATGATCAAAGGATTACCTGAAAAGCTCAGGCGAAGATGGGACATCCTTCTACCCTGCCTTCTGTTTGCTTACAGAGAGGTCCCACAAAAAGGAGTTGGCTACAGCCCCTTTGAATTGTTGTTTGGGCACCCTGTGAGAGGCCCACTGTGTTTGGTGAAGGAAGGATGGGAGTTACCTCTCAAAAAGCCTAAGCTAGACATAGTGGACTATGTACTTGGTCTCCGCTCCAGGATGGCTGAGTATATGGAGAAGGCATCCAAAAACCTTGAGGCAAGCCAGGCCTTACAGAAAGCTTGGCATGACCAAAAGGCTGTCTTGGTTGAGTTTCAGCCAGGACAGAAGGTATGGGTGTTTGAGCCAGTGGCCCCAGCAGCACTCCAAGACAAATGGCCTGGACCCCATACAATCCTGGAAAAGAAGGGAGAGGTCACCTACTTGGTCGACCTAGGAACTCCCAGGAGTCCCCACAGGGTACTCCATGTTAACGGGCTTAAAGCATATGTTGACAGGGCAGACATGGGCTTGCTCATGGCTACAGATGAGGGACAGGAGGAAGAGAGTGACCCTCTCCCAGACCTGTTGTCTCAGAACCCTGAAGATGGCTCAGTTGAAGGAGTGACCCTTGGAGGCAACCTCACTGCCCATCAGCAGACTGAATGTAGACAGGTTCTACAATCATTTTCACATATGTTTTCCTTGATACCTAGTCAAACTGACTGGTGTACCCATGTGGTGGACACTGGTGACAGTCTGCCTGTAAAGAACAAGCTTTACAGACAACCTGACCACGTCAGGGACTGTATAAAGGCTGAGGTACATAAAATGCTGGAATTAGGTGTCATTGAACCCTCAGAGAGCCCCTGGGCTAGCCCAGTGGTTCTGGTCCCCAAACCTCACACCAAAGATGGCAAGAGAGAGATGAGGTTCTGTGTGGATTACAGAGGACTCAATGCTGTCACCAGGACAGATGCACACCCTATTCCAAGGGCAGATGAGCTCATAGACAAACTAGCTTCTGCAAAGTTTTTGAGCACATTTGACTTAACAGCTGGCTATTGGCAAATCAGATTAGCTGAGGAGTCTAAGGCCAAAACAGCATTCTCAACCCCAGGTGGGCACTACCAGTTTGTGGTGATGCCCTTTGGTCTGAAGAATGCACCTGCCACCTTCCAAAGGCTGGTGAACCAAGTCCTCACTGGGTTGGATGACTTTTGCGCAGCATATCTGGATGACATTGCTGTCTTTAGCTCCACCTGGGAGGATCACCTGATCCACCTGAAGAAGGCTCTTGAGGCTCTGCAAAGGGCAGGCCTCACTATCAAGGCTACAAAGTGCCAGATAGGGCAGAGTAAGGTTGTATATTTGGGCCACCTTGTAGGTGGAGGCCAAGTTCAACCACTGGAGAGTAAGATACAATCCATCAAGGACTGGTCCCCTCCAACCACCCAGACTCAAGTTCGGGCTTTCTTGGGCTTGACTGGGTACTACAGGAAGTTTGTTAAGAACTATGGGTCCATTGTGACTCCTCTTAATGATCTGACATCCAAGAAGATGCCCAAAAAGGTTCAGTGGACAGTAAGCTGTCAAAAGGCATTTGATGACCTGAAGGAGGCCATGTGCTCTGCACCTATCCTGAAAAGTCCTGACTACTCCAAAGAGTTTATTGTCCAGACAGATGCTTCTGAGTTGGGTGTGGGAGCTGTGCTGTCACAACTTAATGTAGATGGTCAAGACCAACCCATTGCTTTTATTAGCAGAAGGTTGACCCCCAGAGAGAAAAATTGGTCAGCTATTGAGAGGGAGGCCTTTGCTGTGGTGTGGGCCCTGAAGAAGCTGAGGCCATACTTGTTTGGCACTCACTTCAAGATTCAGACCGACCATAAGCCCCTCTTGTGGCTAAATCAGATGAAGGGTGAAAACCCCAAACTGCTTAGGTGGTCCATTTCCCTACAGGGGATGGACTTTACAGTGGAGCACCGGCCAGGTACTGACCATGGGAATGCAGATGGTCTCTCCAGGTACTTCCACTTAGGACATGAAGACGAGACTGGTCAAGGCTAGTTTAATGTCCCAGCGTTTGGGGGGGGGGTTGTGTAGGAGAGTAGGGTCTGCTATCCTATGGTCATCCCAAATTTTTGCTTTTTGCTTCACTGGTTTTTGACATATTGAGGCTGTGGGCCTGCCAATCAGACCCCCAGCCTGCTGTTCTCTCTACTAAATTAAAACTATGCACCCTAGGTGCATAACCAATTGGAAGTGGATCACCCTGTCAGCCCCTGTACCAGTGTACACTAGGTACCCAGGGCATTGGTGTACCCAAGGCCTGCCATGGGCTGAAGCATGTATTATGCCACCCCAGGCTTGGCCTAACAATTTGACACAACTGGCTGATCACTCAGCTGGGGTAAGTTGGTGTAATCACCTCTTACTTAGGTGTAGTATACCTATACCTAACCTTAAATGGGACACCTGGTAACCTATAAGTCACTCCTATGGCAGGCCTTAACAATCCTGAAGGCAGAGTGCGTGGTTCCATGTGAGATGGTGCTCTGGCATGAGCTGAGCCTGTCTGCAGTGGTCGGAACAACTTCCTTCTACTGTTTCCAGATATCGTCATACCATATACTCTTAAGTGCATTATGAACCTCGCGGTTAAATGCTAACTTTGGTTTGGCTTTATCAAAACATGTCGAGTAAGGTGTCATACGAATTGGAATACTAACCCCTCGCCAATTCTGGCGACGGGGTTAGCATTCCACCCTTCTAGAGGGACACGACATGTACAGTACCTGAAACCCGGGTAAAATCAGACATAGCCTCAGATCCACAAAATGGATGCTGCCACCACAGACACAAGTCTGCCCTCCTGCTGCTGGGAGTCCTTCCAGCTTGGGAGGTGTGGACAAAGGGTTTCCTGCCAGGGGAGGTGCGTGCACCACCCCAGACAGGATTTTGTGTATTGGTCAGGTAGGGCTTGAAAGAAACCAGACATGCATGTGGCTCACAAGGAGCCTCGGTGCATATGCCAGTTCAAACCGGTCCTGGGGCACACCAGTCCCGGGCCTGGGGCGAGCTGGACAAAGGATTGGGGGTGTAACCACCCCCCTTCCTGGTCCCACCCATAGGGAGGGACCTAGCAGGTAGTCCGGCCCCTAGAATCCGCTTAAAGGTAGGAGCTGTGTCCTAAGACTTCAGACATCCTGGAATCAACTTAACACTAAGAAGAAGACGGGAACTTCGACGCTCTGCTGCACAGAGGACTGAAGCCAATCTCCCCTGTGGTCAGGGAGTGACCACCTTGCTAACGCAAGCACCATCCAGCGAATCAACGTCTGCTTTGCCGCCGCCTCCCGCCGGAGCCCGAGCCCAGAGACTGACAAGACCTGGACCTCCAGACCTCTCACCGCCCGATCCACAGTCCCTGAAAAGAGGAGACCCGTGGAGGCACCGAGACATGTGGAGCCGGCCATCTTGGAACGACTACGACAAGCTGACAAGTGCAACAACCGAGGCTTCCTCCAAGTTGTGCTTTGGGATCTGAGAAGCCCAACACCCGAGCAGCATCTGCACCAAAGGTGAGCCCTCCAGCATCTCCACGATCTGCGTGGGGCCCTTCTGCATTTTGCCACTCGACGCGCCTAACCGGTTGCTGGCCCGCTGGCTAGTAGCCATCTTGGCAACGAACTTTAAGAAATACACCGCTGGTCTGGTTGCTCCAGACTGGCCCTTGCTCCCCTCCAAAGGAGCAGTCCTTCTGACCTTGCTGGTCAGAACCATCAGCTTATTTCCTTTCCTACAACAATTGCTTTTGCCAAGGCTTGTTTGCTTCGATCAAGTCGCCGACACGGCCGACAGCGAGAGCCTGCGTGGGACAGCTCGTGAACCGACTCCTGGACGTCGTCGACCTCCAGGGACCACGTGGCTGCAGAGACAAGCTACACCTTTCTTCCTGTTTGCACCCGACATCGCCTGGTACCCACCTGGTGCCACGCTGGTCACTGGCTAGTGACTGTGAACACTGTCCCCTCTGCTTACAGGTCTTCAACATCTCCGATCCACTCTTGGATCCACTGCATCTCTCCCGGACCGACCGCCTGCAGCATCTTTGTCTTCAGGCTCCACGGAACAGATAGAAGAAACCCGACGCACTTCGAGGCCTATGCACCCGCTTCCTGTGGGTGAGGTAAAGCTGGCACACCTGTGCCCAAGTGTAGTATTACATCTCTAGTGCCTGTGTTCCAAATCTTGAGTTCCTAGTCCATCCGGAAAGATCCTCTTTGCAGTAACTTTGTACTTTTTACGCACCCATTGAAACCTATGGGAGCACGCGTGTGACTATTTGCTCTGCACACGCCACCCGTGGACCTCCTGGTCACTAACTGACGTTAGCTCCTTGTAGGCCCAGCGATTCTAGAGGCCCTAGGCCTTTTCCCTTTTCTGTTCGTGGTACTTATACCACTATTTTAGTATATGGTTTGAGTGGCCACCAGGGCCTATCCATATAAAGTGCAACTTCTGTGTATTCTACTGTAATCTTGTTTGACGATTTGTGCTCCTGTGCTCATAAAGCGACTAGGGGTTACTTTGAGAAATAAATACATATATATTTTGAATATATATCTGTGTGGTGTCCTTTCATTGGTATAAAAGGGGGTTGCATTTGGTAAAACAGCTGGCTTAACACGCTTCACGAGTTTAGCCTCAAAGACTGCTTAGCCTACGCTACCACTAGGGCAGCTAGTCCGAAAAGGTTGACTTACAACCACACCATAGGGGTTGCTTGGCATGGTACAAGGTGATCACTTTAACTAGTGAGCATCATATACCAGGCCAACTTCTCACATTTCCCAAGGTGCCCGCAGAGCTAGGGTTCAAAAACTACAGCTAGTCATTTTGCCAAAAAAGGGTCATTTTTCACTGCGAAATTGAGGTGTGACCACGTTGCGTTTTGCGCCGTTTCCTGTCGCGGGCACTAGGCCGACCCACACAAGTGAGGTACCATTTTTCTAGTAAGACGTTGGGGAACGCGTGGTGGGTGGAAATTTGTGGATCCACGCAGATTCCGGAACTTTCCACTACAGAAATGTGGGGAAAATGTGTTTTTTTGGACAATTTTTTAGGTTTGCAAGGGATTCTGGGTAATAGACCCTGGTGGGAGTCAGTCAAGTCACCCCATCCTGGATTTCCCTGGGTGTCTAGTTTTAAAAAATGTATAGGTTTGCTAGGTTTCCCAAGGTGCCCGCTGAGCTAGGGTTAAAAAACTACAGCTAGTCATTTTGCCAAAAAAGGGTCATTTTTCACTGCGAAATTGAGGTGGGACCACGTTGCGTTTTGCGCCGTTTCCTGTCGCGGGCACTAGGCCGACCCACACAAGTGAGTTACCGTTTTTCTCGTAAGACTTTGAGGAACGCGGGTTGTGTGGAAATTTGTGGATCCACGCTGATTCAGGAACTTTCCACGACAGAAATGTGGGGAAAATGTGTTTTTTTTGGACAATTTTTTAGGTTTGCAAGGGATTCTGGGTAACAGACCCTGGTGGGAGGCAGTCAAGTCACCCCATCCTGGATTCCCCTGGGTGTCTAGTTTTCAAAAATGTATAGGTTTGCTAGGTTTCCCGAGGTGCCCGTAGAGCTAGGGTTCAAAAACTACAGCTAGTCATTTTGCCAAAAAAGGGTCATTTTTCACTGCGAAATTGAGGTGTGACCACGTTGCGTTTTGTGCCGTTTCCTGTCGCGGGCACTAGGCCGACCCACACAAGTGAGGTACCGTTTTTCTCGTAAGACTTTGGGGAACGCGGGGTGGGTGGACATTTGTGGATCCACGCAGATTCCGGAACTTTCCACGACAGAAATATGGGGAAAATGTGTATTTTTTGACAATTTGTTAGGTTTGCAAGGGATTCTGGGTAACAGACCCTGGTGGGAGGCAGTCAAGTCACCCCATCCTGGATTCCCCAGGGTGTCTGGTTTTCAAAAATGTATAGGTTTGGTAGGTTTCCCAAGGTGCCCGCAGAGCTAGGGTTCAAAAACTACAGCTAGTCATTTTGCCAAAAAAGGGTAATTTTTCACTGCGAAATTGAGGTGTGACCACGTTGCGTTTTGCGCCGTTTCCTGTCGCGGGCACTAGGCCGACCCACACAAGTGAGGTACCACTTTTCTAGTAAGACGTTGGGGAACGCGTGGTGCGTGGAAATTTGTGGATCCACGCAGATTCCGGAACTTTCCACTACAGAAATGTGGGGAAAATGTGTTTTTTTGGACAATTTTTTAGGTTTGCAAGGGATTCTGGGTAATAGACCCTGGTGGGAGGCAGTCAAGTCACCCCATCCTGGATTTCCCTGGGTGTCTAGTTTTAAAAAATGTATAGGTTTGATAGGTTTCCCAAGGTGCCCGCTGAGCTAGGGTTCAAAAACTACAGCTAGTCATTTTGCCAAAAAAGGGTCATTTTTCACTGCGAAATTGAGGTGGGACCACGTTGCGTTTTGCGCCGTTTCCTGTCGCGGGCACTAGGCCGACCCACACAAGTGAGTTACCGTTTTTCTCGTAAGACTTTGAGGAACGCGGGTTGTGTGGAAATTTGTGGATCCACGCTGATTCAGGAACTTTCCACGACAGAAATGTGGGGAAAATGTGTTTTTTTTGGACAATTTTTTAGGTTTGCAAGGGATTCTGGGTAACAGACCCTGGTGGGAGGCAGTCAAGTCACCCCATCCTGGATTCCCCTGGGTGTCTAGTTTTCAAAAATGTATAGGTTTGCTAGGTTTCCCAAGGTGCCCGCAGAGCTAGGATTAAAAAACTACAGCTAGTCATTTTGCCAAAAAAGGGTAATTTTTCACTGCGAAATTTAGGTGTGACCACGTTGCGTTTTGCGCCGTTTCCCTTCGCGTGCAGTAGGACGACCCACACAAGTGAGTTACCGTTTTTCTCATAAGACTTTGGGGAAGGCGGGGTGGGTGGAAATTTGTGGATCCACGCAGATTCAGGAACTTTCCACGACAGAAATGTGGGGAAAATGTGTTTTTTTGACAATTGTTTTAGGTTTGCAAGGGATTCTGGGTAACAGACCCTGGTGGGAGGCAGTCAAGTCACCCCATCCTGGATTCCCCTGGGTGTTTAGTTTTCAAAAATGTATAGGTTTTCTAGGTTTC
This sequence comes from Triturus cristatus, assembly GCF_964204655.1. NCBI lineage: Eukaryota > Metazoa > Chordata > Amphibia > Caudata > Salamandridae > Triturus > Triturus cristatus. The sequence goes on along the minus strand of NC_140579.1, from coordinate 933,598,720 downwards.
CCAAGGTGCCCGCAGAGCTAGGGTTAAAAAACTACAGCTAGTCATTTTGCCAAAAAAGGGTCATTTTTCACTGCGAAATTGAGGTGTGACCACGTTGGGTTTTGTGCCGTTTCCTGTCGCGGGCACTAGGCGGACCCACACAAGTGAGGTACCGTTTTTCTTGTAAGACTTTGGGGAACACGGGGTGGGTGGAAATTTGTGGATCCACGCAGATTCCGGAACTTTCCACGACAGAAATGTGGGGAAAATGTGTTTTTTTGACAATTTTTTAGGTTTGCAAGGGATTCTGGGTAACAGACCCTGGTGGGAGGCAGTCAAGTCACCCCATCCTGGATTCCCCTGGGTGTCTGGTTTTCAAAAATGTATAGATTTGGTAGGTTTCCCAAGGTGCCCGCAGAGCTAGGGTTCAAAAACTACAGCTAGTCATTTTGCCAAAAAAGGGTCATTTTTCACTGCGAAATTGAGGTGTAACCACGTTGCGTTTTGCGCCGTTTCCTGTCGCGGGCACTAGGCCGACCCACACAAGTGAGGTACCATTTTTCTCGTAAGACGTTGGGGAACGCGGGGTGGGTGGAAATTTGTGGATCCACGCAGATTCCGGAACTTTCCACGACAGAAATATGGGGAAAATGTGTATTTTTTGACAATTTGTTAGGTTTGCAAGGGATTCTGGGTAACAGACCCTGGTGGGAGGCAGTCAAGTCACCCCATCTTGGATTCCCCTGGGTGTCTAGTTTTCAAAAATGTATAGGTTTGCTAGGTTTCCCAAGGTGCCCGCAGAGGTAGGGTTAAAAAACTACAGCTAGTCATTTTGCCAAAAAAGGGTCATTTTTCACAGCAAAATTGAGGTGTGACCACGTTGCGTTTTGCGCCGTTTCCTGTTGCGGGCACTAGGCGGACCCACACAAGTGAGTTACCGTTTTTCTCGTAAGACTTTGGGGAACGCGGGGTGGATGGAAATTTGTGGATCCACGCAGATTCCGGAACTTTCCACGACAGAAATGTGGGGAAAATGTGGTTTTTTTGACAATTCTTTAGGTTTGCAAGGGATTCTGGGTAACAGACCCTGGTGGGAGGCAGTCAAGTCACCCCATCCTGGGTTCCCCTGGGTGTCTAGTTTTCAAAAATGTATAGGTTTTCTAGGTTTCCCAAGGTGCCCGCAGAGCTAGGGTTAAAAAACACCAGCTAGTCGTTTTGCCAAAAAAGGGTCATTTTTCACTGTGAATTTGAGGTGTGACCATGATGCATTTTGCGCCGTTTCCTGTCGCGGGCACTAGGCCGACCCACACAAGTGAGTTACCGTTTTTCTCGTAAGACTTTGGGGAACGCGGGGTGGGTAGAAATTTGTGGATCCACGCAGATTCCGGAACTTTCCACGACAGAAATGTGGGGAAAATGTGTTTTTTTGACAATTTTTTAGGTTTGCAAGGGATTCTGGGTAACAGACCCTGGTGGGAGGCAGTCAAGTCACCCCATCCTGGATTCCCCTGGGTGTCTGGTTTTCAAAAATGTATAGATTTGGTAGGTTTCCCAAGGTGCCCGCAGAGCTAGGGTTCAAAAACTACAGCTAGTCATTTTGCCAAAAAAGGGTCATTTTTCACTGCGAAATTGAGGTGTAACCACGTTGCGTTTTGCGCCGTTTCCTGTCGCGGGCACTAGGCCGACCCACACAAGTGAGGTACCATTTTTCTCGTAAGACGTTGGGGAACGCGGGGTGGGTGGAAATTTGTGGATCCACGCAGATTCCGGAACTTTCCACGACAGAAATATGGGGAAAATGTGTATTTTTTGACAATTTGTTAGGTTTGCAAGGGATTCTGGGTAACAGACCCTGGTGGGAGGCAGTCAAGTCACCCCATCTTGGATTCCCCTGGGTGTCTAGTTTTCAAAAATGTATAGGTTTGCTAGGTTTCCCAAGGTGCCCGCAGAGGTAGGGTTAAAAAACTACAGCTAGTCATTTTGCCAAAAAAGGGTCATTTTTCACAGCAAAATTGAGGTGTGACCACGTTGCGTTTTGCGCCGTTTCCTGTTGCGGGCACTAGGCGGACCCACACAAGTGAGTTACCGTTTTTCTCGTAAGACTTTGGGGAACGCGGGGTGGATGGAAATTTGTGGATCCACGCAGATTCCGGAACTTTCCACGACAGAAATGTGGGGAAAATGTGGTTTTTTTGACAATTCTTTAGGTTTGCAAGGGATTCTGGGTAACAGACCCTGGTGGGAGGCAGTCAAGTCACCCCATCCTGGGTTCCCCTGGGTGTCTAGTTTTCAAAAATGTATAGGTTTTCTAGGTTTCCCAAGGTGCCCGCAGAGCTAGGGTTAAAAAACACCAGCTAGTCGTTTTGCCAAAAAAGGGTCATTTTTCACTGTGAATTTGAGGTGTGACCATGATGCATTTTGCGCCGTTTCCTGTCGCGGGCACTAGGCCGACCCACACAAGTGAGTTACCGTTTTTCTCGTAAGACTTTGGGGAACGCGGGGTGGGTAGAAATTTGTGGATCCACACAGATTCCGGAACTTTCCACAACAGAAATGTGGGGAAAATGTGTTTTTTTGGACAATTTTTTAGGTTTGCAAGGGATTCTGGGTAACAGACCATGGTGGGAGGCAGTCAAGTCACCCCATCCTGGATTCCCCTGGGTGTCTAGTTTTCAAAAATGTATAGGTTTGCTAGGTTTCCCAAGGTGCCCGCAGAGCTAGGGTTCAAAAACTACAGCTAGACATTTTGCCAAAAAAGGGTCATTTTTCACTGCGAAATTGAGGTGTGACCACGTTGCGTTTTGTGCCGTTTCCTGTCGCGGGCACTAGGCCGACCCACACAAGTGAGGTACCGTTTTTATCGTAAGACTTTGAGGAACGCGGGTTGTGTGGAAATTTGTAGATCCACGCTGATTCAGGAACTTTCCACGACAGAAATGTGGGGAAAATGTGTTTTGTTTTGGACAATTTTTTAGGTTTGCAAGGGATTCTGGGTAACAGACCCTGGTGGGAGGCAGTCAAGTCACCCCATACTGGATTCCCCTGGGTGTCTACTTTTCAAAAACTGTATAGGTTTGCTAGGTTTCCCAAGGTGCCCGTAGAGCTAGGGTTCAAAAACTACAGCTAGACATTTTGCCAAAAAAGGGTAATTTTTCACTGCGAAATTGAGGTGTGACCACGTTGCGTTTTGTGCCGTTTCCTGTCGCCGGCACTTGGCCGACCCACACAAGTGAGGTACCGTTTTTCTCGTAAGACTTTGAAGAACGCGGGTTGTGTGGAAATTTGTGGATCCACACTGATTCAGGAACTTTCCACGACAGAAATATGGGGAAAATATGTATTTTTTGACAATTTGTTAGGTTTGCAAGGGATTCTGGGTAACAGACCCTGGTGGGAGGCAGTCAAGTCACCCCATCTTGGATTCCCCTGGGAGTCTAGTTTTCAAAAATGTATAGGTTTGCCAGGTTTCCCAAGGTGCCCGCAGAGGTAGGGTTAAAAAACTACAGCTAGTCATTTTGCCAAAAAAGGGTCATTTTTCACTGCAAAATTGAGGTGTGACCACGTTGCGTTTTGCGCCGTTTCCTGTTGCGGGCACTAGGCGGACCCACACAAGTGAGTTACCGTTTTTCTCGTAAGACTTTGGGGAACGCGGGGTGGATGGAAATTTGTGGATCCACGCAGATTCCGGAACTTTCCACGACAGAAATGTGGGGAAAATGTGGTTTTTTTGACAATTCTTTAGGTTTGCAAGGGATTCTGGGTAACAGACCCTGGTGGGAGGCAGTCAAGTCACCCCATCCTGGGTTCCCCTGGGTGTCTAGTTTTCAAAAATGTATAGGTTTGCTAGGTTTCCCAAGGTGCCCGTAGAGCTAGGGTTCAAAAACTACAGCTAGACATTTTGCCAAAAAAGGGTCATTTTTCACTGCGAAATTGAGGTGTGACCACGTTGCGTTTTGTGCCGTTTCCTGTCGCGTGCAGTAGGCCGACCCACACAAGTGAGTTACCATTTTTCTCATAAGACTTTGGGGAACGCGGGGTGGGTGGAAATTTGTGGATCCACGCAGATTCAGGAACTTTCCACGACAGAAATGTGGGGAAAATGTGTTTTTTTTGACAATTTTTTTAGGTTTGCAAGGGATTCTGGGTAACAGACCCTGGTGGGAGTCAGTCAAGTCACCCCATCCTGGATTTCCCTGGGTGTCTAGTTTTAAAAAATGTATAGGTTTGCTAGGTTTCCCAAGGTGCCCGCTGAGCTAGGGTTCAAAAACTACAGCTAGTCATTTTGCCAAAAAAGGGTCATTTTTCACTGCGAAATTGAGGTGTGACCACGTTGCGTTTTGTGCCGTTTCCTGTCGCGGGCACTAGGCCGACCCACACAAGTGAGGTACCGTTTTTCTCGTAAGACTTTTGGGAACGCGGGGTGGGTGGACATTTGTGGATCCACGCAGATTCCGGAACTTTCCACGACAGAAGAATGGGGAAAATGTGTATTTTTTGACAATTTGTTAGGTTTGCAAGGGATTCTGGGTAACAGACCCTGGTGGGAGGCAGTCAAGTCACCCCATCTTGGATTCCCCTGGGTGTCTAGTTTTCAAAAATGTATAGGTTTGCTAGGTTTTCAAGGTGCCCGCAGAGGTAGGGTTAAAAAACTACAGCTAGTCATTTTGCCAAAAAAGGGTCATTTTTCACTGCGAAATTGAGGTGTGACCACGTTGCGTTTTGCGCCGTTTCCTGTTGCGGGCACTAGGCGGACCCACACAAGTGAGTTACCGTTTTTCTCATAAGACTTTGGGGAACACGGGGTGGGTGGAAATTTGTGGATCCACGCAGATTCAGGAACTTTCCACGACAGAAATGTAGGGAAAATGTGTTTTTTTTGACAATTTTTTTAGGTTTGCAAGGGATTCTGGGTAACAGACCCTGGTGGGAGGCAGTCAAGTCACCCCATCCTGGATTCCCCTGGGTGTCTAGTTTTCAAAAATGTATAGGTTTGTTAGGTTTCCTGTGAGAAGTTGGCCTGGTATATGATGCTCACTAGTTAAAGTGATCACCTTGTACCATGCCAAGCAACCCTTATGGTGTGGTTGTAAGTCAACCTTTTCGGACTAGCTGCCCTAGTGGTAGCGTAGGCTAAGCAGTGTTTGAGGCTAAACTCGTGAAGCGTGTTAAGCCAGCTGTTTTACCAAATGTAACCCCCTTTTATACCAATGAAAGGACACCACACAGATATATATTCAAAATATATATGTATTTATTTCTCAAAGTAACCCCTAGTCTCTTTATGAGCACAGGAGCACAAATCGTCAAACAAGATCACAGTAGAACACACAGAAGTTGCACTTTATATGGATAGGCCCTGGTGGCCACTCAAACCATATACTAAAATAGTGGTATAAGTACCACGAACAGAAAAGGGAAAAGGCCTAGGGCCTCTAGAATCGCTGGGCCTACAAGGAGCTAACGTCAGTTAGTGACGAGGAGGTCCACGGGTGGCGTGTGCAGAGCAAATAGTCACACGCGTGCTCCCATAGGTTTCAATGGGTGCGTAAAAAGTACAAAGTTACTGCAAAGGGGATCTTCCGGATGGACTAGGAACTCAAGATTTGGAACACAGGCACTAGAGATGTAATACTACACTTGGGCACAGGTGTGCCAGCTTTACCTCACCCACAGGAAGCGGGTGCATAGGCCTCGAAGTGCGTCGGGTTTCTTCTATCTGTTCCGTGGAGCCTGAAGACAAAGATGCTGCAGGCGGTCGGTCCGGGAGAGATGCAGTGGATCCAAGAGTGGATCGGAGATGTTGAAGACCTGTAAGCAGAGGGGACAGTGTTCACAGTCACTAGCCAGTGACCGGCGTGGCACCAGGTGGGTACCAGGCAATGTCGGGTGCAAACAGGGAGAAAGGTGTAGCTTGTCTCTGCAGCCACGTGGTCCCTGGAGGTCGACGACGTCCAGGAGTCGAGTCACGAGCTGTCCCACACAGGCTCTCGCTGTCGGCGGTGTCGGCGACTTGATCGAAGCAAACAAGCCTTGGCAAAAGCAATTGTTGTAGGAAAAGGAAATAAGCTGATGGTTCTGACCAGCAAGGTCAGAAGGACTGCTCCTTTGGAGGGGAGCAAGGGCCAGTCTGGAGCAACCAGACCAGCGGTGTATTTCTTGAAGTTCGTCGCCAAAATGGCTACTAGCCAGCGGGCCAGCAACCGGTTAGGCGCGTCGAGTGGCAAAATGCAGAAGGGCCCCACGCAGATCGTGGAGATGCTGGAGGGCTCACCTTTGGTGCAGATGCTGCTCGGGTGTTGGGCTTCTCAGATCCCAAAGCACAGCCTGGAGGAAGCCTCGGTTGTTGCACTTGTCAGCTTGTCGTAGTCGTTCCAAGATGGCCGGCTCCACGTGTCTCGGTGCCTCCACGGGTCTCCTCTTTTCAGGGACTGTGGATCGGGCAGTGAGAGGTCTGGAGGTCCAGGTCTTGTCAGTCTCTGGGCTCGGGCTCCGGCGGGAGGCGGCGGCAAAGCAGACGTTGATTCGCTGGATGGTGCTTGCGTTAGCAAGGTGGTCACTCCCTGACCACAGGGGAGATTGGCTTCAGTCCTCTGTGCAGCAGAGCGTCGAAGTTCCCGTCTTCTTCTTAGTATTAAGTTGATTCCAGGATGTCTGAAGTCTTAGGACACAGCTCCTACCTTTAAGCGGATTCTAGGGGCCGGACTACCTGCTAGGTCCCTCCCTATGGGTGGGACCAGGAAGGGGGGTGGTTACACCCCCAATCCTTTGTCCAGCTCGCCCCAGGCCCGGGACTGGTGTGCCCCAGGACCGGTTTGAACTGGCATATTCACCGAGGCTCCTTGTGAGCCACAGGCATGTCTGGTTTCTTTCAAGCCCTACCTGACCAATACACAAAATCCTGTCTGGGGTGGTGCACGCACCTCCCCTGGCAGGAAACCCTTTGTCCACACCTCCCAAGCTGGAAGGACTCCCAGCAGCAGGAGGGCAGACTTGTGTCTGTGGTGGCAGCATCCATTTTGTGGAGCTGAGGCTATGTCTGATTTTACCCGGGTTTCAGGTACTGTACATGTCGTGTCCCTCTAGAAGGGTGGAATGCTCACCCCGTCGCCAGAATTGGCGAGGGATTAGTATTCCAATTTGTATGACACCTTACTCGACATGTTTTGATAAAGCCAAACCAAAGATAGCATTTAACCGCGAGGTTCATAATGCACTTAAGAGTATATGGTATGACGATATCTGGAAACAGTAGAAGGAAGTTGTTCCGACCACTGCAGACAGGCTCAGCTCATGCCAGAGCACCATCTCACATGGAACCATGCACTCTGCCTTCAGGATTGTTAAGGCCTGCCATAGGAGTGACTTATAGGTTACCAGGTGTCCCATTTAAGGTTAGGTATAGGTATACTACACCCAACTTACCCCAGCTGAGTGATCAGCCAGTTGTGTCAAATTGTTAGGCCAAGCCTGGGGTGGCATAATACATGCTTCAGCCCCTGGCAGGCCTTGGGTACACCAATGCCCTGGGTACCTAGTGTACACTGGTACAGGGGCTGACAGGGTGATCCACTTCCAATTGGTTATGCACCTAGGGTGCATAGTTTTAATTTAGTAGAGAGAACAGCAGGCTGGGGGTCTGATTGGCAGGCCCACAGCCTCAATATGTCAAAAACCAGTGAAGCAAAAAGCAAAAATTTGGGGTGACCATAGGATAGCAGACCCTACTCTCCTACATTTCCCAAGGTGCCCGCAGAGCTAGGATTAAAAAACTACAGCTAGTCATTTTGCCAAAAAAGGGTAATTTTTCACTGCGAAATTTAGGTGTGACCACGTTGCGTTTTGCGCCGTTTCCCTTCGCGTGCAGTAGGCCGACCCACACAAGTGAGTTACCGTTTTTCTCATAAGACTTTGGGGAAGGTGGGGTGGGTGGAAATTTGTGGATCCACGCAGATTCAGGAACTTTCCACGACAGAAATGTGGGGAAAATGTGTTTTTTTGGACAATTTTTTTAGGTTTGCAAGGGATTCTGGGTAACAGACCCTGGTGGGAGGCAGTCAAGTCACCCCATCCTGGATTCCCCTGGGTGTTTAGTTTTCAAAAATGTATAGGTTTGCTAGGTTTCCCAAGGTGCCCGCAGAGCTAGGGTTAAAAAACTACAGCTAGTCATTTTGCCAAAAAAGGGTCATTTTTCACTGCGAAATTGAGGTGTAACCACATTGGGTTTTGCGCCGTTTCCTGTCGCGGGCACTAGGCGGACCCACACAAGTGAGGTACCGTTTTTCTTGTAAGACTTTGGGGAACACGGGGTGGGTGGAAATTTGTGGATCCACGCAGATTCCGGAACTTTCCACGACAGAAATGTGGGGAAAATGTGTTTTTTTGACAATTTTTTAGGTTTGCAAGGGATTCTGGGTAACAGACCCTGGTGGGAGGCAGTCAAGTCACCCCATCCTGGATTCCCCTGGGTGTCTGGTTTTCAAAAATGTATAGATTTGGTAGGATTCCCAAGGTGCCCGCAGAGCTAGGGTTCAAAAACTACAGCTAGTCATTTTGCCAAAAAAGGGTCATTTTTCACTGCGAAATTGAGGTGTAACCACGTTACGTTTTGCGCCGTTTCCTGTCGCGGGCACTAGGCCGACCCACACAAGTGAGGTACCATTTTTCTCGTAAGACGTTGGGGAACGCGTGGTGGGTGGAAATTTGTGGATCCACGCAGATTCCGGAACTTTCCACTACAGAAATATGGGGAAAATGTGTTTTTTTGGACAATTTTTTAGGTTTGCAAGGGATTCTGGGTAAGAGACCCTGGTGGGAGGCAGTCAAGTCACCCCATCCTGGATTTCCCTGGGTGTCTAGTTTTAAAAAATGTATCGGTTTGCTAGGTTTCCCAAGGTGCCCGCTGAGCTAGGGTTAAAAAACTACAGCTAGTCATTTTGCCAAAAAAGGGTCATTTTTCACTGCGAAATTGAGGTGGGACCACGTTGCGTTTTGCGCCTTTTCCTGTCGCGGGCACTAGGCCGACCCACACAAGTGAGTTACCGTTTTTCTCGTAAGACTTTGAGGAACGCGGGTTGTGTGGAAATTTGTGGATCCACGCTGATTCAGGAACTTTCCACGACAGAAATATGGGGAAAATGTGTATTTTTTGACAATTTGTTAGGTTTGCAAGGGATTCTGGGTAACAGACCCTGGTGGGAGGCAGTCAAGTCACCCCATCTTGGATTCCTCTGGGTGTCTAGTTTTCAAAAATGTATAGGTTTGCTAGGTTTTCCAAGGTGCCCGCAGAGGTAGGGTTAAAAAACTACAGCTAGTCATATTGCCAAAAAAGGGTCATTTTTCACGGCGAAATTGAGGTGTGACCACGTTGCGTTTTGCGCCGTTTCCTGTTGCGGGCACGAGGCGGACCCACACAAGTGAGTTACCGTTTTTCTCGTAAGACTTTGGGGAACGCGGGGTGGATGGAAATTTGTGGATCCACGCAGATTCCGGAACTTTCCACGACAGAAATGTGGGGAAAATGTGGTTTTTTATGACAATTCTTTAGGTTTGCAAGGGATTCTGGGTAACAGACCCTGGTGGGAGGCAGTCAAGTCACCCCATCCTGGGTTCCCCTGGGTGTCTAGTTTTCAAAAATGTATAGGTTTGCTAGGTTTCCCAAGGTGCCCGCAGAGCTAGGGTTCAAAAACTACAGCTAGTCATTTTGCCAAAAAAGGGTCATTTTTCACTGCGAAATTGAGGTGTGACCACGTTGCGTTTTGCGCCGTTTCCTGTCACGGGCACTAGGCCGACCCACACAAGTGAGGTACCGTTTTTCTCGTAAGACTTTGGGGAACGTTTGGTGGGTGGAAATTTGTGGATCCACGCAGATTCCGGAACTTTCCACGTCAGAAATATGGGGAAAATGTGTTTTTTTTGACAATTTTTTAGGTTTGCAAGGGATTCTGGGTAACAGACCCTGGTGGGAGGCAGTCAAGTCAACCCATATTGGATTCCCCTGGGTGTCTAGTTTTCAAAAATGTATAGTTTTGCTAGGTTTCCCAAGGTGCCCGCAGAGCTAGGGTTAACAAACTACAGCTAGTCATTTTGCCAAAAAAATGTCATTTTTCACTGCGAAATTGAGGTGTGACCAAGTTGGGTTTTGCGCCGTTTCCTGTTGCGGGCACTAGGCGGACCCACACAATTAAGGTACTGTTTTTCTTGTAAGGCTTTGGGGAACACGGGGTGGGTGGAAATTTGTGGATCCACGCAGATTCCGGAACTTTCCACGACAGAAATGTGGGGAAAATGTGTTTTTTTGGCCAATTTTTTAGGTTTGCAAGGGATTCTGGGTAACAGACCCTGGTGGGAGGCAGTCAAGTCACCCCATCTTGGATTCCTCTGGGTGTCTAGTTTTCAAAAATGTATAGGTTTGCTAGGTTTTCCAAGGTGCCCGCAGAGGTAGGGTTAAAAAACTACAGCTAGTCATATTGCCAAAAAAGGGTCATTTTTCACGGCGAAATTGAGGTGTGACCACGTTGCGTTTTGCGCCGTTTCCTGTTGCGGGCACTGGGCGGACCCACACAAGTGAGTTACCGTTTTTCTCGTAAGACTTTGGGGAACGCGGGGTGGATGGAAATTTGTGGATCCACGCAGATTCCGGAACTTTCCACGACAGAAATGTGGGGAAAATGTGGTTTTTTTGACAATTCTTTAGGTTTGCAAGGGATTCTGGGTAACAGACCCTGGTGGGAGGCAGTCAAGTCACCCCATCCTGGGTTCCCCTGGGTGTCTAGTTTTCAAAAATGTATAGGTTTGCTAGGTTTCCCAAGGTGCCCGCAGAGCTAGGGTTCAAAAACTACAGCTAGTCATTTTGCCAAAAAAGGGTCATTTTTCACTGCGAAATTGAGGTGTGACCACGTTGCGTTTTGCGCCGTTTCCTGTCACGGGCACTAGGCCGACCCACACAAGTGAGGTACCGTTTTTCTCGTAAGACTTTGGGGAACGTTTGGTGGGTGGAAATTTGTGGATCCACGCAGATTCCGGAACTTTCCACGTCAGAAATATGGGGAAAATGTGTTTTTTTTGACAATTTTTTAGGTTTGCAAGGGATTCTGGGTAACAGACCCTGGTGGGAGGCAGTCAAGTCAACCCATATTGGATTCCCCTGGGTGTCTAGTTTTCAAAAATGTATAGTTTTGCTAGGTTTCCCAAGGTGCCCGCAGAGCTAGGGTTAACAAACTACAGCTAGTCATTTTGCCAAAAAAATGTCATTTTTCACTGCGAAATTGAGGTGTGACCAAGTTGGGTTTTGCGCCGTTTCCTGTTGCGGGCACTAGGCGGACCCACACAATTGAGGTACTGTTTTTCTTGTAAGGCTTTGGGGAACACGGGGTGGGTGGAAATTTGTGGATCCACGCAGATTCCGGAACTTTCCACGACAGAAATGTGGGGAAAATGTGTTTTTTTGGACAATTTTTTAGGTTTGCAAGGGATTCTGGGTAACAGACCCTGGTGGGAGGCAGTCAAGTCACCCCATCCTGGATTCCCCTGGGTGTCTAGTTTTCAAAAATGTATAGGTTTGGTAGGTTTCTCAAGGTGCCCGCAGAGCTAGGGTTCAAAAACAACAGCTAGTCGTTTTGCCAAAAAAGGGTAATTTTTCACTGCAAACTTGAGGTGTGACCACGATGCGTTTTGCGCCGTTTCCTGTCGCGGGCACTAGGCCGACCCACACAAGTGAGTGACAGTTTTTCTTGTAAGACTTTGGGGAACGCGGGGTGGGTGTAAATTTGTGGATCCACGCAGATTCCGGAACTTTCTACCACAGAAATGTGGGGAAAATGGGGTTTTCTTGGACAATTTTTTAGGTTTGCAAGGGATTCTGGGTATCAGACCCTGGTGGGAGGTAGTCAAGTCACCCCATCCTGGATTCCCCTGGGCGTCTAGTTTTTAAAAATGTATAGGTTTGCTAGGTTTCCCAAGGTGCCCGCAGAGCTAGGGTTAAAAAACACCAGCTAGTCGTTTTGCCAAAAAAGGGTCATTTTTCACTGTGAATTTGAGTTGTGACCATGATGCGTTTTGCGCCGTTTCCTGTCGCGGGCACTAGGCCGACCCACACAAGTGAGTTACCGTTTTTCTCGTAAGACTTTGGGGAACGCGGGGTGGGTAGAAATTTGTGGATCCACACAGATTCCGGAACTTTCCACAACAGAAATGTGGGGAAAATGTGGTTTTTTGGACAATTTTTTAGGTTTGCAAGGGATTCTGGGTAACAGACCATGGTGGGAGGCAGTCAAGTCAACCCATCCTGGATTCCCCTGGGTGTCTAGTTTTCAAAAATGTATAGGTTTGCTAGGTTTCCCAAGGTGCCCGCAGAGCTAGGGTTCAAAAACTACAGCTAGACATTTTGCCAAAAATGGGTCATTTTTCACTGCGAAATTGAGGTGTGACCATGTTGCGTTTTGCGCCGTTTCCTGTCGCGGGCACTAGGCCGACCCACACAAGTGAGGTACCGTTTTTATCGTAAGACTTTGAGGAACGCGGGTTGTGTGGAAATTTGTGGATCCACGCTGATTCAGGAACTTTCCACGACAGAAATGTGGGGAAAATGTGTTTTTTTTGGACAATTTTTTAGGTTTGCAAGGGATTCTGGGTAACAGACCCTGGTGGGAGGCAGTCAAGTCACCCCATACTGGATTCCCCTGGGTGTCTACTTTTCAAAAACTGTATAGGTTTGCTAGGTTTCCCAAGGTGCCCGTAGAGCTAGGGTTCAAAAACTACAGCTAGATATTTTGCCAAAAAAGGGTAATTTTTCACTGCGAAATTGAGGTGTGACCACGTTGCGTTTTGTGCCGTTTCCTGTCGCGGGCACTTGGCCGACCCACACAAGTGAGGTACCGTTTTTCTCGTAAGACTTTGGGAAACGCGGGGTGGGTGGAAATTTGTGGATCCACGCAGATTCCGGAACTTTCCACGACAGAAATATGGGGAAAATGTGTATTTTTTGACAATTTGTTAGGTTTGCAAGGGATTCTGGGTAACAGACCCTGGTGGGAGGCAGTCAAGTCACCCCATCTTGGATTCCCCTGGGTGTCTAGTTTTCAAAAATGTATAGGTTTGCTAGGTTTCCCAAGGTGCCCGCAGAGGTAGGGTTAAAAAACTACAGCTAGTCATTTTGCCAAAAAAGGGTCATTTTTCACTGCAAAATTGAGGTGTGACCACGATGCGTTTTGCGACGTTCCCTGTCCCGGGCACTGGGCCGAACCGCATAAGTGAGGTACCGTTTTTCTCGTAAGACTTTGGGGAACGCAGGGTGGTTGGAAATTTGTGGATCCACGCAGATTCCGGAACTTTCCACCACAGAAATGTGGGGAAAATGTGTTTTTTTGGACAATCTTTTAGGTTTGCATGGGATTCTGGGTAATAGACCCTGGTGGGAGGCAGTCAAGTCACCCCATCCTGGATTTCCCTGGGTGTCTAGTTTTCAAAAATGTATAGGTTTGCTAGGTTTCGCAAGGTGCCCGTAGAGCTAGGGTTCAAAAACTACAGCTAGACATTTTGCCAAAAAAGGGTCATTTTTCACTGCGAAATTGAGGTGTGACCACGTTGTGTTTTGTGCCGTTTCCTGTCGCGGGCACTAGGCCGACCCACACAAGTGAGGTACCGTTTTTCTCGTAAGACTTTGGGGAATGCGGGGTGGGTGGACATTTGTGGATCCACGCAGATTCCGGAACTTTCCACGACAGAAATATGGGGAAAATGTGTATTTTTTGACAATTTGTTAGGTTTGCAAGGGATTCTGGGTAACAGACCCTGGTGGGAGGCAGTCAAGTCACCCCATCTTGGATTCCCCTGGGTGTCTAGTTTTCAAAAATGTATAGGTTTGCTAGGTTTTCCAAGGTGCCCGCAGAGCTAGGGTTAAAAAACACCAGCTAGTCATATTGCCAAAAAAGGGTCATTTTTCACGGCGAAATTGAGGTGTGACCACGTTGCGTTTTGAGCCGTTTCCTGTTGCGGGCACTAAGCGGACCCACACAAGTGAGTTACCGTTTTTCTCGTAAGACTTTGGGGAACGCGGGGTGGATGGAAATTTGTGGATCCACGCAGATTCCGGAACTTTCCACGACAGAAATGTGGGGAAAATGTGTTTTTTTTGACAATTCTTTAGGTTTGCAAGGGATTCTGGGTAACAGACCCTGGTGGGAGGCAGTCAAGTCACCCCATCCTGGGTTCCCCTGGGTGTCTAGTTTTCAAAAATGTATAGGTTTGCTAGGTTTCCCAAGGTGCCCGCTGAGCTAGGGTTCAAAAACTACAGCTAGTCATTTTGCCAAAAAAGGGTCATTTTTCACTGCGAAATTGAGGTGTGACCACGTTGCGTTTTGTGCCGTTTCCTGTCGCGGGCACTAGGCCGACCCACACAAGTGAGGTACCGTTTTTCTCATAAGACTTTTGGGAACTCGGGGTGGGTGGACATTTGTGGATCCACGCTGATTCCGGAACTTTCCACGACAGAAATATGGGGAAAATGTGTATTTTTTGACAATTTGTTAGGTTTGCAAGGGATTCTGGGTAACAGACCCTGGTGGGAGGCAGTCAAGTCACCCCATCTTGGATTCCCCTGGGTGTCTAGTTTTCAAAAATGTATAGGTTTGCTAGGTTTTCAAGGTGCCCGCAGAGCTAGGATTAAAAAACTACAGCTAGTCATTTTGCCAAAAAAGGGTAATTTTTCACTGCGAAATTTAGGTGTGACCACCTTGCGTTTTGCGCCGTTTCCCTTCGCGTGCAGTAGGCCGACCCACACAAGTGAGTTACCGTTTTTCTCATAAGACTTTGGGGAAGGCGGGGTGGGTGGAAATTTGTGGATCCACGCAGATTCAGGAACTTTCCACGACAGAAATGTGGGGAAAATGTGTTTTTTTTGACAATTTTTTTAGGTTTGCAAGAGATTCTGGGTAACAGACCCTGGTGGGAGGCAGTCAAGTCACCCCATCCTGGATTCCCCTGGGTGTTTAGTTTTCAAAAATGTATAGGTTTGCTAGGTTTCCCAAGGTGCCCGCAGAGCTAGGGTTAAAAAACTACAGCTAGTCATTTTGCCAAAAAGGGTCATTTTTCACTGCGAAATTGAGGTGTGACCACATTGGGTTTTGCGCCGTTTCCTGTCGCGGGCACTAGGCGGACCCACACAAGTGAGGTACCGTTTTTCTTGTAAGACTTTGGGGAACACGGGGTGGGTGGAAATTTGTGGATCCACGCAGATTCCGGAACTTTCCACGACAGAAATGTGGGGAAAATGTGTTTTTTTGACAATTTTTAGGTTTGCAAGGGATTCTGGGTAACAGACCCTGGTGGGAGGCAGTCAAGTCACCCCATCCTGGATTCCCCTGGGTGTCTGGTTTTCAAAAATGTATAGATTTGGTAGGATTCCCAAGGTGCCTGCAGAGCTAGGGTTCAAAAACTACAGCTAGTCATTTTGCCAAAAAAGGGTCATTTTTCACTGCGAAATTGAGGTGTAACCACGTTGCGTTTTGCGCCGTTTCCTGTCGCGGGCACTAGGCCGACCCACACAAGTGAGGTACCATTTTTCTCGTAAGACGTTGGGGAACGCGTGGTGGGTGGAAATTTGTGGATCCACGCAGATTCTGGAACTTTCCAATACAGAAATATGGGGAAAATGTGTTTTTTTGGACAATTTTTTAGGTTTGCAAGGGATTCTGGGTAATAGACCCTGGTGGGAGGCAGTCAAGTCACCCCATCCTGGATTTCCCTGGGTGTCTAGTTTTAAAAAATGTATCGGTTTGCTAGGTTTCCCAAGGTGCCCGCTGAGCTAGGGTTAAAAAACTACAGCTAGTCATTTTGCCAAAAAAGGGTCATTTTTCACTGCGAAATTGAGGTGGGACCACGTTGCGTTTTGCGCCGTTTCCTGTCGCGGGCACTAGGCCGACCCACACAAGTGAGTTACCGTTTTTCTCGTAAGACTTTGAGGAATGCGGGTTGTGTGGAAATTTGTGGATCCACGCTGATTCAGGAACTTTCCACGACAGAAATATGGGGAAAATGTGTATTTTTTGACAATTTGTTAGGTTTGCAAGGGATTCTGGGTAACAGACCCTGGTGGGAGGCAGTCAAGTCACCCCATCTTGGATTCCTCTGGGTGTCTAGTTTTCAAAAATGTATAGGTTTGCTAGGTTTTCCAAGGTGCCCGCAGAGGTAGGGTTAAAAAACTACAGCTAGTCATATTGCCAAAAAAGGGTCATTTTTCACGGCGAAATTGAGGTGTGACCACGTTGCGTTTTGCGCCGTTTCCTGTTGCGGGCACTAGGCGGACCCACACAAGTGAGTTACCGTTTTTCTCGTAAGACTTTGGGAAACGCGGGGTGGATGGAAATTTGTGGATCCACGCAGATTCCGGAACTTTCCACGACAGAAATGTGGGGAAAATGTGTTTTTTTTGACAATTCTTTAGGTTTGCAAGGGATTCTGGGTAACAGACCCTGGTGGGAGGCAGTCAAGTCACCCCATCCTGGGTTCCCCTGGGTGTCTAGTTTTCAAAAATGTATAGGTTTGCTAGGTTTCCCAAGGTGCCCGCAGAGCTAGGGTTCAAAAACTACAGCTAGTCATTTTGCCAAAAAAGGGTCATTTTTCACTGCGAAATTGAGGTGTGACCACGTTGCGTTTTGCGCCGTTTCCTGTCACGGGCACTAGGCCGACCCACACAAGTGAGGTACCGTTTTTCTCGTAAGACTTTGGGGAACATTTGGTGGGTGGAAATTTGTGGATCCACGCAGATTCCGGAACTTTCCACGTCAGAAATATGGGGAAAATGTGTTTTTTTTGACAATTTTTTAGGTTTGCAAGGGATTCTGGGTAACAGACCCTGGTGGGAGGCAGTCAAGTCAACCCATCTTGGATTCCCCTGGGTGTCTAGTTTTCAAAAATGTATAGTTTTGCTAGGTTTCCCAAGGTGCCCGCAGAGCTAGGGTTAACAAACTACAGCTAGTCATTTTGCCAAAAAAATGTCATTTTTCACTGCGAAATTGAGGTGTGACCAAGTTGGGTTTTGCGCCGTTTCCTGTCGCGGGCACTAGGCGGACCCACACAAGTGAGGTACTGTTTTTCTTGTAAGGCTTTGGGGAACACGGGGTGGGTAGAAATTTGTGGATCCACGCAGATTCCGGAACTTTCCACGACAGAAATGTGGGGAAAATGTGTTTTTTTTGACAATTTTTTAGGTTTGCAAGGGATTCTGGGTAACAGACCCTGGTGGGAGGCAGTCAAGTCACCCCATCCTGGATTCCCCTGGGTGTCTAGTTTTCAAAAATGTATAGGTTTGGTAGGTTTCCCAAGGTGCCCGCAGAGCTAGGGTTCAAAAACAACAGCTAGTCGTTTTGCCAAAAAAGGGTCATTTTTCAATGCAAACTTGAGGTGTGACCACGATGCGTTTTGCGCCGTTTCCTGTCGCGGGCACTAGGCCGACCCACACAAGTGAGTTACCGTTTTTCTTGTAAGACTTTGGGGAACGCGGGGTGGGTGGAAATTTGTGGATCCACGCAGATTCCGGAACTTTCTACCACAGAAATGTTGGGAAAATGGGGTTTTCTTGGACAATTTTTTAGGTTTGCAAGGGATTCTGGGTATCAGACCCTGGTGGGAGGTAGTCAAGTCACCCCATCCTGGATTCCCCTGGGTGTCTAGTTTTTAAAAATGTATAGGTTTGCTAGGTTTCCCAAGGTGCCCGCAGAGCTAGGGTTCAAAAACTACAGCTAGACATTTTGCCAAAAAAGGGTCATTTTTCACTGCGAAATTGAGGTGTGACCACGTTGCGTTTTGCGCCGTTTCCTGTCGCGGGCACTAGGCCGACCCACACAAGTGAGGTACCGTTTTTATCGTAAGACTTTGAGGAACGCGGGTTGTGTGGAAATTTGTGGATCCACGCTGATTCAGGAACTTTCCACGACAGAAATGTGGGGAAAATGTGGTTTTTTTTGGACAATTTTTTAGGTTTGCAAGGGATTCTGGGTAACAGACCCTGGTGGGAGGCAGTCAAGTCACCCCATACTGGATTCCCCTGGGTGTCTACTTTTCAAAAACTGTATAGGTTTGCTAGGTTTCCCAAGGTGCCCGTAGAGCTAGGGTTCAAAAACTACAGCTAGACATTTTGCCAAAAAAGGGTAATTTTTCACTGCGAAATTGAGGTGTGACCACGTTGCGTTTTGTGCCGTTTCCTGTCGCGGGCACTTGGCCGACCCACACAAGTGAGGTACCGTTTTTCTCGTAAGACTTTGGGGAACGCAGGGTGGGTGGAAATTTGTGGATCCACGCAGATTCCGGAACTTTCCACGACAGAAATATGGGGAAAATGTGTATTTTTTGACAATTTGTTAGGTTTGCAAGGGATTCTGGGTAACAGACCCTGGTGGGAGGCAGTCAAGTCACCCCATCTTGGATTCCCCTGGGTGTCTAGTTTTCAAAAATGTATAGGTTTGCTAGGTTTCCCAAGGTGCCCGCAGAGGTAGGGTTAAAAAACTACAGCTAGTCATTTTGCCAAAAAAGGGTCATTTTTCACTGCAAAATTGAGGTGTGACCACGTTGCGTTTTGCGCCGTTTCCTGTTGCGGGCACTAGGCGGACCCACACAAGTGAGTTACCGTTTTTCTCGTAAGACTTTGGGGAACGCGGGGTGGATGGAAATTTGTGGATCCACGCAGATTCCGGAACTTTCCACGACAGAAATGTGGGGAAAATGTGGTTTTTTTGACAATTCTTTAGGTTTGCAAGGGATTCTGGGTAACAGACCCTGGTGGGAGGCAGTCAAGTCACCCCATCCTGGATTCCCCTGGGTGTCTAGTTTTAAAAAATGTATAGGTTTGCTAGGTTTCCCAAGGTGCCCGCAGAGCTAGGGTTAAAAAACTACAGCTAGACATTTTGCCAAAAAAGGGTCATTTTTCACTGCGAAATTGAAGTGTGACCACGATGCGTTTTGCGACGTTTCCTGTCCCGGGCACTGGGCCGAACCGCATAAGTGAGGTACCGATTTTCTCGTAAGACTTTGGGGAACGCAGGGTGGTTGGAAATTTGTGGATCCACGCAGATTCCGGAACTTTCCACCACAGAAATGTGGGGAAAATGTGTTTTTTTGGACAATCTTTTAGGTTTGCAAGGGATTCTGGGTAATAGACCCTGGTGGGAGGCAGTCAAGTCACCCCATCCTGGATTTCCCTGGGTGTCTAGGTTTCAAAAATATATAGGTTTGCTAGGTTTCGCAAGGTGCCCGTAGAGCTAGGGTTCAAAAACTACAGCTAGACATTTTGCCAAAAAAGGGTCATTTTTCACTGCGAAATTGAGGTGTGACCACGTTGTGTTTTGTGCCGTTTCCTGTCGCGGGCACTAGGCCGACCCACACAAGTGAGGTACCGTTTTTCTCGTAAGACTTTGGGGAATGCGGGGTGGGTGGACATTTGTGGATCCACGCAGATTCCGGAACTTTCCACAACAGAAATATGGGGAAAATGTGTATTTTTTGACAATTTGTTAGGTTTGCAAGGGATTCTGGGTAACAGACCCTGGTGGGAGGCAGTCAAGTCACCCCGTCTTGGATTCCCCTGGGTGTCTAGTTTTCAAAAATGTATAGGTTTGCTAGGTTTTCCAAGGTGCCCGCAGAGGTAGGGTTAAAAAACTACAGCTAGTCATATTGCCAAAAAAGGGTCATTTTTCACGGCGAAATTGAGGTGTGACCACGTTGCGTTTTGAGCCGTTTCCTGTTGCGGGCACTAGGCGGACCCACACAAGTGAGTTACCGTTTTTCTCGTAAGACTTTGGGGAACGCGGGGTGGATGGAAATTTGTGGATCCACGCAGATTCCGGAACTTTCCACGACAGAAATGTGGGGAAAATGTGTTTTTTTTGACAATTCTTTAGGTTTGCAAGGGATTCTGGGTAACAGACCCTGGTGGGAGGTAGTCAAGTCACCCCATCCTGGATTCCCCTGGGTGTCTGGTTTTCAAAAATGTATAGGTTTGGTAGGTTTCCGAAGGTGCCCGCAGAGCTAGGGTTCAAAAACTACAGCTAGTCATTTTGCCAAAAAAGGGTCATTTTTCACTGCGAAATTGAGGTGTGACCACGTTGCGTTTTGCGCCGTTTCCTGTCGCGTGCAGTAGGCCGACCCACACAAGTGAGTTACCATTTTTCTCATAAGACTTTGGGGAACGCGGGGTGGGTGGAAATTTGTGGATCCACGCAGATTCAGGAACTTTCCACGACAGAAATGTGGGGAAAATGTGTTTTTTTTGACAATTTTTTAGGTTTGCAAGGGATGCTGGGTAACAGACCCTGGTGGGAGGCAGTCAAGTCACCCCATCCTGGATTCCCCTGGGTGTCTGGTTTTAAAAAATGTATAGGTTTGGTAGGTTTCCCAAGGTGCCCGCAGAGCTAGGGTTCAAAAACTACAGCTAGTCATTTTGCCAAAAAAGTGTCATTTTTCACTGCGAAATTGAGGTGTGACCACGTTGCGTTTTGCGCCGTTTCCTGTCGCGGGCACTAGGCCGACCCACACAAGTGAGGTACAATTTTTCTATTAAGACGTTGGGGAACGCGTGGTGGGTGGAAATTTGTGGATCCACGCCGATTCCGGAACTTTCCACTACAGAAATGTGGGGAAAATGTGTTTTTTTGGACAATTTTTTAGGTTTGCAAGGGATTCTGGGTAATAGACCCTGGTGGGAGTCAGTCAAGTCACCCCATCCTGGATTTCCCTGGGTGTCTAGTTTTAAAAAATGTATAGGTTTGCTAGGTTTCCCAAGGTGCCCGCTGAGCTAGGGTTCAAAAACTACAGCTAGTCATTTTGCCAAAAAAGGGTCATTTTTCACTGCGAAATTGAGGTGGGACCACGTTGCGTTTTGCGCCGTTTCCTGTCGCGGGCACTAGGCCGACCCACACAAGTGAGTTACCGTTTTTCTCGTAAGACTTTGAGGAACGCGGGTTGTGTGGAAATTTGTGGATCCACGCTGATTCAGGAACTCTCCACGACAGAAATGTGGGGAAAATGTGTTTTTTTTGGACAATTTTTTAGGTTTGCAAGGGATTCTGGGTAACAGACCCTGGTGGGAGGCAGTCAAGTCACCCCATCCTGGATTCCCCTGGGTGTCTAGTTTTCAAAAATGTATAGGTTTGCTAGGTTTCCCAAGGTGCCCGCAGAGCTAGGATTAAAAAACTACAGCTAGTCATTTTGCCAAAAAAGGGTAATTTTTCACTGCGAAATTTAGGTGTGACCACGTTGCGTTTTGCGCCGTTTCCCTTCGCGTGCAGTAGGCCGACCCACACAAGTGAGTTACCGTTTTTCTCATAAGACTTTGGGGAAGGCGGGGTGGGTGGAAATTTGTGGATCCACGCAGATTTAGGAACTTTCCACGACAGAAATGTGGGGAAAATGTGTTTTTTTTGACAATTTTTTTAGGTTTGCAAGGGATTCTGGGTAACAGACCCTGGTGGGAGGCAGTCAAGTCACCCCATCCTGGATTTCCCTGGGTGTCTGGTTTTCAAAAATGTATAGATTTGGTAGGATTCCCAAGGTGCCCGCAGAGCTAGGGTTCAAAAACTACAGCTAGTCATTTTGCCAAAAAAGGGTCATTTTTCACTGCGAAATTGAGGTGTAACCACGTTGCGTTTTGCGCCGTTTCCTGTTGCGGGCACTAGGCCGACCCACACAAGTGAGGTACCATTTTTCTCGTAAGACGTTGGGGAACGCGTGGTGGGTGGAAATTTGTGGATCCACGCAGATTCCGGAACTTTCCACTACAGAAATATGGGGAAAATGTGTTTTTTTGGACAATTTTTTAGGTTTGCAAGGGATTCTGGGTAATAGACCCTGGTGGGAGGCAGTCAAGTCACCCCATCCTGGATTTCCCTGGGTGTCTAGTTTTAAAAAATGTATCGGTTTGCTAGGTTTCCCAAGGTGCCCGCTGAGCTAGGGTTAAAAAACTACAGCTAGTCATTTTGCCAAAAAAGGGTCATTTTTCACTGCGAAATTGAGGTGGGACCACGTTGCGTTTTGCGCCGTTTCCTGTCGCGGGCACTAGGCCGACCCACACAAGTGAGTTACCGTTTTTCTCGTAAGACTTTGAGGAACGCGGGTTGTGTGGAAATTTGTGGATCCACGCTGATTCAGGAACTTTCCACGACAGAAATATGGGGAAAATGTGTATTTTTTGACAATTTGTTAGGTTTGCAAGGGATTCTGGGTAACAGACCCTGGTGGGAGGCAGTCAAGTCACCCCATCCTGGGTTCCCCTGGGTGTCTAGTTTTCAAAAATGTATAGGTTT
The DNA here is from genome assembly GCF_964204655.1 of Triturus cristatus. Lineage (NCBI taxonomy): Eukaryota > Metazoa > Chordata > Amphibia > Caudata > Salamandridae > Triturus > Triturus cristatus. Next base: position 933,576,452 of record NC_140579.1, on the reverse strand, counting down.
GCTAGGTTTCCCAAGGTGCCCGCAGAGCTAGGGTTCAAAAACTACAGCTAGTCATTTTGCCAAAAAAGGGTCATTTTTCACTGCGAAATTGAGGTGTGACCACGTTGCGTTTTGCGCCGTTTCCTGTCACGGGCACTAGGCCGACCCACACAAGTGAGGTACCGTTTTTCTCGTAAGACTTTGGGGAACATTTGGTGGGTGGAAATTTGTGGATCCACGCAGATTCCGGAACTTTCCACGTCAGAAATATGGGGAAAATGTGTTTTTTTTGACAATTTTTTAGGTTTGCAAGGGATTCTGGGTAACAGACCCTGGTGGGAGGCAGTCAAGTCAACCCATCTTGGATTCCCCTGGGTGTCTAGTTTTCAAAAATGTATAGTTTTGCTAGGTTTCCCAAGGTGCCCGCAGAGCTAGGGTTAACAAACTACAGCTAGTCATTTTGCCAAAAAAATGTCATTTTTCACTGCGAAATTGAGGTGTGACCAAGTTGGGTTTTGCGCCGTTTCCTGTCGCGGGCACTAGGCGGACCCACACAAGTGAGGTACTGTTTTTCTTGTAAGGCTTTGGGGAACACGGGGTGGGTGGAAATTTGTGGATCCACGCAGATTCCGGAACTTTCCACGACAGAAATGTGGGGAAAATGTGTTTTTTTTGACAATTTGTTAGGTTTGCAAGGGATTCTGGGTAACAGATCCTGGTGGGAGGCAGTCAAGTCACCCCATCCTGGATTCCCCTGGGTGTCTAGTTTTCAAAAATGTATAGGTTTGGTAGGTTTCCCAAGGTGCCCGCAGAGCTAGGGTTCAAAAACAACAGCTAGTCGTTTTGCCAAAAAAGGGTCATTTTTCACTGCAAACTTGAGGTGTGACCACGATGCGTTTTGCGCCGTTTCCTGTCGCGGGCACTAGGCCGACCCACACAAGTGAGTTACCGTTTTTCTTGTAAGACTTTGGGGAACGCGGGGTGGGTGGAAATTTGTGGATCCACGCAGATTCCGGAACTTTCTACCACAGAAATGTGGGGAAAATGGGGTTTTCTTGGACAATTTTTTAGGTTTGCAAGGGATTCTGGGTATCAGACCCTGGTGGGAGGTAGTCAAGTCACCCCATCCTGGATTCCCCTGGGTGTCTAGTTTTTAAAAATGTATAGGTTTGCTAGGTTTCCCAAGGTGCCCGCAGAGCTAGGGTTAAAAAACACCAGCTAGTCGTTTTGCCAAAAAAGGGTCATTTTTCACTGTGAATTTGAGGTGTGACCATGATGTGTTTTGCGCCGTTTCCTGTCGCGGGCACTAGGCCGACCCACACAAGTGAGTTACCGTTTTTCTCGTAAGACTTTGGGGAACGCGGGGTGGGTAGAAATTTGTGGATCCACACAGATTCCGGAACTTTCCACGACAGAAATGTGGGGAAAATGTGTTTTTTTGACAATTTTTTAGGTTTGCAAGGGATTCTGGGTAACAGACCATGGTGGGAGGCAGTCAAGTCACCCCATCCTGGATTCCCCTGGGTGTCTAGTTTTCAAAAATGTATAGGTTTGGTAGGATTCCCAAGGTGCCCGCAGAGCTAGGGTTCAAAAACTACAGCTAGTCATTTTGCCAAAAAAGGGTCATTTTTCACTGCGAAATTGAGGTGTAACCACGTTGCGTTTTGCGCCGTTTCCTGTCGCGGGCACTAGGCCGACCCACACAAGTGAGGTACCATTTTTCTCGTAAGACGTTGGGGAACGCGTGGTGGGTGGAAATTTGTGGATCCACGCAGATTCCGGAACTTTCCACTACAGAAATATGGGGAAAATGTGTTTTTTTGGACAATTTTTTAGGTTTGCAAGGGATTCTGGGTAATAGACCCTGGTGGGAGGCAGTCAAGTCACCCCATCCTGGATTTCCCTGGGTGTCTAGTTTTAAAAAATGTATCGGTTTGCTAGGTTTCCCAAGGTGCCCGCTGAGCTAGGGTTAAAAAACTACAGCTAGTCATTTTGCCAAAAAAGGGTCATTTTTCACTGCGAAATTGAGGTGGGACCACGTTGCGTTTTGCGCCGTTTCCTGTCGCGGGCACTAGGCCGACCCACACAAGTGAGTTACCGTTTTTCTCGTAAGACTTTGAGGAACGCGGGTTGTGTGGAAATTTGTGGATCCACGCTGATTCAGGAACTTTCCACGACAGAAATATGGGGAAAATGTGTATTTTTTGACAATTTGTTAGGTTTGCAAGGGATTCTGGGTAACAGACCCTGGTGGGAGGCAGTCAAGTCACCCCATCTTGGATTCCTCTGGGTGTCTAGTTTTCAAAAATGTATAGGTTTGCTAGGTTTTCCAAGGTGCCCGCAGAGGTAGGGTTAAAAAACTACAGCTAGTCATATTGCCAAAAAAGGGTCATTTTTCACGGCGAAATTGAGGTGTGACCACGTTGCGTTTTGCGCCGTTTCCTGTTGCGGGCACTAGGGGGACCCACACAAGTGAGTTACCGTTTTTCTCGTAAGACTTTGGGAAACGCGGGGTGGATGGAAATTTGTGGATCCACGCAGATTCCGGAACTTTCCACGACAGAAATGTGGGGAAAATGTGTTTTTTTTGACAATTCTTTAGGTTTGCAAGGGATTCTGGGTAACAGACCCTGGTGGGAGGCAGTCAAGTCACCCCATCCTGGGTTCCCCTGGGTGTCTAGTTTTCAAAAATGTATAGGTTTGCTAGGTTTCCCAAGGTGCCCGCAGAGCTAGGGTTCAAAAACTACAGCTAGTCATTTTGCCAAAAAAGGGTCATTTTTCACTGCGAAATTGAGGTGTGACCACGTTGCGTTTTGCGCCGTTTCCTGTCACGGGCACTAGGCCGACCCACACAAGTGAGGTACCGTTTTTCTCGTAAGACTTTGGGGAACATTTGGTGAGTGGAAATTTGTGGATCCACGCAGATTCCGGAACTTTCCACGTCAGAAATATGGGGAAAATGTGTTTTTTTTGACAATTTTTTAGGTTTGCAAGGGATTCTGGGTAACAGACCCTGGTGGGAGGCAGTCAAGTCAACCCATCTTGGATTCCCCTGGGTGTCTAGTTTTCAAAAATGTATAGTTTTGCTAGGTTTCCCAAGGTGCCCGCAGAGCTAGGGTTAACAAACTACAGCTAGTCATTTTGCCAAAAAAATGTCATTTTTCCCTGCGAAATTGAGGTGTGACCAAGTTGGGTTTTGCGCCGTTTCCTGTCGCGGGCACTAGGCGGACCCACACAAGTGAGGTACTGTTTTTCTTGTAAGGCTTTGGGGAACACGGGGTGGGTAGAAATTTGTGGATCCACGCAGATTCCGGAACTTTCCACGACAGAAATGTGGGGAAAATGTGTTTTTTTTGACAATTTTTTAGGTTTGCAAGGGATTCTGGGTAACAGACCCTGGTGGGAGGCAGTCAAGTCACCCCATCCTGGATTCCCCTGGGTGTCTAGTTTTCAAAAATGTATAGGTTTGGTAGGTTTCCCAAGGTGCCCGCAGAGCTAGGGTTCAAAAACAACAGCTAGTCGTTTTGCCAAAAAAGGGTCATTTTTCACTGCAAACTTGAGGTGTGACCACGATGCGTTTTGCGCCGTTTCCTGTCGCGGGCACTAGGCCGACCCACACAAGTGAGTTACCGTTTTTCTTGTAAGACTTTGGGGAACGCGGGGTGGGTGGAAATTTGTGGATCCACGCAGATTCCGGAACTTTCTACCACAGAAATGTGGGGAAAATGGGGTTTTCTTGGACAATTTTTTAGGTTTGCAAGGGATTCTGGGTATCAGACCCTGGTGGGAGGTAGTCAAGTCACCCCATCCTGGATTCCCCTGGGTGTCTAGTTTTTAAAAATGTATAGGTTTGCTAGGTTTCCCAAGGTGCCCGCAGAGCTAGGGTTAAAAAACACCAGCTAGTCGTTTTGCCAAAAAAGGGTCATTTTTCACTGTGAATTTGAGGTGTGACCATGATGTGTTTTGCGCCGTTTCCTGTCGCGGGCACTAGGCCGACCCACACAAGTGAGTTACCGTTTTTCTCGTAAGACTTTGGGGAACGCGGGGTGGGTAGAAATTTGTGGATCCACACAGATTCCGGAACTTTCCACAACAGAAATGTGGGGAAAATGTGTTTTTTTTGACAATTTTTTAGGTTTGCAAGGGATTCTGGGTAACAGACCATGGTGGGAGGCAGTCAAGTCACCCCATCCTGGATTCCCCTGGGTGTCTAGTTTTCAAAAATGTATAGGTTTGCTAGGTTTCCCAAGGTGCCCGCAGAGCTAGGGTTCAAAAACTACAGCTAGACATTTTGCCAAAAAAGGGTCATTTTTCACTGCGAAATTGAGGTGTGACCACGTTGCGTTTTGCGCCGTTTCCTGTCGCGGGCACTAGGCCGACCCACACAAGTGAGGTACCGTTTTTATCGTAAGACTTTGAGGAACGCGGGTTGTGTGGAAATTTGTGGATCCACGCTGATTCAGGAACTTTCCACGACAGAAATGTGGGGAAAATGTGTTTTTTTTGGATAATTTTTTAGGTTTGCAAGGGATTCTGGGTAACAGACCCTGGTGGAAGGCAGTCAAGTCACCCCATACTGGATTCCCCTGGGTGTCTACTTTTCAAAAACTGTATAGGTTTGCTAGGTTTCCCAAGGTGCCCCTAGAGCTAGGGTTCAAAAACTACAGCTAGACATTTTGCCAAAAAAGGGTAATTTTTCACTGCGAAATTGAGGTGTGACCACGTTGCGTTTTGTGCCGTTTCCTGTCGCGGGCACTTGGCCGACCCACACAAGTGAGGTACCGTTTTTCTCGTAAGACTTTGGGGAACGCGGGGTGGGTGGAAATTTGTGGATCCACGCAGATTCCGGAACTTTCCACGACAGAAATATGGGGAAAATGTGTATTTTTTGACAATTTGTTAGGTTTGCAAGGGATTCTGGGTAACAGACCCTGGTGGGAGGCAGTCAAGTCACCCCATCTTGGATTCCCCTGGGTGTCTAGTTTTCAAAAATGTATAGGTTTGCTAGGTTTCCCAAGGTGCCCGCAGAGGTAGGGTTAAAAAACTACAGCTAGTCATTTTGCCAAAAAAGGGTCATTTTTCACTGCAAAATTGAGGTGTGACCACGTTGCGTTTTGCGCCGTTTCCTGTTGCGGGCACTAGGCGGACCCACACAAGTGAGTTACCGTTTTTCTTGTAAGACTTTGGGGAACGCGGGATGGATGGAAATTTGTGGATCCACGCAGATTCCGGAACTTTCCACGACAGAAATGTGGAGAAAATGTGGTTTTTTTGACAATTCTTTAGGTTTGCAAGGGATTCTGGGTAACAGACCCTGGTGGGAGGCAGTCAAGTCACCCCATCCTGGATTCCCCTGGGTGTCTAGTTTTAAAAAATGTATAGGTTTGCTAGGTTTCCCAAGGTGCCCGCAGAGCTAGGGTTAAAAAACTACAGCTAGTCATTTTGCCAAAAAAGGGTCATTTTTCACTGCGAAATTGAGGTGTGACCACGATGCGTTTTGCGACGTTTCCTGTCACGGGCACTGGGCCGAACCGCATAAGTGAGGTACCGTTTTTCTCGTAAGACTTTGGGGAACGCAGGGTGGTTGGAAATTTGTGGATCCACGCAGATTCCGGAACTTTCCACCACAGAAATGTGGGGAAAATGTGTTTTTTTGGACAATCTTTTAGGTTTGCAAGGGATTCTGGGTAATAGACCCTGGTGAGAGGCAGTCAAGTCACCCCATCCTGGATTTCCCTGGGTGTCTAGGTTTCAAAAATATATAGGTTTGCTAGGTTTCGCAAGGTGCCCGTAGAGCTAGGGTTAAAAAACTACAGCTAGACATTTTGCCAAAAAAGGGTCATTTTTCACTGCGAAATTGAGGTGTGACCACGTTGTGTTTTGTGCCGTTTCCTGTCGCGGGCACTAGGCCGACCCACACAAGTGAGGTACCGTTTTTCTCGTAAGACTTTGGGGAATGCGGGGTGGGTGGACATTTGTGGATCCACGCAGATTCCGGAACTTTCCACGACAGAAATATGGGGAAAATGTGTATTTTTTGACAATTTGTAAGGTTTGCAAGGGATTCTGGGTAACAGACCCTGGTGGGAGGCAGTCAAGTCACCCCGTCTTGGATTCCCCTGGGTGTCTAGTTTTCAAAAATGTATAGGTTTGCTAGGTTTTCCAAGGTGCCCGCAGAGGTAGGGTTAAAAAACTACAGCTAGTCATATTGCCAAAAAAGGGTCATTTTTCACGGCAAAATTGAGGTGTGACCACGTTGCGTTTTGAGCCGTTTCCTGTTGCGGGCACTAGGCGGACCCACACAAGTGAGTTACCGTTTTTCTCGTAAGACTTTGGGGAACACGGGGTGGATGGAAATTTGTGGATCCACGCAGATTCCGGAACTTTCCACGACAGAAATGTGGGGAAAATGTGTTTTTTTTGACAATTCTTTAGGTTTGCAAGGGATTCTGGGTAACAGACCCTGGTGGGAGGCAGTCAAGTCACCCCATCCTGGATTCCCCTGGGTGTCTGGTTTTCACAAATGTATAGGTTTGGTAGGTTTCCGAAGGTGCCCGCAGAGCTAGGGTTCAAAAACTACAGCTAGTCATTTTGCCAAAAAAGGGTCATTTTTCACTGCGAAATTGAGGTGTGACCACATTGCGTTTTGCGCCGTTTCCTGTCGCGTGCAGTAGGCCGACCCACACAAGTGAGTTACCATTTTTCTCATAAGACTTTGGGGAACGCGGGGTGGGTGGAAATTTGTGGATCCACGCAGATTCAGGAACTTTCCACGACAGAAATGTGGGGAAAATGTGTTTTTTTTGACAATTTTTTTAGGTTTGCAAGGGATTCTGGGTAACAGACCCTGGTGGGAGGCAGTCAAGTCACCCCATCCTGGATTCCCCTGGGTGTTTAGTTTTCAAAAATGTATAGGTTTGCTAGGATTCCCAAGGTGCCCGCAGAGCTAGGGTTAAAAAACTACAGCGAGTCATTTTGCCAAAAAAGGGTCATTTTTCACTGCGAAATTGAGGTGTGACCACGTTGGGTTTTGCGCCGTTTCCTGTCGCGGGCACTAGGCGGACCCACACAAGTGAGGTACCGTTTTTCTTGTAAGACTTTGGGGAACACGGGGTGGGTGGAAATTTGTGGATCCACGCAGATTCCGGAACTTTCCACGACAGAAATGTGGGGAAAATGTGTTTTTTTTGACAATTTTTTAGGTTTGCAAGGGATTCTGGGTAACAGACCCTGGTGGGAGGCAGTCAAGTCACCCCATCCTGGATTCCCCTGGGTGTCTGGTTTTCAAAAATGTATAGGTTTGGTAGGTTTCCCAAGGTGCCCGCAGAGCTAGGGTTCAAAAACTACAGCTAGTCATTTTGCCAAAAAAGGGTCATTTTTCACTGCGAAATTGAGGTGTGACCACGTTGCGTTTTGCACCGTTTCCTGTCGCGGGCACTAGGCCGACCCACACAAGTGAGGTACAATTTTTCTATTAAGACGTTGGGGAACGCGTGGTGGGTGGAAATTTGTGGATCCACGCCGATTCCGGAACTTTCCACTACAGAAATGTGGGGAAAATGTGTTTTTTTGGACAATTTTTTAGGTTTGCAAGGGATTCTGGGTAATAGACCCTGGTGGGAGTCAGTCAAGTCACCCCATCCTGGATTTCCCTGGGTGTCTAGTTTTAAAAAATGTATAGGTTTGCTAGGTTTCCCAAGGTGCCCGCTGAGCTAGGGTTCAAAAACTACAGCTAGTCATTTTGCCAAAAAAGGGTCATTTTTCACTGCGAAATTGAGGTGGGACCATGTTGCGTTTTGCGCCGTTTCCTGTCGCGGGCACTAGGCCGACCCACACAAGTGAGTTACCGTTTTTCTCGTAAGACTTTGAGGAACGCGGGTTGTGTGGAAATTTGTGGATCCACGCTGATTCAGGAACTTTCCACGACAGAAATGTGGGGAAAATGTGGTTTTTTTGGACAATTTTTTAGGTTTGCAAGGGATTCTGGGTAACAGACCCTGATGGGAGGCAGTCAAGTCACCCCATCCTGGATTCCCCTGGGTGTCTAGTTTTCAAAAATGTATAGGTTTGCTAGGTTTCCCAAGGTGCCCGTAGAGCTAGGGTTCAAAAACTACAGCTAGACATTTTGCCAAAAAAGGGTCATTTTTCACTGCGAAATTGAGGTGTGACCACGTTGCGTTTTGTGCCGTTTCCTGTCGCGGGCACTAGGCCGACCCACACAAGTGAGGTACCGTTTTTCTCGTAAGACTTTGGGGAACGCGGGGTGGGTGGACATTTGTGGATCCACGCAGATTCCGGAACGTTCCACGACAGAAATATGGGGAAAATGTGTATTTTTTGACAATTTGTTAGGTTTGCAAGGGATTCTGGGTAACAGACCCTGGTGGGAGGCAGTCAAGTCACCCCATCTTGGATTCCCCTGGGTGTCTAGTTTTCAAAAATGTATAGGTTTGCTAGGTTTCCCAAGGTGCCCGCAGAGCTAGGATTAAAAAACTACAGCTAGTCATTTTGCCAAAAAAGGGTAATTTTTCACTGCGAAATTTAGGTGTGACCACGTTGCGTTTTGCGCCGTTTCCCTTCGGGAGCAGTAGGCCGACCCACACAAGTGAGTTACCGTTTTTCTCATAAGACTTTGGGGAAGGCGGGGTGGGTGGAAATTTGTGGATCCACGCAGATTCAGGAACTTTCCACGACAGAAATGTGTGGAAAATGTGGTTTTTTTGACAATTTTTTTAGGTTTGCAAGGGATTCTGGGTAACAGACCCTGGTGGGAGGCAGTCAAGTCACCCCATCCTGGATTCCCCTGGGTGTTTAGTTTTCAAAAATGTATAGGTTTGCTAGGTTTCCCAAGGTGCCCGCAGAGCTAGGGTTAAAAAACTACAGCTAGTCATTTTGCCAAAAAAGGGTCATTTTTCACTGCGAAATTGAGGTGTGACCACGTTGGGTTTTGCGCCGTTTCCTGTCGCGGGCACTAGGCGGACCCACACAAGTGAGGTACCGTTTTTCTTGTAAGACTTTGGGGAACACGGGGTGGGTGGAAATTTGTGGATCCACGCAGATTCCGGAACTTTCCACTACAGAAATATGGGGAAAATGTGTTTTTTTGGACAATTTTTTAGGTTTGCAAGGGATTCTGGGTAATAGACCCTGGTGGGAGGCAGTCAAGTCACCCCATCCTGGATTTCCCTGGGTGTCTAGTTTTAAAAAATGTATCGGTTTGCTAGGTTTCCCAAGGTGCCCGCTGAGCTAGGGTTCAAAAACTACAGCTAGACATTTTGCCAAAAAAGGGTCATTTTTCACTGCGAAATTGAGGTGTGACCACGTTGCGTTTTGTGCCGTTTCCTGTCGCGGGCACTAGGCCGACCCACACAAGTGAGGTACCGTTTTTCTCGTAAGACTTTGGGGAATGCGGGGTGGGTGGACATTTGTGGATCCACGCAGATTCCGGAACTTTCCACGACAGAAATATGGGGAAAATGTGTATTTTTTGACAATTTGTTAGGTTTGCAAGGGATTCTGGGTAACAGACCCTGGTGGGAGGCAGTCAAGTCACCCCATCTTGGATTCCCCTGGGTGTCTAGTTTTCAAAAATGTATAGGTTTGCTAGGTTTTCCAAGGTGCCCGCAGAGGTAGGGTTAAAAAACTACAGCTAGTCATATTGCCAAAAAAGGGTCATTTTTCACGGCGAAATTGAGGTGTAACCACGTTGCGTTTTGCGCCGTTTCCTGTTGCGGGCACTAGGCGGACCCACACAAGTGAGTTACCGTTTTTCTCGTAAGACTTTGGGGAACGCGGGGTGGATGGAAATTTGTGGATCCACGCAGATTCCGGAACTTTCCACGACAGAAATGTGGGGAAAATGTGGTTTTTTTGACAATTCTTTAGGTTTGCAAGGGATTCTGGGTAACAGACCCTGGTGGGAGGCAGTCAAGTCACCCCATCCTGGGTTCCCCTGGGTGTCTAGTTTTCAAAAATGTATAGGTTTGCTAGGTTTCCCAAGGTGCCCGCAGAGCTAGGGTTCAAAAACTACAGCTAGTCATTTTGCCAAAAAAGGGTCATTTTTCACTGCGAAATTGAGGTGTGACCACGTTGCGTTTTGCGCCGTTTCCTGTCACGGGCACTAGACCGACCCACACAAGTGAGGTACCGTTTTTCTCGTAAGACTTTGGGGAACGTTTGGTGGGTGGAAATTTGTGGATCCACGCAGATTCCGGAACTTTCCACGTCAGAAATATGGGGAAAATGTGTTTTTTTGACAATTTTTTAGGTTTGCAAGGGATTCTGGGTAACAGACCCTGGTGGGAGGCAGTCAAGTCAACCCATCTTGGATTCCCCTGGGTGTCTAGTTTTCAAAAATGTATAGTTTTGCTAGGTTTCCCAAGGTGCCCGCAGAGCTAGGGTTAACAAACTACAGCTAGTCGTTTTGCCAAAAAAGGGTCATTTTTCACTGCAAACTTGAGGTGTGACCACGATGTGTTTTGCGCCGTTTCCTGTCGCGGGCACTAGGCCGACCCACACAAGTGAGTTACCGTTTTTCTTGTAAGACTTTGGGGAACGCGGGGTGGGTGGAAAATTGTGGATCCACGCAGATTCCGGAACTTTCTACCACAGAAATGTGGGGAAAATGGGGTTTTCTTGGACAATTTTTTAGGTTTGCAAGGGATTCTGGGTATCAGACCCTGGTGGGAGGTAGTCAAGTCACCCCATCCTGGATTCCCCTGGGCGTCTAGTTTTTAAAAATGTATAGGTTTGCTAGGTTTCCCAAGGTGCCCGCAGAGCTAGGGTTAAAAAACACCAGCTAGTCGTTTTGCCAAAAAAGGGTCATTTTTCACTGTGAATTTGAGCTGTGACCACGATGCGTTTTGTGCCGTTTCCTGTCGCGGGCACTAGGCTGACCCACACAAGTGAGTTACCGTTTTTCTCGTAAGACTTTGGGGAACGCGGGGTGGGTAGAAATTTGTGGATCCACACAGATTCCGGAACTTTCCACAACAGAAATGTGGGGAAAATGTGTTTTTTTTGACAATGTTTTAGGTTTGCAAGGGATTCTGGGTAACAGACCATGGTGGGGGGCAGTCAAGTCACCCCATCCTGGATTCCCCTGGGTGTCTAGTTTTCAAAAATGTATAGGTTTGCTAGGTTTCCCAAGGTGCCCGCAGAGCTAGGGTTCAAAAACTACAGCTAGACATTTTGCCAAAAAAGGGTCATTTTTCACTGCGAAATTGAGATGTGACCACGTTGCGTTTTGCGCCGTTTCCTGTCGCGGGCACTAGGCCGACCCACACAAGTGAGGTACCGTTTTTATCGTAAGACTTTGAGGAACGCGGGTTGTGTGGAAATTTGTGGATCCACGCTGATTCAGGAACTTTCCACGACAGAAATGTGGGGAAAATGTGTTTTTTTTGGACAATTTTTTAGGTTTGCAAGGGATTCTGGGTAACAGACCCTGGTGGGAGGCAGTCAAGTCACCCCATACTGGATTCCCCTGGGTGTCTAGTTTTCAAAAACTGTATAGGTTTGCTAGGTTTCCCAAGGTGCCCGTAGAGCTAGGGTTCAAAAACTACAGCTAGACATTTTGCCAAAAAAGGGTAATTTTTCACTGCGAAATTGAGGTGTGACCACGTTGCGTTTTGTGCCGTTTCCTGTCGCGGGCACTTGGCCGACCCACACAAGTGAGGTACCGTTTTTCTCGTAAGACTTTGGGGAACGCGGGGTGGGTGGAAATTTGTGGATCCACACAGATTCCGGAACTTTCCACGACAGAAATATGGGGAAAATGTGTATTTTTTGACAATTTGTTAGGTTTGCAAGGGATTCTGGGTAACAGACCCTGGTGGGAGGCAGTCAAGTCACCCCATCTTGGATTCCCCTGGGTGTCTAGTTTTCAAAAATGTATAGGTTTGCTAGGTTTCCCAAGGTGCCCGCAGAGTTAGGGTTAAAAAACCACAGCTAGTCATTTTGCCAAAAAAGGGTCATTTTTCACTGCAAAATTGAGGTGTGACCACGTTGCGTTTTGCGCCGTTTCCTGTTGCGGGCACTAGGCGGACCCACACAAGTGAGTTACCGTTTTTCTCGTAAGACTTTGGGGAACGCAGGGTGGTTGGAAATTTGTGGATCCACGCAGATTCCGGAACTTTCCACCACAGAAATGTGGGGAAAATGTGTTTTTTTGGACAATCTTTTAGGTTTGCAAGGGATTCTGGGTAATAGACCCTGGTGGGAGGCAGTCAAGTCACCCCATCCTGGATTTCCCTGCGTGTCTAGTTTTCAAAAATGTATAGGTTTGCTAGGTTTCCCAAGGTGCCCGTAGAGCTAGGGTTCAAAAACTACAGCTAGACATTTTGCCAAAAAAATGTCATTTTTCACTGCGAAATTGAGGTGTGACCAAGTTGGGTTTTGCGCCGTTTCCTGTCGCGGGCACTAGGCGGACCCACACAAGTGAGGTACTGTTTTTCTTGTAAGGCTTTGGGGAACACGGGGTGGGTGGAAATTTGTGGATCCACGCAGGTTCCGGAACTTTCCACGACAGAAATGTGGGGAAAATGTGTTTTTTTTGACAATTTTTTAGGTTTGCAAGGGATTCTGGGTAACAGACCCTGGTGGGAGGCAGTCAAGTCACCCCATCCTGGATTCCCCTGGGTGTCTAGTTATCAAAAATGTATAGGTTTGGTAGGTTTCCCAAGGTGCCCGCAGAGCTAGGGTTCAAAAACAACAGCTAGTCGTTTTGCCAAAAAAGGGTCATTTTTCACTGCAAACTTGAGGTGTGACCACGATGCGTTTTGCGCCGTTTCCTGTCGCGGGCACTAGGCCGACCCACACAAGTGAGTTACCGTTTTTCTTGTAAGACTTTGGGGAACGCGGGGTGGGTGGAAAATTGTGGATCCACGCAGATTCCGGAACTTTCTACCACAGAAATGTGGGGAAAATGGGGTTTTCTTGGACAATTTTTTAGGTTTGCAAGGGATTCTGGGTATCAGACCCTGGTGGGAGGTAGTCAAGTCACCCCATCCTGGATTCCCCTGGGTGTCTGGTTTTCAAAAATGTATAGATTTGGTAGGTTTCCCAAGGTGCCCGCAGAGCTAGTGTTCAAAAACTACAGCTAGTCATTTTGCCAAAAAAGGGTCATTTTTCACTGCGAAATTGAGGTGTAACCACGTTGCGTTTTGCGCCGTTTCCTGTCGCGGGCACTAGGCCGACCCACACAAGTGAGGTACCATTTTTCTCGTAAGACGTTGGGGAACGCGTGGTGGGTGGAAATTTGTGGATCCACGCAGGTTCCGGAACTTTCCACTACAGAAATATGGGGAAAATGTGTTTTTTTGGACAATTTTTTAGGTTTGCAAGGGATTCTGGGTAATAGACCCTGGTGGGAGGCAGTCAAGTCACCCCATCCTGGATTTCCCTGGGTGTCTAGTTTTAAAAAATGTATCGGTTTGCTAGGTTTCCCAAGGTGCCCGCTGAGCTAGGGTTCAAAAACTACAGCTAGACATTTTGCCAAAAAAGGGTCATTTTTCACTGCGAAATTGAGGTGTGACCACGTTGCGTTTTGTGCCGTTTCCTGTCGCGGGCACTAGGCCGACCCACACAAGTGAGGTACCGTTTTTCTCGTAAGACTTTGGGGAATGCGGGGTGGGTGGACATTTGTGGATCCACGCAGATTCCGGAACTTTCCACGACAGAAATATGGGGAAAATGTGTATTTTTTGACAATTTGTTAGGTTTGCAAGGGATTCTGGGTAACAGACCCTGGTGGGAGGCAGTCAAGTCACCCCATCTTGGATTCCCCTGGGTGTCTAGTTTTCAAAAATGTATAGGTTTGCTAGGTTTCCCAAGGTGCCCGCAGAGCTAGGGTTCAAAAACTACAGCTAGTCATTTTGCCAAAAAAGGGTCATTTTTCACTGCGAAATTGAAGTGTGACCACGTTGCGTTTTGCGCCGTTTCCTGTCACGGGCACTAGACCGACCCACACAAGTGAGGTACCGTTTTTCTCATAAGACTTTGGGGAACGTTTGGTGGGTGGAAATTTGTGGATCCACGCAGATTCCGGAACTTTCCACATCAGAAATATGGGGAAAATGTGTTTTTTTGACAATTTTTTAGGTTTGCAAGGGATTCTGGGTAACAGACCCTGGTGGGAGGCAGTCAAGTCAACCCATCTTGGATTCCCCTGGGTGTCTAGTTTTCAAAAATGTATAGTTTTGCTAGGTTTCCCAAGGTGCCCGCAGAGCTAGGGTTAACAAACTACAGCTAGTCATTTTGCCAAAAAAATGTCATTTTTCACTGCGAAATTGAGGTGTGACCAAGTTGGGTTTTGCGCCGTTTCCTGTCGCGGGCACTAGGCGGACCCACACAAGTGAGGTACTGTTTTTCTTGTAAGGCTTTGGGGAACACGGGGTGGGTGGAAATTTGTGGATCCACGCAGATTCCGAAACTTTCCACGACAGAAATGTGGGGAAAATGTGTTTTTTTTGACAATTTTTTAGGTTTGCAAGGGATTCTGGGTAACAGACCCTGGTGGGAGGCAGTCAAGTCACCCCATCCTGAATTCCCCTGGGTGTCTAGTTTTCAAAAATGTATAGGTTTGGTAGGTTTCCCAAGGTGCCCGCAGAGCTAGGGTTCAAAAACAACAGCTAGTCGTTTTGCCAAAAAAGGGTCATTTTTCACTGCAAACTTGAGGTGTGACCACGATGTGTTTTGCGCCGTTTCCTGTCGCGGGCACTAGGCCGACCCACACAAGTGAGTTACCGTTTTTCTTGTAAGACTTTGGGGAACGCGGGGTGGGTGGAAAATTGTGGATCCACGCAGATTCAGGAACTTTCTACCACAGAAATGTGGGGAAAATGGGGTTTTCTTGGACAATTTTTTAGGTTTGCAAGGGATTCTGGGTATCAGACCCTGGTGGGAGGTAGTCAAGTCACCCCATCCTGGATTCCCCTGGGCGTCTAGTTTTTAAAAATGTATAGGTTTGCTAGGTTTCCCAAGGTGCCCGCAGAGCTAGGGTTAAAAAACACCAGCTAGTCGTTTTGCTAAAAAAGGGTCATTTTTCACTGTGAATTTGAGCTGTGACCACGATGCGTTTTGCGCCGTTTCCTGTCGCGGGCACTAGGCCGACCCACACAAGTGAGTTACCGTTTTTCTCGTAAGACTTTGGGGAACGCGGGGTGGGTAGAAATTTGTGGATCCACACAGATTCCGGAACTTTCCACAACAGAAATGTGGGGAAAATGTGTTTTTTTTGACAATGTTTTAGGTTTGCAAGGGATTCTGGGTAACAGACCATGGTGGGGGGCAGTCAAGTCACCCCATCCTGGATTCCCCTGGGTGTCTAGTTTTCAAAAATGTATAGGTTTGCTAGGTTTCCCAAGGTGCCCGCAGAGCTAGGGTTCAAAAACTACAGCTAGACATTTTGCCAAAAAAGGGTCATTTTTCACTGCGAAATTGAGATGTGACCACGTTGCGTTTTGCGCCGTTTCCTGTCGCGGGCACTAGGCCGACCCACACAAGTGAGGTACCGTTTTTATCGTAAGACTTTGAGGAACGCGGGTTGTGTGGAAATTTGTGGATCCACGCTGATTCAGGAACTTTCCACGACAGAAATGTGGGGAAAATGTGTTTTTTTTGGACAATTTTTTAGGTTTGCAAGGGATTCTGGGTAACAGACCCTGGTGGGAGGCAGTCAAGTCACCCCATACTGGATTCCCCTGGGTGTCTAGTTTTCAAAAACTGTATAGGTTTGCTAGGTTTCCCAAGGTGCCCGTAGAGCTAGGGTTCAAAAACTACAGCTAGACATTTTGCCAAAAAAGGGTAATTTTTCACTGCGAAATTGAGGTGTGACCACGTTGCGTTTTGTGCCGTTTCCTGTCGCAGGCACTTGGCCGACCCACACAAGTGAGGTACCGTTTTTCTCGTAAGACTTTGGGGAACGCGGGGTGGGTGGAAATTTGTGGATCCACACAGATTCCGGAACTTTCCACGACAGAAATATGGGGAAAATGTGTATTTTTTGACAATTTGTTAGGTTTGCAAGGGATTCTGGGTAACAGACCCTGGTGGGAGGCAGTCAAGTCACCCCATCTTGGATTCCCCTGGGTGTCTAGTTTTCAAAAATGTATAGGTTTGCTAGGTTTCCCAAGGTGCCCGCAGAGGTAGGGTTAAAAAACCACAGCTAGTCATTTTGCCAAAAAAGGGTCATTTTTCACTGCAAAATTGAGGTGTGACCACGTTGCGTTTTGCGCCGTTTCCTGTTGCGGGCACTAGGCGGACCCACACAAGTGAGTTACCGTTTTTCTCGTAAGACTTTGGGGAACGCAGGGTGGTTGGAAATTTGTGGATCCACGCAGATTCCGGAACTTTCCACCACAGAAATGTGGGGAAAATGTGTTTTTTTGGACAATCTTTTAGGTTTGCAAGGGATTCTGGGTAATAGACCCTGGTGGGAGGCAGTCAAGTCACCCCATCCTGGATTTCCCTGCGTGTCTAGTTTTCAAAAATGTATAGGTTTGCTAGGTTTCCCAAGGTGCCCGTAGAGCTAGGGTTCAAAAACTACAGCTAGACATTTTGCCAAAAAAGGGTCATTTTTCACTGCGAAATTGAGGTGTGACCACGTTGTGTTTTGTGCCGTTTCCTGTCGCGGGCACTAGGCCGACCCACACAAGTGAGGTACCGTTTTTCTCGTAAGACTTTTGGGAATGCGGGGTGGGTGGACATTTGTGGATCCACGCAGATTCCGGAACTTTCCACGACAGAAATATGGGGAAAATGTGTATTTTTTGACAATTTGTTAGGTTTGCAAGGGATTCTGGGTAACAGACCCTGGTGGGAGGCAGTCAAGTCACCCCATCTTGGATTCCCCTGGGTGTCTAGTTTTCAAAAATGTATAGGTTTGCTAGGTTTCCCAAGGTGCCCGCAGAGCTAGGGTTCAAAAACTACAGCTAGTCATTTTGCCAAAAAAGGGTCATTTTTCACTGCGAAATTGAGGTGTGACCACGTTGCATTTTGTGCCGTTTCCTGTCGCGGGCAGTAGGCCGACCCACACAAGTGAGTTACCGTTTTTCTCATAAGACTTTGGGGAACGCGGGGTGGGTGGAAATTTGTGGACCACGCAGATTCAGGAACTTTCCACGACAGAAATGTGGGGAAAATGTAGTTTTTTTGACAATTTTTTTAGGTTTGCAAGGGATTCTGGGTAACAGACCCTGGTGGGAGGCAGTCAAGTCACCCCATCCTGGATTCCCCTGGGTGTTTAGTTTTCAAAAATGTATAGGTTTGCTAGGTTTCCCAAGGTGCCCGCAGAGCTAGGGTTCAAAAACTACAGCTAGACATTTTGCCAAAAAAGGGTCATTTTTCACTGCGAAATTGAGGTGTGACCACGTTGCGTTTTGCGCCGTTTCCTGTCACGGGTACTAGGCCGACCCACACAAGTGAGGTACCGTTTTTCTCGTAAGACTTTGGGGAGCGTTTGGTGGGTGGAAATTTGTGGATCCACGCAGATTCCGGAACTTTCCACGTCAGAAATATGGGGAAAATGTGTTTTTTTTGACAATTTTTTAGGTTTGCAAGGGATTCTGGGTAACAGACCCTGGTGGGAGGCAGTCAAGTCAACCCATCTTGGATTCCCCTGGGTGTCTAGTTTTTAAAAATGTATAGTTTTGCTAGGTTTCCCAAGGTGCCCGCAGAGCTAGGGTTAAAAAACTACAGCTAGTCATTTTGCCAAAAAAGTGTCATTTTTCACCGCGAAATTGAGGTGTGACCACGTTGGGTTTTGTGCCGTTTCCTGTCGCGGGCACTAGGCGGACCCACACAAGTGAGGTACCGTTTTTCTTGTAAGACTTTGGGGAACACGGGGTGGGTGGAAATTTGTGGATCCACGCAGATTCCGGAACTTTCCACGACAGAAATGTGGGGAAAATGTGTTTTTTTGGACAATTTTTTAGGTTTGCAAGGGATTCTGGGTAACAGACCCTGGTGGGAGGCAGTCAAGTCACCCCATCCTGGATTCCCCTGGGTGTCTAGTTTTCAAAAATGTATAGGTTTGGTAGGTTTCCCAAGGTGCCCGCAGAGCTAGGGTTCAAAAACAACAGCTAGTCGTTTTGCCAAAAAAGGGTCATTTTTCACTGCGAAATCGAGGTGTGACCACGTTGCGTTTTGCGCCGTTTCCTGTCGCGGGCAGTAGGCCGACCCACACAAGTGAGTTACCGTTTTTCTCATAAGACTTTGGGGAACGCGGGGTGGGTGGAAATTTGTGGATCCACGCAGATTCCGGAACTTTCCACAACAGAAATGTGGGGAAAATGTGTTTTTTTGGACAATTTTTTAGGTTTGCAAGGGATTCTGGGTAACAGACCCTGGTGGGAGGCAGTCAAGTCACCCCATCCTGGATTCCCCTGGGTGTCTAGTTTTCAAAAATGTATAGGTTTGGTAGGTTTCCCAAGGTGCCCGCAGAGCTAGGGTTCAAAAACAACAGCTAGTCGTTTTGCCAAAAAAGGGTCATTTTTCACTGCGAAATCGAGGTGTGACCACGTTGCGTTTTGCGCCGTTTCCTGTCGCGGGCAGTAGGCCGACCCACACAAGTGAGTTACCGTTTTTCTCATAAGACTTTGGGGAACGCGGGGTGGGTGGAAATTTGTGGATCCACGCAGATTCCGGAACTTTCCACAACAGAAATGTGGGGAAAATGTGTTTTTTTGGACAATTTTTTAGGTTTGCAAGGGATTCTGGGTAACAGACCCTGGTGGTAGGCAGTCAAGTCACCCCATCCTGGATTCCCCTGGTTGTCTAGTTTTCAAAAATGTATAAGTTTGCTAGGTTTCCCAAGGTGCCCGCAGAGCTAGGGTTCAAAAACTACAGCTAGACATTTTGCCAAAAAAGGGTCATTTTTCACTGCGGAATTGAGGTGTGACCACGATGCGTTTTGCGCCATTTCCTGTCGCGGGCACTAGGCCGACCCACACAAGTGAGGTACCGTTTTTATCGTAAGACTTTGAGGAACGCGGGTTGTGTGGAAATTTGTGGATCCACACTGATTCAGGAACTTTCCACGACAGAAATGTGGGGAAAATGTGTTTTTTTAGACAATTTTTTAGGTTTGAAAGGGATTCTGGGTAACAGACCCTGGTGGGAGGCAGTCAAGTCACCCCATCCTGGATTCCCCTGGGTGTCTAGTTTTCAAAAATGTATAGGTTTGCTAGGTTTCCCAAGGTGCCCGTAGAGCTAGGGTTCAAAAACTACAGCTAGACATTTTGCCAAAAAAGGGTAATTTTTCACTGCGAAATTGAGGTGTGACCACGTTGCGTTTTGTGCCGTTTCCTGTCGCGGGCACTTGGCCGACCCACACAAGTGAGGTACCGTTTTTCTCGTAAGACTTTGGGGAACGCGGGGTGGGTGGAAATTTGTGGATCCACGCAGATTCTGGAACTTTCCACGACAGAAATATGGGGAAAATGTGGTTTTTTTGACAATTTTTTAGGTTTGCAAGGGATTCTGGGTAACAGACCCTGGTGGGAGGCAGTCAAGTCAACCCATCTTGGATTCCCCTGGGTGTCTAGTTTTTAAAAATGTATAGTTTTGCTAGGTTTCCCAAGGTGCCCGCAGAGCTAGGGTTAAAAAACTACAGCTAGTCATTTTGCCAAAAAAGTGTCATTTTTCACTGCGAAATTGAGGTGTGACCACGTTGGGTTTTGTGCCGTTTCCTGTCGCGGGCACTAGGCGGACCCACACAAGTGAGGTACCGTTTTTCTTTTAAGACTTTGGGGAACACGGGGTGGGTGGAAATTTGTGGATCCACGCAGATTCCGGAACTTTCCACGACAGAAATGTGGGGAAAATGTGTTTTTTTGGACAATTTTTTAGGTTTGCAAGGGATTCTGGGTAACAGACCCTGGTGGGAGGCAGTCAAGTCACCCCATCCTGGATTCCCCTGGGTGTCTAGTTTTCAAAAATGTATAGGTTTGGTAGGTTTCCCAAGGTGCCCGCAGAGCTAGGGTTCAAAAACAACAGCTAGTCGTTTTGCCAAAAAAGGGTCATTTTTCAC
This sequence comes from Triturus cristatus, assembly GCF_964204655.1. NCBI lineage: Eukaryota > Metazoa > Chordata > Amphibia > Caudata > Salamandridae > Triturus > Triturus cristatus. The sequence continues at coordinate 933,556,444 of NC_140579.1, read as the reverse complement.
TGCGAAATTGAGGTGTGACCACGTTGCGTTTTGTGCCGTTTCCTGTCGCGGGCACTAGGCGGACCCACACAAGTGAGGTACCGTTTTTCTTGTAAGACTTTGGGGAACACGGGGTGGGTGGAAATTTGTGGATCCACGCAGATTCCGGAACTTTCCACGACAGAAATGTGGGGAAAATGTGTTTTTTTGGACAATTTTTTAGGTTTGCAAGGGATTCTGGGTAACAGACCCTGGTGGGAGGCAGTCAAGTCACCCCATCCTGGATTCCCCTGGGTGTCTAGTTTTCAAAAATGTATAGGTTTGGTAGGTTTCCCAAGGTGCCCGCAGAGCTAGGGTTCAAAAACAACAGCTAGTCGTTTTGCCAAAAAAGGGTCATTTTTCACTGCGAAATCGAGGTGTGACCACGTTGCGTTTTGCGCCGTTTCCTGTCGCGGGCAGTAGGCCGACCCACACAAGTGAGTTACCGTTTTTCTCATAAGACTTTGGGGAACGCGGGGTGGGTGGAAATTTGTGGATCCACGCAGATTCCGGAACTTTCCACAACAGAAATGTGGGGAAAATGTGTTTTTTTGGACAATTTTTTAGGTTTGCAAGGGATTCTGGGTAACAGACCCTGGTGGGAGGCAGTCAAGTCACCCCATCCTGGATTCCCCTGGTTGTCTAGTTTTCAAAAATGTATAAGTTTGCTAGGTTTCCCAAGGTGCCCGCAGAGCTAGGGTTCAAAAACTACAGCTAGACATTTTGCCAAAAAAGGGTCATTTTTCACTGCGGAATTGAGGTGTGACCACGATGCGTTTTGCGCCGTTTCCTGTCGCGGGCACTAGGCCGACCCACACAAGTGAGGTACCGTTTTTATTGTAAGACTTTGAGGAACGCGGGTTGTGTGGAAATTTGTGGATCCACACTGATTCAGGAACTTTCCACGACAGAAATGTGGGGAAAATGTGTTTTTTTAGACAATTTTTTAGGTTTGAAAGGGATTCTGGGTAACAGACCCTGGTGGGAGGCAGTCAAGTCACCCCATCCTGGATTCCCCTGGGTGTCTAGTTTTCAAAAATGTATAGGTTTGCTAGGTTTCCCAAGGTGCCCGTAGAGCTAGGGTTCAAAAACTACAGCTAGACATTTTGCCAAAAAAGGGTAATTTTTCACTGCGAAATTGAGGTGTGACCACGTTGCGTTTTGTGCCGTTTCCTGTCGCGGGCACTTGGCCGACCCACACAAGTGAGGTACCGTTTTTCTCGTAAGACTTTGGGGAACGCGGGGTGGGTGGAAATTTGTGGATCCACGCAGATTCTGGAACTTTCCACGACAGAAATATGGGGAAAATGTGTTTTTTTTGACAATTTTTAGGTTTGCAAGGGATTCTGGGTAACAGACCCTGGTGGGAGGCAGTCAAGTCAACCCATCTTGGATTCCCCTGGGTGTCTAGTTTTTAAAAATGTATAGTTTTGCTAGGTTTCCCAAGGTGCCCGCAGAGCTAGGGTTAAAAAACTACAGCTAGTCATTTTGCCAAAAAAGTGTCATTTTTCACTGCGAAATTGAGGTGTGACCACGTTGGGTTTTGTGCCGTTTCCTGTCGCGGGCACTAGGCGGACCCACACAAGTGAGGTACCGTTTTTCTTGTAAGACTTTGGGGAACACGGGGTGGGTGGAAATTTGTGGATCCACGCAGATTCCGGAACTTTCCACGACAGAAATGTGGGGAAAATGTGTTTTTTTGGACAATTTTTTAGGTTTGCAAGGGATTCTGGGTAACAGACCCTGGTGGGAGGCAGTCAAGTCACCCCATCCTGGATTCCCCTGGGTGTCTAGTTTTCAAAAATGTATAGGTTTGGTAGGTTTCCCAAGGTGCCCGCAGAGCTAGGGTTCAAAAACAACAGCTAGTCGTTTTGCCAAAAAAGGGTCATTTTTCACTGCGAAATTGAGGTGTGACCACGTTGCGTTTTGCGCCGTTTCCTGTCGCGGGCAGTAGGCCGACCCACACAAGTGAGTTACCGTTTTTCTCATAAGACTTTGGGGAACGCGGGGTGGGTGGAAATTTGTGGATCCACGCAGATTCCGGAACTTTCCACAACAGAAATGTGGGGAAAATGTGTTTTTTTGGACAATTTTTTAGGTTTGCAAGGGATTCTGGGTAACAGACCCTGGTGGGAGGCAGTCAAGTCACCCCATCCTGGATTCCCCTGGTTGTCTAGTTTTCAAAAATGTATAAGTTTGCTAGGTTTCCCAAGGTGCCCGCAGAGCTAGGGTTCAAAAACTACAGCTAGACATTTTGCCAAAAAAGGGTCATTTTTCACTGCGGAATTGAGGTGTGACCACGATGCGTTTTGCGCCGTTTCCTGTCGCGGGCACTAGGCCGACCCACACAAGTGAGGTACCGTTTTTATCGTAAGACTTTGAGGAACGCGGGTTGTGTGGAAATTTGTGGATCCACACTGATTCAGGAACTTTCCACGACAGAAATGTGGGGAAAATGTGTTTTTTTAGACAATTTTTTAGGTTTGCAAGGGATTCTGGGTAACAGACCCTGGTGGGAGGCAGTCAAGTCACCCCATCCTGGATTCCCCTGGGTGTCTAGTTTTCAAAAATGTATAGGTTTGCTAGGTTTCCCAAGGTGCCCGTAGAGCTAGGGTTCAAAAACTACAGCTAGACATTTTGCCAAAAAAGGGTAATTTTTCACTGCGAAATTGAGGTGTGACCACGTTGCGTTTTGTGCCGTTTCCTGTCGCGGGCACTTGGCCGACCCACACAAGTGAGGTACCGTTTTTCTCGTAAGACTTTGGGGAACGCGGGGTGGGTGGAAATTTGTGGATCCACGCAGATTCTGGAACTTTCCACGACAGAAATATGGGGAAAATGTGTATTTTTTGACAATGTGTTAGGTTTGCAAGGGATTCTGGGTAACAGACCCTGGTGGGAGGCAGTCAGGTCACCCCATCTTGGATTCCCCTGGGTGTCTAGTTTTCAAAAATGTATAGGTTTGCTAGGTTTCCCAAGGTGCCCGCAGAGGTAGGGTTAAAAAACTACAGCTAGTCATTTTGCCAAAAAAGGGTCATTTTTCACTGCGAAATTGAGGTGTGACCACGTTGCGTTTTGCGCCGTTTCCTGTTGCGGGCACTAGGCGGACCCACACAAGTGAGTTACCGTTTTTCTCGTAAGACTTTGGGGAACGCGGGGTGGATGGAAATTTGTGGATCCACGGAGATTCCGGAACTTTCCACGACAGAAATGTGGGGAAAATGTGGTTTTTTTGACAATTCTTTAGGTTTGCAAGGGATTCTGGGTAACAGACCCTGGTGGGAGGCAGTCAAGTCACCCCATCCTGGATTACCCTGGGTGTCTAGTTTTCAAAAATGTATAGGTTTGCTAGGTTTCCCAAGGTGCCCGCAGAGCTAGGGTTAAAAAACTACAGCTAGTCATTTTGCCAAAAAAAGGGTCATTTTTCACTGCGAAATTGAGGTGTGACCACGATGCGTTTTGCGACGTTTCCTGTCGCGGGCACTAGGCCGAACCACACAAGTGAGGTACCGTTTTTCTCGTAAGACTTTGGGGAACGCGGGGTGGGTGGAAATTTGTGGATCCACGCAGATTCCGGAACTTTCCACCACAGAAATGTGAGGAAAATGTGTTTTTTTGGACAATCTTTTAGGTTTGCAAGGGATTCTGGGTAATAGACCCTGGTGGGAGGCAGTCAAGTCACCCCATCCTGGATTTCCCTGGGTTTCTAGTTTTAAAAAATGTATAGGTTTGCAAGGTTTCCCAAGGTGCCCGCAGAGCTAGGGTTCAAAAACTACAGCTAGTCATTTTGCCAAAAAAGGGTCATTTTTCACTGCGAAATTGAGGTGTGACCACGTTGCGTTTTGCGCCGTTTCCTGTCGCGGGCACTAGGCCGAACCACACAAGTGAGGTACCGTTTTTCTCGTAAGACTTTGGGGAACGTGGGGTGGGTGGAAATTTGTGGATCCACGCAGATTCCGGAACTTTCCACGTCAGAAATATGGGGAAAATGTGGTTTTTTTGACAATTTTTTAGGTTTGCAAGGGATTCTGGGTAACAGACCCTGGTGGGAGGCAGTCAAGTCAACCCATCTTGGATTTTCCTGGGTGTCTAGTTTTCAAAAATGTATAGGTGTGCTAGGTTTCCCAAGGTGCCCGCAGAGCTAGGGTTAAAAAACTACAGCTAGTCATTTTGCCAAAAAAGGTCATTTTTCACTGCGAAATTGAGGTGTGACCACGTTGGGTTTTGCGCCGTTTCCTGTCGCAGGCACTAGGCGGACCCACACAAGTGAGGTACCGTTTTTCTTGTAAGACTTTGGGGAACACGGGGTGGATGGAAATTTGTGGATCTGTGGTAAATATTTCGTTACCGGTACTATTTTTATGCGGTAAAGTCTAGTAAGAATAACTCAGTAAATATAAGAGGAAGAATCCGTGGTATTAGAGGTTTTAAAAGGCTTTATTCCTATACAAAGGAATACAATTCGAATTGTAGGCTTTCTATTCCATCACCACGAGAGTTCAGGAAGGAAGGGCATACATTATTGATAGATAAGCAGTTTTATAGAAAATGCATTACAGTGAAACAGATGCAAGAGGCGTAACAGCTGATAGTACAGATAAAAGGTGCATACGTAACTAATAGAGGCGGTCATATGGGCGTAATTTAATAAACGTCATTATACATGATGTCACAAGTGGGTGGATCCATAAAAGAATCCTGCAATGTCAGCAGAAATACTTGGCAGAGATGCGCGCGCAGCCGCATGACGTGTGATTGACGTGCAACTAGAGGGTGAAGGGGACTTGACATTTAGCTCTACATGTGGAGACAGAAGTCTGGGGGTCATGTCAACCTAATCCCAAATCATATCTAATATCCTATGTTTAAAGAACTATGTTATCCAAAAGGAAAGGTCTCTAGGATAGAATCTATTCTATACTGACTGTTAGTGCGTGTACAAGCGTCTAAGTGTCTACATGAGATGCGAGGGGGTAGGAATATTCCATGGTAACGGGGCCTATGAATTACTTGCATGTGGACAGCGAGGCCTGGCCCTTTGCACGGTAGCTGGAGGAATGTTTACCTAAACTACTAGACAGGAATGCATCGGATGAGGAGCGGAGTAGATAATCTTGAAGGTGAAATACAGTTTTTGGCAGGCTGTGAGAAGTTGGCCTGGTATATGATGCTCACTAGTTAAAGTGATCACCTTGTACCATGCCAAGCAACCCTTATGGTGTGGTTGTAAGTCAACCTTTTCGGACTAGCTGCCCTAGTGGTAGCGTAGGCTAAGCAGTCTTTGAGGCTAAACTCGTGAAGCGTGTTAAGCCAGCTGTTTTACCAAATGCAACCCCCTTTTATACCAATGAAAGGACACCACACAGATATATATTCAAAATATATATGTATTTATTTATCAAAGTTACCCCTAGTCTCTTTATGAGCACAGGAGCACAAATCGTCAAACAAGATTATCACAGAATACACAGAAGTTGCACTTTATATGGGTAGGCCCTGGTGGCCACTCAAACCATATACTAAAATAGTGGTATAAGTACCACGAACAGAAAAGGGAAAAGGCCTAGGGCCTCTAGAATCGCTGGGCCTACAAGGAGCTAACGTCAGTTAGTGACCAGGAGGTCCACGGGTGGCGTGTGCAGAGCAAATAGTCACACGCGGGCTCCCATAGGTTTCAATGGGTGCGTAAAAAGTACAAAGTTACTGCAAAAGGAATCTTCCGGATGACCTAGGAACTTAAGATTTGGAACACAGGCACTAGAGATGTATTACTACACATGGGCACCGGAGTACCAGCTTTACCTCACCCACAGGAAGCGGGTGCATAGGCCTCAAAGTGCGTCGGGTTTCTTCTATCTGTTCCGTTGAGCCTGGGACAAAGATGCTGCAGGCGGTCGGTCGGGAAGAGATGCAGTGGATCCAAGAGTGGATCGGAGATGTTGAAGACCTGTAAGCAGAGGGGACAGTGTTCACAGTCACTAGCCAGTGACCAGCGTGGCACCAGGTGGGTACCAGGCGATGTCGGGTGCAAACAGGTGATGAGGGGTAGCTTGTCTCCGCAGCCACGTGGTCCCTGAAGGTCGACGACGTCCAGGAGTCGGCTCACGAGCTGTCCCACGCAGGCTCTCGCTGTCGGCGGTGTCGGCGACTTGATCGAAGCAAACAAGCCTTGGCAAAAGCAATTGTAGGAGGATTCGGAAATCAGCTGTTGGTTCTGACCAGCAAGGTCAGAGGGATTGCTCCTTTGGAGGGGAGCAAGGGCCAGTCTGGAGCAACCAGACCAGCGGTGTTTGTCATAGATTTCGTCGCCAAGATGGCCACTAGCCAGCGGGCCAGCAACCGGTTAGGCGCGTCGAGTGGCAAAATGCAGAAGGGCCCCACGCAGATCGTGGAGATGCTGGAGGGCTCACCTTTGGTGCAGATGCTGCTCGAGGGTTGGGCTTCTCAGGACCCAAAGCACAACTTGGAGGGGGCCTCGGTTGTTGCACTGGTCAGCTTGTCGTAGTCGTTCCAAGATGGCTGGCTCCACGTGTCTCGGTGCCTCCACGGGTCTCCTCTTTGCAGGGACTGTGGATCGGGCGGTGAGAGGTCTGGAGGTCCAGGTCTCGTCAGTCTCTGGGCTCGGGCTCCGGCGGGAGGCGGCGGCAAAGCAGACGTTGATTCGCTGGATGGTGCTTGCGTTAGCAAGGTGGTCACTCCCTGACCACAGGGGAGATTGGCTTCAGTCCTCTGTGCAGCAGAGCGTCGAAGTTCCCGTCTTCTTCTTAGTTTTAAGTTGATTCCAGGATGTCTGAAGTCTTAGGACACAGCTCCTACCTTTATTCGGATTCTAGGGGCCGGACTACCTGCTAGGTCCCTCCCTATGGGTGGGACCAGGAAGGGGGGTGGTTACACCCCCAATCCTTTGTCCAGCTCGCCCCAGGCCCGGGACTGGTGTGCCCCAGGACCGGTTTGAACTGGCATATGCACCGAGGCTCCTTGTGAGCCACAGGCATGTCTGGTTTCTTTCAAGCCCTACCTGACCAATACACAAAATCCTGTCTGGGGTGGTGCACGCACCTCCCCTGGCAGGAAACCCTTTGTCCACACCTCCCAAGCTGAAAGGACTCCCAGCAGCAGGAGGGCAGACTTGTGTCTGTGGTGGCAGCATCCATTTTGTGGAGCTGAGGCTATGTCTGATTTTACCCGGGTTTCAGGCACTGTACATGTCGTGTCCCTCTAGAAGGGTGGAATGCTAACCCCGTCGCCAGAATTGGCGAGGGGTTAGTATTCCAATTCGTATGACACCTTACTCGACATGTTTTGATAAAGCCAAACCAAAGATAGCATTTAACCGCGAGGTTCATAATGCACTTAAGAGTATATGGTATGACGATATCTGGAAACAGTAGAAGGAAGTTGTTCCGACCACTGCAGACAGGCTCAGCTCATGCCAGAGCACCATCTCACATGGAACCAAGCACTCTGCCTTCAGGATTGTTAAGGCCTGCCATAGGAGTGACTTATAGGTTACCAGGTGTCCCATTTAAGGTTAGGTATAGGTATACTACACCTAAGTAAGAGGTGATTACACCAACTTACCCCAGCTGAGTGATCAGCCAGTTGTGTCAAATTGTTAGGCCAAGCCTGGGGTGGCATAATACATGCTGCAGCCCTTGGCAGGCCTTGGGTACACCAATGCCCTGGGTACCTAGTGTACACTGGTACAGGGGCTGACAGGGTGATCCAACCAATTGGGTATGTACCTAGGGTACATGGAGTCCATTTTAAAGAGAGAACAGCCAGGCTGAGATCCTGAATAGCAGGATCTCAGGCCAACTAAGTCGAAAAACCAGCTAGACACTAGGCAAAAATTTGGGGGTAACCATAGTCAGATATCCACCTTCCTACACAACCCCCCCCCAAACGAAGGGAGATAAGGCTGACCTTGACCAGGTAAGCCTATATTGCCCAAGTGGCCATATAAGGAGGAACCAGCACTGGCATGGTTACCCCCTGTCTCATGGTCCACTAAGCAATCCCTCACCCTAAGGGTATCAGAGGGTCTCCACCATAGGGAATCTCTACCTTTGGTGTGTCTTGGCAAAGTAAAAGGCTGGTGTTGAGATGGAGTACTGAAGTGAGTGTCCTCAAAGTGAGGCCTCAGCTTCCTCCAATCCCCCTCCACCATGGATGCCTTTCTTTCCTTAACTGAGTTGCACTGTGCTCTCAGGGTCAGCCTCTGGCTACCTAAAGCTGGAGGCTGGGTCCCTTTTGTGGGCTTACTGGAGGGACAGGTCAGGTTTGGGGCCCTAAGGTCCCAGGTTTGCCTGTGCCCAACAGAATCCCTCTGGGGGAGGTCCCTAACTACCTGTAAAGGAGATCCCTCAGGAATGTTTTTACCCATCACCTGACTAGGGCTACTAGCCAGGCAATCCTCATTCTTTTGATGGGGGGGTTCTTGTGGACAGGGGCCCTCTGGGGGTCCACTGGCCTCCCTGACCTCTGCAGCCCTGGGCTGACTGAGGCAGGGTAGAGAGAGGCAGGCTACCTGCACCAGACTGGGTCCCACCTTGGAAGGGGCCACTGACATCAGAGGCTCTGCCAGGCCAGGCCTGGCTACCTCTGGGGCAGTTCCTTCACAAGGGGTGAGGTCAGATCCCTGAGGAGGCTGACCTTTTCCTAATGTCTGGGGAGAGGGAGACTTTTCTTCCTCCCCACTACTCTCAGTTTGTGTGGAGTGATCCCTTGTTTCAGGCTTCACTACACCTATGTCAGTCTGAGTATAGGCTGAGACCATTACAGCCTTGCCAACCTTTTCAGGGGGGCACTCAGTTTGTGTTTGAGCTGTGACTGTCACAGCTCTGCCAGTCTCTACAGGGAAGTCTGTCTGTGCCTGGGCTGTGGCTACCACTGCCCTTCCAACCTTTTCAGGGAGGAAATCTATTTGGACAGGGGTTGTGAATGGCACAACCCCCCTACCCTTTTGTGACAGGCCTACCATTTTAGAATGGGTGTCTTGTTCAACTCCAGCCCAAGCTGAGAGTTCTAAGTCATTCCCCAGTAAGCAGTCTACAGGCAAGGTTGGGGACACTGCCACCCTTTTAGGGCCAGTGACACCTCCCCAGCTGAGACATACCTCTGCCATGGGATGACTGTTCTGTTTGCCATCAATGTTGGTCACCTGGTAGGAGAAACCAGGCAAAAGCTGCTCAGAGGGAACTAGCCAATGGGCCACCATTGTGATGCTAGCTCCAGTGTCTCTGTAGGCCTCAGCTTTTGTACCATTGATGTAGGGCTCCTGTCTGTACCTACCCAAAGTGTTGGGACAGGCAGTGAAGTTGGCAAACCCCATGCCACCATCACAGACAAGAGTATCTGCTGCAGGGGAATTGGCTAAGCCAGGGTCCCCCTGTGTTCCCCAAGTAAACCCACCCAGATTTCTGGGGGCACTCCCACCACCTGGGGGATTACTGCTGACAGTAATAGGTGGTGTGACAGGAGTAATTGGAGGAACAGTTTTGTTTTTAGCCCTTGGGCAACCGCTGTCAGTTTTCCAATGCCCAGGAGTTTTACACTCATGGCAGTAGGGCTTTTTGGCTGTGGTAGAGGAGGGAGCTTGGGACCCACCACCCTGTGTGGAGTTTTGGGGCCCTGAGGAAGGTTTCTCTTTTTCTTTATCCCCACCCTTCTCTTGAGGCTTGGTGGTATCTTTCTTTTGGTCACCACCCTGGTTTTTAGGCCTGATCCTGGTCCTGACCCATTTATCTGCCCTCTTTCCCAATTCTTGGGGAGAGGTCAAATCTGAGTCTACCAGGTGTTGATGGAGAAGCTGGTTTTGACAATTACTTAAAATCTGCTCTCTCATCATCAAATTGTACAATCCTGTATAATCAGACACCTTACTTCCCAGCAACCAACCCTCCAAAGCCTTAGTGGCACATTCCACATATTCAGACCAGTCCTGAGTCTGTGTCTTCTGGGTGTCTCTGAACATTAACCTGTACTGTTCAGTGGTTAAGCCTAACCCATCAACTAGGACACTCTTCAGGACTCTGTAATTTCTGACATCCTCTTCTCTAACAGTGAGGAGTCTATCTCTGCCTCTCCCCTCAAAGGAGAGCCATAAGATTGCTGCCCACTGGTCTTCAGGAACCTGCTGCACTTTGCAGGCTCTCTCAAGAGCAGTCATCCATTTGTGGATGTCATCCCCACTTTTGTAGGGGGGCACAATCTTGGACAGGTTCCTATTGTCAAAGACCCTATCTTTGTCCCTAGGGACATTGCTGCCACCAGTGGGTATAGACCCACTCTCTCTATGCTGCCTAGCCTTGCTCAGTTTTTCTTCCATCAGGGCTACTTCTAGCTCCTGCTTCCTGATCCTCAGCTGGGCTTCTTGCATCTTGGCCTCATGTTCCCTCCTCTGAGGGGTGGTCATCCTTCTCCTGGAGTGACCTTGAGAGCCTCTAGAGCCATGGGAAGCATTGGAGTCACCTGAGCGATTCCTTTGCCTTCCAAGCCCTGTGTTAAGTCCACTGGGGAGATCCAGTGGGGTGAACCCACTGTCAGTCCCCAATAGCCTTAGTTTAGCTGGGCCAAGTATAACACTTGGCACTGGGCTAGTTCTCCCTTCATCCTCACTACTGTCAGTATCCTTTTCACTCTCATCCTCTGTGGTAGGCATCCCATCTAAGGGGTGACTATTGGAAAGGGGTACCTCAGTGGCATCTTCAGAAGGGGGGCCTCCTGTTCCTGTTCCTAAGGGGGCTAACTGGGAAGCTTTCCTGAGCTCTTTTTGATTTTCATCTTCTTGCAAGAGCTCTCTGAGCAAAGCAGAGGTAGGGTTCTTGGGCTGTTTAAGGCCTCTAAGAGTTGCCAGCTGCCTGAGCTCATTTTGATTAAGGGTAGCATAGATGGATGGTGCCCTCGGGGGGTCACTCTCAACAGAGATGGGTACAGTGGACCCCTCTGCCCCAGCCATTGCTCTTAAGTGTGGGTGGATGTGTTGCAATCTACCTACACTTGGGTTTACCTACTAAACCTATCTAGTAGTTGTAGTCAGGGTGTGCTACTCCCTTTGCTCTACCACAACTAAGTTCAGTAGAACTTAAGTATATCTAATCTTGTTTTATATGTACCTACAGGTACCTATGTGATCTTTCAATTGGTAACCAAGAGATTACAATGGTAAAACACAGCAAGCTCAAATCCCACCGCTGCTCACCAATGTGAGAAGTTGGCCTGGTATATGATGCTCACTAGTTAAAGTGATCACCTTGTACCATGCCAAGCAACCCTTATGGTGTGGTTGTAAGTCAACCTTTTCGGACTAGCTGCCCTAGTGGTAGCGTAGGCTAAGCAGTCTTTGAGGCTAAACTCGTGAAGCGTGTTAAGCCAGCTGTTTTACCAAATGCAACCCCCTTTTATACCAATGAAAGGACACCACACAGATATATATTCAAAATATATATGTATTTATTTATCAAAGTTACCCCTAGTCTCTTTATGAGCACAGGAGCACAAATCGTCAAACAAGATTATCACAGAATACACAGAAGTTGCACTTTATATGGGTAGGCCCTGGTGGCCACTCAAACCATATACTAAAATAGTGGTATAAGTACCACGAACAGAAAAGGGAAAAGGCCTAGGGCCTCTAGAATCGCTGGGCCTACAAGGAGCTAACGTCAGTTAGTGACCAGGAGGTCCACGGGTGGCGTGTGCAGAGCAAATAGTCACACGCGGGCTCCCATAGGTTTCAATGGGTGCGTAAAAAGTACAAAGTTACTGCAAAAGGAATCTTCCGGATGACCTAGGAACTTAAGATTTGGAACACAGGCACTAGAGATGTATTACTACACATGGGCACCGGAGTACCAGCTTTACCTCACCCACAGGAAGCGGGTGCATAGGCCTCAAAGTGCGTCGGGTTTCTTCTATCTGTTCCGTTGAGCCTGGGACAAAGATGCTGCAGGCGGTCGGTCGGGAAGAGATGCAGTGGATCCAAGAGTGGATCGGAGATGTTGAAGACCTGTAAGCAGAGGGGACAGTGTTCACAGTCACTAGCCAGTGACCAGCGTGGCACCAGGTGGGTACCAGGCGATGTCGGGTGCAAACAGGTGATGAGGGGTAGCTTGTCTCCGCAGCCACGTGGTCCCTGAAGGTCGACGACGTCCAGGAGTCGGCTCACGAGCTGTCCCACGCAGGCTCTCGCTGTCGGCGGTGTCGGCGACTTGATCGAAGCAAACAAGCCTTGGCAAAAGCAATTGTAGGAGGATTCGGAAATCAGCTGTTGGTTCTGACCAGCAAGGTCAGAGGGATTGCTCCTTTGGAGGGGAGCAAGGGCCAGTCTGGAGCAACCAGACCAGCGGTGTTTGTCATAGATTTCGTCGCCAAGATGGCCACTAGCCAGCGGGCCAGCAACCGGTTAGGCGCGTCGAGTGGCAAAATGCAGAAGGGCCCCACGCAGATCGTGGAGATGCTGGAGGGCTCACCTTTGGTGCAGATGCTGCTCGAGGGTTGGGCTTCTCAGGACCCAAAGCACAACTTGGAGGGGGCCTCGGTTGTTGCACTGGTCAGCTTGTCGTAGTCGTTCCAAGATGGCTGGCTCCACGTGTCTCGGTGCCTCCACGGGTCTCCTCTTTGCAGGGACTGTGGATCGGGCGGTGAGAGGTCTGGAGGTCCAGGTCTCGTCAGTCTCTGGGCTCGGGCTCCGGCGGGAGGCGGCGGCAAAGCAGACGTTGATTCGCTGGATGGTGCTTGCGTTAGCAAGGTGGTCACTCCCTGACCACAGGGGAGATTGGCTTCAGTCCTCTGTGCAGCAGAGCGTCGAAGTTCCCGTCTTCTTCTTAGTTTTAAGTTGATTCCAGGATGTCTGAAGTCTTAGGACACAGCTCCTACCTTTATTCGGATTCTAGGGGCCGGACTACCTGCTAGGTCCCTCCCTATGGGTGGGACCAGGAAGGGGGGTGGTTACACCCCCAATCCTTTGTCCAGCTCGCCCCAGGCCCGGGACTGGTGTGCCCCAGGACCGGTTTGAACTGGCATATGCACCGAGGCTCCTTGTGAGCCACAGGCATGTCTGGTTTCTTTCAAGCCCTACCTGACCAATACACAAAATCCTGTCTGGGGTGGTGCACGCACCTCCCCTGGCAGGAAACCCTTTGTCCACACCTCCCAAGCTGAAAGGACTCCCAGCAGCAGGAGGGCAGACTTGTGTCTGTGGTGGCAGCATCCATTTTGTGGAGCTGAGGCTATGTCTGATTTTACCCGGGTTTCAGGCACTGTACATGTCGTGTCCCTCTAGAAGGGTGGAATGCTAACCCCGTCGCCAGAATTGGCGAGGGGTTAGTATTCCAATTCGTATGACACCTTACTCGACATGTTTTGATAAAGCCAAACCAAAGATAGCATTTAACCGCGAGGTTCATAATGCACTTAAGAGTATATGGTATGACGATATCTGGAAACAGTAGAAGGAAGTTGTTCCGACCACTGCAGACAGGCTCAGCTCATGCCAGAGCACCATCTCACATGGAACCAAGCACTCTGCCTTCAGGATTGTTAAGGCCTGCCATAGGAGTGACTTATAGGTTACCAGGTGTCCCATTTAAGGTTAGGTATAGGTATACTACACCTAAGTAAGAGGTGATTACACCAACTTACCCCAGCTGAGTGATCAGCCAGTTGTGTCAAATTGTTAGGCCAAGCCTGGGGTGGCATAATACATGCTGCAGCCCTTGGCAGGCCTTGGGTACACCAATGCCCTGGGTACCTAGTGTACACTGGTACAGGGGCTGACAGGGTGATCCAACCAATTGGGTATGTACCTAGGGTACATGGAGTCCATTTTAAAGAGAGAACAGCCAGGCTGAGATCCTGAATAGCAGGATCTCAGGCCAACTAAGTCGAAAAACCAGCTAGACACTAGGCAAAAATTTGGGGGTAACCATAGTCAGATATCCACCTTCCTACACAGGCAATATGCTGGATCAGGCACCGTTAGCCGCGCAGGGAGTAGGACAAAGTTCATGGATACAGATGCAGGCTCAGACTGGAGCTTTCAGAGGCAGAAGGCAGGAAAAGGCTTGATGACAGAATTCTGGGCCTACTCGCCTGAATCTGTAAAATGTGGAAAGTGAACCACATAAAGTCGGTGGCCTTTCATACTTAGGAATGGAATATCTGACCCATTCATGGCGGATCTGAAAGAGGACATGTTGACGGTGGACGCACATATATTTGCGTCTTCAAAACTGGAACTGGAGGGAACATACATGTACTTATAGCATGCACATGGAGCCGTTGGGGTCTACGATAGGGGACATAACTGATCACAAAATTCATATTTCCTCATTCCCTCCTTGTCCCCTACGGACCCTCAGGAGATATCGATCTTCATCAATCCATCGATCTGTTCATATAGCATCATTTGTTCTTCTTTCTTCTTCCGGGATCTTGAACGAAAACGTGGATGTGGGATACACGATGTGGCACACAGACCACAAATCGCTGGCCCACATTGTAGACATAAGCAGCAACTGAATAGTATGAGAAAGCCAATACCTAGGAAGGATAGGATTCTCCATCCCCAGGCTGACAACACGCCCCAGAACCAACCGGACCAAGTCCAGGTGCCTGGACTCTGGTGTATCTGGCTTATAATCTTATGAAGGCGGGTTATGGCTTTATATACTGACGGCGAATTTTCTGGTATGAAAATGCAACAACTTGATCCGATGACCCTACAAGCTCCGCCCCTATCGGCCAGGATGACGTCAAGGACAAGACGATTTTGAAGCACAACAATCCGCATAGCAGACTGCTCTTCTGTTAAATTGCCTAAGGCGGAAATAGTTTCGTTCACTACTGCTTCAAGGGTTCTGGTTAATCTACGTATCAGCTTACTATTAGTGACTGTACCTATATAGGGAAAGAACCCTTTATTGAAATCTGTGTATTTTTCCCATGCTGTTTCAGTGTAATCGACAATTGGGAGATCTCTCTGTTGTCTATTGTGTACTAAATGGGTATTTCTGTGATAATCAGGAGGGGCTAGGAAAACAGGTGGCAGAAGGAATGCTATGTAACAGGTACCATCCCAATCTAAAGGTAGACATATATATGCGGTCTGGCCACATATGAAGTAGGAATGATGGGAAGCTCTAAATGTAGACTTGCCTTGATCACTGAATTTTATTACAGTGGTGCATTTACTATGGCCCATGTGTATGGAACCATTCTTTCTTACACATAATTCCCCTTTTACTGGGAATACTGACATGGCGGGCAAGATTGGTGTAGCTTCAGATTCAACGTTCAGGATCATGAGGTTAAGTGTAAAATTACCTAATCCATATACTTCATTTTCTAGATCAGTTCCTGTTCTTTTGGGGAGTCCCTCCTTGTTAGGGTAGCAGACTTTAAGCAAAACTAGGTTCAGGTTTCCCCACACCCAGTTGTCTTGGTAAACTGCGGAATTTGAATCTAGGGAATTAATCAAACTAAACCATGCTCCACAGGAGCCATTGTGTGTGAACGGATATGGAAAGAGGGGCAAAACTCCCTTATAATTCTGATAGGGAGGGAGTCGGCCACATATCCAACAATTTGTGGCATTGCTGGTCTGATGGGAATGATGTAACATACTAATGAATGTGTTGTTGCGCAGCGCAAATCTATAGGACAACTCATGCGGAGGTAATTCGCTAAAAGAATGTTCTGCAGTTATATTGTAAACATGCTTAAGAATAGGGTAATACATATGCAATAGTATGCTGAAAATAATGATCAGAAGACTTAGAAAAAACAAAATTAATAATGTTACTATGCAGTGACTACGAAGTGATTTACAATACGCATGCTTTTTCAGCTGCATCTGTTGATTTCTTTCTCTATTCCGGTCTAGAGGATACATGTCAGAGACAAATTCAACCGATTCACCTTGGAGAGGACTTAAACAATCAATTTGTCTGACTTGCTAGACCTCAATTTTAGTTTGTACAGTTCTGGTTTCGACTGCTCAACCAAGGGGAGCTTTGAGTCTGTCTGTGAGGGAATACAAGGTTGAGTATTCACACTGGATGGTAGTCCATAAAATTTCTTGATATGACTCGAGTGCAACCACCCTTTGCGACCCTCAATCTTCACGGCTGTCCTTGTAGTGAGTAGAACCAACTTAGGCGACTTCCACCTAGGCTCCAGTTGGGTCTTCCGGTCGAAATTCCTGACCAAAACCAGGTCACCAGGAACCACGTCATGGGGCTTCCCCTCAGTATTATCGGGAAAAGCTGCGGTTACCTGTGAATGACAAGATTGTAGTGCAGACATCAAGGAAGCCAGGTAATCTGTCAGCATATTACAGTCAACATCAGTGATTTTGCGAGGTATAGGCGTCCCCCACATATTTGGTGGTCTACCGAAGATCACCTCATACGGGGATAGCCCTGTTCGAGAATGTGCTACCATTCTCATGTAAAAGAGCGCAACTGGTAAGGCTACTATCCAATCGACTCCTTTTTCTCTACATATTTTAGACAATCTAATTTTCAGAGTTTGATTATGGCGTTCCACGAGACCTGCTGCCTCGGGATGTCGGACACAGTGGAATTTCCATTGGTAGCCTAACAAAAGGGAAACGTGTTTCATTAGTTCGGATGAGAACGGCTGGCCGTTATCTGAGTAGACAACACGTGGTAAACCGTACCGTGGGAAGAATTCTCGAACTAACTGTTTGGCAGTAGTCGGGGCGGTGTAATCTGAAACCGGGTATGCTTCTGTCCAACGGGAAAGAGCACAGACAACAACGAGAACATATTTGAATCCTCGACATCGTTCCATCTGGATATAATCCATCTGGAGGACTTCAAAAGCATGATCGGGAGGTTGAAATCCACCCTGCTCTACGGGGATGCTTTTACCTGGATTAAACTGACAACATATCATACAGGTACGAACTTTTTGTTTAGCTGCTGCTCGCAAGTGTTTGTTGAACCAAATGTGTTGAATGCTGTCTAGCATAGCTTTTTCTCCTAGGTGCGCTGGACTATGTATTGTGTTAATGATGACTTGAACCATAGAGTCGGGAAGAAACCATATAGATTTTTCCTTCGTCATCCATCCTTGATCCGTTTGGATCCCTCCTAATTCAGTCCATTTCTTTATTTCTTCTGGTGTAGCATGTGTCTGTATGTCAATTACATCAAGGGCGGGATCCTTAACTGTCATGTAATGTGTTAGTGTCTGAACTATTGTCTTTGTCATGTCAGTTGCGTGAGTCTGAGTCTGAGCCGTCTGTTTAGCTGTTCTGTCAGCTAGGTCATTACCCTGAGAAATGATATCGGTAACTTTTGTATGGGCTTTGCATTTCATAATCGATATTGCAGTAGGTAGATGAATCGCGTCCAATAGGGTTTGAATGAGGGGTCCGTGCTGGATGTGGGCACCGTGAGAAGTTAAATAACCTCTCTCTCGCCACAGTACGCCGAAGTCATGGACGACTCCGAATGCATAACGTGAATCTGTGTATATGTTGACTTTCTTATTTTTGGCTTGAATACAGGCTTGTGTCAGAGCGATGAGCTCTGCTGCTTGAGCTGACAAAGTGTTAATACAATTTGTTTCAATGACTTCAGTGTCTGTTGTGACTGCGTAAGCGGCCACTAACTCTCCTGTACTTGTTCTCATACATGACCCATCTACATACAATGTCAAGTCTGGATCTGACAAAGGGATATCTGTCAAGTCTTGTCTGGGTTTCGTCGTGATAGTAATGACTTCGACACAATCATGTGCCAATGGATCTGTTCCGCCCACTGGTAACAGTGTGGCAGGGTTTAACGTATTACAACGTCTGATTTCTATGTGTGGCTGAAATAATGTCAATTCGTAACCGATGAGTCTCGCTATAGTCAAGTGTTGTGTTTGTGTGCGGTTCAAAAGAACCTCTACTGCGTGTGGTACTTGTACTGTCAGTTGGTGTCCTAACACTATGGCATCGCTTTGTCTGATTGCTAAAGCTGTTGCTGCCACCGATTTCAGGCACGCAGGAAGAGCCTGAGCTACTGGATCTAATGTACTAGAGAAATAAGCGCATGGTTTGTGTGATCCTGCTTGTTCCTGAGTGAGTACTGACAAGGCAGTACCTTCGCGTTCTGTAACAAAGAGTGTAAACTGTTTACTGTAACATGGTGTTGCTAAGACAGGTGCTTGGCATAAAGCTTTCTTTAAACTTTCAAAGGCGTGTGTATGTTCTTGAGTCCAAGGGAGGACAGTCGATGTGGCTGCCTCCTGTGTTGTCAACTGGATGAGTGGTTTTGCTAGAAATGCATATTGAGGGATCCACTGCCTACAGTATGAAGTGAGGCCTATAAAAGCCCGCACCTCCTTTTGTGTCTTGGGTGGTGGCATGTTAGCGATTAACTGGATGCGGTCGGGTGTAAGCTGCCTTCCCTCCTTGGACAGCGAGTGCCCAAGGTAAACAACTCGCTGGACACAGAATTGCAGCTTAGAAGGGGACACCTTGTGCCCCTTGTCAGCCAAAAATTTTAAAACCGTCAGTGACGCTGTTTCACATTCAGGTTCGCTTCGGGCGGTGATCAGCAGATCATCGACATATTGAAGCAAGGCGGTGTTAACTGGCATGTGGATACTGTCAAGTTCTCGTTTCAGTGCTTGGCTATAGATGCTAGGGCTTTCTGTAAATCCTTGAGGTGCGCGTGTGAATTTAAAACTTCGTCCATTTAAACTGAATCCGAACAGATATTGACTTTCCGGATCGATTGGGACACTAAAGAAAGCATTCTTGAGATCAATTACAGTGAAGAACGTTGCTTCTGAGTCAATAGCTGTGAGTAATGAAGAGATATCTGGGACCACAGGGTATTGTGGTACAATACATTTGTTTAATTCGCGCAGATCAATAACTAATCGATATACTGGTGGTACTTTTGGATCCGTTCTTTTAAGAATCGGAATTATCGGGGAATTACATACATTGGAGTCGGTTTCGACAACCACTCCTTGTGCAATGAGCTCGTCAATGATTTGCAGCAAAGCCACAACAGCATCGGGTGGTAATTTGTATTGTCGCATTCGTGGTAGTATTACTCCTGTTTTTAGTGTGACACGATATGGTGTAATGTTCATGCAACCAACATCAGTGGGGCCTTGTGCCCATAAATGTGTAGGTAAATTCTGCAATCGGTGATCCATATCTCTGGACACGTAGTGACCTTTGAAGTCACGTAGAAATAGTCGTACTCCTTCCGGAGAACAACATATTATAGCTCCTAGAGCTTTCAATGTTTTTATACCTAACAAGTTTTCTGGACATGATTTAGTAAGCAATAAATCTGTAGTACGTGTCAATGGACCGATCGTAAGTGGAAGAGGTTGTGTTACGTCATTAATTATGGGTTTTCCTGAGAATCCAAGGGAAATATTCTGTGAGCCTGAGAGGGGTGCCCCTGGAACTTCACTGCGTCTTATAGTTGTTCTGCTTGCCCCTGTATCAAGTAAAAACTTTCTGTCTTCCCCTAATAGTTCACTATGTACATAAGGTCCCTCTTGGTCTACAGGAACCTCAATAAGGGGTAAGCCAACTTCCCTCTCTAGGCTATGTCATGTATATCGCTGATAATCGGGATAATCTGCTTGTGCATACTGATACATCTGTTGTGTTGTCGCTTGTGTTGCAGCAATAGGCTGCGTTTGTGGTGGTGCTATGGTCTGTTGTGGAGCTCCCTGTTGCGGAGCTAGTTGTTGCGGAGCTAACCTAGGTTGTGCATGCTGAGGGATTTGTTGTTGATTCTGATCCTGTCTAGGTGGACGTGGTCTCTCCTGGGTTCTACCTGTAGCAATATTATGTTTCAGGACTGGACAATCGTGTATATAATGACCTGGTTGTTTACAATAGTTGCATGTCCCTTTCGTAGGACCTGCGGAATCACCCTTTCGATGACCATCGGCTGGAACTGACTGAGCAACAAGCATTTTCATTTTTGTATCTTTCATACGTCTTTGTTCGTGTTCTTGTTCTTCTCTAATTCTATTGTGGTGATATTGTAACATCTGTAACATCTGTGATGGGATGGGGTATTACCTTGCCAGGTACTTTCGAATTTCAATACTCTATTCTTGACTTGCAGCAGAGAATTTTCAACTAATTTTGTCACAAACAGATGTGGATATGACTCACTACTGGCTTTTATGCCACTATTTATACCAAAACATTTTTCAAATCGGGAATAGAAATCACTAGTGTCTTCATCTGGCTTTTGTTTACAGGCTGAGATTGCACCCCAGTCTTCCTTTTTCGTAGTTAATAAACGTGGCAGTACCTGAACTAGTAGTCCTGCTAGTGCTGTAGTCTTTTCCCCAAGTCCTGCTCCTGCAGCTCGGGCCCTTTCTTCGTTTTCTAATGCTGTCCAATCTATCTTTTGGTCTCCCACCTCCCATTCCTTTTCTTTAAGTTTCTCATAAACACCGGCGGGTAATAGGACTTTTAATATTTTCATAATGTCGGGGTAGGTATACTCTCCCATGAGTAACATGTCTTTTATCTCACGGTGGAAACCTGCTGGATCCTTGTCATGGCTGGGTACTACTTTCTTCATTTCTAATAATTCCAGTTTAGTTATAGGCGTGTATACAAATACGCGTGTAAAGTTATTACCGTCACCTCTGATTGGGTGTACTTCGCGTAACGGGTTCTGTCTATCTATGTGATACATTTTTCTTCCCATGATGGGAACTGGAACGTGTTCTGGGCATACGAAATTTAAATATTGGTTTCGGGATTCTAGAATCTCTTTAATCAAATCAGTACCTGACCCTCTCCATATATTCGTGAGTAGTTCTGTCAATATGTCAGGTAAGGGTCCTGGATCGGAGTGTTGGTTTTTATATAATATAATGAGGTGTTGAATCATGTATATACTAGCTAAACGCTGTTCGTAGGGGTCAAGATTCAGAAATGTGTGTGCAAGTACATCATCATTGTATTCGCTGGGACTGTCAGCCCATTGTACTGCTGACCTGGCTAATTCTTGTTCGTCCATGGAATCGAGCATATGGTATCCCCTTCGATCTCGGAGTAATTTATCAGCGGCTTGGAATAAGTGTTCGGGGGACTTTGTATTTAACATAGGGTTTGGAAAATGTCTATTATATTCTGGACGTATTGGGCGTATCGAGTCATTAAAACCTCTAGTATTATTATGGGGTCTTCCTCTACCTACATAAGCTATCGTTTCTAATTGTTCTGATTCTTGCTCCTCCTCCTCTTCTGATTCTACTCTGTCTGTTTCTCGTCTTTCTTTATGTATTCGTTCTACTTCCTTGCGGATCTTTCGACACATGGCGATTATACACGCCTGTCTATCATGTTTCTCTTCTGATATGTTCTGACCCCAT
This sequence comes from Triturus cristatus, assembly GCF_964204655.1. Taxonomy (NCBI): domain Eukaryota; kingdom Metazoa; phylum Chordata; class Amphibia; order Caudata; family Salamandridae; genus Triturus; species Triturus cristatus. Next base: position 933,535,033 of record NC_140579.1, on the reverse strand, counting down.
TTGACAAGTCTTTGCATGGTATCGTGATCTGCCCCGGACCTGTCTTGATTCCTAATTACACAATTTATGAAAAAACGTAGTAGTTGTCTTTGGACATCCACTTTCTGGTATTCCATAGCTTCGTTAATACTTTCTGGACCTCGTCCTGTTTGGACAAAGCGATATATTTCGTCTAGGTGTTCACCCATTCCTGGTATCGTCATTAAATATAATGTAGCTCGTCTTATACGTAGTGATGATATGAGCAATTTATCCTGTCTACCTGGTACTGGATCGTATCTACAATCCACAAGCTGTTCTTTAAACATGTCGGACGTCGCTAATTGGGGTGTACGTTGGAGTGCTAAATCTCTAAGGGTCTGTTTGTTTCGCGGCGGGGTGGCAAACATGTCTGTCGTACCTCCTGTAGTACCGTCTGAGGTGCTAGGCACGAAAGGATTCGTTGGACGTAGGATAGAGATTGTAGATGTGGGAAAAACTGTAGAAACGGACGGACCTGTGGGAACTTGTGTAGGAGTTTGTAGTTGCGGAGATACAGACGGATGCTCTTGGTGTTGAACACCATCGGCAAGCGGTGTGGGTGGCATGGCATTAGCATACTCGGGAGCTACGTCATCTAAATAGGAGGAAAGGAAAACGTCCTTTGCTATTTTGGGATGTGCTTTTATCGGGAGCAATGGAGGAGTTAAGTCTTTTGGTATTTCCGGGATAGCCTTAGGTAACCCTTCGGCCAGAAGAGGATACATACCATTCATAAGAGTGTTTCTTTGTCTATCTACTTGTTCTGAGTTTACTCGGGTACCTTCCTCAAGTAATAGATTTTCTCGAGTTTTATTTGAATTCTCTCTACCTTTCTCTTCCTGTCTGAGCGCTTTTTCTGTACGTCTATATGATTCTTTACGCCATAATTCAATGGCATCTTTCTGTGACTGTCTGGCTTTCTTTTTCCATAATTCTTCTTCTACTCTCATGATGCAATCTGCATCCCAGGTCCCTGCTGCGGGCCATCTCTGATTTTCTGGCAAATCCTTGGTGTAGTCCACCCATAAATCAAGAAATAATACGGCATCTAGGCCATGCTTATGATACATAAAGTACCCTGGAGTGTCCCTAGGTGGGATGGGAACAGCTTCTTCGAGTACACCTTTTCTAGTTTTGATCTGTCTTAGTTTCGAAAAGAGCGGCATTTTTAGATCTGGTTACTTAATCTTAAACATACTTAATACAAATAAACGCAATAATGAACGGTCATTCACACCACAATGTATAGAACGTATTAAAACATTTAACATTTAACAGTTTTAACGAACGATGATAACTAGTAGAAAACTAGTTCTTGACATAATACTGACATTAGATAATACTTATTTATATGCAAGACATACTATATATACTGCTAAACAGTACAGATACACTGCTGAAACATTGCAGACCGGATTTGTGTACCCAAACCCGTCTTGACCGGCACAGACTATGTGCACGTTAAGTGCCTCCCCGGTAATGGTACTCACCGGGTAGCTCGGAACGGAAGGCCTCGGAACGGAACTGAAACTGGACCGGACTGGACTCGACTGGACTCGGAACTTCGGAACCTGGTGGGCCTCTGTATACCTCAGATCTTGCTCTCTCAGCTAGGCTCTGGTCGGGATACTTCGCACTTCTCACCGCCTCGTCTGGGTGTTGATCGCAGCCTCAGTTGCCCCCGCTTGGCCGGAGGGAGATACAGGAAATCCTGCAGGTACGCGTTTTTGTCCGTTCGGCTGTGGCAGGAGACCGGGCCTGCAACGCACCTCCGGCGCGTGAGATGAGAAAGTGTCCCTGTTCGGGCGCCAATTTATGTGGTAAATATTTCGTTACCGGTACTATTTTTATGCGGTAAAGTCTAGTAAGAATAACTCAGTAAATATAAGAGGCAGAATCCGTGGTATTAGAGGTTTTAAAAGGCTTTATTCCTATACAAAGGAATACAATTCGAATTGTAGGCTTTCTATTCCATCACCACGAGAGTTCAGGAAGGAAGGGCATACATTATTGATAGATAAGCAGTTTTATAGAAAATGCATTACAGTGAAACAGATGCAAGAGGCGTAACAGCTGATAGTACAGATAAAAGGTGCATACGTAACTAATAGAGGCGGTCATATGGGCGTAATTTAATAAACGTCATTATACATGATGTCACAAGTGGGTGGATCCATAAAAGAATCCTGCAATGTCAGCAGAAATACTTGGCAGAGATGCGCGCGCAGCCGCATGACGTGTGATTGACGTGCAACTAGAGGGTGAAGGGGACTTGACATTTAGCTCTACATGTGGAGACAGAAGTCTGGGGGTCATATCAACCTAATCCCAAATCATATCTAATATCCTATGTTTAAAGAACTATGTTATCCAAAAGGAAAGGTCTCTAGGATAGAATCTATTCTATACTGACTGTTAGTGCGTGTACAAGCGTCTAAGTGTCTACATGAGATGCGAGGGGGTAGGAATATTCCATGGTAACGGGGCCTATGAATTACTTGCATGTGGACAGCGAGGCCTGGCCCTTTGCACGGTAGCTGGAGGAATGTTTACCTAAACTACTAGACAGGAATGCATCGGATGAGGAGCGGAGTAGATAATCTTGAAGGTGAAATACAGTTTTTGGCAGGCAATATGCTGGATCAGGCACCGTTAGCCGCGCAGGGAGTAGGACAAAGTTCATGGATACAGATGCAGGCTCAGACTGGAGCTTTCAGAGGCAGAAGGCAGGAAAAGGCTTGATGACAGAATTCTGGGCCTACTCGCCTGAATCTGTAAAATGTGGAAAGTGAACCACATAAAGTCGGTGGCCTTTCATACTTAGGAATGGAATATCTGACCCATTCATGGCGGATCTGAAAGAGGACATGTTGACGGTGGACGCACATATATTTGCGTCTTCAAAACTGGAACTGGAGGGAACATACATGTACTTATAGCATGCACATGGAGCCGTTGGGGTCTACGATAGGGGACATAACTGATCACAAAATTCATATTTCCTCAGATCCACGCAGATTCCGGAACTTTCCACGGCAGAAATGTGAGGAAAATGTGTTTTTTTGGACAATATTTTAGGTTTGCAAGGGATTCTGGGTAACAGACCCTGGTGGGAGGCAGTCAAGTCACTCCATCCTGGATTCCCCTGGGTGTCTAGTTTTCAAAAATGTATAGGTTTGCTACGTTTCCCAAGGTGCCCGCAGAGCTAGGGTTCAAAAACGACAGCTAGTCATTTTGCCAAAAAAGGGTCATTTTTCACTGCGAAATTGAGGTGTGACCACGATGCGTTTTGCGCCGTTTCCTGTCGCGGGCACTAGGCCGAACCACACAAGTGAGTTACCGTTTTTCTCGTAAGGCTTTGAGGAACGCGGGTTGTGTGGAAATTTGTGGATCCACGCTGATTCAGGAACTTTCCACGACAGAAATGTGGGGAAAATGTGTTTTTTTTGGACAATTTTTTAGGTTTGCAAGGGATTCTGGGTAACAGACCCTGGTGGGAGGCAGTCAAGTCACCCCATCCTGGATTTCCCTGGGTGTCTAGTTTTAAAAAATGTATAGGTTTGCTAGGTTTCCCAAGGTGCCCGTAGAGCTAGGGTTCAAAAACTACAGCTAGACATTTTGCCAAAAAAGGGTCATTTTTCACTGCGAAATTGAGGTGTGACCACGTTGTGTTTTGTGCCGTTTCCTGTCGCGGGCACTAGGCTGACCCACACAAGTGAGTTACCGTTTTTCTCGTAAGACTTTGGGGAACGCGGGGTGGATGGAAATTTGTGGATCCACGCAGATTCCGGAACTTTCCACGACAGAAATGTGGGGAAAATGTGTTTTTTTTGACAATTCTTTAGGTTTGCAAGGGATTCTGGGTAACAGACCCTGGTGGGAGGCAGTCAAGTCACCCCATCCTGGGTTCCCCTGGGTGTCTAGGTTTCAAAAATGTATAGGTTTGCTAGGTTTCCCAAGGTGCCCGCAGAGCTAGGGTTCAAAAACTACAGCTAGTCATTTTGCCAAAAAAGGGTCATTTTTCACTGCGAAATTGAGGTGTGACCACGTTGCGTTTTGCGCCGTTTCCTGTCGCGGGCAGTAGGCCGACCCACACAAGTGAGTTACTGTTTTTCTCATAAGACTTTGGGGAACGCGGGGTGGGTGGAAATTTGTGGATCCACGCAGATTCAGGAACTTTCCACGACAGAAATGTGGGGAAAATGTGTTTTTTTGGACAATTTTTTAGGTTTGCAAGGGATTCTGGGTAACAGACCCTGGTGGGAGGCAGTCAAGTCACTCCATCCTGGATTCCCCTGGGTGTCTAGTTTTCAAAAATGTATAGGTTTGCTACGTTTCCCAAGGTGCCCGCAGAGCTAGGGTTCAAAAACGACAGCTAGTCATTTTGCCAAAAAAGGGTCATTTTTCACTGCGAAATTGAGGTGTGACCACGATGCGTTTTGCGCCGTTTCCTGTCGCGGGCACTAGGCCGAACCACACAAGTGAGTTACCGTTTTTCTCGTAAGACTTTGAGGAACGCGGGTTGTGTGGAAATTTGTGGATCCACGCTGATTCAGGAACTTTCCACGACAGAAATGTGGGGAAAATGTGTTTTTTTTGGACAATTTTTTAGGTTTGCAAGGGATTCTGGGTAACAGACCCTGGTGGGAGGCAGTCAAGTCACCCCATCCTGGATTTCCCTGGGTGTCTAGTTTTAAAAAATGTATAGGTTTGCTAGGTTTCCCAAGGTGCCCGTAGAGCTAGGGTTCAAAAACTACAGCTAGACATTTTGCCAAAAAAGGGTCATTTTTCACTGCGAAATTGAGGTGTGACCACGTTGTGTTTTGTGCCGTTTCCTGTCGCGGGCACTAGGCCGACCCACACAAGTGAGTTACCGTTTTTCTCGTAAGACTTTGGGGAACGCGGGGTGGATGGAAATTTGTGGATCCACGCATATTCCGGAACTTTCCACGACAGAAATGTGGGGAAAATGTGTTTTTTTTTGACAATTCTTTAGGTTTGCAAGGGATTCTGGGTAACAGACCCTGGTGGGAGGCAGTCAAGTCACCCCATCCTGGGTTCCCCTGGGTGTCTAGGTTTCAAAAATGTATAGGTTTGCTAGGTTTCCCAAGGTGCTCGCAGAGCTAGGGTTCAAAAACTACAGCTAGTCATTTTGCCAAAAAAGGGTCATTTTTCACTGCGAAATTGAGGTGTGACCACGTTGCGTTTTGCGCCGTTTCCTGTCGCGGGCAGTAGGCCGACCCACACAAGTGAGTTACTGTTTTTCTCATAAGACTTTGGGGAACGTGGGGTGGGTGGAAATTTGTGGATCCACGCAGATTCAGGAACTTTCCACGACAGAAATGTGGGGAAAATGTGTTTTTTTTGACAATTTTTTTAGGTTTGCAAGGGATTCTGGGTAACAGACCCTGGTGGGAGGCAGTCAAGTCACCCCTTCCTGGATTCCCCTGGGTGTTTAGTTTTCAAAAATGTATAGGTTTGCTAGGTTTCCCAGGGTGCCCGCAGAGCTAGGGTTCAAAAACTACAGCTAGACATTTTGCCAAAAAAGGGTCATTTTTCACTGCGAAATTGAGGTGTGACCACGTTGCGTTTTGCGCCGTTTCCTGTCACGGGCACTAGGCCGACCCACACAAGTGAGGTACCGTTTTTCTCGTAAGACTTTGGGGAACGTTTGGTGGGTGGAAATTTGTGGATCCACGCAGATTCCGGAACTTTCCACGTCAGAAATATGGGGAAAATGTGTTTTTTTTGACAATTCTTTAGGTTTGCAAGGGATTCTGGGTAACAGACCCTGGTGGGAGGCAGTCAAGTCAACCCATCTTGGATTCCCCTGGGTGTCTAGTTTTCAAAAATGTATAGTTTTGCTAGGTTTCCCAAGGTGCCCGCAGAGCTAGGGTTAAAAAACTACAGCTAGTCATTTTGCCAAAAAAGTGTCATTTTTCACTGCGAAATTGAGGTGTGACCACGTTGGGTTTTGTGCCGTTTCCTGTCGCGGGCACTAGGCGGACCCACACAAGTGAGGTACCGTTTTTCTTGTAAGACTTTGGGGAACACGGGGTGGGTGGAAATTTGTGGATCCACGCAGATTCCGGAACTTTCCACGACAGAAATGTGGGGAAAATGTGTTTTTTTGGACAATTTTTTAGGTTTGCAAGGGATTCTGGGTAACAGACCCTGGTGGGAGGCAGTCAAGTCACCCCATCCTGGATTCCCCTGGGTGTCTAGTTTTCAAAAATGTATAGGTTTGGTAGGTTTCCCAAGGTGCCCGCAGAGCTAGGGTTCAAAAACAACAGCTAGTCGTTTTGCCAAAAAAGGGTCATTTTTCACTGCGAAATTGAGGTGTGACCACGTTGCGTTTTGCGCCGTTTCCTGTCGCGGGCAGTAGGCCGACCCACACAAGTGAGTTACCGTTTTTCTCATAAGACTTTGGGGAACGCGGGGTGGGTGGAAATTTGTGGATCCACGCAGATTCCGGAACTTTCCACAACAGAAATGTGGGGAAAATGTGTTTTTTTGGACAATTTTTTAGGTATGCAAGGGATTCTGGGTAACAGACCCTGGTGGGAGGCAGTCAAGTCACCCCATCCTGGATTCCCCTGGTTGTCTAGTTTTCAAAAATGTATAAGTTTGCTAGGTTTCCCAAGGTGCCCGCAGAGCTAGGGTTCAAAAACTACAGCTAGACATTTTGCCAAAAAAGGGTCATTTTTCACTGCGGAATTGAGGTGTGACCACGATGCGTTTTGCGCCGTTTCCTGTCGCGGGCACTAGGCCGACCCACACAAGTGAGGTACCGTTTTTATCGTAAGACTTTGAGGAACGCGGGTTGTGTGGAAATTTGTGGATCCACACTGATTCAGGAACTTTCCACGACAGAAATGTGGGGAAAATGTGTTTTTTTAGACAATTTTTTAGGTTTGAAAGGGATTCTGGGTAACAGACCCTGGTGGGAGGCAGTCAAGTCACCCCATCCTGGATTCCCCTGGGTGTCTAGTTTTCAAAAATGTATAGGTTTGCTAGGTTTCCCAAGGTGCCCGTAGAGCTAGGGTTCAAAAACTACAGCTAGACATTTTGCCAAAAAAGGGTAATTTTTCACTGCGAAATTGAGGTGTGACCACGTTGCGTTTTGTGCCGTTTCCTGTCGCGGGCACTTGGCCGACCCACACAAGTGAGGTACCGTTTTTCTCGTAAGACTTTGGGGAACGCGGGGTGGGTGGAAATTTGTGGATCCACGCAGATTCTGGAACTTTCCACGACAGAAATATGGGGAAAATGTGTATTTTTTGACAATGTGTTAGGTTTGCAAGGGATTCTGGGTAACAGACCCTGGTGGGAGGCAGTCAGGTCACCCCATCTTGGATTCCCCTGGGTGTCTAGTTTTCAAAAATGTATAGGTTTGCTAGGTTTCCCAAGGTGCCCGCAGAGGTAGGGTTAAAAAACTACAGCTAGTCATTTTGCCAAAAAAGGGTCATTTTTCACTGCGAAATTGAGGTGTGACCACGTTGCGTTTTGCGCCGTTTCCTGTTGCGGGCACTAGGCGGACCCACACAAGTGAGTTACCGTTTTTCTCGTAAGACTTTGGGGAACGCGGGGTGGATGGAAATTTGTGGATCCACGGAGATTCCGGAACTTTCCACGACAGAAATGTGGGGAAAATGTGGTTTTTTTGACAATTCTTTAGGTTTGCAAGGGATTCTGGGTAACAGACCCTGGTGGGAGGCAGTCAAGTCACCCCATCCTGGATTACCCTGGGTGTCTAGTTTTCAAAAATGTATAGGTTTGCTAGGTTTCCCAAGGTGCCCGCAGAGCTAGGGTTAAAAAACTACAACTAGTCATTTTGCCAAAAAAAGGGTCATTTTTCACTGCGCAATTGAGGTGTGACCACGATGCGTTTTGCGACGTTTCCTGTCGCGGGCACTAGGCCGAACCACACAAGTGAGGTACCGTTTTTCTCGTAAGACTTTGGGGAACGCGGGGTGGGTGGAAATTTGTGGATCCACGCAGATTCCGGAACTTTCCACCACAGAAATGTGAGGAAAATGTGTTTTTTTGGACAATCTTTTAGGTTTGCAAGGGATTCTGGGTAATAGACCCTGGTGGGAGGCAGTCAAGTCACCCCATCCTGGATTTCCCTGGGTGTCTAGTTTTAAAAAATGTATAGGTTTGCAAGGTTTCCCAAGGTGCCCGCAGAGCTAGGGTTCAAAAACTACAGCTAGTCATTTTGCCAAAAAAGGGTCATTTTTCACTGCGAAATTGAGGTGTGACCACGTTGCGTTTTGCGCCGTTTCCTGTCGCAGGCACTAGTCGGACCCACACAAGTGAGGTACCGTTTTTATTGTAAGACTTTGGGGAACACGGGGTGGATGGAAATTTGTGGATCCACGCAGATTCCGGAACTTTCCACGGCAGAAATGTGAGGAAAATGTGGTTTTTTTGACAATTTGTTAGGTTTGCAAGGGATTCTGGGTAACAGACCCTGGTGGGAGGCAGTCAAGTCACCCCATCTTGGATTCCCCTGGGTGTCTAGTTTTCAAAAATGTATAGGTTTGCTAGGTTTTCCAAGGTGCCCGAAGAGGTAGGGTTAAAAAACTACAGCTAGTCATATTGCCAAAAAAGGGTCATTTTTCACGGCGAAATTGAGGTGTGACCACGTTGCGTTTTGCGCCGTTTCCTGTTGCGGGCACTAGGCGGACCCACACAAGTGAGTTACCGTTTTTCTCATAAGACTTTGGGGAACGCGGGGTGGATGGAAATTTGTGGATCCACGCAGATTCCGGAACTTTCCACGACAGAAATGTGGGGAAAATGTGTTTTTTTTGACAATTCTTTAGGTTTGCAAGGGATTCTGGGTAACAGACCCTGGTGGGAGGCAGTCAAGTCACCCCATCCTGGGTTCCCCTGGGTGTCTAGTTTTCAAAAATGTATAGGTTTGCTAGGTTTCCCAAGGTGCCCGCAGAGCTAGGGTTCAAAAACTACAGCTAGTCATTTTGCCAAAAAAGGGTCATTTTTCACTGCGAAATTGAGGTGTGACCACGTTGCGTTTTGTGCCGTTTCCTGTCGCGGGCAGTAGGCCGACCCACACAAGTGAGTTACTGTTTTTCTCATAAGACTTTGGGGAACGCGGGGTGGGTGGAAATTTGTGGATCCACGCAGATTCAGGAACTTTCCACGACAGAAATGTGGGGAAAATGTGTTTTTTTTGACAATTTTTTTAGGTTTGCAAGGGATTCTGGGTAACAGACCCTGGTGGGAGGCAGTCAAGTCACCCCATCCTGGATTCCCCTGGGTGTTTAGTTTTCAAAAATGTATAGGTTTGCTAGGTTTCCCAAGGTGCCCGCAGAGCTAGGGTTCAAAAACTACAGCTAGACATTTTGCCAAAAAAGGGTCATTTTTCACTGCGAAATTGAGGTGTGACCACGTTGCGTTTTGCGCCGTTTCCTGTCACGGGCACTAGGCCGACCCACACAAGTGAGGTACCGTTTTTCTCGTAAGACTTTGGGGAACGTTTGGTGGGTGGAAATTTGTGGATCCACGCAGATTCCGGAACTTTCCACGTCAGAAATATGGGGAAAATGTGTTTTTTTTGACAATTCTTTAGGTTTGCAAGGGATTCTGGGTAACAGACCCTGGTGGGAGGCAGTCAAGTCAACCCATCTTGGATTCCCCTGGGTGTCTAGTTTTCAAAAATGTATAGTTTTGCTAGGTTTCCCAAGGTGCCCGCAGAGCTAGGGTTAAAAAACTACAGCTAGTCATTTTGCCAAAAAAGTGTCATTTTTCACTGCGAAATTGAGGTGTGACCACGTTGGGTTTTGTGCCGTTTCCTGTCGCGGGCACTAGGCGGACCCACACAAGTGAGGTACCGTTTTTCTTGTAAGACTTTGGGGAACACGGGGTGGGTGGAAATTTGTGGATCCACGCAGATTCTGGAACTTTCCACCACAGAAATGTGGGGAAAATGTGTTTTTTTTGACAATTGTTTAGGTTTGCAAGGGATTCTGGGTAACAGACCCTGGTGGGAGGCAGTCAAGTCACCCCATCCTGGATTCCCCTGGGTGTCTAGTTTTAAAAAATGTATAGGTTTGGTAGGTTTCCCAAGGTGCCCGCAGAGCTAGGGTTCAAAAACAACAGCTAGTCGTTTTGCCAAAAAAGGGTCATTTTTCACTGCAAACTTGAGGTGTGACCACGATGCGTTTTGCGCCGTTTCCTGTCGCGGGCACTAGGCCGACCCACACAAGTGAGTTACCGTTTTTCTTGTAAGACTTTGGGGAACGCGGGGTGGGTGGAAATTTGTGGATCCACGCAGATTCCGGAACTTTCTACCACAGAAATGTGGGGAAAATGGGGTTTTCTTGGATAATTTTTTAGGTTTGCAAGGGATTCTGGGTATCAGACCCTGGTGGGAGGTAGTCAAGTCACCCCATCCTGGATTCCCCTGGGCGTCTAGTTTTTAAAAATGTATAGGTTTGCTAGGTTTCCCAAGGTGCCCGCAGAGCTAGGGTTAAAAAACACCAGCTAGTCGTTTTGCCAAAAAAGGGTCATTTTTCACTGTGAATTTGAGGTGTGACCACGATGCGTTTTGCGCCGTTTCCTGTCGCGGGCACTAGGCCGAGCCACACAAGTGAGTTACCGTTTTTCTCGTAAGACTTTGGGGAACGCGGGTTGGGTGGAAATTTGTGGATCCACACAGATTCCGGAACTTTCCACAACAGAAATGTGGGAAAAATGTGTTTTTTTGGACAATTTTTTAGGTTTGCAAGGGATTCTGGGTAACAGACCATGGTGGGAGGCAGTCAAGTCACCCCATCCTGGATTCCCCTGGGTGTCTAGTTTTCAAAAATGTATAGGTTTGCTAGGTTTCCCAAGGTGCCCGTAGAGCTAGGGTTCAAAAACTACAGCTAGACATTTTGCCAAAAAAGGGTAATTTTTCACTGCGAAATTGAGGTGTGACCACGTTGCGTTTTGTGCCGTTTCCTGTCGCGGGCACTAGGCCGACCCACACTAGCGAGGTACCGTTTTTCTCGTAAGACTTTGGGGAACGCGGGGTGGGTGGAAATTTGTGGATCCACGCAGATTCCGGAACTTTCCACGACAGAAATATGGGGAAAATGTGTATTTTTTGACAATTTGTTAGGTTTGCAAGGGATTCTGGGTAACAGACCCTGGTGGGAGGCAGTCAAGTCACCCCATCTTGGATTCCCCTGGATGTCTAGTTTTCAAAAATGTATAGGTTTGCTAGGTTTCCCAAGGTGCCCGCAGAGCTAGGGTTAAAAAACTACAGCTAGTCATTTTGCCAAAAAAGGGTCATTTTTCACTGCGAAATTGAGGTGTGACCACGATGCGTTTTGCGCCGTTTCCTGTCGCGGGCAGTAGGCCGACCCACACAAGTGAGTTACCGTTTTTCTCATAAGACTTTGGGGAACGCGGGGTGGGTGGAAATTTGTGGATCCACGCAGATTCCGGAACTTTCCACAACAGAAATGTGGGGAAAATGTGTTTTTTTGGACAATTTTTTAGGTTTGCAAGGGATTCTGGGTAACAGACCCTGGTGGGAGGCAGTCAAGTCACCCCATCCTGGATTCCCCTGGTTGTCTAGTTTTCAAAAATGTATAAGTTTGCTAGGTTTCCCTAGGTGCCCGCAGAGCTAGGGTTCAAAAACTACAGCTAGACATTTTGCCAAAAAAGGGTCATTTTTCACTGCGAAATTGAGGTGTGACCACGTTGCGTTTTGCGCCGTTTCCTGTCGCGGGCACTAGGCCGACCCACACAAGTGAGGTACCGTTTTTATCGTAAGACTTTGAGGAACGCGGGTTGTGTGGAAATTTGTGGATCCACGCTGATTCAGGAACTTTCCACGACAGAAATGTGGGGAAAATGTGTTTTTTTGGGACAATTTTTTAGGTTTGCAAGGGATTCTGGGTAACAGACCCTGGTGGGAGGCAGTCAAGTCACCCCATACTGGATTCCCCTGGGTGTCTAGTTTTCAAAAATGTATAGGTTTGCTAGGTTTCCCAAGGTGCCCGTAGAGCTAGGGTTCAAAAACTACAGCTAGACATTTTGCCAAAAAAGGGTAATTTTTCACTGCGAAATTGAGGTGTGACCACGTTGCGTTTTGTGCCGTTTCCTGTCGCGGGCACTTGGCCGACCCACACTAGTGAGGTACCGTTTTTCTCGTAAGACATTGGAGAACGCGGGGTGGGTGGAAATTTGTGGATCCACGCAGATTCCGGAACTTTCCACGACAGAAATATGGGGAAAATGTGAATTTTTTGACAATTTGTTAGGTTTGCAAGGGATTCTGGGTAACAGACCCTGGTGGGAGGCAGTCAAGTCACCCCATCTTGGATTCCCCTGGGTGTCTAGTTATCAAAAATGTATAGGTTTGCTAGGTTTCCCAAGGTGCCCGCAGAGCTAGGGTTAAAAAACTACAGCTAGTCATTTTGCCAAAAAAGGGTCATTTTTCACTGCGAAATTGAGGTGTGACCACGATGCGTTTTGCGACGTTTCCTGTCCCGGGCACTAGGCCGAACCACACAAGTGAGGTACCGTTTTTCTCGTAAGACTTTGGGGAACGCAGGGTGGTTGGAAATTTGTGGATCCACGCAGATTCCGGAACTTTCCACCACAGAAATGTGGGGAAAATATGTTTTTTTGGACAATCTTTTAGGTTTGCAAGGGATTCTGGGTAATAGACCCTGGTGGGAGGCAGTCATGTCACCCCATCCTGGATTTCCCTGGGTGTCTAGTTTTAAAAAATGTATAGGTTTGCTAGGTTTCCCAAGGTGCCCGCAGAGCTAGGGTTAAAAAACTACAGCTAGTCATTTTGCCAAAAAAGGGTCATTTTTCACTGCGAAATTGAGGTGTGACCACGTTGCGTTTTGCGCCGTTTCCTGTCGCGGGCAGTAGGCCGACCCACACAAGTGAGTTACCGTTTTTCTCATAAGACTTTGGGGAATGCGGGGTGGGTGGAAATTTGTGGATCCACGCAGATTCCGGAACTTTCCACAACAGAAATGTGGGGAAAATGTGGTTTTTTGGACAATTTTTTAGGTTTGCAAGGGATTCTGGGTAACAGACCCTGGTGGGAGGCAGTCAAGTCACCCCATCCTGGATTCCCCTGGTTGTCTAGTTTTCAAAAATGTATAAGTTTGCTAGGTTTCCCAAGGTGCCCGCAGAGCTAGGGTTAAAAAACTACAGCTAGTCATTTTGCCAAAAAAGGGTCATTTTTCACTGCGAAATTGAGGTGTGACCACGTTGCGTTTTGCGCCGTTTCCTGTCGCGGGCAGTAGGCCGACCCACACAAGTGAGTTACCGTTTTTCTCATAAGACTTTGGGGAACGCGGGGTGGGTGGAAATTTGTGGATCCACGCAGATTCCGGAACTTTCCACAACAGAAATGTGGGGAAAATGTGTTTTTTTGGACAATTTTTTAGGTTTGCAAGGGATTCTGGGTAACAGACCCTGGTGGGAGGCAGTCAAGTCACCCCATCCTGGATTCCCCTGGTTGTCTAGTTTTCAAAAATGTATAAGTTTGCTAGGTTTCCCTAGGTGCCCGCAGAGCTAGGGTTCAAAAACTACAGCTAGACATTTTGCCAAAAAAGGGTCATTTTTCACTGCGAAATTGAGGTGTGACCACGTTGCGTTTTGCGCCGTTTCCTGTCGCGGGCACTAGGCCGACCCACACAAGTGAGGTACCGTTTTTATCGTAAGACTTTGAGGAACGCGGGTTGTGTGGAAATTTGTGGATCCACGCTGATTCAGGAACTTTCCACGACAGAAATGTGGGGAAAATGTGTTTTTTTGGGACAATTTTTTAGGTTTGCAAGGGATTCTGGGTAACAGACCCTGGTGGGAGGCAGTCAAGTCACCCCATACTGGATTCCCCTGGGTGTCTAGTTTTCAAAAATGTATAGGTTTGCTAGGTTTCCCAAGGTGCCCGTAGAGCTAGGGTTCAAAAACTACAGCTAGACATTTTGCCAAAAAAGGGTAATTTTTCACTGCGAAATTGAGGTGTGACCACGTTGCGTTTTGTGCCGTTTCCTGTCGCGGGCACTTGGCCGACCCACACTAGTGAGGTACCGTTTTTCTCGTAAGACATTGGAGAACGCGGGGTGGGTGGAAATTTGTGGATCCACGCAGATTCCGGAACTTTCCACGACAGAAATATGGGGAAAATGTGAATTTTTTGACAATTTGTTAGGTTTGCAAGGGATTCTGGGTAACAGACCCTGGTGGGAGGCAGTCAAGTCACCCCATCTTGGATTCCCCTGGGTGTCTAGTTATCAAAAATGTATAGGTTTGCTAGGTTTCCCAAGGTGCCCGCAGAGCTAGGGTTAAAAAACTACAGCTAGTCATTTTGCCAAAAAAGGGTCATTTTTCACTGCGAAATTGAGGTGTGACCACGATGCGTTTTGCGACGTTTCCTGTCCCGGGCACTAGGCCGAACCACACAAGTGAGGTACCGTTTTTCTCGTAAGACTTTGGGGAACGCAGGGTGGTTGGAAATTTGTGGATCCACGCAGATTCCGGAACTTTCCACCACAGAAATGTGGGGAAAATATGTTTTTTTGGACAATCTTTTAGGTTTGCAAGGGATTCTGGGTAATAGACCCTGGTGGGAGGCAGTCAAGTCACCCCATCCTGGATTTCCCTGGGTGTCTAGTTTTAAAAAATGTATAGGTTTGCTAGGTTTCCCAAGGTGCCCGCAGAGCTAGGGTTCAAAAACTACAGCTAGTCATTTTGCCAAAAAAGGGTCATTTTTCACTGCGAAATTGAGGTGTGACCACGTTGCGTTTTGCGCCGTTTCCTGTCGCGGGCAGTAGGCCGACCCACACAAGTGAGTTACCGTTTTTCTCATAAGACTTTGGGGAATGCGGGGTGGGTGGAAATTTGTGGATCCATGCAGATTCCGGAACTTTCCACAACAGGAATGTGGGGAAAATGTGGTTTTTTGGACAATTTTTTAGGTTTGCAAGGGATTCTGGGTAACAGACCCTGGTGGGAGGCAGTCAAGTCACCCCATCCTGGATTCCCCTGGTTGTCTAGTTTTCAAAAATGTATAAGTTTGCTAGGTTTCCCAAGGTGCCCGCAGAGCTAGGGTTAAAAAACTACAGCTAGTCATTTTGCCAAAAAAGGGTCATTTTTCACTGCGAAATTGAGGTGTGACCACGATGCGTTTTGCGCCGTTTCCTGTCGCGGGCAGTAGGCCGACCCACACAAGTGAGTTACCGTTTTTCTCATAAGACTTTGGGGAACGCGGGGTGGGTGGAAATTTGTGGATCCACGCAGATTCCGGAACTTTCTACCACAGAAATGTGGGGAAAATGGGGTTTTCTTGGATAATTTTTTAGGTTTGCAAGGGATTCTGGGTATCAGACCCTGGTGGGAGGTAGTCAAGTCACCCCATCCTGGATTCCCCTGGGCGTCTAGTTTTTAAAAATGTATAGGTTTGCTAGGTTTCCCAAGGTGCCCGCAGAGCTAGGGTTAAAAAACACCAGCTAGTCGTTTTGCCAAAAAAGGGTCATTTTTCACTGTGAATTTGAGGTGTGACCACGATGCGTTTTGCGCCGTTTCCTGTCGCGGGCACTAGGCCGACCCACACAAGTGAGTTACCGTTTTTCTCGTAAGACTTTGGGGAACGCGGGGTGGGTGGAAATTTGTGGATCCACACAGATTCCGGAACTTTCCACCACAGAAATGTGGGGAAAATGTGTTTTTTTTGACAATTTTTTAGGTTTGCAAGGGATTCTGGGTAACAGACCCTGGTGGGAGGCAGTCAAGTCACCCCATCCTGGATTCCCCTGGGTGTCTAGTTTTCAAAAATGTATAGGTTTGGTAGGTTTCCCAAGGTGCCCGCAGAGCTAGGGTTCAAAAACAACAGCTAGTCGTTTTGCCAAAAAAGGGTCATTTTTCACTGCAAACTTGAGGTGTGACCACGATACGTTTTGCGCCGTTTCCTGTCGCGGGCACTAGGCCGACCCACACAAGTGAGTTACCGTTTTTCTTGTAAGACTTTGGGGAACGCGGGGTGGGTGGAAATTTGTGGATCCACGCAGATTCCGGAACTTTCTACCACAGAAATGTGGGGAAAATGGGGTTTTCGTGGATAATTTTTTAGGTTTGCAAGGGATTCTGGGTATCAGACCCTGGTGGGAGGTAGTCAAGTCACCCCATCCTGGATTCCCCTGGGCGTCTAGTTTTTAAAAATGTATAGGTTTGCTAGGTTTCCCAAGGTGCCCGCAGAGCTAGGGTTAAAAAACACCAGCTAGTCGTTTTGCCAAAAAAGGGTCATTTTTCACTGTGAATTTGAGGTGTGACCACGATGCGTTTTGCGCCGTTTCCTGTCGCGGGCACTAGGCCGACCCACACAAGTGAGTTACCGTTTTTCTCGTAAGACTTTGGGGAACGCGGGGTGGGTGGAAATTTGTGGATCCACACAAATTCCGGAACTTTCCACAACAGAAATGTGGGGAAAATGTGTTTTTTTTTACAATTGTTTAGGTTTGCAAGGGATTCTGGGTAACAGACCATGGTGGGAGGCAGTCAAGTCACCCCATCCTGAATTCCCCTGGGTGTCTAGTTTTCAAAAATGTATAGGTTTGCTAGGTTTCCCAAGGTGCCCGCAGAGCTAGGGTTCAAAAACTACAGCTAGACATTTTGCCAAAAAAGGGTCATTTTTCACTGCGAAATTGAGGTGTGACCACGTTGCGTTTTGAGCCGTTTCCTGTCGTGGGCACTAGGCCGACCCACACAAGTGAGGTACCGTTTTTATCGTAAGACTTTGAGGAACGCGGGTTGTGTGGAAATTTGTGGATCCACGCTGATTCAGGAACTTTCCACGACAGAAATGTGGGGAAAATGTGTTTTTTTGGGACAATTTTTGAGGTTTGCAAGGGATTCTGGGTAACAGACCCTGGTGGGAGGCAGTCAAGTCACCCCATACTGGATTCCCCTGGGTGTCTAGTTTTCAAAAATGTATAGGTTTGCTAGGTTTCCCAAGGTGCCCGTAGAGCTAGGGTTCAAAAACTACAGCTAGACATTTTGCCAAAAAAGGGTAATTTTTCACTGCGAAATTGAGGTGTGACCACGTTGCGTTTTGTGCCATTTCCTGTCGCGGGCACTTGGCCGACCCACACTAGTGAGGTACCGTTTTTCTCGTAAGACTTTGGGGAACGCGGGGTGGGTGGAAATTTGTGGATCCACGCAGATTCCGGAACTTTCCACGACAGAAATATGGGGAAAATGTGTATTTTTTGACAATTTGTTAGGTTTGCAAGGGATTCTGGGTAACAGACCCTGTTGGGAGGCAGTCAAGTCACCCCATCTTGGATTCCCCTGGGTGTCTAGTTTTCAAAAATGTATAGGTTTGCTAGGTTTCCCAAGGTGCCCGCAGAGCTAGGGTTAAAAAACTACAGCTAGTCATTTTGCCAAAAAAGGGTCATTTTTCACTGCGAAATTGAGGTGTGACCACGATGCGTTTTGCGACGTTTCCTGTCCCGGGCACTAGGCCGAACCACACAAGTGAGGTACCGTTTTTCTCGTAAGACTTTGGGGAACGCAGGGTGGTTGGAAATTTGTGGATCCACGCAGATTCCGGAACTTTCCACCACAGAAATGTGGGGAAAATGTGTTTTTTTGGACAATCTTTTAGGTTTGCAAGGGATTCTGGGTAATAGACCCTGGTGGGAGGTAGTCAAGTCACCCCATCCTGGATTTCCCTGGGTGTCTAGTTTTAAAAAATGTATAGGTTTGCTAGGTTTCCCAAGGTGCCCGCAGAGCTAGGGTTCAAAAACTACAGCTAGTCATTTTGCCAAAAAAGGGTCATTTTTCACTGCGAAATTGAGGTGTGACCACGTTGCGTTTTGCGCCGTTTCCTGTCGCGGGCAGTAGGCCGACCCACACAAGTGAGTTACCGTTTTTCTCATAAGACTTTGGGGAACGCGGGGTGGGTGGAAATTTGTGGATCCACGCAGATTCTGGAACTTTCCACAACAGAAATGTGGGGAAAATGTGTTTTTTTGGACAATTCTTTAGGTTTGCAAGGGATTCTGGGTAACAGACCCTGGTGGGAGGCAGTCAAGTCACCCCATCCTGGATTCCCCTGGTTGTCTAGTTTTCAAAAATGTATAAGTTTGCTAGGTTTCCCAAGGTGCCCGCAGAGCTAGGGTTCAAAAACTACAGCTAGACATTTTGCCAAAAAAGGGTCATTTTTCACTGCGGAATTGAGGTGTGACCACGTTGCATTTTGCGCCGTTTCCTGTCGCAAGCACTAAGCCGACCCACTCAAGTGAGGTACCGTTTTTATAGTAAGACTTTGAGGAACGCGGGTTGTGTGGAAATTTGTGGATCCACGCTGATTCAGGAACTTTCCACGACAGAAATGTGGGGAAAATGTGTTTTTTTGGGACAATTTTTTAGGTTTGCAAGGGATTCTGGGTAACAGACCCTGGTGGGAGGCAGTCAAGTCACCCCATACTGGATTCCCCTGGGTGTCTAGTTTTCAAAAATGTATAGGTTTGCTAGGTTTCCCAAGGTGCCCGTAGAGCTAGGGTTCAAAAACTACAGCTAGACATTTTGCCAAGAAAGGGTAATTTTTCACTGCGAAATTGAGGTGTGACCACGTTGCGTTTTGTGCCGTTTCCTGTCGCGGGCACTTGGCCGACCCACACTAGTGAGGTACCGTTTTTCTCGTAAGACTTTGGGGAACGCGGGGTGGGTGAAAATTTGTGGATCCACGCAGATTCCGGAACTTTCCACAACAGAAATATGGGGAAAATGTGTATTTTTTGACAATTTGTTAGGTTTGCAAGGGATTCTGGGTAACAGACCCTGGTGGGAGGCAGTCAAGTCACCCCATCTTGGATTTCCCTGGGTGTCTAGTTTTCAAAAATGTATAGGTTTGCTAGGTTTCCCAAGGTGCCCGCAGAGCTAGGGTTAAAAAACTACAGCTAGTCATTTTGCCAAAAAAGGGTCATTTTTCACTGCGAAATTGAGGTGTGACCACGATGCGTTTTGCGACGTTTCCTGTCCCGGGCACTAGGCCGAACCACACAAGTGAGGTAGCGTTTTTCTCGTAAGACTTTGGGGAACGCAGGGTGGTTGGAAATTTGTGGATCCGCGCAGATTCCGGAACTTTCCACCACAGAAATGTGGGGAAAATGTGTTTTTTTGGACAATCTTTTAGGTTTGCAAGGGATTCTGGGTAATAGACCCTGGTGGGAGGCAGTCAAGTCACCCCATCCTGGATTTCCCTGGGTGTCTAGTTTAAAAAAATGTATAGGTTTGCTAGGTATCCCAAGGTGCCCGCAGAGCTAGGGTTCAAAAACTACAGCTAGTCATTTTGCCAAAAAAGGGTCATTTTTCACTGCGAAATTGAGGTGTGACCACGTTGCGTTTTGCGCCGTTTCCTGTCGCGGGCAGTAGGCCGACCCACACAAGTGAGTTACCGTTTTTCTCATAAGACTTTGGGGAACGCGGGGTGGGTGGAAATTTGTGGATCCACGCAGATTCCGGAACTTTCCACAACAGAAATGTGGGGAAAATGTGTTTTTTTGGACAATTTTTTAGGTTTGCAAGGGATTCTGGGTAACAGACCCTGGTGGGAGGCAGTCAAGTCACCCCATCCTGGATTCCCCTGGTTGTCTAGTTTTCAAAAATATATAAGTTTGCTAGGTTTCCCAAGGTGCCCGCAGAGCTAGGGTTCAAAAACTACAGCTAGACATTTTGCCAAAAAAGGGTCATTTTTCACTGCGGAATTGAGGTGTGACCACGTTGCGTTTTGCGCCGTTTCCTGTCGCGGGCACTAGGCCGAACCACACAAGTGAGGTACCGTTTTTATCGTAAGACTTTGAGGAACGCCGGTTGTGTGGAAATTTGTGGATCCACACTGATTCAGGAACTTTCCACGACAGAAATGTGGGGAAAATGTGTTTTTTTTAGACAATATTTTAGGTTTGAAAGGGATTCTGGGTAACAGACCCTGGTGGGAGGCAGTCAAGTCACCCCATCCTGGATTTCCCTGGGTGTCTAGTTTTCAAAAATGTATAGGTTTGCTAGGTTTCCCAAGGTGCCCGCAGAGCTAGGGTTCAAAAACTACAGCTAGTCATTTTGCCAAAAAAGGGTCATTTTTCACTGCGAAATTGAGGTGTGACCACGTTGCGTTTTGCGCCGTTTCCTGTCGCGGGCACTAGGCCGAACCACACAAGTGAGGTACCGTTTTTCTCGTAAGACTTTGGGGAACGTGGGGTGGGTGGAAATTTGTGGATCCACGCAGATTCCGGAACTTTCCATGTCAGAAATATGGGGAAAATGTGGTTTTTTTGACAATTTTTTAGGTTTGCAAGGGATTCTGGGTAACAGACCCTGGTGGGAGGCAGTCAAGTCAACCCATCTTGGATTTTCCTGGGTGTCTAGTTTTCAAAAATGTATAGGTGTGCTAGGTTTCCCAAGGTGCCCGCAGAGCTAGGGTTAAAAAACTACAGCTAGTCATTTTGCCAAAAAAGGTCATTTTTCACTGCGAAATTGAGGTGTGACCACGTTGGGTTTTGTGCCGTTTCCTGTCACAGGCACTAGGCGGACCCACACAAGTGAGGTACCGTTTTTCTTGTAAGACTTTGGGGAACACGGGGTGGATGGAAATTTGTGGATCCACGCAGATTCCGGAACTTTCAACGGCAGAAATGTAAGGAAAATGTGTTTTTTTTGACAATTTTTTAGGTTTGCAAGGGATTTTGGGTAACAGACCCTGGTGGGAGGCAGTCAAGTCACTCCATCCTGGATTCCCCTGGGTGTCTAGTTTTAAAAAATGTATAGGTTTGCTACGTTTCCTGTAGGAGAGTAGGGTCTGCTATCCTATGGTCACCCCAAATTTTTGCTTTTTGCTTCACTGGTTTTTGACATATTGAGGCTGTGGGCCTGCCAATCAGACCCCCAGCCTGCTGTTCTCTCTACTAAATTAAAACTATGCACCCTAGGTGCATAACCAATTGGAAGTGGATCACCCTGTCAGCCCCTGTACCAGTGTACACTAGGTACCCAGGGCATTGGTGTACCCAAGGCCTGCCAAGGGCTGCAGCATGTATTATGCCACCCCAGGCTTGGCCTAACAATTTGACACAACTGGCTGATCACTCAGCTGGGGTAAGTTGGTGTAATCACCTCTTACTTAGGTGTAGTATACCTATACCTAACCTTAAATGGGACACCTGGTAACCTATAAGTCACTCCTATGGCAGGCCTTAACAATCCTGAAGGCAGAGTGCTTGGTTCCATGTGAGATGGTGCTCTGGCATGAGCTGAGCCTGTCTACAGTGGTCGGAACAACTTCCTTCTACTGTTTCCAGATATCGTCATACCATATACTCTTAAGTGCATTATGAACCTCGCGGTTAAATGCTATCTTTGGTTTGGCTTTATCAAAACATGTCGAGTAAGGTGTCATACGAATTGGAATACTAACCCCTCGCCAATTCTGGCGACGGGGTTAGCATTCCACCCTTCTAGAGGGACACGACATGTACAGTGCCTGAAACCCGGGTAAAATCAGACATAGCCTCAGCTCCACAAAATGGATGCTGCCACCACAGACACAAGTCTGCCCTCCTGCTGCTGGGAGTCCTTCCAGCTTGGGAGGTGTGGACAAAGGGTTTCCTGCCAGGGGAGGTGCGTGCACCACCCCAGACAGGATTTTGTGTATTGGTCAGGTAGGGCTTGAAAGAAACCAGACATGCCTGTGGCTCACAAGGAG
The DNA here is from genome assembly GCF_964204655.1 of Triturus cristatus. Classification (NCBI taxonomy): domain Eukaryota; kingdom Metazoa; phylum Chordata; class Amphibia; order Caudata; family Salamandridae; genus Triturus; species Triturus cristatus. Next base: position 933,513,273 of record NC_140579.1, on the reverse strand, counting down.
CCTCGGTGCATATGCCAGTTCAAACCGGTCCTGGGGCACACCAGTCCCGGGCCTGGGGCGAGCTGGACAAAAGATTGGGGGTGTAACCACCCCCCTTCCTGGTCCCACCCATAGGGAGGGACCTAGCAGGTAGTCCGGCCCCTAGAATCCGAATAAAGGTAGGAGCTGTGTCCTAAGACTTCAGACATCCTGGAATCAACTTAAAACTAAGAAGAAGACGGGAACTTCGACGCTCTGCTGCACAGAGGACTGAAGCCAATCTCCCCTGTGGTCAGGGAGTGACCACCTTGCTAACGCAAGCACCATCCAGCGAATCAACGTCTGCTTTGCCGCCGCCTCCCGCCGGAGCCCGAGCCCAGAGACTGACAAGACCTGGACCTCCAGACCTCTCACCGCCCGATCCACAGTCCCTGCAAAGAGGAGACCCGTGGAGGCACCGAGACACGTGGAGCCAGCCATCTTGAAACGACTACGACAAGCTGACCAGTGCAACAACCGAGGCTCCCTCCAAGTTGTGCTTTGGGTCCTGAGAAGCCCAACCCTCGAGCAGCATCTGCACCAAAGGTGAGCCCTCCAGCATCTCCACGATCTGCGTGGGGCCCTTCTGCATTTTGCCACT